>NC_141786.1:5367339-6055763 GCF_054643075.1 Acanthaster planci | reverse complement strand
ACTGGAAATTTGCCCTTCATGTATGTACATGGTACATGTACACTGTACATGTATATACCATGTGTAACATGTACATGTATGTGTACCAATTGGTGTAACTGTAAGTGTAAACTCCTTCTGCCATCTGAAGTGTTGCTGTAAAATGTTTGATTACATGGCTTGAGCAGGCTTTGGGCTGTTACAATATGTACAGGTATTATGTACGCACAAGTACCATGAGTACCAGGTGCACTGGTTATGTGTGTGTGATTTCCTGGCCTGACACCCCCTTACTGCGCATTTCACATGCTAAACCCACATACGTGTACATGTGTACCGGTATATATGGAAACTTACCGGTACCTGTGCAACTACAGCGTCAGTCCCAACTTAACTATGGTTGGGACCGTCCCAACTATGCTAGAGTGCTACAGCTGGGCCGGCCCATCTACAGCACAGAGGTCAGCGTGCATGTGCCCAGCATGTGCCAAAGTCATATTGTTTACAATGTCATGTCATAGATGAAGTGCCATATTTTAGACGAATTGTGTCAAGTGCGACATGTATAACTTGGACAAGAATGAGAAATTTTCTACAGAAATTGGTCAACAATAGTTGAGCCAGCCCAACTGCAGCACTACAGTTGGGACTGTCTCAGCTATGGTTTGGACAGACACTATAGTTGGGGCGTAACAGTAGCACTGTGCTCATCCAAAACAAAAGACAGGTGTACACATGTGCCAGTACATGTACAGTGCACATGTACATGTATACATACATGTACTGTATGTACATGTACATGCAGATGTACAATGTGTACATGCACATGTATGTACATGTACATGTGCCTTTGTGTTTACATGTACCCGTATTGGTTTTGTAATCTCACTGCCATTGACACTGATTGAGGGGCTTTGTTGATAGCCTGAAAAACAACTACCGTGTACATGATGTACATGTACACGTGTAGTTTCTGTATGTGTATATGTACAGTACATGTACATGTGACATAAAATATGTAGGCTTACCGGTACATGTGTATGTACTGTACATGTACAGTACACCTACGTGTAGCCTCTTTATTTACCGACAGTTACAATGTGCATTGTATCGGTACATATTCACAAAGAGTTCTAGAAATAGATTCTTTGTACCGCTTCCGTACATGTACCGTACACATGCAGTTCATAAAGTTTCTGGACTTTGGAGTTTGGACTGACACTGAATACTTACTTTTTGAATCACAGTTTTTGCTTTTACAAGAGCAGTTTTGCAACAGTGCATCTGAGCATCCTGCTCAACATATATTCACAAATGTACACATGTAATGCAAATGGCACATCACACCAGATGTTCCACTGCGTACTGTCATGACTGTTGTGAGCTTGTGCAGTACGTTGTGTACACACTAGTGGGATGAAATTTACGTCCTCAGAAACCTCTGCTGTGACTGTGCAAACTTTGGGTTGTGGTAGAAATGCACAGGGCGCTTTTCTGTGCTTTGCTAAAACTGACCTTGGCTTTCATTGTATAATGTACATTGTTATGCAGATTTTTCGGATCGGGTCCATTTGGGTCCCTATGATGTGAGGAACATGTTGATAATCTGCAGCTGTGTTCTGGACCGGGAATTCACATGGGTAAATCCATGTACGTGTACCGGAACTTACATGTATAACCTACATGTACTTATACAGTAGTTCATGTACCGGTACCTATAACCTACATGTGTACTTATACAGTAGTTCATGTACCGGTACCTATAACCTACATGTGTACTTATACAGTAGTTCATGTACCGGTACCTATAACCTACATGTACTTATACAGTAGTTCATGTACCGGTACCTATAACCTACATGTGTACTTATACAGTAGTTCATGTACCGGTACCTATAACCTACATGTACTTATACAGTAGTTCATGTACCGGTACCTATAACCTACATGTACTTATACAGTAGTTCATGTACCGGTACCTATAACCTACATGTACTTTTACAGTAGTTCATGTACCGGTACCTATAACCTACATGTACTTATACAGTAGTTCATGTACCGGTACCTATAACCTACATGTACTTATACAGTAGTTCATGTACCGGTACCTATAACCTACATGTACTTATACAGTAGTTCATGTACCGGTACTCGGTACCTGTAACTCAAGTGCTACATGTACATTGGTATGGGGGGGGCGGGGGAGAGGAGGGGGGAGTTCGTGTACAAGGCGTACAGTGTGCATGTACATGTATACAGTACTCGGTGTTCACCATGCAACCATACAAATCCAGCATTTAAAGGATACATGTACAATTGAATGTGTACACATGATGTACATGTACGGTACAGCATATTTTTGTTAGAATTATTTTTATGCACGTGTTCAAACTCTTTTTCAGTGAGTGAAATCTGTTTCAAATCTTTTTGGAGTGAAAAGAACTGTAACGTGCACTTCTTCAAACATTCCAAATTGAACAAGCTTTCCAGACAGGTGAGGGCGCTGTTTGAGTGATTTTTACATGTCAATCAAGGGGGGACATTACGTGTACATGTACATGTAGTTTGCATGTTTTCATGTTCAAATTTTGAATCCCGAATCTGCTCTTTTGAAATCAATTCTGAGAAAAGGTTCTGAGAAAAAAAAATCGCACAGTATTTGTATGCTCAGGCATCATCAGGAAGCCTGAGTGGTACTTGCAGAAACATTAATTGGACCTACATGTACATGTACCGGTATAAGTGTATTGGTCAGTTGGGTACACGTACACGGTACATGCCCCAGTACAAAGCAATTAGCCCTTGATTTTATCCGAAGCTAACTGAGCGACACACTTCTGTTACAGGATGTATACCCCAATCATTATTCCAAGTACACACTGCTTCGAAGAAACATGAAAGGGCTGTGTAGCACTGTGATCCGAATATTAACAAAACGATGTACAGTCAGTGCTCTTAATTTATCTTATTGCCACACTTTGGCTGACTGGGTACCTTCGTCAGGGCAAGCAGATTCACTGCTTCAACATGTTTAAACTTACCAGTACAAATTTCGAAATACATGTATGGTGCCTTGTGGAGACGCAGAAGAAGGGGTTGAATAGGTCTCCACAAGGAATTTCTAAAGGTGTATGTACATGTACATGTAGGTTTTCACAAGGATTTCACAAAACTGATATTTGGAAATTACTCCAATAGGAGATGGAGAAATTTTTAATGTGCAAGAATTGAAGTGTTTCATTTAAGGGACATTCGGTCGAAATTTCAGTCCAGGAGAGTGATTCATGTTGAAATGGGAGCATTTTGAAAACGTCGTTTCACACGCGACCGAATTAGTACTGGAGTACCGTCACAAGTTTTATCGTTGTACAAAATCCCTTGAACTGTGCCAATGCTATAGATGCATAATTTCTGCGAAAGGCAAAACACTTGAGCTTGGCCTCAATGAACAATACAGGACATGTACATGTATATACCCATGTGTCTGGTGGTGGGTTGGTTTGCTCACCTTTCAGTAGAGATCAGTGGAATAATCTGAGTAGGATGCCTGTGCCGGTTTGTAATTACATGTATAAACATGTGTGAATTGTTATGGTGGAAATTTACATGATACAGGAACATGTGGATGATTCTGTTTTTTGTCTCTTGAACGTACAGGAGTGTGGGCACATGAGCCAGGAGGGTATTCCTACAACTTCAGAAGCAAGGACAGCGGTGCAAGCCCATCTGCGCATCAAGCACCCAAGTTGCCCTCGGCATCATGGGTATGCAGGCTCCATGTTGATGCACCTACTCGACGTTTGGACGTCAGTTTCTTCACAGCCATGTTGATGGATAGATGCCCCCTGGCCTCAGGCCAGGAGGTCGTCACGCGCCACCTACACTTGCCAGTTCTCATCGCCTTCTGGGTCATGTACCCATTGCCCCTGTATAGCATGTACATCCACCGGCAGGAGTACGCCACCAATCAAGATGACACCGAGTCCACCACCGCCTCGGACATGCAGGCCACGCTGTCATGGGCGGTCAAATTCCGGACCGCCCCCCATAGGAAGACCGCCCATAGGACAGACTACGACGAGAATGCTCATCGGATAGCCAAAGAGGTCGACCTACTTAACGATGGCCAGGTTGGCGAGTTACTTAACCACTACCTCTTTGTGCACACCAGCTACAATGCCTCACTGAATGGTACGGACGACCAAGAATTGAGACGGATCCAAGAGGCGACCGAGAACAAGTTGAGGAGGCATCCCGACGTGGAGTGGTTTCACCAACAGCAGATTCGGCGACGGACAAAGCGTAGCTTACATTTCACGGATCCTTCATATCCCATGCAATGGCATTTGGTAAGAGGGACCGGTATTGTTTGTGGTGGGGGTTGTTTGATTCATTCAGAGGGGATGCTGACAGACACGGTGTCGCTTGCTTGAATCATACATGTAGGCCAGAATTTGAAGGGGGCTGATTTGAAGATGAGAGTGTAGTCGTCGAAAACCTACAGTGCCTCCAGACCCCCATGGAATGTGCAATTATTGCAGGTTTGGCAGATGGCAAATGTTTGTCTGAAGGCTTTGTGCTTGATACGATTTGTTTTGTTCATCTGCTTTCTGCATGGGACAAATATACTGTAAAGGCACATTAACCCAAACCTTCCCCAACCACACAGAATTAAACAGTGTGTTTAATTCAGTGGGGATAGGTCTGGTAGGCCCAGACAGCTGGCTTTTGCATTGGGTTTGGCATACCTCAGAAAAACAAAGCCCAACAGCCTCTGTGCACAAAGTCCCATAGTGTGAATGGGGAAGGTTAGGGCCAGCAACCCTTTGGGGGATTAGGGAGAAGTGTTCTGAAATGTCCAATGTCCAACAGTACCCAGTATGGTACCGGTACATGTACTTATAATTCACTGTACTGCAATTTTCGGAATATAGGCAACGGCTTTTACAGTGTTGATTCTCGTGCTATAAAATTTCCCTGTGGCTTTCACTCCCTGCCAATTACCAGCACATGTGCATGTACATGAAGGATGAAATCAGTCACAGATGCTGCGATGGGCCTCCGCGCAGCCTACTTGCTGTAGCCCAGGCCAATGGTTGGCTTGCCTGTGGGCCATGTAATGCATGCAAGTGGTGCGGCACTCTGGGGACAAGACAGTCATGTTTCTGTTGGGTGCCGTTTACATTTGCTCTACTCACGTATTAGAAATGAAGGAAATCAGTCCAGAGGGACTGCTTCGACTTGTAAATGTACCTTAAGTACCGGTAGGCCTACTGTACATGTACCATTCACACCCCACAAATCATGCGGTACATGTATGTCTGTTTGTCATTGTCTGTTTTATCGTGTAATACATGTTTCTTATTTCACTGGTCAGTTGGTGAATGTACATGTAAAAAAGAAAGACATCCAGTCTGGCCAGTATGTCAAAATTTGGGAATTTCGAGGACTTCAAAATTCTGCTGAAATTTTATAGTGGTCGCTTTTCTGATGTTTTCTAACGGTGTACATGGTACATGTTCCCATACTTTACTGTACCATATGAAGATAGATGTATGGAAAAAAAACAGAAACTAAGAAACAAAGGCTGTGGATGGTTGGCAGTGCCAGCTGCTTTGAATTTGTATTCACAGCTGCTTTGTACATGTAATGTGGCAGTTGTAAATGAACAACCTCCAGCCTTTGCTGTGAGACCTACTGGTACATTGTACATACATGTACAGAGTGTGTGTACAGAGTTTGTGTACAATTGTGACACAGTTCATTGATTCCATTAAAAGTTTTCTCTGGCCAGTGGCAATCTGTTGTTGGAGGAATTGCCGTATGGCTAACCTACATGTATCAGGCCCCAACTACTAAATCTACAATGTACATGTACATACAGTACGCACATGTACCGTACTGGTGCACCCACACACATACATGCACATGTGTACACATACGTGTACACCTGTACATGTATGGTAGCAAACTACTACTACCGGTATGCTACATTTCTCAATTGTATTTGTCAAAGAGGTACTCAAGAGGCTTCAAATGTTTTGGCATCTCTGTACGTGTAGGGTTTTGGAGAATTACGTGTATGATAGACAGGCCGCCCCAAAACCATTATACATGTTCAGTATCAGTACAATGAATTGGTCGGCCGAAAATCTAGATGAGAGAAATAAGAGGCATTTAAATTTATTCTTTCCTCAACCAACCGGGCTGATTTTGGAAACATGCAAAGCCAAATTTTGTGTTTGTGTTACTGGTAGTTTGATGCCATAACATGGAACTGCACAACAGGCATGCACAAAGATACCTGTATTTAAGCTGGCTTTGGTGCGCCCTAAAGGCAGTGAAATGAGGGTTTTTCTGATGACTTAAAGAAAATACACAATAATATTGGACGTTAATCTTTAAGATACCAGTAAATACTGGCTGCATGTACATCAGTATTCATCATGCAGATTTTTTTTTGTACATGATTTTTGTTTTTTGGTACATACCGGTACATGTACATGGACACTGTACATATAAGTACTGTATCCCCCCCGAGCGGAACAAAAGAGGCGGATTTTTTTGGGTACTCACCGCATGGGAGTGCCATGAGGCGCGCAAGTATACATGTACCGTATGCACGTTTGACACAGAGCACGCCGAGTACGCGTGACTACATGTAATTTACATGCATTCTGGCTTGTATGGTCTTTGCGTACACGCAGAATGCATGCAAGAACCCACTTGTAGCCACCTGTGTTTCTTTCGCCGCTTGGGGGTGCACATTAGCTCGGGGCACATACATGTAGTTTCCATTATGCAAGAGGATCAAGGTTATTAAGGTTTTCCTAACAAAATACATGTTTATATCCGTTTTATTTGCAGCATAATCATAAAACTCCGGGTATGGACATTAATGTGACTGAAGTCTGGAATCACAACATAACAGGCACTGGAGTGGTGGTTGCTGTTATTGACGATGGTAAGCCCAACTTTTGCGCGCGTGTCCCAAGTATATGACTGAGTAGAAGTGCACATGTAGGATTTTTCAACACAGGTTTTTTGCACTCCCTTCACCAATATACATATACTGGTGCATGTACGATATCACGTGCATGTTGTCAGGTAAATATTTCAGCGTGTCCTACGGATCAGGGTTCGACGCTAGTATAGATTCTCACACAGCCGCAACTGGCTGTTCTGGTCACGAAATCTCTGTTTTATTGCTGTAGCGTCCACAACAATGTGTTTTTCAGACAAGCTCTAAACATGGCGCCCCTCGGCAGGGACTGCGCAGGCGCAAGGCGGGAAAACCGCAGGCCGTTCGCATACCAGCGGGGGCAGCCAGCCAACTCCATGCGGGTCAGACCGGCGCCCCCACTGGCCGGACCCGCCGGCGCTACAATATGTACATAAGTTGCTGTCTGAAATCTTGGTGTTGAAAGATGCTAACTCATCTTGGATGTACCGGTAGCTTGAACCAGCTGCACTGTACCATCTCTCCTCAGATGTTTTGCACATGACTTGTCTGGTATTCAGCTTGGTTGGACAGTTCCAAAGGGCACGTTACTTCTGTTTACAGACATGCCCTGCACGTACAGTACATGTACATGTATGTTGCATGTGTGGGATTTTGTGTTGACAGGATTTACCGAAGCCTGGATCTTTCTTCTTATGTCGAACATGTCAAATTTGTATGTACACATGTACAGTATCTTCAGCTTCATTTCTAAATTTATAGTCATTGTGGTCACCCCCAAGTGTGACCAAGTCTGATTTTAAATGCAAGGTTCCCTTAAAAGTTTTTCGCTCAAAATTGGCAGTGGCAGCTTGTGACACAATTTGTTAGGCAGGATCACAGATGTGTGAGGTTGGATCCAAATGAAAGTACCAAAACCAAACTTTAGCTTTTCATACATTGTACATGTACATGGTATTTTCCTTAGCAGTTGGAAAGGTCTGGATTGAGCTTGAAGGTCACAATTCAGGGAATTAAATTGACAAAGCTGAAGCCCGAAACCAAACATGCAGACAAAAACAAGATTCGGAAGACCTCTTTTGTCCGTGTATTAGCAGAGAGAGCCAAGAATTCCTGAGGATTGAAAACATTCTTGTGCAGCTCGGTACAAACGACCACACTCCCACACTGGAACGAACATTAGACACATGCTATGAATTTGTCAGCTGAACTCAACACAGAGTACTGTACACCTATTTTGCTGCCAATTATTTTGAAAAAAATGTACAGGTACCTGCAGGCTCTTCAGTAATTGCTTCTCTTCTTTGAGAAAATGTGCCAGAATCTTTAATGGTTTCATGCTTCTGATCAGTTTGTCTCTGTGTAATTATCTTCCTGCAGGTCTGGAGTGGAGAAATGAAGACATTTTAGCCAACTATGTGAGTCCTCCATTCTGAGTTGCACTGAGTGACTAAGACATGAGTCATCCTTGTGGTTGGCAAGTTTTTGTCAGCGCAAGACTCATCACAGAACTAGTACACACAGTCTATAGTAACCTTCTGCTTGTCTGAAACCAGAAAAGCCCTTCAGTTTTTGCATAATACATGCACATGTAGGTTACACGTCTTGGGATTTGGATCGGAAAGATTGTTTGACGTATATGTGTGGCAGTACATACAAGTAAATATACATGCAACGTCATTCCAGCCGCAAACCCTCACAAATGCCATGCACAAATTCACATGCACTTCTGCATTTATTTGCAGCAATATGAAAGCATAATCACCAGAAATACAGTCAGTCATTCAGCGGGAATGGTCTGCCCTAAATTGAGTTTTTTTAATAAGTTGTTCCCTTTTTTGTGATACACCCGTGTAGATGTACATTCAGCTCTGTATTTTTAGCCAAGTTTTTTCTGTACCAATAATGACAATTACGATATATAAATTGTTATTTTTTTGAATAAATTTGCTAGTTTGCTAGGCATTTAAATAAACCAGAAGGCAGCATAAATTATGGCCTACAGGTACAGTAGATACCATGCTCTGCAAATTAAAGAAATATGGGTGAAATGGAAAGATGTGAAAAAGTCTTGTAATGATACAGACATGGATGTACATGTAGTTTGGCACTAAAATTAAAACCAAAGTACAAATGAAATGGTCTAGATTACTTTTAGTAGCCATTACCTCTCTAGATACCGGTACTCCTTAAACTTGGTATCGTTTAACAACTGGTAATTACAAATAAGGCCCAACCAAATAATAGTTGTGCGTCCAGTTACCCGCCCCAACCTACCGGTAGCAAATCCTGCCAACCCTAAATCTTTCTATTGAAAAAGAAATAAAAATTACTGTTTACTGTTGCTGACCCTCGTGCCTATTTCAGAGGTGTGTAATCTCCGCTTATTTGTTGAGTATGCCGAATTTCATTTTCCACTTTCTGACCGTCAACAGACCAGATTTCTGCAGGGCATGCAGAGTTATTGTGTCATGCCTTATCGCGCAGGTTTGAAGTGAGCTTTCAAACAATTTTTGGACATTAACTCATCAAGACGTTAGTGCAACACCAATGTATAATTGTTCAAAGAGGCTCTGACTTGGATACAAACTTTGACAAGACCGATCCTGGAGTTACGAGTCCGCGGAAAAAACAGCGGATGAAATATACATGTACCATAGACCATTAAAATCACTTTGATATAAAAAAAAACCCATCCTAAAATTTTTGACACGAGGATTAAAAAAACAAAACAAAAGATACCACCCACCCAACCTATTTTCACAACTTTTTCTTTTGTTTGGCCTACATGTACACTGTACATGTAACTTTTAGTGACAAAAACTGGCTCATTACGTGCTTTCGTTTCTGTCTGTTAGAGGTTTGTTATTGTTTTTATTTCTTGTCCAGAATGCCAAAGGCAGCTGGGACCTCAACAACAATGATCCGGACCCCATGCCGGAGGTTCACAAAGATGATGGGAAGTCACTCAATCGCCATGGCACCCGCTGCGCAGGAGAAATTGCTGCTGTCGCCAATGACAAGTGTGCCGTCGGCGTGGCCTTCAATGCACAGATCTCTGGTAAGTAGTTGATTTGTTTTGATTTTATGTATGTCATCTTTAATTAATGAGGGTAGGCTCCGATCAGTTAACGGCACTGCTTTCCATAGAGGCCCTCAGATTTACAACCTGAGTGGAAAGCTTACAAGGGCGGCTCAGGCAGCCGCCAAGCGGCCCACATCTGTAGAGAGGAGAAGGTGAGAAGCATTTACAGTTATAGAGGTGGGAGGAAAACCCCACAAGAAAAAACATATTCTGGGTAAAACCCACTGAATCAAGTAGGGACTGAAAACTCCAATCCACTTGTGAATCAAGCTGGGAATGGAACTCGGACCGCAGAGGTAGGGGGGAGAAAAGAATCACTACATCGACCTGACTGTCGTCATGGTAATGCTGCAGTCAGACTGACAGGAGGAATATGGTATGTGTACACACAGTACATCGAGTCCAGCTTCATGGATTAATGAAAACAACTTGTGTTATTTAACCCTAACAGTCCCACATCCTCCGATTTCAATATGATTTTGCATATACCTTAGGGGTTTAGGGTTAATGGCCAAAGCCGAGCGTAGTTTCTACGGGCATAGGCAAGGTGGGGAAGAGAGATTATTCGCCCTCTGCTGTAAAAATGGAGTTTTATTGAAAAAAGGAAAGTGAAAAGATGAAGGAAAGAGACCAAAGCAGAAATAACAGTGACTGAAAAACCCCAATGTGCTAGGAAATGCCACAGATTTCATGAATTTACTGCTGAGAAATGGTAAAATTGAAAAAACAATTACAACTCCTGGGCACCAAATTTCAATGCGTACGCGTATCTTGTTGGTTCATTAACCTTTCTGCACAGTCTACCTGCACAAAAAAAAAAAATATATAAACTGCTGAGCCAGTGCATCTAAATACCACGGCATTCAGGTTTGCATGTCCATGACAGGAAATCCTGAGACCTGCTGCAGAGTGTTTTCCCAGTGCTAAAAATAGCAGTTCCTCAACACCGTATCCAGGCAGGGTTGTTGTTCTTGTGCCGCTACCTGTCCGCGTAGTTTGTGTCAAACGCTACTACGTGTACTTTTATGTGCTGACATCCAGTGCACCCCATTCCGATGAGGTTCATATCAGTTGCAGTCCTGGCATGAAGAACGGGGACTCTATTACATTTATTACACCGATGTACGTGTAAAACAGGCCTGCCTGGCAGTCGACTTAAAAGGCGGTGTGCTGGGCATCAGTGGGATTTTTTTGTCCAGGTGGGGTCACTCGAAATCGGAAACCTACTTGTATTCAAGCCATTAAGGGAACGGGGGGAGGGTGGATTCTGAGGTTGTTTCAAGCAGAGTGGTGATTTTTATTCCCTCCCTTTTTTGTCAAATCCCCTATTTGATATATATATTTTGGGGGGGGTGGGGAGGCAGTGAGGGGAGCACCTCCCCCTGGGGACCCATGGACTGGACATGCTGCCTTGCATACACCATCAGCCATGGGCGGAATACAGGTCAGAAAGGACAAACATGCGTGTACATGTACATGTAGTGCAGTGCCTTTATGGTACTAACCTTTTAGTACAGTACAAACGCCTAAGTGAACGTTATTGCTTTCCCTGTCATGCCTACGAAAAAGTGTTCATGAGCTGTAGAATCTGTGAAACGTTTGAACAAGTTGATAATTCAAACTAGTGCGTACTAAACGATGCACGACATGTTCAATACCTGCCAGAGATCATGAAGCCTTGCAAAACCACAGGTACATGCAATTTAGCTGTAGTGCCATGCAAGGATATCTCTTTCTGAACATGCTTGGCTCTGAAAAGAGCAGGAACCGGTACATTTACATTGTATGGCAGGTCATAAAGCTGGCTTCATTTTTTTCCGGCAGGCACAAGCCAAATTGAATTCTCTCTCTGTTTTTTTAATTAAAGACACCTTCATACCAGTGCATGTACTTTATATTGTGTGTAGCGCAAAATCAGGTGGACTTTGCATTGGAAGTCTTCGGAAATTCCTGTCCAGATTCCACATTCATGACATTGGGTCTTTGCTGAGAAGGGTCTGGTATGTTTGCCAGCCGCCTCGTTGAGTTAGGACAGAAAACTTGCCTAAAAATGCAGGTACATGTACATATCTAGCCAAAGTGCGAAGCATGCAGACTTCTGGTTAATTTTCTCTATGAAAGTCATACCCCTCACAAAAGATGACCACCCCAACCCAAGTCTACACCTTAGCCCACTACAATTGAGCATTGACCAAAATGTACATAAGTTTCAGCTTATGATTGGCTCAATTTGTCAGGTTGTTTGGCGAGCTTGTGTCTTGGCCAGAATTCCTGTATTGAAAAAAATGGGTCTGTCAACAAAACAAGGCATCTGCAAGACACCGAGGAATTACTCTTCACTCTGCCGTTTGCGTGATATTCAGAGATGCGTACATGTACATTTGTACGTGTAACTGTCCCCCTCCCCAGGATATGCCTTGTTATGTGTAATTCCACAGCAACGTCTACATTGTACGTTATCCGAAGTTGAGTCTCTCTTCCTCCGGTAAAGCGTTCATTTCATGAGCTATGGCCCATTGGAGGAAAAGGAATTTACCATGAGCGATCTTGTTTGTTTAAGTATGACACCTTTGAAGTGTAAAAAAGATTTTCCTTTAATCCCCAGGTCAACAAGTGAAGGAAAATGTTGGTTAAACTTCCCTGACTCACCAATACATATTTGTATATCATGTAAACTGGACATGCTACCGTACAGTGTACATGTACATTTAAACATACAGTATATGTACATGTACCGGCACCCAGGGCCGATTTCATAGAGCTGCTCAGGCACAAAATTTGCTTAAGCATGAAAAAACCTTGCTTTACAAATCTTGTTACCCGCCAGAACTCCATGTGATTTTGAATGGTATTCACCTGTCTTTTGGTTAGCATGACAATCACATAAAAGGTTGTATCCTCCAAAATGGGGCTCTGACCATTTTCATGGGAGGGATATGATTGTACAATCTGTCCAGTTGTCTGGTTCTTTTGCCGTACACAGATTCAATCTATAGTGTACTTTTATACCTTTTCTTCCCACGACCGGTACCCCCCCTGTACGCAATACAGGACTTTCAGTTAGGTGGTTTTTGACGGTCGGCATTCAATTTACTCAGATGTGCATGGAAACGCATGCATGCGCCCCTGCATTCAAGTAACATTCTTGCGTACGTGAAATTACCAATAGAAATACCCAGATTCGAAAATGCACACTCCCCTACGGACATGGTAACGCTTCTTGAAATGAAATTTTGCCCGTCCTGTGATGTCACGTAAAAACCTCTATGCACAGTGCATGCAGTGTGGTACTCTGACCTCAAATACTGTACATACATGTAAATGTGCATGTACCGGTACATACGTAGGCATACCGCACTCAAGGCAGTGAGCACCTGTTCTTACAGTACGCTTCCAATAATGTTCTTAAAAGTTTGATACACTACACACATTTTGGAAAACTGCAGACTGATTGAACGAGTTCCTTTGACTCAGGTGTGCAGGTGGCAACAGATTGGAAGGCTGTTCATTGTGACACCAACTACTCAACCCTTTCCCCATTCTCCCCATTGCCTCTATTATTTCATGAATAATTCCTCCTGCATGTGTTTTCCTGTCGGCCCGTTTAATTTAATATATGCATATATTGTGATTCCCGCACCTGCTTGAGTTTATACAGTGTTAGTGTGTATAGAGGTGTGAAATTGTCCACAACACAAATATGACCTCCCAAGCTGTGGAACTCATTACAGTTTGGGTGCATGGACAGTACATGTACATGTAGTGTGTGCTGTATCCTACAGGTACATACTGGTACATGTATGTACAGGTATGCATGTAGGTGTACATGTACATGTACAATGTAGTTCATATATGGTACCCCTGTTTAGGTCGACCTAAACAGGATTACCGTATGCACATGTACAATGTCTATTGGTACATTGCAAGAGAGCTTTTTTCTCATGATAAGATGGTAGACCTGTACATGTACGTGAAGTAGCTTTCATTGACATGATTGATAATATTAGACAACACTGAGTTTTCTTTTGACTTCCAGTGTGTTGGTTTATTTTGAAGAAATTTCCTCTGAAGAAATTATTATCATAGACATACGGTAGCAATAGGGATTCCTTATAGGCAGGGGAATTACCCGTAAGCAGTGAACCCCAAACATCGTGGGTTGTGCCAACCACCAATGACGGTGACCCTCGACCTTTAACTTTGCACAAGAGATGGGTTTTGAAAGATGCTTTGTGACACCTACAACATACAACATTTTGTTCGCAACTACAAACATTTGAAACAATTCATTGGCCATTACTTGTAATATTAGGGCCTACATGCACTTTTAAAATCTAATATTTCTTGGGTATTTGTGAATAATATACATGTGCAAAAACATGGAGTTGGTGAAGATTATATTTACTGAATACATGTTCGTGTAGGGGGCAGGGAGACCAAATGCTTCTACCAGTCAAAACTTGGTGTTTAACCCCTTTGCGCCGGGAGGCGGCTAGGCACGCCATTAAAATTGAGATCCTCAGCCTGCTTTTAGCTATTATTCTCGGCCCACGCTCGAGCGAACACTGTGAAAGAAGGCAGACCCTGGCTCTTGTATATATGGTGATTGGCCTTTGTGTGTAGCCCAGAAATGAAAAGACCGAATTTGCATCATAATCACCAGCTTCACAATAGTCCCCACTTTGAAAAGAGGCAACGGGAATGTGGAAGGGTGAGTAGAGCCGCATGCCACAGAACAATCATCCTTTTCACCGTGTAATTCAAAGCGTGCATAGCACGCAGGGCCACAAACCGAAAATTTGCGGTTTGGCAGGTTGCCTTCGTGGCCAAGCGAGGCTGGAATTCTTGGAGTTGGCTTTCGGGAAGAAAATTCCTGTCGTCAAGGGGTTAATCAAAGCACAAAAGATAGGAGGATTTGCTAGATCAATATTATTCTAATTGTGAGAAACTAGTGTTAAAATTAAACAAAGCTTAGTGACTGCTTACATGTTCATGTACACTGTACGTGTACATGCTCAATTCTTAATTTCATCTGATGCAGCTCCATGTATCTTCTTTGTGGACCCCAGTCATTAGATACATGTACATGTCATTAAAATGCATACTGTACATGTATAATTGTGACAGTTGCATGGCACCAGTATACATGCATGTGCAAGTTATTTCAAGAAACCTTGCGTCAGTGGGTAATCATTACAAAGAATGCCGACTTTCACATTCTCCATGTTCACGACTTTTATTCATTAAAACTCTACGACTCTCCATATTCTAGGAGGAATTCAATATTTTTCTGAACACATCCGCTACCTGTACAGTACTTTCAGGAGTTTTGAATTACATATACAGTGTACAGTACCTTGAAATCTGTCCAGATAGAATGTAATTTTGTATCATAAAAAGTAAGATTTTTTCTCTCTTTTTAAAGTATTTTCCTCAAAATGTATTCGCCATGTACATGATGTAATACAGGACATACATTTACTGTTATTGAATTTCTGTGGCTAATGCTTGGTATTGGTTTGGAATTGGACCTTTCAAAGCAGAATGAGTTACATTGTAATACATTGAGGATGTAACCACAAAGTGTTAAATCAACAAAGACACAATTCCTGAAGTGAAGTTCCTGACCCTAGGGGAAAAACTGTCTTGGTAAGATGTTGTACATGTCTGATCAGAGGCCATGTAAGTTCCCATTAAGTGACATTTTTGCTTCTGTTTATTACTTTTGGGGTATGATCCTATATACAGTACATGCATGTACACAGACATGTACTGTACATGTGGAGTTTCCAACTGACAAAGTACCGGTATCTTTGTCCTGCAATTGAATGTCAAATTCTGGGGCTAGCCATAGAATTTACATGTACTTACAATGTACATGAACAGTCATGTTCAGTTCTGTGAAATTTGATCTGTTGCACATTTGACCTGCACTAGATATGACAGGCCCATGTACATGTACTGTACCTGTACAAACATATACCGTAGAGCAAGAACCCATGTTGAAGTACATGTACATATACCATGGATACTGTTGATACCACACTGTCAATACATACATGTACTGGTATGTTGTGTGTTCCGGCAGGTATGCATACTCAGTGGACAGTGGTGGGTACCAATGAAAAACATACATGTACATACATACTGTCATAAACATGTACATTGTACATGTACAACTGCCCATGTACATGTACATGTAAGTGTGGCATCAGTACAGAGGTCCATTGTCTTGTACCCTCATCACAAATCCCATGAGTTTTGAAATGCCCTGCCTGCGTTTGTCTTCAACTATTCCTTTGTGGGAGGGCTGGATGAAAATTGCCTTGCAAGAGGACATGTACAGAGAAAAAACTGTACCGGTATGCCATGCTATAAGGCCTTTGTTGTAGCTGTCATGTTGTGGTACAAAACAAGTACAGACTACAAATGTACACATACATGGACACGTACTGTGCCGCACATGTTATTTTCATTTACAAGTGGAATTAGCCGTCTCTCAGTATTTAGGTTTGCTGTTGAACCTTGTAAATTGCAGTCCAGTCATGAAACTTGCTTGACGTTTGACTCCTTTGCAGCATTTTCACTTGTACATGTACAGTGTATGTACATGTATACATGTATTTTGAAATTGTCAATTGAATTTGTTTGAGACATGCTACAAAATGTACACATATATTGACAATTTTAATGGCAAAGGGAAATCAATTACAAAGTGTCATAAATATTGACAGACCATGCGTAAACAGTTTTTTTACCCTAACATTCTCAAATCCTCTGATTTCGTATGATTTTACACACACCTTCGAGGGTTAGTGTTCGACGTTAGCGATGAGCAGTGTAAATTGATTGTATTTTTTCATGCATTATTTCTGAATGCAGGTATCAGGCTTTTGGATGGACCAATGACAGACAGTCTAGAGGCAACTGCATTCAACAAAAACATGCATATTAATGACATCTACAGCTGCAGGTGAGTGCCAGAAGGCAAGGCATTCTTAATGCATGACATTTGAGGTTTAACACGTGCATAATTCAGACCCACATGTGGTGTAAACCAACATAACATTTCAATTTTTGGCAGTAACAATGGAAAAAAACGAAATGGATCCCAGCCCTTGTTTTTCAGTCTGGGGATTTTGAAAGGGCTGCTGACCTCGAGTTGTGGATAGAAGTGATTTTTGGGGGGGTCGGTTCGATGATCAGAGATACTGCCACTTTTCAAGTCGGTAATCATCTAATCATCTTTTCAGCTGTGCTGCACTGAGCATACATGTATGTGTTCAGAATTCTGGTACATTTAAATGGAATCCGCACCTCGGGCTCACACACACAAATTGATTCAAATTGCGCTTCCAAAAATTACAGAAATTGGTGAGTTTTTGTTTCAAGTGAATGCTGGATGGAAGCTCCAGTCATTGTTTGATTTTTTGAAACAACCATCAGTGTTTCTCATAGAACTACCGTACATGCATACATGTACATGTATATAAAAACTAGATTGCTGACTCATGCACCGGTGCAAAGTGATGCCTACAGGTACATGTACATGTGGGTGTACATGTACATCCAGGTTTGTGCACAAACCTATGGAAAACTTAAAATTTTGTACGGCTTTTGTATGGCTATTTGCATATGCGCATCTGTACTCTAAAATGATTCAACAAAGTTGATATGTAAAGAACCTAAACGCATGATCAGTAAATGAGCATTTCATTGCGTGTGTGTGTATGCACTGTAGATTATTTTGCAGTGACGTTTGGGAAATCAGATTTTATCGGTGCCCTATGCACGTTGCATTGAGAGTACATAATTGGATATTCATTCTATCCGATATTGAGCATCTGCACAAGCATGCGCATGGATTCAAAATGTCTGTGCCCAGGTCGGCGTCAAATTGTTTCTCCACGCGGAGGATGAGAAGTTGACGCCCTAGTGATTCAAACTAGCTCTCTGGCTTCACTCTGGCTTTCTGCATTGGATTTACATGTAGGATTGCATGGGTGCCCTGCCACAGTCCAAATTCTTTCTGAAAAGCACTGTTAACACAGCGTTCTACTTATAACCATGATATTTTTAGTTGCCAATCCTTGGTTCTTCATCGTTGTCATTCCTGATGCACATGGTTCTTATGATAACAAGGTGATCTGCAGAAATGAAAGAACCTCTTCTTAATGAAATGTGGCTCTGTATATTCTTTTAATTCTCTAGCTGGGGTCCAGACGATGATGGCAAGACGGTGGACGGCCCTCATCCTCTGGCACAGGTCAGTTGAACCAATGTTGCTGGGCCCAATAAATGTTGGAACGTTGCAGATTTGCAACCTCAGGGTCTATTTAACAGGTTAAACGGTCTCCATTCAATGACATTGTGGCCGTGTATCACACAACATCAACTTCTCTGCTGACGAGGTTGATGTTTCAACCACTTGAGGCCGGATGACGTGTAAACACGCATAATTTTCCTGATTTGTTCCACGGAGGATGTGCACTCTCGCTTAGGAATTCTTTTTTTAGAATGTGTCGTGCTTGGTTGGGTTGAAGTGCAATTGCAAGGTTGAAGAATTTGCTGGAAAAACAACCTGCCCTCAGCAGCTTTTTCGGGTAAGAAAACCCGACATTAACTGGCTATATACATATAAAGCAAACGGCTTCGCACCCGTTTGGGATAAAGTTCCTTTTTTTTGGTACTGGTACCTGAAAAGTGTGACTTTTAATGAGACTGATGTATAAATTTGGATTTGTGTCAGGCTGCTTTGAAGCATGGTGTCACAGCTGGACGCAGAGGCCTCGGTAGCATCTTTGTGGTTGCTAGTGGTAACGGTGGACGCAACGAGGACAACTGTAACTATGATGGCTATGCAAACTCCATGTACACCGTAACGATAGGTCAGCCATAGGCTAGTTTATTTCCTTCCCTCCCCAGCCAGTTAGCCCAGGTGGTGTAATCCTTTTGACTCATGAACTTCCAAGTACATGTGTATGTAGCAGTACAAATGAAGCTACATGTACTGTACATCTGGAATTCAACAGCTTGCATGCATAGGGACCTCATTGAACCAAACTTGTACAGTCTTACATGTGCAGTGTCTGTTTAAGTCACACCTTAATAACTCCGATGTTATGTAACTGTACCTGTGGGAAGTTATAGGGGTTTTGCGCGGTAGCCATCTTGGAGGGCAGTTCATTTGTTCCACAGGGGAATCTTTGTCCATGCCTTGTGGAACAAAAGCACTGGCCTGCAATATGGCAGCCATGTAAACCCCCTGTAGTGTTGAAATATCTTATCATTACCTCTGTGACCTGAAACTACGGCACATCACAGCTACGTGTACCGGTGCCCTGCATTATTGTCCCAGACCTCGATAAAATTTGTCCGGTGGTGGGAAAATCCTTGCTGTGGAGCTAATGCACATTAACCTTATTGAATATTGCCTCTTTACAGGAGAGTGTGGAGACATACCAGTAAATTGTACATGCGGGTCCTCAACTTGCATACTGGTACATGTACACGTACAGTGCATGCCAGAATGATACCACTTACCATGCATTGAATTGTGGGGCACATTAGCTGTTCTGTGCAGTGCCTGAAATTCTTTCATCCCCTTGAGTAACAATATAATCCTGCTAAGTGTTAGCGTACATGCACAGGGTATGTATTAGCAGTCAGGATTGATAGACATGTAAACTGGTCCATGGCAAGTCCATTACCAGTCGGGTCCCAAGTTGAATGAGAAATCACAAGACTGGGCACGAGTAGCAATTGATGAGCAATGACAAAAGAGCACGAGTCACTTTGTTTCAGTTCATTTAGGATGGCATGTACGCGTATGACGTTAGCACGTGACCCCATGTACAGTCTATACCGTGATGAACTTGCTAGGACGTCAGTACAACATCAACACCAATTTCAGTAGGGTAAAAAACACACTGCAGTGTAAATGTTCACCTTCAATTTTGGTACCACTGTTTATCATTTGTAACCTTAAGTGTCTGTCCTGGTGTCGTGCTCTATACGAACAGGTGCTGTGGATGAATCAGGCCAGATGCCTTATTATGCAGAGCAGTGTGCTTCCATGCTCGCCGTTACCTTCAGCAGCGGCGCCACCAACAGACGGAACATCGTAAGTCAAGCTGTCATCAAGCCTTGTACATGTTGGATGTTGGAATACTTTTTCAATGAAACTATACACAAACTATGACATTCAGATTTTCCAGACAGGTGCACCTGTGCCCTCTATTACATCTTTTTTTGGGGGAAAGGTTTACTCGAGCAACCTCCATCTCAGGTGTGGTCTGCTTACATGTACCGGTACCTCTGTGCAGTTCTCGTCCATTTAACCCGTTTCTGGTAATACCAAGAAGTCTGGATTTCTCAGGGTTTATCAACAGTCGCTATCCCTGTGATTTAATGAAGTCAATACTTTGCTGACACTTGCGTTTTCTTAACCCCTTCACGCCGGGACGCGGATAGAGCTGCCGTAAAAATTGAGATCCTCAGCCTGCTTTTCAGCTATTATTCTCGGCCCACGCTCGAGCGAACACTGTGAAAGAAGGCAGACCCTGGCTCTTGTATATATGGTAATTGGTCTTTGTGTGTAGCCCAGAAATGAAAAGACCGAATTTGCATCATAATCACCAGCTTCACAATAGTTCCCACTTTGGAAAGAGACAACGGGAATGTGGAAGGGTGAGTAGAACCGCATGCCACCAAACAATCAGCCTTTTCACCGTGTAATTCAAAGTGTGAAGAGCACGCAGGGCCACAAACTGAGAATCTGCAGTTTGGCAGGTGGCCTTCATGCAGTCATGGCCAAGCGAGGCTGGAATCGGCTTTCGGGAAGAAATTCGTGTTGTCAAGGGGTTAAGAGAGGCAGGCCGAGACAACCCAACATATTTATGGACAATTTGCTCCACGTACAAAACACCACATGCGCTTCAATATCATCACTACGTTCCAGGACAACATGCACCTGTCATTGCTGGCATTGTTCATTCACCTCTAGGGAAACTGCGTCGCAGACCTTGACATCTCTTTTTGTTTGAACCCTGTCCTTCTAAAGACGTGTAGCAAAGGAGAACTTTTGTTCAGTCCGGAAATTGTTTAGACTTGGAATCTGCCGACGGCATACATACAAATCAATGAAATTGAAATGAGTCACTTGGTTCCAACAGCAGTTACATATAAAGTGTGATAATCCATGCGGTGTCTGTGTTACTGTTTTACGAAAGTTCTTCAGACCACGTTTAATTTTGCTTTTCTATTCTGAACTGAGTTGTGGAACAGGTTACAGAGGTTAACACTGTGACAAAAGTCAGGAGGAACTTTGAATCAGCTGCAGAGTTGTCTAGGCTGTCGTGTGTACATTGTCAATTCTATTTATACTACTAACTTATTGTACGCTTGGAAATGAAGAGGCGTGACTTCTCTGTGATGTTATCCATTGCGCAGTTTGATGGAGTGCATGAACAACGAACTTCTGTTTAGTAGGCTTACTTAAATAATCAAAAGTTGTCCGTTGTCCAATCAATAATTTCACTCTCTGAGAAATTGAAAGCCGTGAACTGTAAAAGATAAACTGCAAAAAATAGCTAGATTACAGGTGCATTGGGCACAGGCTTCAGTACTTGCACATGTACATGGATGAAACTGAGGATTTCAACTTACAACTGAGCCTGATACTTGAAGAGTTTCAGTCTAATGAAATGGGAGAGCAGTCCTGTGTAATAAAGGATAAAGGCAACATCTAGCACTTCATAGCATCTCACCACAATGCAAAAGAAACTAAACGTTTGGTCTTGCAACCTGTCTACCTGCCTTCTGGATTGGTGGATAAGATTCCACATGGGCTACATTTCATATGGAAGGTGGATTACATGTATGAGAGATACCGGCAGTAGATCTTTGCTGAAGCATTGCATACAGAGTGGTCTTTGTTTCCGTTGTTGTCCAAATCAGAGTTTGCAGGACCCTTGGTACAACCCAGTTCAAAGAAAATGGGAAAGTGTTGACCTTACCTTTGCCCATAACCAGTCTCCCCAATAGCGTGCTGGTAAAATTACTTTGAAAACATGTTTTAGATGTACATGTAAGCAGGAATGCTCACAACTACTTAGTGTGATGCCCTCCCCCCCCCAAAAATAAGTTGGGTCAGTTTTTTTCTCTCATCGATTTCTGTTTTACCCAGGTGACAACTGACTGGACCTTAGCCAAGGGGACGGGCTGTACAACCAGCCACACGGGGACCTCGGCGGCTGCTCCGCTAGCAGCTGGCATGATAGGACTGATGTTACAGGCTAAACCTTGCCTGACCTGGAGAGATATACAGCACATCATCATCTACACGGCTGTCAAGGTGAGTTTGGGGCACGTTTGTTTGGCACGGATTTAGGTCTCGATCAGTGATCCCAACGCCGGGTCGCTTTATCCATTACACGAGATATGGTGTCAGCCAACGTCAGTGATTCGGATCTGCACAAATCAAACAGGCCCCTTAAAGTTAGGGGAGGAGAGGTTACGTAATCATTGGTGGAATAGTTCTACACATGTATTCGCATTGGGTACTTTTCCCAGGCAAATTAGCAAATAGTGAAAGTGCTGGAGACAATGGAAAGTTTTGCAAAATTAACATTACTAATTTTCCATGACAGAAATGAATTTTATTTTTAGAAATAGAAATAGAAGTTATGCAAACATTTACTCTCGAAGAATGCACCAGGATGATGCCATGTTGCATTTTGCTTGCTACAAACTAGTAGCGATAACCGGTTGCACGAACAACCATGACCCACGAACAATAAATCGAGCTGTTTGTGAACATACGAGAGCAAGCCGCCCGAACTCAGCCATTTCTTGAGGGGAGGAGTGTTTAACTCTAGGCATGTCAACATCCACAGATTGATGAGAAGAACGCCGTGTGGATAACCAACGCCGGGGGCTTTCACCACTCACACAAGCACGGCTTTGGTCTGATGAGTGCCTGGCGACTGGTGAATGCAGCCAAGGCGTGGCACACTGTACCATGGCTGACTTCCATCGAAGGCATCACCATGACAGAGAATGAACCCATCCTGGCCGGCAAGACACTGACAGTGACCCAAACAGGTGAGAAGTTGACTCCAGATGGTAGGCAGTTGTATGATACAATTCAATTTCATTCGATGTTAATCGGTGGTCACATACTGCTAGGTGCATCAAACTCACGCTATAAACAGCCACGTTGTGGGCGTCACATGGTTAAACAAACTTTTCGTTCAAATTTCATGAGTCACTTTTCGGCAGAAGGGGTATTGGAACCATCTCCCTGTGGAATGCCACAGCAGTGCTTAACCAACAGCGTTATCCAGCCCTGTATGGGCGTAGTCAGTACCCTTCTTGAGCATTGTCTGATGGGGTTTCATTTATCTAATCTCGCTGAGAATTTCTCCCGTTGGTCAATTTCTCCGTTTCACGCCAGTTTCCAACGCCTCAGCTGAGAGGAATGAACTCAGGAGCCTGGAGCATGTCCTGGTGACGGTGTCGCTGACCCATTCCAAACGAGGGATGCTGGAGGTCCACCTCCTCTGCCCAAGCGGAACGGAGTCTGTCATCGGCGCTCGAAGGAAGAAGGACGAGTAAGTGACATGTACAGTACATGGCACTGGAATGTTCACACTGCGAATGTGGCCGTTTCACAATAGAGCGCCACCAAGAGTTTGCAACGCGTTGGCCCCTCACAATGCGCAAAATTTGTCGACCCAATGCACGTTTGGAAATGGTCGACAAATTTCGCGCGTTATGATTGGCCAGCGTGTTGCAAACTCTTGGTGGCGCTCTATTGTGGATCGCCCGTATTGGGATGGGGAATTGAGTGAAGAGAAGTTGCTCTCGCATCCATGCTCACATTTTCAGAAGGTTTGACAATAATTTCCCGCTTGTTTGAAAAGGAGTGAAAATATTTTCCCACTGGCAGGAAAATCTGTGAAAATGTGTTCTGGACTGTTTGAGAATGTGTGAACATCTTTCTTTTTTTTGGTTAAAGTCTATTAAAACCTTTTCCCACTTTGTTATAATCTCTGAAGATTTTTCCCACTTACTCTGGGAAATCCATTACCACTGTTGGAAAAATCTGTAGAAACCCTTTCCCACTCAGCAAAGTTGTTTGTGTTTTGTGAATTGGAAATCCTCATTAATTGCTTCCCACGCAGGTCACCAGAAGGCCTGAAGAGCTGGACGTTTTCCACCGTCAGGTGCTGGGGGGAGAATCCTGTGGGGGAATGGAAGCTAGTGATATCGGATAACCGTAAGTTACCCAGTGGGGAAGGAAGGGGCATGGAAGCTTGTCATATCAGATAACCGTAAGTTACCCAGTGGGGGAGGAAAGGGGGAATGGAAGCTGGTCATATCGGATAACCGTAAGTTACCTAGTGGGGAGGAAGGGGAAATGGAAGCTGGTCATATCGGAAAACCGTAAGTTACCCAGTGGGGGAGGAAGGGGGCATGGAAGCTGGTCATATCGGATAACCGTAAGTTACCCAGTGGGGGAGGAAGGGGGAATGGAAGCTGGTCATATCGGATAACCGTAAGTTACCCAGTGGGGGGGAAGGGGGCATGGAAGCTGGTCATATCGGATAAACGTAAGTTACCCAGTGGGGGAGGAAGGGGGAGGGGTGAAAAATAAGGTCCGAAAATGAGAAGTAAGCCCTGATGATGTGTATTTCCACACATGCACAGTCTTGTGAACCTCCAGACTTGCAAGCCCCTCTCTCTAAATAATGTCTTGCACCTTCCCTGGTCTTGAAAATTCACCAAGATGTACATGTGATGGATTTTAACCACTTTGTACCGGGGCACAGCATGACTATCATTTTTTTCCATTTTCAAAATCCTTCAAAAATTCATCATTCCATTTAAAGGTCATTTATAGCCACACCAAGTAATCTTCAGGCACTACTCTAAGTTGACAGGGGACCTTCATTGACACCCAAGTATTTCAGCCAGGCCTGCAGCCTTGTAAACAGAGCCCAGATTGTGCGGTGTTATACAACTGTCTTTTGTTCACGAACCTGGCTCAGTGCACTGCTGACCTCTTTTTAATAGGGGCCAGATTAGCATGCAGCGGTGCTGTGTGGCTCATCGCTGCGGTGGTGGAGTGCTTTTGTCCCCGGTGGTAATCCACTTGCTCTCAATGCCCCAAACCCTGGTATACGGTTTCAAAATAATGCTGGATTATCATCGCTTTTGAGAGTGAAAAATGCCGGTAATGCCCAGCAGCCTGGTCTTTTGTTCGGAGCAGTCTTTTGTTACAGGGCCCTGTTTCCTTTGTCCGAGTTCGGAGACCCCGGCCATGCATATAAACCATACGGCTCCGATTTCGGAGTCCCCGGCTGGTAGTAGTTAATCCTGCAAACTGAAAAGAAATGGAGGGCAAGAGCTGAAAATCATAACGCACCACCAATCATCACCACAGAAATTTTGTGGAGAACTGTTGTGATGGCCAACGTGGCAGTGCATACACGTAGGTGCAAATATTGACAATAAATCAACATGGAGTGTACAATCAATCATGCCCCAGCCTTAAAATTGTTTTAACTCTTCAACTGTTTCACCAAGTGTCAGTGCATTTGGTAAAGTGGGACATCTGTCGCCGTCCCCTCATGTATAGACTCTAACCTACAGTCCTGCAAAAGAAGGCACACTTTCAAATGGAAGGATACCCAGCTTGCTGTAAAGATGGAGTTAACATTTTAAATGGAAGCTTTAACCCTAATCCCCTTGGCCCTTTTTGCGGGGGACCCTCCTCAATCCTCCAAAATCCTCCAATTTTGGGGGGAGGGGGTTGACAAAATCAGATTCACCCTCAGTCCTCCGAAATCCTCAAAAATTTCCTGGAAATGTTACTTGGAGGTTTGCCTACTGCCGCAATCCTTCAAAATTCTCTGGCAGTCCCTGTCATTATGTTTAAGCAGTGCAAATGGCATTCTTGAGTAGTGCAGTTGATCCAAAAGAAGAATCAGGCTGAATTTATGCACGACTAGGCAAAACTAACACAAGGTCTAACCCCATGACCTTTATGTATGGCGTCCTTTACAATCAGCCATGCACTTTTGCCATTCAGCCTCAATCCTCAAAAACTGCCGGAAGGATTTTGGAGGATTAAGGAGGGTTTAATGAGGCCAAATGATCTATGGAGCTGTGATAGTTAGATCTGCATTCAAGTGGACAATGAGAGTGTTTTCCTGACGTCTTGTGTCTACAGATCCTGGTAAATTCTCCAACAAGGACGTCCAGAAAGGGAAGCTTCAGTCCTGGAAACTAACACTGTACGGGTCCAACATGAATCGCCAAGAAATAGAAAAGAGGAAAGTGTAAGTGTGCGATTCAGTTGAGTCCTGTACAGTCATGTCTCATGTCAGCACTGCTCGGACTAGCTGAATAGAAGGTTTGCACTGCTGCCATTTGGCAGGCCAGTGCTTTTATTCCACTGGGTGTGCACAAGGGAGGTTGCCCTGTGGAACAAAAGAACTGCCCCGCAAGATGGCTGCCATGCAAAGCCTGTATTACCTTAGTATAACCTTGTAAAAGAACTAGAAGAATTGATTGAAAAGAGTTCTAGGGATTTGGACAATCCAAATCTGCTTTTTAGTAGAGGTTATGGGTTGCTGGTGTCTCGGTGGCCGTTCTTTGTTATTTTAATATATTTGTTATTTTAATATCGTTACAACGAATGCACAAGAAGTTTACTGGAGCGTATCTCAGTGGAAGAGAGAAATACCCTCTAATGTGACGTCATGTGCATCAGGTCTGCATCGAGAGTTGATGGTGTACAAGTTCTTGTATGCTTGACACTCCCCCAACAACTGGTATTCTGTCATTGGATTCTGTGCCTGAAGGGTAACAGTACAGACTTCTGTCCAAGAACAATAAGTTGTAATCACGAGAGCCGAATGCTGAGCTCGGCCGAGCCAACAAACTGTAGTCACTGTTTACCTCTGGGGGCTTTAAGATCTGACATGGCACCAATTTCTGCTGTCTTGATCCTACTCGTTTTGCAGTCTGGTCTCTGAAGCCATGAGTGGCATATTCCTTGATGCCAACCTGTCAGAGCCGTGCTCCTATTACTGGAATGTCAGCTATGGGGAAGAAAGTCTTCTGTCGTCCCGCGTGATGGAGGTAAGGGCGAAACCCACAACAGGAGGCTGTGATGAATAAATCTTTTGCGAGTTCAATTTGAGTAAAATCTGGTACTTTGAGTGCTTTAAATTCACGGGAACATAACGATTTGAATTCTCCATACTACAGTCGCTGTTGCTATGCGTCGTGATTCGGGGCAAGCTTTTCCTAGTTATATAAGAGACGCCTTGCCTCAGTACAATATTCTCAATGGATAAGAAGGGCACAAAGGATCCAGTCCATTTTAGAGATGGTGGTCGCTATGCAAAAGCTTGCCCCAAATCACGAGCTACAGCAGCAGTGTCTTTAGTCTGGGGAATTCAAATTGTTATGTTTATGTGCAATCGGATAACTCAGTGTACCAGATTTTATTCCATTTTAACTCGTAAACTGCTTATTGGGCCAGTGTTGGATTTAAGACCTAGTATGACCATTACAAGACCAACGGGAAAGCCCTAGTCAGGATTTGAGTCCAAAGCTGTTCAAATGAACTGCAATGGAAGCATTCCTATGTCACCGTACACCCTGATACTTATGACTGGTTTTTGTGTCTGGCCTTGTGCATGGTCTCGAGCGCGACATTGATTTGGGACCAGACTTTTGAGTCTAGATATGTGACTTGGCATGCAAAAATCAGGCCGATTTCTATTGTAAAGAATTGCCTGAAGAGAAAAGCCCCCAGAACAATATGGGATGATTTTTACCATTGTTAGCATCGATGATTCCACTTTTTAGTCAAAAAAAAGTCAAAAGTTTGAAATTTGAAACCGAATTTCAATTTTTTTGACACATCTTAGAAATACAATCTTTAACTGACGCTTGGTATGTTATTTAATTGGCACAAAATGGCTTCAAATTTAATCGGGGAGGGGGGCGAGTGGGTAAAAAACTAAGATTGGAGAAGAATATTTAGCCCATATTTGGACACTGTTTTGGGACACGCATTCTTAAACAAGATGTTATTCAGTTTTAGTGCAGAAATTTATCCACTTTTTTTCTCAGATAAATACATTGATTATAACGATGTTATGTTGAGCTCAAGAAAGAGGATTGTTTTTTGCAGCCAATACAGCCTTTAATATTCAGCGCTGTGTAAAATTATCCTACCCTGCACTTCTATCTTTCTGCGACATTTGTGCCAATTTCTTTGTAGCCTGGGGCTCATGCCAAATCAAGAATCTTCAGTGGTGATTGTAAAAATTTGTTTTTTAAACTCCGTTTTTTTTCACCGGTGATTTTGTAATCCAAAGTTTAAAGAACAATTCAGAAACTGTCGAAAGTTAGTTACAAAGCAAATTAGCAGACACATTGTTATCTGCATAGTCATGAAATGGTCACTGGCAGCTGACGGATTTGCATAGTCATGAGAATGGTTGCACGCAGCTGACAGATTAGCATAGTCATTAGAATGGTCACTGGCAGCTGACGGATTTGCATAGTCATGAGAATGGTCACTGGCAGCTGACGGATTTGCATAGTCATGAGAATGGTCACTGGCAGCTGATGGATTTGCATAGTCATGAGAATGGTTGCAGGCAGCTGACAGATTAGCATAGTCATGAGAATGGTCACTGGCAGCTGACGGATTTGCATAGTCATGAGAATGGTTGCAGGCAGCTGACAGATTAGCATAGTCATGAGAATGGTCACAGGTAGGTGACAGATTTACATAGTCATGGAATCAGGCAGCTGACAGATTTTGAGAATCCCGCAAAGAGATAGCGTGTGACTGGAAAGAGTAAATAGTTTTGCAACGTCACATGGTCATCAATAGCTATCGTTTTATTAATCGATGGTTCATCTCCCTGTCAGGTTCTTCTCTACCTGAGTGGCATATTCACCCTCATGGCCATATACTACACCCTAGAGCAAGCCTTCTGCAATTACGAGGACAAGGTCAAGGACAAACAGGAAGGCAGCGACAGCGAGGATCTGGAAAGCGGACACGATAGGAGGCATCCTGGAGGGGACGGTGAAGAGAGGACCCACCTGCTGGAGGAGTTTCAGCTAGAGACACTGGGCGGGGATCAGGTATCCAAGAATTCAGGGAGGCACACAGGGCATAGCAGGCACCTCACAGAGGCGCAGGCAGCGGGAGGTAGTGAGATTCCAAAAGGCAGAGCTAACACTGAAAGCAAACTTGAAGGACAAGCACACCTTGTAGGCAATGTGTTGATTACAGATCAGAGGCAAACGGGAACTGTCAGACATGAACAGAAACTTCAGGGAGATAAAGACGCTCTTAGGGGTAGTGATACCACGAGGCTGAATCACAGGGAAGAAAGTGTGGGCAGTGACCACGGGACACCTTGTGCATGTCAGAAGGAGCAGACTGGTGGGCTACCCAATGTGACATGTTCTTGTGAGATTTCATCTGAGGTTCACCGAAGACTTTCACTAAGCGGAAATCCTGCAGTGACATGGAACCCTGGGAAAGAGTTCGAGTCTGTACACGCGCACTGTCCCCAGTGCCAGAAATCCCAAGTGCAATATAGCGACGTGCCCTCGCAGGACCACCAATCTTCTTCCAGGGATTTGAGTGCGAAAACAAATGTGCCTGTTGTTGAGGAGGTGCCTTCCCAGCATGCCTTTTCTTTTGCCAAACACAGAGATGCGCAATCCCAGCCCCTCCAATCACCACCCGTGGGTTCCGACTGTGAGAGACTTTCATCCATGACGTCCACCGCTGGTCAGTTTGCTGAAAGAGGCCGGCTGAACTCGGCAACAGGACACCTGCTCGGGAGGGTGGACAGGGTCGACTCGGTCTGTGCCAGTCCAGAAACCCTGATCCCTCCACCAGGCGGTGTTCCATTAAGTGCAATGACCGGACTGAACCAGTCTGGTTCCAAGAGGCACTGGAGTGATTTGTCTGTATGTAGTATCTCTGCTGACCATTCGTATCACAGTGGCAAACATGAACCAACTCAGAAGAGTCCAACTGGAGGAGAGAGACACTTGACAAGAGCTCAGGACCAGAGGCCATTTTTACAACCACCATTTTTTCAAGACTGACGGCTGTTTTCCAAGGCCACGCATTGTATGTATTAAAACAAAAATCCCCTGTAACATCAGTGACCTATGTACATGTACCAGACCTAGTGCAGGATGATTTGCTTGGATTTTTCCCCTATGTTCAAGTAGTTGCATGTACTTCAATATTTTAAACTTGACATTCAATAGTTCCCTTAGTTGATAAAAGGAAAAAAAATGGAGAAATAGGAAGGTAATATGTACCCGCACGTGTATATCATTGTCTGGTCTGTTGTCGGATTTGCTTACTGTGATGGTTTTCATTAGGGACTTGCTTGCAAGCTCACAGTTCTTTGCAGTTTTTCCAGGAACCCGAATAACCCTACAAAGTCCTGCACTGAGCAAAAAAAGTATTAAGTGGCACATCTTTCATTCGTGCACTTAAGTGTAGCTGCGACGAATTTGTCTTAAGAGACCATTCTTGTACAACTTCGTACTCTTCCACAGTGTGGGAAAGGTATATTACGTCCCGGTTTGGTTAAGTGCATTGAAAAGTGCACTTTCCAAAAATAAGCCTTCAAAATTGTCCATGCTTTCCTTGACAAGTGAGGGCGCTGTTGCTGTGATGTCATCCAGGGAAGACTTAATAGTTCAGTGCATAGGTTTGTGTTCATATTGTTAACCCAGGATGTGGTCAATTTAAACACACCCGAGGAAGAGTTGATTGCTTGCACGTATACGGTATGTGCATACTGCCCCGTCAGTCCTCTAACAATGTATCACTAAAGAAGAGAAAATCTAGTCCAGCAAAATCTTTAAAAATGCAGGAGTTTTTGTGTACAAACCAATGTAAATGTAACACTCAGACTTTCCTTCCTTGGATGACATCACAGTTTTGCCCAAAATACATGTACATGTATATGTATACTCCACCACATAAGGGTCATTCTATGAGGTTGGTGCACAATTTGTGACGGTGTCCTTTGTTGCGTGGATTCTGTAAAAACAGCTATTCCCTGCATGTGGATTCCAAGTTACACATCTTGCACGGCTGAATACAGAGGTGTGTGTTCTTTTACAGAGTAAATGACCTACATGTACTCAACAGGTCATGACAGATGGTAAAAGTTACCCATGTAACAAGGACACTGTCACAAATTGTGCCTCAACTTTACGGAATGACCCGTTTAACTTAGACACAAAGGTGCATTTAGAAGGTTTGTATTTAAAAAAAAAATTCCATTGTGGTTACCCTTTAAACTTGGAAGGGACATGAAATTTCGTGTGAGTAATTATGAAGAAGCTGTTCCTTCCACATTTGTACGGTCTTGCAACTATATCCAAAACAGGACAGATTTTAAAGGATCTTCAAGGATCACAGAAGTTCAGGGTTGAAGTTATGAAAGAAATTGCCTCAATTTTCTGTAGAAGACAGCAGGGTTTGACCTTGATGGAGAAATGATTAAAATAGGACAGTTACATTCATGTACTGTACCTGTTATGGTGTGGTCTATGGACCTGCAGACATATACATGTAGAGTAACGAAATGAGTATGTCACGTGCTCAATTGTGTGTAAGAGACATTAGCAGGAGAACCAGCCCGTGAACTCACATGGGCACATACTCCATCCGTTTGCACTGCACCCCCTGGTTCAAAATGAGGTCGTACTTCGGTACTCTATAGAGGCTGAAGGTATCAAGTGTGTGATTTCTCCTCTTCAGAACCACTGAGTCATTGATACCGATGTCCGTTTACTTTTTAATGATAAAATGCAATTGGCTCTCACCACTCATCTAGAAGTTGCAGGCTTGCTATGAAGTCATGGCTATGGCTATAAAGGTACGCGTGCACATATGGATGACACAGGGTAGCAGCCGCAGCCGTTTTTCATAGATAATTGCGTTACTCAGGCACAGGTAGTGGTTTAAGGTGATATACTCTGAGCTGACATTTTAAAGGGCCCATGTAGTGTAATTTCTTAAATGGTGATTTTTTGTAATTGCTCGATGTTGTGCTAGTTAGGGAGCCTCTCAAAATTTGGAACGCTGTCACTGGAATACGGCCTTTTCACAATAGGGCGCCTCCAAGAGTTTGCCACGCATTGGCCAATCACAACGCTCGAAATTTGTCGACCCTTTTTAAACGCGCATTGGGTCAACAACTTTGCGCATTGTGATTGGCCAATGCGTGGCAAACTCTTGGTGGCGCACTATTGTAAAACGGCCGTATTGTGCGTTCCCACAGCCGGAGGCTCTGTCATTCCATGGAGAACACGCCATTGTGCTGGAATAGTCCAGTGGATTGGTCTGGAATGCTGTGTTACACAGAACCATTCCCAACAGCCCGTTGCAATACTTTTGCTAACTGCAAATCTCTGCCTGCTTTCTGTCCAGAAAACGTTTGCGTCCTTGCCTGATAATACATGTCCTTTGAGGTCGGGATCTGCTTGCTTTTGGAGTGCTAATAGATAACATTTGCTGTGATTCGATACAACTTGGGCGTAATTACAATTGAATTAACCAGTGAACGTTTATTTGGGTGGCAGTGTTGACAGAACTAACAATGTACATGTAGGTTGTCGGTGAGATTTCAGAAAGATTCTTGCATGTTGCATGAGGCTTTAATCACCACACACAGGCCCGAGCCCGAGTCGTACCTGAAATCTAAAATCATGTACCTTTATCATGCACAGCAAATTGTTATAAATACAGGGATGGAATCAATGAGGGTTTTTGGGGGGAAGGGGGGATTCTCTTGTTCAAACCCCATCACTTAAAATGCAGTCGTTGCTCTGGTTGTATTGCACATGTATGTCACGGCGTCATACTTCAACAGCTGAATACAGAAGACTTGAGTAGAAAGTAACATAACAGTTATGATGCGGAATCTGTCAGTAAGTCAAAAATCATATTCAGAACATTGCAACGAGGCTGTGTGTTCCTGCTTTCAATGGACAAACTTACGCCCAACTGCATGCATTTGTCTTGCAGTAAGAATTCCATTGGGAACACGCCATTCCAAACGGGGATGCTCCAAGGGAACGCAAATGTTCCCGACAGTATTGAGACACTCCGTTAACCTGATTGTTGCATTTACCGGTAAACATGTACTGTGGGTGTCTACAGGTATTTTGGTGCCTTTATGATTTTTATACCAATACGAATTTGCATATTTATCAACAAAACTTTATTGTCATCCAAAGCAGAGATTACAGTGTTGCAGCTATTTCTGCATGACGATTTTTCCCTGTATTTGAGATGTTTTATCCTAAATTATGTTTTCTTCAGTGATTGGTTGGTGTTCCAGCTCACACCAGTATTAAAGCCAGTGGACAAAGTATTCTCACAATTATTTTCAGGAGAAAACTCCACAGACGAACCGTGTCTTCTTGTATCAAATAGCTTCACAGGAACAGTGACGTCGGGTTGGCATAGGGATTCTTTATTTGCCTTCTTTCCACGACCTCGATCTAGCTCTAGGCAACAGATTCAGATGCAGCCACAGTTCATAATATTGGTCAGAAATAAGAGGATGAACTGTGAAAATGGAAGGCTTTTGCTAATGCTTGCTCGAATAGCTGGAGACTTGAATGTATAAAGAATGACAGTGATAGTGTGGGATTGACCGTCAACACTGCGCAGTGATGCGATCCTGCAGATTAATCTGCTCAATATGTTAGCTCACCCTAGCTGCCATTGGTTGGTGGAGTTGCCTGTGTAAATTGAATGGACAACTTTGAGATGCTGGTGGCAGCAGACACCCCCCCCCTTCACAGCATTGGATATGCTTGGAACTATGCACGCCTGCTCAGAATAATGCGTGCATGCTCAGAACTGGTAAAAAAGACCGGTGTGTGTTTGCTGCTACCAAGTGTCTCAAGGTCTGCCACTGGAGTGGCAGAATACCAAGGATACAAAGAAGTCACAACCATGGCACCACATGAACTTCTTGTGTGTCTGTCTACAGTGACAAAGATTTACAGTTTCATCTATGGTGTACTCCAAATGTGCTTACCAGAGCGTTGTATGCTGTGGTGAAACTCTTGGCATACTAAAGATTTACAGTGTTCTCTGTGGTTTCCTCCAAATGTGCTTACCAGAGCGTTGTATGCTGTGGTGAAACTCTGGGCATACTAAAGATTTACAGTGTTCTCTGTGGTTTCCTCCAAATGTGCTTACCAGAGCGTTGTATGCTGTGGTGAAACTCTGGGCATACTAAAGATTTACAGTGTTCTCTGTGGTTTCCTCCAAATGTGCTTACCAGAGCATTGTATGCTGTGGTGAAACTCTCGGCATACTAAAGATTTACAGTGTTCTCTGTGGTTTCCTCCAAATGTGCTTACCAGAGCGTTGTATGCTGTGGTGAAACTCTCGGCATACTAAAGATTTACAGTGTTCTCTGTGGTTTCCTCCAAATGTGCTTACCAGTTCATTGCATGCTGTGGTGAAATCAAGTATTAATTAAATGGGCATGTTTTCCATCTGTCACATTTTCGTAGACTACAGCATTTTTTGTCATTTTCAAAAGATAGCATTACTATTCTGTAAGTGTGTGAGCAGAAAAAATGGCAAATTTCTTCAGTTGTACGAAAAGCTAACATGGAAAACACAAATACAGTCGAGCCTTGTTAATGACAACACTGTTAGTACAACTTTCTGCTTATAATATGAATATTTTTTAGGCCCCAGTCCTTTGTTTTCATTGCTGTTAATAACAATGTAATCTGTCAAGTCCAAAGGACCTCTTAACAAGGTTCGACTGTATATACCAAATTTCAAAATTTGTAATTAAATCCACTTATAACATCAAGTGTGTGTGCACAGAATTGACGCCCGGGAAGGAGTCAAGCCGTCGGTCTATTTAGACTGATGGATGTGCGATACATTTTTTTTTAAGCTGTGTGACTTTTAATAAGGAATTTTTTTTCACATAAAAGTTGCAACTGCCATATTTAATCCAGACCTAAAATTTGCCAAATACACATGTATGCTTAATTGTTAGAATTTTAAATAAAATGCATTTTATTGATAATTATCAATAATTCAGACCAATGAAATATTTGTGAATTGCTTTCCTTATTGCATTTTTATTGCATACATTTTTTCAAAATTTATTAGTGTTTTAGGGAATTAATAGGTTGGTCTTTAGCTACAGAAGTATTATTTCATTTAGTTCTATGTAGGTAAATTTCTTAAATATTTATGTTTGGTGGAGGGAATAAAGACATTATGATTGTTTTTTCTGATATAATTTGTCACTCGTGATGTTTTGGTTACAACATCAGTACTATTATTGACAGGAAATGTATTTAAGTTCGATTTTTAAATGTAATAAAACATTATCAAGCACATTTGCAATGACGCGTTGTGATTTTTTGTTTTACAGCATCCATGAAAAAAGAAAAGCCTCAAGCCCCATTACTTTTACGCGCGCGCGCGGCATGCCACTGGAAATATTAATTTATCGCGCGATATTTACGCATGTTTACACCGAGCAGAAACCCATTCGGTATTTATGTTAATGACGTAGCAGCCAGACCACGACGTATGATCGAAAACGCTGATTGGCCAGAACGCGCAGTCTTCGCGCAGAATCTTTGGAAAAATTGCGCTATAGTTTCTGAATGTAGCCGTTTATCAAACGACTGCGCGGTCTGTCCGCTCTGAATGTGAACAACCCATTTTACCTTGTCTTCTTTACACGTACTTGTGACTGCGCAGAATTCTGTTACCGCGGGCGTTTAGAAATGAGCTTTAAATATGGGCTGATCGGACAGTGGATTTAAAAGCAACTGATAAAGTCTCCCCATTCTACAACATACAACTTGGCCGTGTAATAATATTTGATAATGCCCGCTGAGAAGTGATAATGCCTGCTGTGTTATCACGCGCTTGCACCTGGATACAAGACAATTTAACCGATTCTTATTGGTCAAGAGTCTGTGTGCTCGCGGCTAGCCATGCGCGCGCCAAGTCCATATAAGGAAATTCTTTTGGACAACTTGCACAAGAAATATACCATAAAATGGACGGGGTGTTTGGGAAAATAAAAGTAAAATTATAGAATAAAATCGTTGGAAATCCATTATAATATTGAATTCTTTTTATGCTCGAACTAAAGAGGTACTGAGGAATGGGAATGTAGCGTTTAGGAGACTGAATGCTGCGCCTGTGGCTCAGGCATTAGTCGTTTCGCTTAAATTCGGATTACCTCGAGCTAAATACACGGACTCAAATATTTTACTCAAAATGACTTTTTGGCCTACTAGTGACGCGTGTCACTGCGTTACAAAGACTCGACTACTTAAACTCAACTCAAGTCACAGAAGTTAGTGACTCGTATATTGACACCTCTAGTCGCATACGGACCTTAAATGGGGGGGGGGGCAATTTTCCTCGGAAAAAGTAAAGGACTAAAAGACGTGGGAATTTCTTGGAGAACTTTTAATCAAGGGGGGTTGACGGGAATTTTCATTTATAGGCCAATAGATGGGAATTTTCATCTGTTTAATTTTTTGAATGTACACATGGCATCCGGGAACACTTCCTGGAAGGCTGCTTGGTGAGGAGCTCTTGTCCTCTCGAAGCACTGCCTTTGGAAGCATAGGGGGCATGATGTGGGAGCTATAGGGATTAACAGCCCCCTGCTTTGCGCTTTTCAAGCATGTTTGTGCAAGCTGAATAGAAATGGGTGTATTTTGGTCATGATAAATACCATTTTTAAAAGCAAAGAAATGGTAGTGCTGTTTGAATGACCTTTAATTGTTCGCCGGGCAGAAAGGGTAAGCAAATATACCCTCTTCAGTTGCTCTAGTCGAAATAGCTCCTGTGTACACAGAATGTATTGTTGCTCAAACTGATCAAACGAGTGAAAGTAAATTAACCCTGTCGCTATTTGTTCAACGATTCCACTGCTTCGCTTTGGCAGCTAAATAGCATACACAATCCTATTCACTCTCGATCTCAGACGCAGTACATACATGAAATAATGAACATATACACGCAGTGTGCTTACAATGTACATGTACATGTACATGTACATATAATGTGCACATTGTGTTGAATGTTGCTGGGCGATGGTAAACTTAACTGTGCGTCACGAGGGTGACTGGTACCCGGCCAGGTTCCATCGAACGAATAACTCACTTAAGGAGTGGCGGGCACCTACAAAATTAGCATAACAAATGGTTTTATTTCGTGAAGTGGTGTACCGTCTTAAATTGATGGAGGAAAATGGCGGATTACGTCTCAAAGAAACGGCCCAGCATGGTTTGGTGGTGTTTGGTGATAGCTTTGGTGACAACCCAAGTGCCTTTTTCTTTCGCCTTGTATATAGAGGGAGAAGTTGAGACGTTCGACGTGAGTTTTTAATAATATCTTTAGCGTTTGATGTGATTGTGAATTTATTCGTAGTTAGATTCCATGAACACAAATGAAAACAAACGTGACAGACGGGCCAGTGATACATCATGTATGCCTACCGGTGGTTGTGCATGTACTTGTAGGTCAACTCGACCGTTTGCCGACTCGAGTCAACTCTACTCCTGACCAACTCGACCGTCGACCAACTCAACTTCAAAGTCGAGTTAACTCGACCATTTACCAACTCGACCGTTTGCCAAGTCGACATACGGACATGATCCTTGACCTTGCCGCTTTCTAAAAACTCTCGGGCGGTGTACTGATACACATGTACATGTACATATGTATAGAGCCAATTATTCACTGTTTCAAAAATGGGTCTTTTCCGTTTCGCCAAATCCCGAATTCCACTTCAGAAATTCAAATTCCGTTTACATACATTAGCATGAAATAGGGGAGCAAGTTTTAAAGTATGCGTGGAAACCATCTGTCCCATCGCCCCCCCTCAAAAAAAAGACACAAAAATAACAATATTGTTTGGAAATATTTTGCAATGTTTCCAACTTTTTTTTATAATTTCCGTAGTGAAAATTTTAAAAAAAGTCCAGACAATAAATACTGCACACCCCACCCCATGATTTCCCACTGATGTGGGATCGCTAAAAACTTGCTACAATTAATCAACAGCCAATTCATGTGCCACTCCTCATGTATGAAATCAGATTACATACTGTACATGTACAGTGAAGTCACAGAGTAGGTCTTGCATGTAACAGTCTTTGATCACAGTATGTTAATGTGGGACATTGACCCGCCATTTTCTTTGGCAGTGTTTGGCAGGAGTGCGACAAAATTCAGAAAGATGACATTAATTCTGAGCCTTAAAATTTATGTTTGTGACCGAAAACGTCACTTTTTATTGAACACTTCCGAGGGTCCATTCAGCTATGGTACACCAAGCTTACTAGGTTTCATTAAATTCAAGAAATATGTAATTAGTTTTCCATTTTACTGCTGCGATTTTGTTTCGCCATGCCTCACTAGCCTTGTCTCAGGGCATCCATGCAGATTCAGAGACTAAATTCCCCACGTGTGCAATAGTCATATGTGTGAGTAAGAACTTGTTTGCGCCTTGATTTCATTGCTAGTACGGTGCGCGTGTGAATGGCCAATGTGTGTACAGTGTGTATGTATGTACCGTACCACACCGCTGCACTGTGCCGGCTGCCGCTGCATGCATGGGGCTCACGCACACCATAGCGCTTACAAGTATCGGCACCGGTGCAGCGCAGACGACCCAACCATGTGGTGGAATGGTGCAATTTAGCATGTTTCCAGTTTAATTCGTTCATTAAAAGCAAGCATTTGAAAGGGTGTTGGTAGACATTTATTTTTTAGTCCTTTGCAGAAAGTTTTCTTTACTTTTTAAGCCACTCTTAGAGGGAAAATTGCAAGTTCCGTTTCAAGCAGTGGATTCCGTTTTAAAGTGTTGATCCTTTAAATTCCGTCTATTTTCCGTGATCGCGGAAAATCATTGGCTCTCATTGGTACATGTACATGTACACTGTATGTACCCTCATGTACATGTATAGTTGTTGAAAATTTCTGTATGTAGTGGTCTTTAGACCATGATACAGACTTTTTTAAATCTGAGTTTTTCTCATCAATGTCTAGTATTCCACATGACAAGGATCGCACTGTAAATTTCATGTGCATACATGTACATGTAACACCAGAACACTATGCGTGCATCAGGCCAATTGGCCATCAGTGGACCTACCTACCCTCCAGCTGGCCCACTAGAACGATATCGACATTGTCAAAATATAGTACACTAGGTCTCTGGTCAAAAAACTACTGTCATGACTGTGTAAAAATTTTAGAGCTGCAATGTATACACATAGGTACCAGTACCTTATGATAACTCTCGTAGGACATTTGATTCAGCCAGAGGGAACTTTTCTCCGAAGTACCTTGGAAATGTTCAACTCAAATCACACCATCTGCAAGTGGTTCGGATTCATTTCATTTTGGACTTGTATTTTTGCTGACAGAATTGGATCTTTCTGGCCCGGTTTTGTTTCCTGTCTGATATCGGGAGACTTCGATTTGAAGTGGAATACCCAAAGGTAAGCCACAATCAGATTGATAAACCAGAAGTTTAAAATTACAAATTTTGTATACATTGACAATGTACATGTAGGTAAAAAGTAATGTACATGTAAATTAGTCAAAATAATTCCGTAAATCTTGACTTGCTATAAAGCATACAACAGACACGAACGTGTACATGTATACATGAGTACAGAGTTGGACTAATTTTTTTACATGTATGTATTGGTGTTTATATTCATGACTGATCATTGAGGCTCTACATGCGCATGTGTACAGTGCATCTTAACAGCTTGTGGGACACTTTATGCATACATTCTGTGCAGTCAGTCATGTCAGTATATCTTCTTTTGCTCCCTCTGTGATGCAGTCCCTTGCTACACAGAACCTCATTTTGTACTATGATGAACCAGACCAGTGGCCATCAGTTTATCCCACTGAGTCCGTCGAATTGAAGGTGAGTTCCTTGCCGGCCCATCCCTTCCTGTTGTCATGGGATTGGAATTTGCATATTCTCTTATTGGTCGTGTCCTTTCTGAAAATGTTAAGGAGGAAAGGGAGAAATGTAACAAAATAAAAAGTACCCACTGTGCATATGCACCTGTGCATTCGTGCATTGGGTGTGTGAGTTTGTTTCTGCATTCAATTGGGGACCCTGAACAATAGCGGACAATAAGGTCCCCGATTGACAGAGGGTCCCCGATTGACAACCGTGTACAAAACATATGGGTGGTCTTCTGAAAAAGTTAAAGTACAAACAAAAGGGGAACAATAGGGGGTCCCCAGTTGCAGGCAAATACACACCTGTGTGAGTTTGTTTTATTACAAGTTCCATGTACCTGTACCGTAGTATGGTGTTTTTGAGTTCACATTCATGTATAGTACATGTACTGTATGCATGTACATGTACATCGGTACCGATATATACCGGTATACAGTAGAAGTAGCATGGGAGCCCACCAAACTTGGCTTGTCTCCCACCAAGTTTAATTTTTTGGATGCTTCATTTACATTCAGGAATAATTTCTTTAACACAACAATAACTTACCTGTAGTTTAGAAAAAGAAGCTACATGTATGATTGTGTAAAACTGATTTATTATGGGTAGGCCTACATGTACATGTACGTGATGAACTGCTCTTCTGAAGTGTTGTCATAAAAATTTCATAACGCTGCTTCTTTTACATCACCTGGCGTGCCGTGCTGTGACTGTTTGACTGTGTGGTTTCAAAGACTGTGGCTTATTGGATTGATAAATTAATAACAAGTGGTAATTACTTGAATTACGGGCAAAGATTTATGGATGCGCATCTCACCGCGAGAAAGGATGTTTAGGCTGCTAGAGATACGGTAACTGTTTGTTAATTATGTAGACCTGTTCATAGCGAGAGTTGCAAAATTTACGACCCTGCCCTAATTGTTTGCCTCTGGAATAAAAGTTACATGAACCGGGTACATGTACCGGTATGCCACAGTAATTACATACATTACTGGTATCCATTGGTTACCATTGATTATAATTCGTGTACTGTTGGCAGTACTTTACATGTACAAAGTACAGTGTAAAAATGTACAGGTACTTGTACAGTGTACTTTATGTGAGCTTTCAAATCTTCCTGCATTTACTGCATTACAATACAAATTTTGAACTCTTTCGTTGCTGACATTTTCCATAGTTCATCTCACATTTTACATGTACACGTATACCCCGTACTCCTGTATTTTTATCCAAATTGCATTCGTACGTGTATACCCAAGGTTGTGAAATTTATAAAACAAAATTGCACTTTTAGGAATTTCATGGGGAAAAATACTTATTATGGAAACACTTTTGCAGGTTGTTAAATGACAACTTTTCCTGGACTTAAAGGTGTACTCTAACCTGCTAACCTTTGAGCAGTAATGTGGAGCCAGACTAGTAAATGCTGATCACTACTGTACATGTACATGTACGTCTTTCCAACCTCTGTCATGTTCTGCTGCTGCAAAGTACCGTATATTCTACATTTTGGTAAACAAGTTTAAAGTGTGTACAGTTAGTGCTTGTTGTAACAACATTAAAGGGACCCGACACATTACTTTCTTATGACAGAGACTGTCCAACATGTATGTACAAAGTAAACACGAATTCAAGAAATTGAGATTCTCAGCATTCGCTCTTACATGAACCGGTATCTGTAATTAATAGTGCGCTGTGTTGTGTTTGAATAAGAGTTGGCTGTTTGTGCCATCATGTGTTTACCTGTTCAGTCATGGCAGTCACGGCTTTGGGTTTAGGTTGTGTTGCATCTTTGAATAGAAATACCAAAGAAATTGTGATGTACCGGTACTCAATTCACAATTTGCTCAGACGTGCTTGGAGAAGGAGTCCGTTCTCAAGCCCGAGAATCATCAAGTGATCAACCTGACTACGCAGTACGTCTGGTCAGGCTGCATCTTGACCAAACTGGATGACAATGAACAGCTCCGGTTTTACGGGGACACAGAGAAGTATGACTGCCGGGCAGGTCGGAGCTTCACGTCAAGACGAGAGCGTTGGTGGTACGTCGCCTTGGACAACTGCAATTCTACTCGGGTACGTTAGGCTGAGGTAGCCCTAGTCTAGATGCAGCTCATGTAGATGCACAAATCTTTTGTTCCCCTGAGACTGATGACCGGAAGTCTTTTTCCCTGACCGATGATGACCTCTATGACTGTTGGTGTGTTGTGTACATGTAGGTCTTGTAGCCATCACATTTATATTTTTTTTGTGGCCCTGTCACACCTGACATATGATTTTGTAAGTTCAGAGCACACTCTCTAATTTCCAAGGGTGATGAATTAATGCAAATTATCTGACAAACAAATAGAAATAGTTTGAGATCAATTTCTGTAATATTTCATGTCAAATTACACAGGGACACAAAAATGTCACACTTTTAAACCCTGAATTTATAGAATTACCCATATACAATGTACTTGCTGCTATGTTTTTTGTTAACTGTCATTATAACAAAATCGCATGAACCAGACGACTTTTGCTCTCTTATCAACATGGCTTTATTATAAGTGGAAAGGAAAAACGAAGAAAACGTAAGAATTCAAGAAATTGGGATTCTCAAAATCGGTTCTTTAAAACAGTATTTTGTTATCGAAGTATTAATGAAGAATTTTAATAATGTGAGCTGATTTTCCAACCAACCATCTGGCACCACCAAACATTTCGATGTCTCCTATTCAAGACTTCATTTTCTCTTCCCACGTTCAGGGCCTGTACCTGAAGTACAAGATGACCTTTACAAATGGGGATGATTATTGGACTAAGCATTTTTCTGCGGATCAATTTGGTAAGCATGCCTACAGGCTGGCAGGCTCCTGCTCCAAGCGGGAATAAGCCATAATGTGTTTTGACGTGGGTAGAAACAACATTTCTTTGGTGATGAGAGTACCGAATCTTGAAGTTATATGAACCTGGAAGTATATGTATAGTTCAACTAATGGAGTACATGTGCTTGTTGGTTCACGCGCCGGTTATCGTACTAATGCATTTTACACACAGAAAAAATAATGAAATAAAATAACTAAAATGCATATTTGTGGTGTGTTGACTTCTGCACTCTTTAACACCACATCCACTCACGGGTTCATGAGTGTTTGGAGAGTATCTTTTGAAATACATTGTGATTGAGCAAATGTCTGGTGAATATAGGGCAGGCTGCTCTTCAGGTCTGAAAGTTTTCCTCAAATCCACGGTTTTCCTCATTTAAACCCTCCAAGGGTACTTGGCTGGAAACCCTGCACCGTTTGTCAAAGTGGATTTCCTGCCCAAAATATCAACAAGATGCAACAGGTCAACTTTGCCAAGGCCAACCGGCCTGGGAGTCTGTGGTTGCCAGTCACCACAAGATCCAACAGCGGCATTGTTCAATGGGACTACATGTAGATGCAGCTCCCCTTGTCTCAACATAGCCAGTTTGTTGGGCTGCTGTTGATTGCCCGGCACATCAAAGTACATTAGACTTTTCACCTGATGCACTGTGCTAATCTGGCAGGGTTAGGGTTAAACATTCATTTCCTGAGTGGGACATGTTTCTAAGCTCATTTCTCAGCCTAGCAATTTGAGATTGAATTTTGTGACGAGATAGGAGGAGCAGAGCTTGATTTACTAAGTCACAGGTTACATTGTAATTCACAATTCGTAACAGGTTGAAACTGAACAAGAAATGCCTTTGCACTAACATCACGATGCACGTGGGGATTGCTGTACGCATACATGTACAGGTACATTATGTACAAGGACTGTTTTCTGATATTTTTTGTGATATCTGCAGCATTTTATTTTCTCTTGTGTTTTTAAGGAATTCTCCAAACCGACATTGTGTTCCTGATCTTGTTTGGCCTGATGTTTTTTGCATCGCTATACATCGCAAGTAAGTAAACAGGCCTCCTGATAACAGGTGAATGTACATGTAATTGATGCATTTGGTTGAATGTAAGGTTGGATGACTGGCCTTTCGTTGTCAATTCCACAAAGTTTTACTGTTCATTGCAAGTGCAACACAATTTACCCTGCCTTAGGACCAGTCAGTGAGGTTGGGTTACGCTTTGCGTATTGTTCTTTACATGTAGATAAGAGGTCACAGTTCTACATAATGCCGACATACCCAACTAGTGTGTGCGATGTAGGGATTTGATACCTCTTTGCCTACAGAAATCATGGATACATGGCAACATTTGTAGACTGTCATAAAGAACACAGTCATTAGATGCAGCAAAAACCAAAATTATTCATTACTTTTAACCATTTCATCAAATAACCGTGATGCTCTGCTAGTTTGGGTCAGTTACATGTACATGTGGAATGGTTCAGAGGATTTTGAAGTTATCCAGTGTGATACTGTGTGTGCTTTGAAAACTAATTGCAAACTGATGCACCTGCAACGAGGGCACTGCAAAAGTTTTATCCAGTGTTCAAAATGTTTTTCAAAAAAGTACCCCTACACGTACCTCATGGAAAGACCCATCATAATTGTTTGATTTATATGAAGAACAGTTGTCAGTTTGTCCCAGTAATGGTATCTGTGTTTATTTTGTTTATTTAAACTGTCCTTTATGGAGGGTCACCCATCCCAGCCAGTTTCTCTCTTTTTACACAAACATACTGTACATGTTATACGCCTGCCATACACACAGTATAAATGTGACCAGTGTTCACGTATCTCAGTGAGTCGCACGGCTTCTTTCCACCCGAACTTTTCTCTTGTCGGCAAAACCATACTGGCACTTGTTGCTCATATTTGGTTACCCAGTAAGTCCGGTAGGTGTCCATAATGCGTGCGTCTATCCGAATTCCACGATTCTCACTTTCTTTCTTGTCGTTTCTATCCCAGATGGATTGCACTGTCGCCAGTTGCTGCACACAACGTACAAGATGTTCATGGCAGTCATTTTCTTTAACAGTAAGAATCCATTTTTGACTCTGACAAAGGGCTTTCAACAAAGCCTAATGTCATCTCTAAGCATCAGTACTGCACACAATGTATACGTCATCTCTAAGCATCAGTACTGCACACAATGTATACGTCATCTCTAAGCATCAGTACTGCACACAATGTATACGTCATCTCTAAGCATCAGTACTGCACACAATGTATACGTCATCTCTAAGCATCAGTACTGCACACAATGTATACGTCATCTCTAAGCATCAGTACTGCACACAATGTATACGTCATCTCTAAGCATCAGTACTGCACACAATGTATACGTCATCTCTAAGCATCAGTACTGCACACAATGTATACGTCATCTCTAAGCATCAGTACTGCACACAATGTATACGTCATCTCTAAGCATCAGTACTGCACACAATGTATACGTCATCTCTAAGCATCAGTACTGCACACAATGTATACGTCATCTCTAAGCATCAGTACTGCACACAATGTATACGTCATCTCTAAGCATCAGTACTGCACACAATGTATACGTCATCTCTAAGCATCAGTACTGCACACAATGTATACGTCATCTCTAAGCATCAGTACTGCACACAATGTATACGTCATCTCTAAGCATCAGTACTGCACACAATGTATACGTCATCTCTAAGCATCAGTACTGCACACAATGTATACGTCATCTTTAAGCATCAGTACTGCACACAATGTATACCGCACCTTGTGGATATTAAAGAACTGTTGTTCTCTAATGAAACCTCTCTCAGATGTTTCTTTTTAGATGAAACTATAAAAAAGAAGACTTTGTACAACGTTGTGCTGGTATGAGAGAGCACCACAATACTAAGCCAAATGCTGACAATAAGATCACTGTTTAAGTACAACATCCGCCTTACACGTGTACCAATGACATTTTTAGGCCCAGATTTCGTACTCAACTCAGATATTAAACTCCGTCAACTGTCGGCTTGTTCTTTTCACTGCTGTAAAGTGTGTCATCAAATTTCTCAAAACTTTTTTAAACACGTAGCTTCTTTGAAAACTTTTCTCGAATTCCCCAGTAAGCTGGAGAACGTTTTCTCAATCAGTCAAGGAAAGCTCAGAGTGAACGGTTCACCTGACATCGTGTCCATAAAGGGTTATCAGCCAATGTATAATTTCATTAAAAAAAGGCTCCTGAGAACGAAAGAGACGAATCCAGGAATTAGTGTAAGTCTGTCAGAGATAATAGTTTACAGATGTCTTTAGGACGAACCCCTTTCATGTTGGCTGGATCAGTGGGTGGAATGCTGCTGTGTTAGTGTGGCGTTTTGTGCTGTAGTTAGCAGACAAAACCCACCCCCCCCGTTTCTTTCGTCGTCTTTGTAGTGATCTCCATGACACTGTTCATCATCTTCTATGCGGACTACGCCAGTGATGGTACCCCCCTGCAGAATGTCAAAATGGCTGCACTCGCTTTCCAGGCCATCGCAGACGGCGTGTTTCTGCTCATGCTGATCCTCATGGGAAAGGGCTACACCATTACCAGGTAGGGGTGAAGTACCACGCCGGAGGGACATTAGTCCAAGCACCACATCTTGTGAAACGTCAGTTTTGGAGGGATGTGATCTCAGCGGTAATAATCGTTCAGGTGTTCAACACCTTGGTCCTTGGTTATTGCATTACACTGAAAGCACCTGTTGATGGTTGTTAAAAGGGAATAAGCACTGCTGAGGCTGATCGATAAAATACCATCAGTGTTAGTAACACTCGAACATTGGCCTCCTCATATCTCCTACTTTCTCGCCACATGCAGAGCTTGAATATAATTCAGTGTATATATTTGTAACAGTAAATATTGGTACTTGTTGGTTGATCAAATATTGTGATGTAAATTTTCTTTGAGAGCTTGTAACGCTGGTGTCAACAAAATGTGTAGAAGAAAAGGCATGTCATTAATCAGGTGTGCAGTTTTTAACTTTGAATTTCTTTTAGGGCTGTGCTGAATATCCGAATATTTGATCGATTGTCGAATATTTGTATGGTATTTTCCAGATTTGAATATTCGAATGCAAAAATCATGAGAAAGAAGAGAGAATTTTCTTTTGTTTTAAATGAGAAACATTGCACTATGGAGGCTTGTTCCAGGCGGATTTAAATGAAAAGCGACAGAAATCTTACAACAATTTTAAAAGTAAATTATTTATAAAAAATTTGAAAGGAATAGACATTTTCAACAGGACAAGAGGCATTGTTTGTCTCTAAATCTTGCTAAATCATGGCTGAAGACGCTCCCAGACGTGAGAAGCTATTATATAGTGATTGTAATGTACAATTGTGTGCGTCATTGTAGCTGATTTTGTGTGGTTCGTTCATCAGTTATCTGCTGAATGTTATGACCAAATTTTCATATATTCTATTGAATTGAAGGTCAAACATTCGAATAATGAATTATTTAAATTGACTCAGCCCTAATTTCTTGCCTGGCTTTTTTCTGTTAATAGAGGGCGCATTAGTCATTCTGGAAGTGTCAAGATCGCAGTGTTGATGTGCATCTACACTATGCTCTATGCTGCCCTATTTGTCTACCAAGTGGTGGTAAGAGATCGTGTTCAAATTGTAACATCATACAAGTGGAATTTTGTTGGTTTAATTTGCCTCTGGTTAAGCCAGTGAACTCTCGGTCAGAATCAATTTGTAACATCATACAAGTGGAATTTTGTTGGTTTAATTTGCCTCTGGTTAATCCAGCGAACTCTCGGTCAGAATCAAATTGTAACATCATACAAGTGGAATTTTGTTGGTTTAATTTGCCGCTGGTTAAGCCAGCGAACTCTCGGTCAGAATCAGTTGGATGTATGAATGGGAATGATGGCAAGGCTTTTCTACCTCTGAAGTAAAGTGTGCCTGCATTTAGCATCCATTTGTAATGGTTTAACACGCTGGCTTGAGTGCGGGAAGTGTCTACAGCTTTTCCAACATTCAACTGCTATGAGGCAAACCAGCCAATGCTTACTATGAATCTTGTGCCTCTTTCAAGTGATGTCAAATGTACTTGAGATAAGAAGGTAACACATGAGAACCTTTTGCTTCTTTAAGGATTATTTCAGGGAAGCGAGCTGAAGTAGTATTCCAAACAGCATAAAAATGGGGTAAATCAGGGGAGCCAAGTTGGTGCGGGGAGTCAGGTTGGTGAAGTGGCTCTCTCCTCACCTTCCACCTGTGCGGCCCAGGTTCGAATCCCACCTAGGTCAGCAAGTGGATTGGGTTTCAGTTCCTACCTGACTTTGTGGGTTTTCCCTCGAATATTCATTCTAGGTTTTCCTCCCAGATTTCCTCATTTTGGTCTCAATTATCACTTCATCCTGTAATTTGCGCTAAATGCCGTTCGATGAACAGCAATAAATTAACAAACCAAAAAAAAAAGAGTATCAATTGACAATGCAGAACCATAACAATCTGTAATTAAACAAACATGGAAAGCTTATTGTAGTTCCTATTCTGATGTCTACATCTGCATGTAAACCATCCCAGATATTTGACCCCGGCGAAGTCTTGTACCTCTACGAGAGTCCCGCTGGTTTTGCACTGATTGGTATCCGTGGTATCTGTTGGCTGTGGTTCATGTACGCCATCTTCTTTACACTCAAGCACTACCCAGAAAAGAACCTGTTCTACGTGCCTTTCTTCTTGTTTTACACAGCTTGGTAAGAAACCGATGCGAAAAGACCTGTTTGGAGCTAAAAACTCAGTCTTGTCCGTTGTGTGCATTTCTCATAGTTTTATCCACTCCGATGTTTCTGAAATTTAAATTCAGTTTTTACTCAAGACAGAATTGGAGTTTGCGCCTGCTTGGGCAGCACTGACACGAAAACGTGGACCATTATCATGACAAAAATAAATCCAAATATTTTTTTTGACATGACATGGGGAACCAGGAACATTTTCCATTGCACAGTGTCCATTGTTTGAGTCAAAATGAGCGATGCATCAAAAGAAAGAGCTGAGCTTCCGCTTTCTGTTTCGAACCAAAACAAAATGACTTGGGAAGAAAAATTGACCTAATAACTCCTTTTCAAAGAGCAGGTCGTATTTGAATATTACAGTTTTACCCAAGACGCACTGTTAAATTAAACAGTAATGTTTCAGCACCGAGTGCAGGCTAAACCTTTTGATTCATCTTTCTATTTTAAAGTGTGTTTGCATTGTTCAAATTGTCAAGTTTGAAAAGCTTTTATTTGTCATGAAATCAGAATTTGAAAAGGAACTTTTAAGTGATTTTTAAAGTGTACTCATTAAAAAGTACTGTGGGTTTTGCACAAATACCAATATTTCACGGAAGGAATAAGATTGGGACAGTATGGGCAATTTGCAATACAGTGCGCCACCAAGAGGTTACAGAGAGGCCATCTTTTGCACTCCATTCCTGAAAATGATCAAAAGATTCTATTCACCAGCTTCACTTTGCACTGAAAGCTTGAATTCTTCCGGATATTTGTTCGAGTAGAATATCTGTGAGTATCAGTTTTAATTAATCCTGACTTCTTTCCATTGCACAGAAATGTCCCCATCCATCAGATATTTATTTCCTCAAGTTGTCTACTGACACATGCTTGAATTTAACGCAAATTGCTGCACATGTATGTCTACAATGTTTTTGTCAACCGTAAACTTGAAAAATGGCCACAGTGGGGCAATGTCTTGGTATTGCACTGTGTTGCGACTCACCCATGATCATGGAGTTTGCCCTACCAGTATCTTGAGAAAAGTGTGGTACCTAGAGAGCCTTGATGTGACCTCCATATGGCAATCCGTTGTTTTGCACCCACTGAGTGATTTAATAGACAGACTGTTTTCAACCAAGTTTGTACATGTCTGTTGAGGGGCATTCTGCTTGGTTTGCCAGGTTTGTGGCTACTCCCATAATGATCCTGATAGCGACCTATGTGTTTCCCAAGTGGTGGCGGGAGAAAGTGATGAACGTGATAGAGCTGCTGATCGCTTTCACAGCCCAGCTGGTATTTCTGGTAAGCAAATTTGATTGTGGCCCTAAGCAGATTCTCAAATGCTGCTTAGCTTGAAGGTGCAAAAAGATTATTTTTGTACAGCTCAAATTTGTTCAAACCAACATACCGTATCTCACCTCCTCTGTAAGGACCTTAGAACATTGGCCAATATTGAAGTCATTATTTAAATCTTGGCTGGAAAAATTCAAAATCTTTGTAAAGGTATTGTATGTATATGTACACTCTATATTGATAAAAAAAATTGCATCAGCAAAAAATTGCAAAAGGTCCGAAACATGCAATACCATTGGAAAACATGGGCTTGAAATATTGGAAATCTTTGTAAATTTACGTACACTCTTATATGGACAAAAAAATTTATATCTATGTAAAAGTTAAAGGTGTGAAACATGCAATACCAGCGTGCATAGGGAAGAAACTGACCTTCTGACAGTGCACTGCTTCACACAATGGCAAGGCCTCACAGAAATTCACCCTTCACCTGCATCGCTGTAAACATTTACAAGTACCGGTACATGTAACATAGACGGGGAAATTAAACACAGACACATGTTTAATGACTGTACCCACAGGAATCTTCTTCAAGGAGTTTGGCTCTTTCAAAATGTGACATTTCTTGCATTGTCTTTGGACGTACATGTACATGTACACGTGATGTACTGGGTTGTTATCGTGGGGCGGTATTGTACTTCAGAGTGGTACCAGTGCCTGGCCTTTCCGTTGACCTTGTAACGTTACAGCTTCAGAGTTGGAAACCATTGTGGCAGTGCAGCATGCCAGGGGATTTAAACGTTTGAGTAATTGCCCCTCAGGTGGAAACTTGATACAGAATATCCATCTGCGCATGCTCCACATAATAGCTTCAATTCTGTGCACATTTCCCCTTCCAGTGATTAGCTCATGGTGAAATGATTTCGGTGTGTTTTATCATCGTCATTTAGTTTTTTGCCTTTGAGGTGGCAATATTGGCTTAAAGAAAGCCTGAAATGGTAAAAAAAAGCCGTAAGGCGGCATTTTTTTCTTTGCTTGTGCTGGAGTGACGACTTGCCAACATTGCATTTTTCACAGATCATAACGAGGCCCTCAGCAGCCAACAAGAACTTCCCATATCACGTTCGGACATCTCAAATAGGCGTGGTCAATGACCCGTACGGCAGTGCCGGCAACAATGTAGATGCCTTTGAGCACCATGGTTACGGCAATACCATCCTACAGAATGAGGGACAGGTGCCCAATTTCACCGAGATGTTTGCTGTGACAGGGAGCAACAGGGGTCCATCAAATGGATACGTAGTCAATGGCAATACAGGAGTAAGTTAAACATTTTTACTCAGTTCTTCATATTTCAGGGGTGTGAGAATTCAGCTTTTTAGCTGATTTTAGCTTTTTTGTGTAGATGTTGACCCTTTTTTGTACACCTGGTCTGTACAACAGTACGTTGTTTACATTTCAGCTTTTTGCTAGCTGTTTTCAGCTTTAATTTTAAGTGTCCAGTCACACCTCTGATATTTTTAAATATTGATATCGATGCTGTTGAAAGAGCATGTGACAAAAAGATGCATTCCCAACATGGATGCATTTCTTTGCTTTTGTTGTTGATTTATCACTGTCTCTGCAGAAAAATAAATTTGCCAAATTCTTCCGTAAATAAAACTCACTCAATATATTGTGAACTAAAATGAGGTTTTTCCCCCATCCCATACCCTCCGAAAAGCTGTTCCTTCATCACTCAAAATACTTACACGTACCACAGAAACTGAAGAGAGGGAGATTGGAATCTTTAGAGGTGTTCAATGGACACAGCCACTTGATTGGCTCTCCGTATAGTGGCAGCAAAAACTGTCCAATTTCATCATTTCCCATACAGTGTGATGGCCATACATAATGTTCCTGTCTGTAGGGTTGATTAGCTACTGGTAACTCAAGTGGTAGAGCATCAGTAAGGTGGTTCAGGTTGTGATCAGTGTACCTCGTCAAGGGCTTTTGCCATATCATGTTCATTTCTTCTTGATGCGTTGTTTTCCAGCAATGAAACTGTTACTTGCTGTGCACATGCTTTGTCGAGACTGTGTCACTTCCTTCAACTTTACTACCGTTTTAAAGGTTATGAGATCGACAGGGCTTTTTGTCCCCATTTTGGAATAGGTGCCCAACTGGTGCGGTACCCACTTAAAATACTGGTACCTTAATTTGCTTTCCTGAAACCAAATGTCACAGTTTCAACAAACCTGCATCGACTGTTACTTCACTACATGTATGAGTTCTTACTCTTTCGCTGTTCTGTGTACTTGTATGATGTGTACATGTATGTAGTCTTCAACTGACACATTTAAGTAGCTGTTGACCCACTGAGAACTCGGAATCAAAGGACATCCACCATGACCATGATCAGCTACTGCAAGATTAATGAAATTACAAGCACTCACAGTTCCCGGTACCTTCTGACTTGTCCTTTTCTAGTCGTGTGGCTCTTTTTGTCTTTTTTTTTTATTAACAGTGGGTTATTTTCCATAAATTGATTAGAATGGCCCTGCATATCAGTAAGATAAACAGATGAGAGTTGTACTGTATGTGCTTGTAGTGGTATGTACGTGTACATGTATATATGTGTACATCTTTTGTTATGAATATTATCTCTGTAGGCACAGAATTCAGCAATTGCATCCATGTTTATGGCCAGCACACCTTGGGGAAGAGGCAACTTTGACCTGTGACCTTTAGTCCCCCACTGCATGTCTTAACATCACACCTCCCATGGAAGATAATTAAGTGTTTTGGCTCTGGTAACGGTATGCTAATCAGAGAATAAATTGGAATCCAGTGGTAGTGATTTTCTTAGGGAAGGAGGCTTCCATTTTCGCCCGTGGAACATGTTAATACATGTACTGTATGTGTGTACATGTACATACATGTGTACATAGTTTGCATCACAAGTCACTAGTCCCTTATATGGGGTGGAGGAGAGATTTGGGACTGTTTAGGGATACATGTAGGTGTAGACCAGTCATTAATAACAGGATGAGCAATGCCAAGGGGTTAGTGCATTTGCCAGAGTGCATACTGTTCGTGTAAATTGAATTGTTTCTTGCCTGGCTTAAAACCCTCCTTTGGTTTTACAGCACAAATGTGCACAAGTGCCCAAGGTCACTCTCTTGCATGTTGGTGCACAACTGTGCTTCTTTGAGGTGTTTACCAAGTGACCCAAAGAGTGACTTCAGCATAGAAGGGTTAAGACTGGATGACTTTTGATGGATGTGCAACGGACATGCCAGGCACAATGTGAGGGCAATATACATTTACAGGTGCAGGAACCATAGCTTCACATTGGAGAAATCAGTAATACATTACTACAATCAATGTTACAAAGGGGCAAAACGTTTACGGTGTTAAATGGAATGGCATTGATTTTTCATTCATTTTGACACATGTCCAAAAGTGGTGTGTGAAGCCGTACATGTTACACGTTACATAAATGTAATAAAAAGAAAAAGGACCTCAGGTGCACTTCCTGTAGTTCTGACACCAACTACAAGTTGCATTGTGTTTTTTTTAACTCTCTATACATGTACTTTTGTGTTACTAATTATGCTAATTCATGAGGCCGGTAACTGATTGACGCTGTTTGATTTAGACCTGCACCACCTTTGATGTGTGTCAAAAAATTAGTTGCCCAAAGACATGAAAGACCACCTCCGTGCGTATGTTTTGTCCTGCTTGGCCTACTTTAGCTATACCCAGCAAGAAATGAGACCGAGGGGTACCTCCCCCAACATGTCCAATCCCTATACACATTCCACACTATTGTTACTAAAACACATCCCCAAGATGTCTGAAAGGAATTCCCCAGATTCCTGCGAGACAATGACCATCACAAAGCAGGGGGGGTTCTCTCCGTCTCATACCTTGCTGCATATGACTTAAGCACTCCCATGTACGGTACACATGTACTGTACATGTATACGGTAGACATACATGTGCAGATTGCAATGGGTGTGGATGTTGACATGAAAATGCAGTGAGACCCCATCGATGCTTGCCATGTTATGTCATTACTGACCTTTGACCTGATTTTGGATCGGGTAAAGGTGGGAGGGGGATTCAGCCACATTAGAGAAGCAAGAAATTCAACCAGCTGTGTACCGTACACTTAAATTTTGCACAAAGCTGGTCGAATTCTCCTCCCGATTGAAAATTGCATGTACATATACACGTATCCTATGCCTTTTTGCTGTAATTTGTAATTGACTTACATGCACATGTAAGTGGCTAACTCGATGCATTGTAACTTTGTGTGACACATTAACCCAGCCACTCCTGTTCACCAAGTTGGGAATGCAGGTTGAAATCTGTATCGGTGATGTTGGACAATTCCTCTCCCGCAATTTCTTTTACAAATCCAAATTCTGTCTGCAGTGAGCTTCTTACGGGTAGTAATAGCTGTAAAACTCCCCTGAAAATCTGAACAGTGAAAGTTCCACCAATTTAGGGTTATGAAGTTACATGTACCTACTTGAGCCTGGTTTTGGGATGGTGGGTCACATGTCCATGTACACACATTATGTACATTCAAATCAGTACACTGTACATGTACTGTACATGTACATGCATGCCAAACATTCGGTCCTGTGCATTGTGTACTCCAATGTACTTGGATGTACATGCTTATGTATACCGATACTTGCATGTAGATGGCATGGATGGATTTCATTCAAGAGCAAAAGGTGGCAGGTTTAAATGCACCAGTAGGAAACTCGTGCCATTTAGTGAGACACGCCATGCAACATGTACATGTACATGTAGGGTAGCATAGCAGTTACCGGTAGGTTTTCAGGCCTCAACCTCAAGCTTTTCTTTTTTCTTTTTATTAACTTGCCTGTTGAGTACGTGTAAGTTAACTTAATTTCTCACTTGCTTACTGGATATCGTGTAGCAAAACTAACTTTGAGTGGCTGTTTTTTTTAACTGGTTATTTTTAATTGTTACCTTGGAGTCATTACTGTCAGTATTACAACTTAAAAAGTGGAGGAATCTTGACAGCTACGAATAATTACAAAACGTACAATTAAAATTCACAATATCAGAAGCCTTTGTTTCATTCATCTTTCTAAATACCCAAATAACATTTTCAAACAAGTACAAGTAGGTTCAGTATATCTTTACTAGCCCACAGTAGTTTTTACTAGAATTGCTATCTAGTGCTATAAGGTCACGGCCTGGGTATTCCAACAGTGCATGCCTACAATGAATCGTGCCCACATGGTCATTCTGGGACAGGTCTGCCTCATGGGGGCAGTCATGTACCGGTACGGCCTCGCACATGAAGCTTGCCTGTTTGAAATACCAAATTGGCGCATTTTCATATTGAGTTTGTGTTTGTACAGGTAATGAGGTTAACATCACTGTTCATTGCTCATCTTGGGGAACTAGTGCAGAATCATGCACACACTCTCCGGTATCAGGAATTCTGATGCATGCATGTGTGTATGCATCATTGATGTTAAACCATCTCATCTGCCTCATCAATGCATACAGAGAGTGTTTGTTTCGGGTAACATTTTGGGGTGTGTGTGTACACCTGTACACTGTATGTATGATTTGGTAAATGTGCAGTACATGTACATGGGGGTCATACATGTAGGGCCTTCTTCCACCCCAGACCCCACACAGAAATTCTGTCTGTAATCCCATATCTACTGGTAGTACATGTACGTGTACATGTAGCAAATGTGTCACAGTCTCAAAAGCTAAGGTTGAAGTAACGGTATGCAAACCATGGCAACCGTGTACAGCTGATCAACACCTCCAAACTTGGATCCACTCCTGTTTGGATCTCAATGCTTGACTTAAATGTAGTGTCAGACTGCTAGAGTGCAGGGAATCCCGATCAAAGAGATTTGTCGGGAGGTACCTGCCTATTTTCCAGTGGTGACATTAAATTGACTCACAATTAACCCATCTATTAACGAAACCAGTTCCTCTTTTGTGGGTGTGGCAGTGGGCACTGCAGGGTTATAGTGCACATAAACACCTGTCTATCAAAGGTCTGCAATGCCCATATCTTATTCATGCAATGAAATCCCAAACACACAGATGTTGCGATGCCAGAGAGGAACACGATTCATGACCTTGGGCAGCAGTGTCTGCCATGGCTACTTAACAACTCCATGCTGATAGTCTGCATCATAGCTCGATCCAACTTTACCGATTGTCTGCATCTTTGTTTGTGTCAGTTGTGGTAAAACGTTCTCATACGATTGCATATCATCAGTGACTGCTCAGCAATGCCGTTGCGTGCACCACCATTCTAAATTTAAAAACCAGGGACAGGGGGAGGGATTGGAAATGATTAATTTCTGTGAACGTGCATTTTAATAGATAATGTTTAAACAAGGTTTTGAAAATTTTCTGTGGATTAAAAAAAAAGGGTTGGAGTTTCTAGACAAAATATATAGGGCATGGGATGAGGTACTTTGACAGGTTAAAAATGTGACAGTTTACCCGTTCTTTAATTACTGTACATGTATGTGTGATTCTCATGCTTGGAATTCTCAATTTTCCTTGTCCATCATGCTGATGATGGATAGAATGGTAATGGAGTGACTTCAGCATCACTTAATACCAACCATAAATCTCCAGACCACCTACAAACACTGAAGGAACAAGGAAAGCCAAACGATGTAGCATCCATGTTTGTATCGCACACGGTAAGAATGGCTCCAAGAATGCCCAGTGTACCGTGGTTGGTCATGAAATCTATACCCAGTCAGGCTTTCTGAAGCATGGCAGACACAACAGGAAGGCATGTTTTGTTTGTAATTTTGTAAATTTGTGGTAAACACAAAACACTTGACACAAACCAAATAGCGTCCTTCTGCCGGTGTTGTGTCTGTCATTTCCCCATATATGCTAATTAATTGACCTCTTGCCCTTTAGAAGGTTGCCACGCCCAAGAGAACCCTGTGAAATTTTGGATATTGAGTTTGGCATGCCTCAAATCTTGCATGTCCTGCTTCCGTTTTAAAAATGTTACCGTTGCAAAACATTTCACAAGCTGCATTGTGGTGATTGTACTGTGATACATGTAGGTCAGTTGGTTTAAGAACTGCTCAAATGGCTTCTAAACTCTATGCACCGTACATGTACCGGTATTAAGACCTGCAGGCAGAGCTGTGTCAGGACAGTGTCCAAATTACATGTACAGTCGTACCTTGTTAATAAGAGCACTTTTAATGCAAGATTCTGCTTAAGACTAGGAAATTGTTAGGTCCCAATCCTTTCTTTTTCATTGTTTTCATTCCTGATCATACAAGGTTCCTGTTATAACAAGGTAGTTTGCCAAGTCCAAGGGACCTCTTATTAACAAGGTTCGACTGTACTTGGCTACGGCTTTGTCATTATGCATGAGTCTATGGTATTGGCTGCAGCCACTTCCCAGAAGTCACGTGCAGTTTCAATCCACCTCAGGGGGATGTTAAACTTCCTTGGGTACCAGTTGCCACCTGTGGTCATGGTGGTGTACAAAACACAGGGGTGAGATTACTCAGCTTTATAGCTGATTGCAGCTTTTTTTTCCTCACCAGCTGCGTACAAAAGTACAGGAAATTTTCACAGTTCAGCTTCTTGGTGCCTTTTTTCCAGCTGTTTTCAGCTATTTTTTCTCATTGGTCAATCTCACCTCTGAAAACACAACCACTTCACAGCCAATGTATATGTACATGTATATTGTGTCATGTGCTGCTTGTAGTCATGGTCAGTGTTGGTAGTTTAGCGCTTTGTTATCAAATTGCTTGAGGTCATGTTTTGTGCATATTCATGTACATGAACTGGTACCTTGTGCTTGACATACTGTACATGTAAACTGACTGCTGAACAGGGCTTTTTGTGTCCTACCTGTTTTTGCTTGCCATTCAAAACTTACATTCTTTAAACAAACACGATATATCTTGGAATGCTAATGGCCACTTTCCATCTGTCAAATGGTACATTTTCTGTTCTTTCTTCTCGGTGAATGATTTCTGATGTAATGTACATGTACCAAAATGCTTTCACTTGCAATGTTGTGTCTTGTCATTGATGTCACCTGGAAAAGGTGCAAGAGGACTGCTGTGGATTGCATTTTCATAAAACCATGAACGTAACCAGTCTTGTGCATGTATATGTAGGCTAATTCTGTGGGTAACAGACTGACATATTGGAAGGGTGTTTTTTCACCAGGTACCCGGTTCTGTCATACATGATGTCATATGGTGGCACTGCTAAGTTAGGAACTCAACTCTAGGGCTGTTTCTTTGTTGGAAGTGCCCTTCTGTCAGACAGATTTCTTTTGAATTGTGGAGTTTGCTAGGATTGGGTGAAGCTACGTCGCCATTGTTAACAGGTTGACACCTTTGCAACCTCCCTTTTTGGAGTGTAATCTCAAAAAGAAATTCACTGGTTGGCAAATAAAAGTAATCCTACACGATAATACACCAGTATACCGAGTATCGTAAAGATAGCGCTGTCCTATAATATTGTTTTCCCAACATCACTGCCTTCTTCTCAGGGCCCAATGTGAGAATTCTCTTTGAAAAAAATGTTTCCAGGATGACATTCATTCACTCAGAGTTGCTCTGTATTCATGGGCAAGTCAGTGGAAGCCTGACTCTGTGTGTCTCTTACACGTAAGCACACCAAATCCAAATGTGAGGGCGTATCAATAGACTGCTGGTAAAGATTTCAGTAAAAAGTCTCATTTGGAAGAGGGGTGGAAACACTGAAAGGCTGATTGGTGTGCTGTACAAGCTGTACTCGTAATTCCACCCCCCCCCAGTCTTCATATCAGTATAGTGTACATGTACTGTACATCTGCACTGTATACATGGATGTGCACCATGTACATGTATCCTGATTACAGTCGCATTGGATTTACTTTGCCCTCTGTGTAGTTGGACTAATTATAGGCACATCACCTTTTCACATGTACAATGTAATCTGACTGGGACGGCTGATACCCTTAACTCTAACTTCCCAGAGTGATTTACTGGGAACCGTACCCATTCACACAAATTCCAACACCATATGGTAAACTGTGCACAAAAGCTGTTGGACTCTGTTTATTTTGGGTATGCCTGAACCCATGTTAAAGCACAAGCAGTTTAGGGGTACAGTACCCAGTGCCACAAATTCACACACTTTACTGGTGTTCAATTCTGTGTGGTTAGGGAAGGTTAGGGTTAAGGTAAATGTCATGTAACACATGTACAGTCTCCTCTACTCATCTGATGCTCATCAATTTTCGTACTAGTACCGGTAAATGCTTTGTGCTAATAAAAGATAGGTGCTTTTTTCATTTAATCTGATCGCATGTCATTTCTTCTGCCGGCTTTGCACTTAACAAAAGGTGGAAATAATTCTGCCTAAGCAGTTTCACAGAGGGACTAATATTATTGCTCGCTGCTAATATTGGCTACATTGCTTGAGCCAAACAGACCTGCAGCTAGATTGGAGACAAAGATTTCTGTTTGTAGTTGTACTTGCAAAAGTTCCTCCTTTTTTTCCCCCTTCCTTTCCTTTCCCCCTTTTTTGCCATTCAGGTTTGACCTACATGTGCACCTAGCTCCCTTACCCCCAAGCCCCCTTACCCCAAGTTCCCTTACCCCAAGCCCCCTTACCCCAAGCCCCCTTACCCCAAGCCCCCTTACCCCAAGCTCCCTTACCCCAAGCCCCCTTACCCCAAGCCCCCTTATCCCAAACCCCCTTACCCCAAGCCCCCTTACCCCAAACCCCCTTACCCCAAAACCCCTTACCCCAAGACCCCTTCCCCCCAACCCCCTCACCACAAACCCCCTTACCCCAAGCCCCCTTACCCCAAGCCCCCTCACCCCAAGCCCCCTTACCCCAAGCCCCCTCACCCCAAGCCCCCTCACCCCAAGCCCCCTTACCCCAAGGCCCCTTACCCCAAGCCCCCTTACCCCAAGCCCCCTTACCCCAAGCCCCCTTACCCCAAACCAGGTGGTGTGCATGTACCAGTAGATCTCCCAGGATTCATTTGTGCTTGCTGCTGATTCATAAGATGTGCTGGACAGAGCTTTTCATTTTTCTCCGAAAACTACTCATTTCTGTCTTACGGCTTGAGTAATACTATCGTCCAGTTGTGACAGATCCGTGTTATTCATGTTTGTTGTTGCAGATGAGTGTCACCGTTCAGCCCAGATTTGAACTAGCCGTGTAGTATTCCAAATCACATTTTGTTGGTACATGTACATGTTAGACGCTTTCACTCAGTTACAACATGTATGTTCATGCGCCTTTACAGTCGACTCTCGTTACAAAGAACACTGTTATAACAAAATACTGTTATAAAGAACAGATTTCAGGAATCCCAATTTCTTGAATTGTTATGTTTCTTTGTTTTTTCACTCCTTTATAACAAAGTCCTGGTTATTACAAAGTAATTTGTCTGATCCCTGCAACTTTCTTACAACGAGAGTGGACTGTAGGAGCAAACAGGATGCAATCATCGCACCACTGCTCGTTGTTAACCTTAAACTTAGCCCTGCTGTTTTCTTTCAGGATATGGCATAGCATGTTGATACATACTTATGAACATACGGCTTGTTTGTATCTAAAAAGAAATGTTAATGACGGGTTTGATTAATTTAACATTTTCCTGTTCATGCGATTCCAGACTAACAGTAACAGCGGCAACAGTTCCTTCATTAAGAATAACGGATTCATGGACCCACACTAGGTCACCGTGGTAAGCATAGCAGGCATACGACCAGTCAGCATTTCACCACTTGGATTATTGGGGAGAGTTTGAGCTTGGTTGCTGTGATGGCCGAGTCAACCGGCTTCTGTCATCAACAGCGTTGTCATGACAGCAGTACAGCCAATCAGCAACAACTGTGGAGTACATGTACATATAGCTTCTTGTCAACCCCTACCAACAAGCAACCTCTTCAGACAGGTGTCTGTAACCGTGTCCTGCTCAAACGCATTTTGGTGATCAAATTAATATACAGGTATATGTTGAAATGCAGTGTAACTTATTCTTTGACAGCAATAAATAGAATATTTTATGCCAGGATTGTCAGTTTTCATATTTAGTTTCATGTTTCCAAATTCAGTATTTCTTTTACATTTTCATAATTGTTAAGTTAAAGATACCATGACATGTATATCTTACAGTGGTTGTCAAGCCACTGAAGTAGAAACTAAACAGTTTTATCTTCTCACTTTTCTTTTCTCACATCAGCCACTACAGTCTTTCAGTTTTTTTTAACTGCCGATTTCGTACTCGACGCACTTTTTGTCCCCATAGAGCCAGCTGAAATGTGAACAAATTTGTACACTGGTTGATTTCTTACCTTTTTTACAGTAACGATGTACATGCGTAAAGTCCTCCCATTTTGTCTAGTCAGTGACAGACAAAACTAGTGACTAGTATCAGTACTCATTAGGATGAGCTCAGAGGCTGCCATCTTGGAGTTTGGAAAGAAATGTGTATTCAGAAAAAAAGTCAGCTGAAAAAAAAACACGAGAAAGTAGAAATGCACCAATTTGGCCAGTACCATCGAGAAGACGACACAGGTGAATTCCAAAGATTTTCCAGTGAGAAGTCTTAAAAGAACAAATTGTTGTTGATGGGAAATTTCCCAATAAAATACTGCTCACTTAAAGAGGGCACAATTGTATATTGGAGTGATTAATTATTATTCATGTTGTACTTAGGTATTTGGAATTTAAGTTTAATGTACAGTCTTCTGATATATTGTGTAAATATTTTCCTGTATGGCTGAAACTGGAGTGACCTATTAATTAAGGTTATGTAATAGCAGTGCAAGAATACTATGTATGCTAAATGTACATGTACCAGTATACATGTACGTAGTTGGAAACCATCCAAGGAATGTAAAATGTTGTTTGCAGTGGATAGTAAAGATGGTCATAGTCTACATGTATCATTGTAGTTCCAATCATCACAGAAAGTATTGGAGGATGTTTGGATCACTCCCCTGGGGAAAATTACTTTGGGACTTACACTCACATTGTCTACTTACATGTACATTTGATACTTGTACTCAAGCACTACAAGGAGGCGTGCATGCGCTGTCTTGTCCGTGCAGACAACATGCATGCATCCCAAATGCAAGGCCCCATTCAAGCAAAGTACACCCACGGGCACAAAGGCGAAACCTTACGTGTAGTTGCGTTGTAAGTGCATAGTAGAGGCAGTCAGGTGTCCATCAGTGGTTGGACTTTCTTACCCCTGACTCTGCGCAAGATGCGCGGTGTCAGAAAGCAAGGGGGTCACAGCTGTGAGACACCAGGCTAGGCAGTGCACTTTTCTTTTGTCCAGATCTAGGGCCTACCTGACAGTACATACATGGACCTGCCAATGGAAGGTGGTGGGTAGGGGATACATGTATATCAACCTGTGGAAGTTATAGTACATGTTCATGCCATCCTTGCCCCTTCCGCCTCCCTCTTTTTGGTACGGAGCACGATCAAGACTTGCAGATGGTAAACTTAAACCACAAGCAATAGATTTTCTTAATTTATGTTGAATTCTTTTTCTTCAAATATGAAATAATTATTATACATGTAAGTATATTTCATGGCGACTGTTTGCTAGGTTTCACATGTGTACCGGGTATTTGTGAATTTTTGAATGTAGCAATAAGAAAAATTACATAATGAACAAACACTGTGACTAGATGAATTGAGATGGTCACCTTTCACTGTGAGATCTTTTTGATGACAGTCTCTGTTGTTTGCACAGGCACAAGAATGGCAGATACACAATGTATGCACATGTGAGATGAATTTTGTGGGTAACCAAATCAAATATCTGTTGTATCTCCAAAGTTCCGGTTAGAGCACATCGCCAAACTTTGCTCCTAAGCTACTTCTCAGCATCCCAGTAATTGGCATAGTATTTTGCAGATAATCACTTGCCTTTCATTTTCATGAATGGGACCATCATCATGTTTGCAAAGTTGTACACGAATTGCAATTCTTTGTAAATCGTGTCCAGAAAAAAACAAAACATTATCCAAAATTGACCAGAACGTCGAGGAAAGAAGCTTGGAGGTCATTGGTTTTACATTTTGCAAGATTCATAAAGGCCTTTAGCTCATACATGGCACTGACATCCTGGGACTCATTTTTACAGAGCGGGTTACATGTACATACATGTACAATATATCTGATAATGGGGAAGATGGAGGTTTTCATTCTGTGGTAATGTTTCTAAATAAGATTGCCTTTGTTGCTAGTGGTTACGTGGATCAAAACCCCTTCACCTCAAAAAAGGTAAACCCTTGCCTTCTTGTTACTGCCAGGTTTCAACAGTGATGCCCCAAACATACTCAAAATGATAAAAAATGCAACTTGTGTACAGTTTGTATGTCAAAACTTTAACATGAATCCTTTACCCTTTTTTTGAATGATCTCCTCAAGACTGCAGTCAGTACATGTACTTTGAGGTTTAATGCTATGTATGTTTATGTATCTTTACGGTGCCTTTGTGTAAATAGAAAGGGAGCCTGAACACCTTTGTATATGTAGGTAATATTGGAAACAGAGTTGCTTTGGTGTGTCGATCCGTCCAGTACACGTGCCATTCTAGAAACGATCAAAAAGAGAGCAGAGCTCTGCATGCATAAAGAAAAGATCTGTAGCTAGGGTTGCATATGCCACCCAAATCTTGAATGTTGACCTGCTTTACTCCAAAAATTAAAAAAAAAGAAAGAAAAATCTCCAACCCCCCAAATGGCTAGCGCAGTGTTGTTTGAATCCTGCCATGAAACCACTGTCTGTCATATCTGTGCATTAGGCGGGGTACATTGCCACTCTAGGAGTTGACAAATTGTTTTGAAGTTGCTTTTGAAGCTTCCGCACAGTATGACGCGTGTTGCCCAATTTCTTAATTGTCAAGTGCTCTTTTTGTTGTTTTAATTTCAGTACGTTGCAAAATAACAAGCAGCGTTGGTCACCAATTCTTGTTGGACTTTAATGTGCAGGCTCTTTATCATAAATTTCCAAGAGTGAGAGTTTGGGAAGATACAGTATTTTTGTCAAACCTGCAAAAGTCTTATGGGCATCTCCAGAGTTTCCCCTTGTTTTGAACTTGTCAATATATTTTTGGTAGTGATACCAAAAATATATTGACAATATTAGTGGAGTTTAGACAAGTGCATGAAAGCATTATATATTTTAACTTGGAAGGTTTTTTTTTTTTCTGAATTTGTCAAAGTAAATATTCATATGAATTTGAAGGTTATATTTTAATATGTCTATTAAATGATTCCTTTTTGCTTTGACCGTCCTGCAAAAGAATTGCCATAGTATTAATTTTTTAGAGTATTTTGCTTGAATGCGTGATGTTGACTGTAAGCATTCCGAGGCTGGTGTATAAATGATAAATGTATACATGGAGTAGATGTGACTTCGTGTTCATCCATCCTTACTATTACATGTATGTACATGTATAAAATGTGCCTTTATCTAACTTACTCTTCATAGAATTCAAGTGTTGTTTCTGTATATATATATGTGTGTTACTGTGTGTGCATGTGTACGTACATACCTAGCTTTTTTTCATGTAGATGTTTTATATCTGAGTTTTACTAGAGAGTATTTGATGCAAGGAGAGAACTTTTTCAGCCTACTGCCTTAAGCTAATACAGGCAGAGGTCTGGATTCCAGTTCAGCACTTGATGAACGGAATGTGTTTCATGTGCACCATGTTGATGTGCTTTATTGCTCTTTGGTGTACAGTGTGGTGCAAGTACATGTTCTCAGTTTAAAGTTCAGATCCAAAGTCAGCATTTACTGGTCCACTATTTTTATTTTTCATACACACATATTTTGAATGCAATATACATGTACATAAAGTAGCTGTAACTATGCACCCTTAACCATGTTTACTGTAAGTTACTGTGGATGGTACATGACAATAAATCACCAAATAGTTGAGAAGAAAAATGCCACTTTGAATATCGCTGACTTTCATTCCCAGTTGTCACTCGGACCAGGGAGACTGTGGTTGATTGGACTTGCATTCCTGGAATTTTGTTTCTTTTTGACAAAGAAATTCACTGAAAAATGAAGAATAATAAGAGTTTTTATATAGCGCCTTTAACTTACTTGGATCAAAGCGCTTTCCGTTATTATTACCCCTGCCCACTTGGCCCATGAAACATTCCAAATATCATATCAGCTCCCTGGGGAGCATACAGCTTGATGCTGCCATTTTGGTGCAAAGCAGCTAAATCAACCCCAATAACCATCCCTGTCCTCACATCGTACCCAATTACTCCTGGGTGGACAGAGGCAATGAGTGACAAAGTGCCCTGCCCAAGGGCACATGCACCACGACCCCAGACTGGATTTGAACCTGCAACCTGCGGCTTTACCTGCGGACTATGAATTCGATGCTCTTAACGAGATTGTACAGTTAGGTTCAGGAGTAACAAAACAACATGCACATTTCACTGACTTCACAAATCTGTAATGGCAGTATCTCCTGACGCCGGTCAGCTCAATTTACTTCGGGACTATTTGGGTATTTTCAGTGCATGTATTTCGTGTGAATTAGAATTGGTGCTTTTTAACAAAGAGTTTCCCATTCCCTGGGATAACTTTTAATGTTGGGGCCTTCTGTTCAAACTTGATATGACAAGTGTTGCGTTGTTCACTGCCTTTCATGCATTGAATCAAAAATGAAATACGCCAAAAAGAAAATTTAACACCAGAAGAAATGCAATTCTGGCATTCATGCTTGAATAAAAAATGAAACATCATCTTGTTCAAGAACATAATATTCAGGTTTTAAATATGGAAATCTGCAATACTATAAAAACAACAAGCTGCAAATTACTTTTCCAAATGGAAATACCAAAAATCATCACATGCATCCTGTGTGAAGAAAACATATTCTGATGTATGTCTGCTTGCCAAAAATGTCAGCACAGTGCCTCACAAATAATGTACATGTTCTTGTCACGTCTCATGTATCCTAGTAAAGTACAGTTATTAAGCTGATAGGCCTAAATGTTATTTTGCTTTTGAGAACTCGTGCTAAACGCTTTCTCCACAAACTCCTCCACAAATTGCTCCACGAGGTCAGCTTCACAAACCTTGAGCACAGAATTGTACGCACTGTGACACAGCAACAAGACATGTCCAGCCGATTAAACCAGGCCCCTCCTTGCAGCCAAATGTAAGGCCAAACAAAAAATTTGTTGTTTTTCTTATTACACTGAAAAATAAATTGGGGTGTTTTGGTTGGGTAAAATATTGTTTTTTACTCTAAATTTTTATTGACCAAAAAATTGGGGTTGGAAGATGGTCTGTATTTTTTGGGGGGGGAGGACACATATATCTGTAACAGGTACTAGGTCAGTGTCAGATTCATTACTGTACATGTGCACGTCAATATTATATATCAACACTGTGATTAGTAAAGCAGCTGGTTGTTGAAATACAAACACACAAGAGGCGTCCATCTCATGCAAAAAAAAAAAATTAAAACAATACAATGTACAGGACGATGTACACAAAATTAGGCTCAGGGCAAGGCACCATAAGTTTTTATATTTTATTGATTTGTCGAATAAAAAGACACAGGTTCCGCGTGAGTTTCTAGATTGGGTCGGACATTACCCGAAACACAGCTATTTTTTGTTTGGCCTAATGTGAATGTACTGCTCAGGATGGCTTTTCAGTGGACTTTACAATGCAGTTACAATATATTTTGAAACCTACATGTACATGTATGCTCAGTGGCTTCATTAGGTCCCAGTGAAATCTGTCACTAAATACCAGTAAATCACTGCACGGTCCATTTGCATATCATCATCTTCGACATAGTGACATTGCATAATTTGTTATCACAATGCATTCTGGGAGGCAAGTAGGGGTTACATCAATTTTCAACCAGTAACCATGGTAACAGTGCATGTACATTGAGCTTAAATGTACATGTACGTGTAATCCGCTCTGAGCAGAACAAAAGAGGGCATGTTTGTGAATGCAATTGAGGGTCCTTTCGGTACCAACTCACCAAGTATATGCGCGTTTGACGTGGAGCACGCTGAGTACGCGCAACGAATTTATTCCAGAATGCATGGTCTTTGCGTACACGCAGAACACGTGCAAGAACCCAGCTGTAACCATCTGTCTTTCTTTCACCAACTGGGGGCGCACTTCAGCTCAGGGCAGATAATGCTAATAATTTGTACCCTACGAGTGTGCAGGTTGAGCAGGTAAGACACACCAATCGCAAATCAAATTTCCTCCCTCCGGAAAGATAATTAAATTCAATGACTTTGCCATGACCAAATTGAAATTGAAAATGAAAATCCATGACCCAATAATGCAATTTCTGGGATTATTCAGACTTTCTAAAGTTGCGAATAAAATCACACATTTTATGCACATATTCCTGATAACAGAAATCACACACAGTGTTAGAGCAATTCCATGACTTGTGCGTTATTGCAACTGATTTTGTATATGATTTGTTCATCAACAATCTGCCAGTCGGTATGACTGAATATTCGGATATTCAATCAAATTGAAGGTCAAATTGAAATTATTCAAATTGACTCAGCCCTACTATGGTGCAGTTAGGTCCACCAACGTGGAGTACTCTCCATTTTTTTCTCAAAACCAAATATATACACAAAAAAGAGACACTTTGAACGATGCTACCGCAAACCCTTGTACTTAACCTGCCACCTTTACCATGGAAAGTTGATCATCTGATGCAAGGATGTTTTCAGGGTCCATCAGGCAATGGATCAAACAAATAATGACTGTTTTTACATTAACAGTGGACTATTAGAGATGAAAGGAATGGAATGTGCCGGTCTTCACACATGGTAACGTAACTGCTGCCCCCTCACTGTCCAGTCGTTCCGTTGTCTTCATCCTCAACTCTGACCTCCGACAAATTTCATATGTGGGAGCAACATGTACAGCGACCGGTCATCATTCTACACAACGAGTACAGCATGCATCCTGGGTGCACTGTTTCATGGTGTGACAGGGAAGCAGGTGTCCCTCTTCTTAGCTGAGGTCACATGACACCAGGAGTGAATGGAGGGCCTTGGCATAAGCTGAAAACAGAACAAGTTTGAGATATAAATAATACCGGTGATGTATTTGATGATTACGGTACAATTTACTGGTTGAAATGGCACTGATGACACCAGCAGTGGGCAGGGTTAGTTTGCTCTCAGAAAAGCCCCGGTATCCATGCATGCGGTAAAAAAGTTTAAACATGTAAACTAACCCCATCCAATTTGTTACACAAATCTTTAACACTCGTAAATTGGAAACAATTAAGGGGCGTCTTGTTCAAAACTTTTGTAGGAAGCAGACAGGCAGTTTTTACATTAAATACGGGTTGATATTTTGAAGCCAAGATGAAATCCTAATTGCAACTTCCCCTTTCTGGCATGCCTGGTATTGTCCATAGCCAGAGCGCAGCGAGTGCTTGCGCTATTTGCAACATGTTTCACAACCACGAAACCCCTTTTTACCCTATGAAGGCTGCTGCAATTTTTTGCTGGTAATCTGCATCCTTAAAACTTTGTGCACTGAGGTAAAGGAAATTGAATGTTCATGCCTTTGCTGGTGCTTGGTGTGATCTCATGACAACATCAAATTTAAAGCTTGCGCAGTTGCTTGCATTACGCTGTGTGCCCTAAATCTATATGTGCAGTCGTTGCCCTCAATGAGGTCTTTCTTCTGGAGTTATTTTGGGAATAAATTGCCCGGTTGTTTACAAGATTTTGTTTTGTTGGAATCATTTTTTTTATGGCATTTGTACAAAAGCGTATTTTATGAGATTTCACGATCACTCTCTGTGATGAAATAGCACATTTTGTTACTTATGAACTTAGCTTTCCAGTAAGAGTCAACATTTTGTTGGCCAGTCTTAGCCAAATTCGCACCAATTCTTTGAACAATGATGTATTGGAGGGAGGAGAATAAAATTACAAACTCTACATGGATAATGGAACAGTGTATCAAAATTAAAAAGTTTCTTCACGATGGCAAAAATGGGTCTAATAACAGAGATTTTTCTCTCTCTGTTTCCCAGTCACAGAGATAATTTGTATTTAATTGCAAGGAAAAAGCTAGAAGTATTACAAGGATATTACTGGCCCCGCTTGTCCGGCTAGGATGCAGGCAGTAATCAGACGTTTTTGGAATGTTTGTCTGACGCGGCAGCGACCATCATTGAACACTTGGAAGTGCCAGAGTTGCAACTCTTTCTGTGTCCGTCCTCTATGGTTGCAGGGACACTCCGAGATCAGAACGTAGACAGGGATTTGCACGTTTGCTTTCAACATTTGTAGTTTGATTTCTGTCCTACCAATGACTCAGTCCTTTCCAGGATGCCCCACGAAATCTTGTTTCTGTTGTAGTGCTGCACAAAGTTAAAATGTCATCGAGAATTCTGGGAACTGGAATGTAATTTGAGATGATATCTGTTGTTTTTTGTAAGAATTAAATGCTACTCTAAACTGCTATGTAAATTCTGAATATGAAGTTATTATTTTTCTGGAATTAGCATGTATCTTGCGATAAAAAAAGCAAGCTTTTTGCTACATGTAGCAGTCACGATGTTCTCTATTTGGCAAAATGTATGTGTTTACAGGAGTCTACTCAAACATTTCACGCAATGCATTCGAAATAACGTAACAATGCCACACAGCAGATTATCTATGGTCCCTTCATCGTCGAGAACTCCTCTGAAATATGGCCTGTGGGTGTTGTTGACGAGCACTTTCTGAAATTCAAGATTCAGCTTCGAAAATCCTTGGAAAGGAGAAAAGTATTAGTCCCTTCAAGCTCAGGGACAAAAACCTATTGGGAAAACAAATTAATGAGAGCTGCAACAAAAGTCAAACCGGCAGCCGAGCTTTCAGGAATGCCCCACTGACCTTTTGGATTCTTGTAGAAGAGACAATTATTGGCGCAGGTGTCCGGGTTGGCATCCCAGACACTCGGCCCACAGGCACACAGCGGTGGCACCTCCACACCCATCTGTTGTATTTTCTCACACATCGTTGCCTTCAGAGCCCTGATGTATCTATAAAGAGGAGACATAGCAGGGGCTGACGTTGGAGGATAATGGGGAATCCCCTTAACATCCAGTGGATAGACGGATTGCAAGAATGTACGGAAACAATCAAACACTAGGATTTTTCAAGGTTTTTAAGAGCTAACACGGCATACCGGTAAGTTCCCTACCAAATGGCTGAATCTTGATTTTGTGCACTAAAGTGCAAAAAAGAGCCCAACCTGAATGCTCTCTGACATAAGGTCAACAAAATTTGAATACTGACTAAAGCGCACGGATATGTAGGCCCTTCACTTCACAAGCGCACAATTTCTTGATCTGAACTGAAAGTGTAAGGACTGGAGCACTGGAATACGGCAACCAATTTGGTATTCCTTATGCAATTTTGCATGAAAGAAAATGTGTCAGTGAGCATTCTGCATAATCACTGTTTGAGGCTGTAAGCATGTAACTATCGCTGACTCATGCACATGGATCATATTCCAGTTAGTGCGATGTCAGTTACTTTCATCCTGAATGACTTCACTGATTCACCAAATTGTCTTACATCAGCAGGTCTGAGCATACCGCATGTCTGGGGACAGCAGCCGATTTCACGAAACCTGGTGTACATGTAAGCTTTACACCGTGCGTGAGCCCTATGCCAAAAACCTACGGCACACAAGTAGCTGGGTAAACACGGCACATTTAATGCAATGTCGCTTGGCTGTACGTACATGAACGTGTATTAATCACACCACATTTCTTGGACGAGGACAGCAGCTGTACATTTCTCATATAAACCTTGCTCAGCAATGAACCGAACATGGCATGCTTGTAAAATCGTTCATTTCCGATTTGTTTGGCACAGCTTGGGGATGTTTGTTGATTAATTTGAATTTGTATCTGTATTTTCAATCACAATCATTTTTATTTTTCCTGTCGAATATTCTTTTTATTTTTATATTTTATATCGATATTATATTATTATCTTTCAACTTAACGGTCTTTACTTGTTCGAGCCAAGACCAATTCTGTAGTAAATTTTTATTTCCATACAGCAATAAATAAGACAAATCTAGTATCAGCGGTGAAAGTTGAGGGCCTACGCAGTTCATCACTTTAGTGAAATGTGTTGTAATTTGTTGCGCAACTTATCTGTATGCAATAAAATGAGGCATAAGTGAAATTAGAAAATTGCATCAACTTTCATGAAATCAGCAGCACATCTACATGTATCTGCAGTATACTTTACTCCATCATTCCCAACCCACCTGTTCATTTCTGTGCTCTTCTGCTTTCTGCTCCTCTCCCTCTGCAACACCTGTTCCATATACTGTTGTTCCTCCCTCTGTCGCTGGAGCACCTCCTCTTCGGTTTCCCCAGTCAGGAGGTTCCTGGGCTCCACCCTCTGGTGGGCGTCAGCTTCAACCTTCTGGCGTTCCTTCTCTTTCTCCTCTTTGAGTCTGAAAGCCATGAGAAATAACTCAAAGACTCGGTGTTTCAACAAATCTAAGTCTCTGGATGGAAACGTGCCCAAAAGACCCAAGATTTGCAAAAGGACTCCATGTTTCAACAAATCTAAGTCTCTGGATGAAAACGTGCCCAAAAGACCCAAGATTTGAAAAGGACTCCATGTTTCAACAAATCTAAGTCTCTGGATGAAAACTTGCCAAAAGACCAAAGATTTGCAAAAGGACTCCATGTTTCAACAAATCTAAGTCTCTGGATGAAAACTTGCCAAAAGACCAAAGATTTGCAAAAGGACTTTGTGTTTCAACAAATGTCTCTGGATGAAAATGTGCTAATGGCTAGTGGCGTTCTCTGTTAGGTGTTTTCCGTTTACCTGTGAATGTTCTTCTGGTGTTCCTTCTTGCGGATGTTTTCTCGCACCTGTTCCCTCTCGATGTCCATGAATAGCCGACGGTACATGGAATACTGGTTGCCTATCTGCGGCATAATCACACACCAACAATGAAAATTGTACATGTAGCGTCAAATGATGACATCGAGCCATTTCGGGGCAGAGTTTGGTTTTTCCCTGTGTTTGTCAGTATGCCTATTAGAGATACCACAAAAGCTGTAGATGGATTTATTCAATAATTTTATGGAAAGACTAGTCACCAGGGACCATTAGTTTTTGTAAATCAATGATGGGAGACTTTGGATACACTTGTTGGCAGACAACAAACCAGTCCCGAGTGACCACTCCTCCATTTATTGGATCATTTTGAGCGTGTGCATATTGCCTTGAGTAGGACGCAAGCAATAGTGCACCTGTCATATGAAGATGCTATGTTTGCTGTCAGTAAGCGAGTCACAGTAGTCATAGCATATTCCTAGTGCTTGTAATTGGGATATTGGAAACCGATATCCCTCTTGACAGGTGGATGAGCCTTCTTAGAGGTACATGTACATTACAAGTATATACATGTACTTAGCAGAATGACCTCCGGTTTAGCACAGTTGGAATGCTGGAGGAGGTCAAAATGGACTTAGAGTTTCAACAAGAACTGTTTCTCAAACCGACAGATACATGTAGTAAGGCCTAGGCTATACGTCGTGCTACTGTTGTGCCAAATTCACACAATTCAATAACTTTGGCACAGCAATAGCACAGCATAATTAGCACAATTTAGCTCTGCAAATTGAATTCGGCACGGTAAGCCCTTTTAAGTTTGACGGGCGTGCCATGCTATCGTCGTTCCAAATGGCAGTGGCATGACACTCCTCTACTGAAGTTTGACATTTAGCACAACTGCTGTGCTATGCCATGCTATTGTCAACTCATTTTAATTAAGTTCAGCAGGGCATCTAGCTTAGGGCTAAGGTATCAGCAACTTCAGGTTTAAGTTCAAAATGTAATACCCGTCTTTTGTTTTCTTCCACTTGAACACCGGGGCGCAGCTCTGGGACAGTCCTTGCTGGTATCATTTTGACATGCTCTCTCTCCTTCTGGCTCGGCTTTCTCTTAAACTCCACCTTTTCAGACCTCATTTGCATATGATCTGAATATTCATTACACAAGTCCTCCCGCTCTTCAGCTCTGACGCCATGTTTAGTCAACGCCTTGTCGCCTTTCCCAGTTGGACCCTTTACCCCATGACCTATCACCCTGCCGAGCTCACTGGCAAAGGTCACCGTCTTGGGAGCGGGTACCCCAGCCAAACGGTGTAAGGTGTCAGGGTCATGTGATACAGAGGGTGGATGGTTTTCCATGTCACCATAGCTGGAGAGTTCATCGATTGTTTGCTGAGGGATCTTCATATCACTGTCTGTAGTTTGGCTTTCGATATCACAGACTCGCTCTTGACTCTCTGCCCTGTGTGGGTGAACTGCATCTTGCCCCTGAAAGAAAAATGTATACATTTTACTGATTAATTGAATGCAATCACAAAAATTGCAACTCTTTGTTGTATCAGTTACCCCGCAATCAACTTGATCGTTTTCAGAGACTCCAGAATTCTGCTGCCCGCGTTGCGACGTGAGCTCCGAGCTCACATTACTCCCATTCTGCTTTCTTTGCACTGGCTCCCTGTGAACGGATGAAGTACAAGCTGGTACTGCTGGTTTACCAGCTTCAATGGTACTGCTCCTCAATACAACATTGATTCGTTATCTCCGTATAATCCACCAAGGTGCCTAAGATTTTCCGATGCCTTCCTGCTTGTCATCCCACATACTCATAACTCGTGGGGGATCGCTCTTTCGCTCATGCCGGCCCTTTTCTTTGGAATAAACTCCCTATTCACATTCGAAATTTATCACTCTTAAAATTTAAAGCAGCCTTGAAGACATTCTTGTTTCCTGGCTAAACACTTCAGACCTGGGTAATTGTTTTTTCATGTACTGTATCTATATTTGTTAGGACCTTTTCAATAACTGTCATATTGTTTTTGATGCATTCATGTACATGTGTATTTTTGTTTTGTAAAAGTGTTTTGCGCCTCGAGCATCACTTGTGACGGATTTGGCACATTATAAATTCTCATTATTATGAGGCGGAGCCAAGTGACAAGATTTCCCGAGTAATCATATTTCTCCCATTCCACTCAAAGCCACTCAGTATGTATACTATTTAAGAAATGGCCTTAACCCCTTCGCTATGGGAGACAGCAAGAGCAGCGGCTTTGTGTGAGGATTAGTGCATACCACACATACAGTCTATTCACCATGCACCTGCTGGTTCAGTGGGGCCTGCTGCTGGACAAAGCCCTCCATTCAGGGCATACCACAGCCCAGCAGTCACGGTCAAAGGAATTACTGACGCCAAGGGGTTAAGTTCAGAAAGAAACAAATGCTGATGAATGTTGTGGTTTCCCTAAAAGGCTCTACGACGTTTAATCCTGAATCTTTCAAACTTTGACACAACCTGGTCAAAGATTCCTACTAGGTTCAAGAGCTACACTAACCTGTCTGTCCCGTCCGTCCCCTGAGTATTGGTTTGCCCAAGATCCTCCTGGAAGATTGCTCTGTGGATCAAACAGAAAGCAAAGTCCCTCGCATGGATGCAATGTAGGAACTGTCGACAGTACTTTGTAAATCTCTAAGCTGTTTAGAGACTGACTTTAGTCAGGCTTGAAATTACACAAGCCTGCTCAACACACGTGACACAAATGTAGATTTTATGCCTATCACACTACATGTAAGTACAAAAAGGTGACGTGACCCACTCTCTGAAAATGAGTCTTAAGTTGCCAGAGCCACTTTTTCAGTTTTCAGTTGTATTGGAAAGAGCAAATTGAGTTTTTGGTTTAAATGTATCACTCGGTTTGACATCCTGATGGAAGTGGACACTCCACAGTGTGAAAAATGCTATGGGTTCCTTTTGATTTACACAGCAAAATTATTCTAAAGGACTTTTTACTCCAAAGTGGCTCTGCGACTTAAGACTCATTTTCACAGAGTGGGTCACAAATGTACATGTAATTTACATGTAAGTACTTCAATGTTCTTGAACAATATTACTACATGTGTATTTCAGGGTGGTTTTCCTTTGTACTTGTTTAGATTTTTTTGACACCTTGAAAAAAATGACATTTCACTAAAAACAGTAGATTTTGCAAAGCTGACCACGTAAGAACAGCATCACTCAATCATAAAACATACGTGTGCACCGTGGGCACAAAATATCACTCAATCAACTTCTTTCAGGAATCATTTGCCAGCCGCGTGCATGAACCCAATTGAAAAATTTCTCACCAGCTTGCCTCTCCCTTGCCGATGAGAATACACTTCAACTCAGGGCGTGTTGGATGGACCAATAAATGGATATGATGGAGACAAAGATCTGATACAAAACCTACGAAATGGAAAACTATATACCAGTCACACAGCCGAATCAATCAATTACACATGTACACACCTGTTGTTGGAACATCTGCTTGGCTGCCAGGCTTCTCCTGGCCTTCGTCACAATCCGATGAACTCGATGGGATCGTTCCGTCAGCTGCTGGCAGTTAACAGGCTCAGGCTCTGATTCACTGCCAGACGTCACGTTGTCAGAGGACTGGCCTATGGCAAGGGCCTCTTTGTCGTGACGATAGAGGCAGCGATCTTTCTTCGGCGTGGAACGCTCAGCAGCATGGGAGCTTTGCTGGATGACATTGGTTTGAAGTTCAACCTAGACCACAAACAAAATCAGATTTGAGTTTTAAATGCTTTTCATGGTTCCTGCTTGTGAACAAATACTTGCAAATATGAATTTTAAAGATGCACTTCTGTAAACTCACTGCATGGAAGGACTCATGTAGCTGTTCTTGCTGTTTAGCCTGCTGTATCTCCCTGACTCGCTGCCTGACATCCCGCCGGAATCGTTCCAGTCTGGCTTGCTTCTCCGCTTGTGCCTGCAGGATCCTTCGCTCTTCCTGCTCAGCAGATAACTGAAAAAAATTTGAAATTTTACAAAGGGCCCCATGAACTTTCAGGATTTTGCTGTTCTCCATCTTTACATCTAGCAAAATGATGCACGTTGCTGGGATGGGAAATATTGTAATTTAGGCCTAAATTTCCAATTTATCATTTCACGCTCACGTTTCACACGGCGTGAAAACAATTTCCCACTTGTGCAAACGGCACAAATGCTTGTTGGGAGACTTTTCCACTCATTTTGAATTTTTTGATCAAGGACCGAGGTTCCTAAATCAGGCCTAGGGCCTAACCCAGAAATAGGCCTGCTGTCTACATAGACACATTAAATGTCTAGTGTGCTTGCTCTAGCCTGGTCAACTTTGATCCACAGATGCCAAGTTTAATACCAGTGGGCCTAGCCCCACAAATAGGGCTGTAGTGGCTCGCTTTTACAATCCGTCTCTTATCTGTGGTGGCGACAGATAAGAGACAGATTGTAAAAGAGAGCCAGTATTTGTGGGGCTACAGTGGGCCCTACTAATAGTGATGTCATGATCATCGTCAGAGTAGGCCTACACTAGTAGTGGGGCTAATGTAGGCCTAGGGCCAGTCCTAGGCCTGTTTCCTTAGTGCAATAGACAATGCCATGCAATAATCTAGACAATGCCATGGTGAATAGACACTGGTGCACTCGACAATGTACGGTAAACTATGTAGGCCTACCACTAATTTACAGGTTTATGTCCAATTTCATTTTTTGTTTATTTTCAGGCTTACAATTGCACCGCAATTCATCCGATGATTTGGAGGTTCTAACTCGACCCATGCTCCAACCGGCACAACCTTAGCTGGTCTCCTCCCCAAGGTTGGCTGACTTTTTCGGCAGGACACACCAGCCAACTTCCGACTATCGGTCATACCGGTAGATGTAGTCTGGATTTTTGGAGCTGTGGGCATAATAATCAATAATCACTGGTTTGTATGGCACAGAACTTCAAATACAAGTACGCCTACAATACATGTATGTGTACAAACCCTTAAAAATGAGCGCCACCAGGCCACACGAACAGAACCGACTGACCTGCGATTCCTACTATACTTTTCTGTATCGTTCGCGCGGTGGTTTTGAATGATCGATTTTTTCGGTCTCGATTCTGAGCACCGCCCTCTATTGACGGGAAATCAACTTTAACCGCGGGATTGGCGGTAGTTGTTCTCAGGCGCAAAAGAACTTAGAAGCTCTTTCTTTCTGCGGCCCACTTACATGTATTAGGCGAAACACCCTAAAAGGAGATTTCGGGGCAACGATGGAGCAATGTGTTTTTTTCTTTGTAACGTAAACAGGGGCGTGTCCTGCCACAACTCCGTTCATTATGATGTTTACAATCTTGCTGACTGATGCCTTCAGAGACAGCAGTGACGTACGCGGTTTCCCATCCGTACTCTGCTGATGGTGGTGTGTTCAGTCAAGACACAGCTTGGGGAGTTACTGAATGATGTCATTCACGAATTCCTCTTCGCCGACGAACATCAGCTCAGAACCAGAAATGCAGGCTAGTATGGACTGTTTTTTTGTGGTGACGACGTCGATTTCAGCCTTTTCATCCATCATCAACCAACACGGACAAAAAGCCAGTCATAGCTCATGGGCAAAGGCTGGAGGCAATCGTTTGCGTATATTGACAGCACACTGTCCAGAAATGACTATTACCGATAATAAGGTGACCAGCCGGATTGCTAAGGCAAGGGCAGTGTTTGGCTGACTGCGTGCCACAATCTGGAAGCCAGTGGCATCCGCTTGTAGACTATTAAAGCTGAAAGTGCATTATACTGACTCTGCTGTTTATGCACGTGAGACCTGGACTACAGGCTAGCCGCAGCCAGAAAACCCCAGCACTTTCACACCATCTGTCTGCATAGCCCATGGCAGGGCCGTCCTTGAGAGAGCTGGACTAGACTGCAGCATCCAGCGTCTGCTCCAGAAGGTTCAGGCTCATTTAATTATATGGGCAGATACCTGGTACGCATTGCCTAATGAGTGAATCCCCAAAGGCTTCTCTACGGCGCCATCTCCGTGAAATAAAGCGCTGACAGTCGGCAGAGGAAGCACTATTAAAGACACAAGGAAGGAGTCTCTGAGAAGCTTCGACATCAACTTGGACACCCGGAAAGAGTCAGCAAAGGGCAAACCAGGATGGAGAGTCCAAGTCCATAAGTGCTCCGAAATTCGAGCAGGCTCGCTATGAGGCAGCCAATGAAAAGAGAGCGTGTAGGAAGGCACGGCTGACTGTGGACTTACACATGTCCACAGTCATCTGTTGTTAAAGGAAGAGGAATAGTCAAGGAAACCTTGTACAAAAAGCCAGCTGAAAATTGTGTTCCCAGGTCAAGAAAAACGATTATTTTGGCGTGGCATACGTAGTCTAGACCTCTGCCCAAAAGAAGTCCACACAATGTAGGGTATAATGGCGTTGTGTGGACTCGCACACGTCCACACAATGCTTTCCCCTCTCTCTGAAAAACAGTTTCAGGGGCATTTTGGGGTCAAGTTTATCTGTGGCAAAATGAAGAGGAGCAGTCCAGGAAATCATCATCAAAAATTTTGCTCAACATTATCAAGCAAAGACGCCAGTCTGTTCGTGCAAACGAAAGTCTGAGTCGGCCTACTTTTCAGCTCTTCCGTAAGTAAGCCATAACGATTAGGGCATTTATGTTTGTAGTGAAGATGCCAGCCCCTAGGTGAAAGAATGAGTTGTATTGTTCATGGAACATGTCGATAATGTTGTCTCTGGGACGGGTTTTTGTATGGGGCGTATTTATACTCGGCCCCAGGGGAAAACGGTTTTTGTTTACATAATACTTGACACAAAACCTGTAGCGTCTGACTTTTTCTAACAGGGTAACACGTCAGGCGCAGACCCCAGAAAGGGGACGGACCTCCGGTCGCGCTGAAGTCCAAATAGTATATACAATAAATGATTTAAATAAAATAAAATAAATATAAAGTAAGTGCATCGGTAACGATGCAAACATTATCTATGTGTCCGCCTGTCTGGAAAATCGGATAAAAAAGCCTCTGCCAGGCCTGACCCCTTGGACATACTGGATACGCTCTGGTGAGCATAACCTGCCTCAAGAGGAACAACTTTTTGGAGTGGACACAACGTGGTGTGTGGAATTTATAGTTTCAAGGAGGGGAATTCTATCAGGGATCCAGATGCACTCCACCCTCCTCCCGTACTTACATGAAACTGAGCAAACGTGAGAACAGTCTGAGATGTGAAAACCAAACTGGTCCAAACACAATGATTAACCTAACAAACCAAACTAAACAAGAGCACGTAATTGCGCTCCCTAATCTTTCACAGGCGGTCAAACCTGATCACCCTTGTTACATACGTCCCGGAGGAATTCACATACCGATGCGTCCAGTCCCGTTGAGCGTTGGACGTATGCCACTCACAGCATCACAACACTAAAAACTCCATTTTTAATGAAATTAACACTTTAATCGTAAGCCGGATTAAATCTAATGTAATCGAAATAATATTTAAAATAACAAAAAAGAAACAGAATGTTTGAACCAGGTTGAATGAGGCATGTGGTTTGCAAAAATTTGTCCGAACTTTTCAAACGAAAATAATTAATAAATGTAATATGCTAAATAGGTTAACATTTATTGAGACATAACTCCCGCAGCGTCGTTTTTTTAATAAGCCTGTATGTCAAGCAAAAACACACAATTTCAACTGCCGTCCTCCTTACCATCATTTCGTGGGTTTTAAATAATGCAAATTTCTCCACCTTCTTTGACCTAATACCTTAAAAAATTCTTCAAAACTATGTCGATAGTTCGTTCAAGAGTCATCTTGACTTCGTGGATGGTCGATGCTAATGACTGCAGCAACTTGTAAGCAAAACACAAGGGAAAAGAAAAATCCAGAAAATAGCAAAGCTAAGCTGAATGAATACCCTATTTCGAAGCCAAACACTAACGATACATTTCAATTTTGCTCCTTAAAATGAAAAAAATATCTGCATCTTGCAAACATTATACTCAACGTCCTGATCGACATCGCAAACCGTATACCTGTCACTTTGCATGGTAAACTAGATCCACCTGTGTTAGCAATGGCAGGCTTGAAAGGTGTGAAAAGTAACAGGTGCACGCCTCAAACATCTTGCGTTATTGAACAGTTGATATCAGTTGATACTTTGCCAAATATACGAGTAGTTTTTACTAATCTTGTCAATAACAGTCTCAAACATCAGGAGCTATTTTCACATCGACACGTTCTTTGTAAAAATTCAGGTGTCTGAACTGTGCAAACATGAGGCATTATTCGTCTGTTTCTTGTTTTCTTCTTTGTATATCGGAACTCTGACTGCTTGCTCTGGAATTTGGCTCTGTTACAATGTATATTCCATCGCTTAAGGAATGGTTTGTCTTGTAAAATAAATCAACAAACACCAAAGCTAACGATTGAACACAACGAAACCAGTTTCCGCAATTTTGTAAGCTTATTAAAGCAGAGTAAGGCTATTAAATTGAAGCTTCTCTCAATAAAGCGATATTTGTTTTGCCTACGCACTAAACCCAGGTACCCGAATTACCCTCCAAAACTGTAACAGAAAGACTGAAAATTGGATATGGTTCGTTTGAACAAAACATGGAAAATACAAAAAGGCAACAATGAACAATAAACGTGTTTGAAACTTGCCATCGATCCAACTGTTTGATTGGCAGTTTAGTAAACGCTGAACACTCATTTTGTAGTTGGCCTATGAACCTCGCGGGGCGAGGTTTACTGATAAGTGAGCTCTCTACTGTATGCGAGAGCTGACTTATCAGGAAGCAAACTGATTGCAAAATGTCTAAAAAGTTAGAGGCCGGGCATTTTAATCAAAGTATTATCTTTCTCCATGGCAGGCAACGAAAGGTATTTGAAAGTTCTGACATTTCCAACGAGCTGTAATTATGCGCCGTTGAAGAGTTGTTTGCTCCCTGTTCCCTTCCCAGCTGGTCAATTCCCAGAATTTTTTAGAGGCAATAGGGGGCGCTAAAAAGAAGATTGTAGCGCAGGCCAACTGTATAGCATTTAGACTTGAATCAAGTCGGACTTGCGTTGCTCTTTCCTAGTCAGCCACCCCCTCAGCCGGTATGCGGTACGCACTACACGGTCGTCGGCGTCCGGCCCCGCTGCTTGTATAACCCTCATAAGGCGACCTCATTTGATAGCCTTCATTGTACAACGTGGCCGTTTTCCAATACTCAACTTCGTCTGCGTCTCAGGCTTCGTCCCCGAAACCAATCCCCGATTGTGGGCCTGAAGCGTTTAAATCAAATTGGATTACTGTAAGTTTTTGCTCTCTTGCATCTTATTTGATGTTTTGCCGCACTGTTAGACTAATTAGTGGGCTTACAGCTTCAAAGTCAGGAAGTAAAAAAACAGTTGAAGCCTGAGACGCAGCCGGCGTTGAGTATTGGAAAACGGCCCGTGTGTCATACGTGACCAGTCAGTGAGTCCGACTTGACGGATAAGCCAATCGGACCCCTGTCGGTGGTAATTAGTAGTTATTCATAGTTGCATATGAACGACATGATCTTGCATAACGTATACGGAATTTCCACCAATCAAAGTAGTCAGACTTGTAGACTCGTTCATTATAATGCAGGTATGGGCGACGTAAAAACAAGTCCGGCAATATGATTGGCTCCTCCCACTTTTGGCAGATGAGCCTATTCGCTGTGTACAAACGGTTGGCAAATTCGTCAATTTCTGAACTGAACTCATAGTGATAAGTGGACACAAGAGGGTGCAAAACAAGTAACGGCGCGTGATCTCGATGTGTACCCGGCCATCCAAAGCAGAAACGAATTAGACGTCACTTGAGATCCCGCCTTGAGTCAAGTCTTTGTGACATTTAAAAATTATACTTCGAGCCTCATTACGAGCGTGAGCTCCTGTCTCGGGTTAGGCCTACATGAATTTCACACTATTCACATGTTACTCCGTTCTAACATTAATACTTTTGAATGTGTGAAAACGTTCAGTCGTTAAAAATAACACCCAAAACGTACTAAAGAAACATTTGGCCCCCAAAAGAAGCTTCACTGAATAAAATGGCTGTTTTGGCACAGTAAGTAAGCACCTATTTTATTTTTTCTTGATAACGGGGCCTAGAAAAACGTGACTCCTGCCCCGGCCTCCATATTGCCTTTTGAAGAAACGGAATGGTACTGTTGTTTCTTTGTGGATGAAAAAAAAAAAAACTTGCTAGTTTTATTTAAACATGTTCCCTGAGTCAAAACCTGAACCGCCATTTTCAAGGTTCTCTTTAAAAAAATCTAAATCAGCCACCTGTTTCATATCAGCTATTGCACACGACCACTTCAAAACTCGGAATTGATTAATCTTATCGCATACGGTCAAATAATGAAACTTTTTAAAACAAGTTTCTTCTTTACTGTTTAACAGACTTCACAGAAAATTATCTTAACTTGCGAGGTGAATTACGCAGTGTCTCTGATTGCCATGGCGATAAATAGTTTTGGAATTTAATAAATAGCAGGATCGTTGGGAAGACGAATATCAGACCACATCGCTGGCAAGTTTCATCATGGAAGACTCTAGTTTCGCTCGTTGCCTGCCATTCATGGCTGTGTTCATCGGTAAGTGTACATGTAGCATAAAACTTTCATCGACCTCGGCTTGATGATTTACTTGAAATCCTAAGGTGCTCTGGTTATTGGTTTAATTCCTAAATCTCAAAATTACCAACCCCAAAGTAGTAATATGTGGCAGTAAAAATTATCGTCTGAAGGACATTAGTACAAGACTGGTAAACATGAATGGCGATATGTCTGTCATGTTACATCTTACAATACACGTATTAATATATTGAGCTCTCTCGAAGTCTCTCAGTATTCAGACTGCCAGTTGTTTCTTGTTGGCCTATTTGGTGTAAACTATTGACATGGTTTGGATGTAAGTGAGGCCACATGTACACCGGCAAGGTTCCGCCACGTTGTCGGGTTCCTTCACAATGTTTCACCCAAATACGTGTGACGTGACTCAAAAGAGTTTTAGGTGCATGACCCCTTCTCATCCCTATTTCAAATTCATGAGTCGGACAATACTTGTAAAATGCTGAACGAGTATTTTTTTGCGTTGAATGTACGAATACCCTTAAAATTTGTTGTGCATTAAAATATCCTGTTTATTGTTTGGCATAGTGAAAGTGCCAAGCACGCACATCATAAAATATTCTTTTTTTATCGACGTATGTGAATCGTACTTCGTTCTTTGCTTTGTTTAGCTAGTCTGTGTAATGGTCCACGATCTTTGCACGTCTTATTGCACAGGTTTTGGTTTAGCCAATAGCACTAATGCTTTGTTGACATCTTCATTTCTCCTTTCCTAGGTGTCTTCTTCATGTTCATCCTTGGTACGACGCAGGGAAACACATTGTCCGATGGTAAGGCTGTTTGGATTTAGGTTCTCAGATATATGCCTAACCTAACAAAATAAATGAAAAATGTGTCTGGCGTTAGGTAACAAAATAAACTGTTCATGTGCGACACTTACTGTGCATAGCTGATCTGGTTGACTCTATGAAATCAAATCTAGCTAACTTCTTCGCTGACCGGAAGCATGCTTTGCGGTGTATTGGACACGGTAGCCCGATCAAAATAGCCTGCCTTTATTTGTAGGGTAGTGGCGTCAGAGCACTCACTCACTCACTCATTCACCCCTCCTCACTCACTCACTCACTCACTCACTCACTCACTCACTCACTCACTCACTCACTCACTCACTCACTCACTCAGTCACTCACTCAGTCACTCACTCAGTCACTCACTCAGTCACTCATTCACTCAAATTCTTGTTAAATAAACAACAAAGTTTTAGTCACTATTCAGTTCAGAAAATCCTAGGAACAGCAGCCACATTTGTATGGTCACTCCGTGGTACTCGTAATAGGCATGCAATTTCGTGAAAAAGCAAGCATTTCTAACATCCATGCATCGTTTGTCATCGAAGTGTAATTTATAAATTTGAAATGTTTGAGGTTTGAATAATTTATTCAAATTACTTCATGAAGAAAACATGTTTCACTGGCAAAGAAATGTCTTTTAGTACATTAATCACTTTGGTGGGAGAACCTCTTATTGTATGAGCTCAAACGTTGAAACAAGATGGCAGCAGCTCGTGTTTGCTACACAAGAATATCCAACGTTGATTGTGGTCGTTTGATTGAAGCATTTAAGGGAAATAGTCAAGATTACTTAGAACTGGCAGTCAACCTTGCAATAATGAAAAGAAAGAAAAAATAGTTGGTTTGGCGTTATCCGAAATTTCCTACTTTTAAAGGAAAAATAAAAACACGATATTATCCCAAGGAGAGCATTTAACAGAAGAAAAGTATATATTTATAAGGTTAAATGAAAAGGTTGGGATGATAAAGGTCCAGGGCAAATATAGCCAGCGATCAAGAAGTTTGTGGAATTGTACGCCTATCATAATTATACAAAAAACTATTGTCTCCAATATTCAGGCTACGTATACTTTTAAAAAGTTACATTGCCAATATGAGTGCCCATTCACGAAAATGGAAGTGTAATTTGGGTAAGAGTCCGCCTCCCAGTCACCCAGAGCGAAATTGAGTGCATCGTGAAATTGAATGGTAATGTAACGAAAGTGAATTCTTGAAAGTGGACGATTCGACGTGTACAAACGAAACTGAATGCGCCAAGTTTTGAAATGAACCACGGGAATAACAGGCTTCGAGAAATTGCTCGAATGTGAATGCACGTTCACGAATTTGAATAGTCTTTAAACTAATTCAGACGGTAAAACCTATACTTTTCGTACACTTAACGTAACCCTATTTCAAGATTGGTATGACTATATGGAATTGCTTGAACATAAAACGGTGTTCATACCAAACAGGGGTGTGAGAAATAAGCAATTAATATGACTTCTCTGGAACACGCGCGTTGTTGACAAATCAAGATTGCGCGCAAGCATGTGTTCTGAATTCAAATAACAAGATGTGGATTGACTGGTTCCCTCCCTATCATATAACTAGTAATTCTTTGTCAGGCCAAATAAAGCTTGAACAAGAGTTACATTTCAGCAAGGAGGCTAATAGTACGCTATCCTTGTCCATTCTCTTTTGATCACAGTGTGATAATTTACTTTTTCAATGGATATCATCAATAAATTACTTCACGGCAATTTTTTTGATCAGTGGTTATTTTGTTAAATTTTAGATGAGTAAACAATTCATGCTGAAGTTCTTTTCGGCAACGAAGAACAAAAGACAACATATTCTACCAACTTCTGATTGATTTGTTCATTGAGCGAGCTCCGTTTCCTCAGTAACATTAAACAGGAGGGATTCCTCCGGTTTCATCATCCGCTACTAGTATCGTCGTTTGAAGGATGTCTGTAAAACGTCTGGAGACTATGTAGGGGATGGGAAACAGGCTAAAGATGTGACAGAATAGGTTAACTGATCAGATCACTTTTCTTTAAGTCTGTGACACTCAATAACACGGGCAATGCACGTTCTTTTAAAACGAAATCTCTCCACATATCATTCTTACAAACATTGTTTACAACTGATCAACATGTTTTGGTTGTTGTCATTCCACACAATAGCATGCGACAAAGACTGGCTTCGCTACAAAGACTACTGCTACTTTTTCTCTACGACCCACATGAATTTTATGGAAGGCAGAGATTTCTGCAAGTACCGAGGAGCCGACTTGGCCAGCGTCCATCACGACACCGAGAGAATATTTTTGGATAGTAAGTATAGAATGTGTTGGTTTTGGACAGCAGTCTGAAATGTGTGAGGCTCTCCCTTTTTGAAGAAGTGTGGTTTTGCCAACTCTAAAACACATGTGCAAAACACACCAGGACGCGATTGCCAGTGAAATGCAAGTTTTATGTCTGGGCCACTTACGTTCATGGAGTGCACAACGGTGCGGCCTGGTATTTGAAACTCTTGCCATATCCAGTTGGAAGATTGACAAATACGTCTCGACCCTCCAGAACAGCCGTCACGGCCAACATTTGCTGTGGTTTCAATTTATCGATCAGAATCCCAAGCTTTGGTGCTGCATATTTGAGGCAATTCTGGAAGAGATTGTCGTCTAGAGCTTACAACACTGCCGGAAAGGACGCAGTGTTGAATACGCGCGCCATTGTAATGATGAATAATTTATAGAGTACCGAAAGTGTACCGTCACTGTGAACCAGAAAGTGCAGTGCAAACGAATGGAGAACGCGTGCGATTTGGTTCACGCGCTGGTTCTCGCCCTAATGCCTTTTACACACTAAATGTACGCGTGACGTATTCACTTCGGTACTCTATTACATGCACCACAGAGGCGATCGTTTCGACTGTGGGAGACTTATCCATACGCGTATATCGTATCTGCTACCGAAACGGTAAGCTACAGTAAAACATAATCTACGTGCGTTGGTTTGGTGCTTAAACTAGTCTCCTCCAGCTCCTCGTTCTTGAGCAACTGTCCATTTCGTCGCAGGCGCCTTGATTAGGGATCCGTTTTTTGAGAAACAAATTAAGGGCACTGACTACGTTGGACAAGAGTAAAGGTGAAAATTAATTTAAAACAATTTGTGATGACCAAAGTACGTTATTTTTAGGGACTTTAAGTGCGAAAATTGTTTGCATGTAATCTATTTTGAGTACATGTACTTGAAGAAGGCCTGAGTGTATTTCACCGATCGAAAGTCGAAATCTGCACATCTTGCTTTGAGCAGACTTTAAGCGATGACCGACCGGACTTATACAAATGGTCTTGTGACAGATCCCCTATGGTTTTGTTGTCTTGTATTTCTTGTTGGGTCAGTGAGCAGAACCATATTCAAGCAAACAGACTCCTCCACGATACAATAATCATTGCTCCAGATAAAATCTCTTGCTTGTCAGAGCATATTCACTCACATTCGTTAGGACTGGTGGTTGGGACCTGTAATTAAGTATCCCTTAGTTGCCTAATCATTCGCCATCTTTTAATTTATACTCAGCTATCGAAGGAGATATCCATGACTGTTGTGTGATATTTCCTTTGGAGTGTTACCACCAAAGGCTCAAATTTACCGAAACGTGTATGGGCCACTTGATCATACCGGAATACATACTCATACACACAATGTACCATAAGCAGGTAGTTCTGCGTACAAAGAGTAGGCCGTAATAAATCCCTTGTTCCTGCAAAACACCCTATAGAGGATTTTAAGTCACGTGATTTTTGACGGTTAGCGTTCAACTTACACAGATGTGAGTAGAAACGCGCGCACTTTCGAAGTTTTTTAACATTCTGGCGTTATGAAATTGCCAATAGAAATACACAGATTCGAAAATTTATGCACCTCCATAGACATGGTAATGCCTTTGCCTGTCACGTTTCGTCACGTGCAATTCGACAACCAGAATTGGAAGCAGTGGCAAGATGCTCGTAGACAGTTGGTACGCGCTGGTTACATGCCTCTCCGACCAAATTGTTGTCGTGATTTGACAAATGTGTGCGCCCGTCAAGCTGAAGAAAGTGCATAGGTGTGGTGCCGACACAGTTATGTCGTCTAATGTCATTAGCCTATAAAGGCAACAAGAAATACTCGGTTTTACACCATTCTTTTTAGTTTTCTATTTTGGTAACATCTGTAGAGCATACGAAATAACTTTGTTCGCTTGCATTACTGAGAAATTCTCTTCCTCCTGTTTTGCTGCAGAAAATCGACCGAAGGGTCAGAGGAGCTGGGTGGGATACAACGACCTCGCTTCTGAGGGTCACTTTGTGTGGACCGACGGAACAACGGTAAATTTTCTTTACTGTTAATTTCCTTTGGAGATTTAAAAATTAGTGAGAAAAATCGCAATATCTTCTCAACTCATCTCAGTTAGTTCATTTCGGGAATGAGCTGCCTCACGTGACAATGGGCCCGGACAATTTCACAGTTGTTGACAAGACCTGATGTCATTTTGCTCTCTTATATTCCCTCGGAACTTGATGTGGCTTGACTTGTGACTTGGATTTCATGACTGTGATTTGACTTTGGGTGACCAGTTCTTACGCTGTTGGGTTGTAATTACCAATACGTATAACAGGCATTAAGAAGCTAATGAAGATCAGAATCTTCGCCACAACGACTGCTGTCATCTATACCCGGCAAGAAATGGGACGGAGGGGTACCCCCTTACCTGTCCAATCCCTATACACACTGTAGACTATTGTTACCTAGCACATCCCCATAGAAGTCTGTAAAGAATTCCTGAGATTCCGATCAGACAATGGCCAACACAAAGGCGGGGGGGGTTCTCTCCGTTCCATATCTTGCTTCAAATGTGTCACTCATTCGTTGTTCACAGCGTATGATTTTCTTTGTTTCGGCCAACATTACCGAGCAACTCAGTGTAACCCTCGTTTAGCAAGTTAGAAAAGTTTTACATAAGCCGCAGACTACGAATTCTACGAATAGTACTGTGAAACGCAATCGTAATCGCCTAGCTGATAAGGCAATCGGGGAACAAAATGACAGGAAAATGGTCAGGACCGATGCCCAAGCCATAGCCTTTTTAGTCCGAGAGTCAAAAGACGTCAATATATGGTGGATTTGCAGCGATTTTGTTGGTTTGTTAGAATGTTGCTTTCATCTTATTGAATACTCCTTGTGCAAATTGCCCAATTGGCGCGCGCATAGCAAGCTGCGAGTACACAGACTCTTGACCAATTAGAATCGATTAAACTGTCTTGTATCCAGGTGCCAGCGCGCGATTTATGCAGCGGGCATTAGAACTCTGTAGCGGGCATTATCATACACATATGGACTGGCAATGAGGTCACTAGTGCACGTCTGTGCCCCCGAGGGACTGTGAGTGACCAGAAGACGGTGGAGGCCTCGGGGAAAAGAACCCTCGATCTTCTGGTCACTCACAGTCTGGGGACACGGGTGTGCACTAGCGACCAATTTTGTCCAGTCCAAGTAACACTCTTCAAACTAGAAAAATATTTGTTCAGGATTTTAACTGTTTTAATCAAACTTTCAATAGCGTTTCAACAATTGCTAAAAAATTGAAGTTTCATTTTAGTGTCCCCTGAGACAGTCTAATTTTGGGTCGCTAAACTTAACAAGGAAAAGAAGTCTTCCAGGGTTCTGTTTAAGTTCAACTTTTCACTCACTACTAATTCGGAAAGTGATAAAAAATCATGCGTGCAGTCTAATTTTCAGTCACTAAGCAACTAAGAAAAGAAATCTTCCAGGGTTTTAACTGTTTCAATTCAAAACAACCTGCAGAGGGCGCAATAGCCATTCAACATTTTTCAAGACTGGCACCTATCGAGTACTAGTCCATGGAATTTATGTGCGCGCAATGTCCAGGCGCGTGTCGAGTCATGCTGACGCCAAAGTCACGTAATAGCCTATATTAGTGAACCACACGTGACCGTATTTCAGCCAACCAGGATAAAAAGCAGGAAGAGCTGTTATAAAAAATGTCAATACAAGTCCACGGTCAAGTTGCAGGTTGTTGAATAGGGAAACTGTCTGAGGTAAAAATGAACACAGTTTTGTACGAAGGGCGCAGTGCAACTGTTCATGGAGCCCAAAGCCAGTTGCTACCGTGCCATAGTTGTTACCTGCTACCTGCAAAGAGTCTCCATGCTGTAGCTGAGCTCTTTGCTGTATTGAAGAAATCTAGCAAACGTCTACGAAGGAAGTCTAGCAAACGTCCTGTCACTGAGCTATGGTATACTTGGAAAAACCTGGTTACCCAAGCGACACTTTAGACATTGCAGTTAAGGTATAAGGTATTTCGTTATGGTCACAACCATCTACTATCGTCAAACTGATTACACCAACAAGGAAATCCATACCGACACATACTGGGGGCAACATGCCAAATTAGTTACAGTTCAAACCTATGTATCGAATTCCTTTTCACTGAGTCAGAATATACCTGAATTTACCTGCGTCTCAGATGGTAGGTTAGACCCAGGGTGGAAGTAGCGGAGTCCAAGTCTCGAATGGTTTTGTTCAGACACTGTAAAGCTGTAGATATTCCTCAAGAAGGCGAATACATGTAATTGCAGTGGACTGGAAGTGGTGAACTCCAACAATTTCACGACGAGGCTCCCTAAATTAAAAAATCCAACCATCGGCAACATTGGCTTTTATATATCACATAGACAGAACGTGATCCTAGTTAGTTCATACATAAGTAGGTGCATTCTACGGGTTGAGTCGGGCTCCATCTTGTCGTCAGAGTCAGGCTTGTTGGACACAACACCACCCCTAGGTCAGGGTTGAAGGTGTATGAAATACTATCGAACAGGGCTTTACCTGGGCCGAGGCTCGCATTCTGTCCTCAGGAAAAAGAAGGCCGAGCCCGGCTTGTGGCCTCACAAGTACCCCATACCTACAAGACAACGCATAAGTATAGCATTGTGGTTTGGGCATTACTGCAGGGGTGGATCTTGATTTCGAGTCGGGGGGGGGAGTGGGAACGAATAAAAAATGATGATCCAAGTGTTTTCAGCCCATAAAGATTTCTCATTGCCCCCTCTAGAGGTGATTACAGGCTTTCTTGACAGGTGAAAAGAATGATACAAAAATTACTTGCTGGAAGCAACCGCCCATTATAATTCTGTCAATTTTTAACTGGCTTATTAAAGCATTTTGGTAAGCTATTTTGTCAATGAAGCACGCGACTCGCCAGTCACAATAGGCGACTTGAGACTGTCTTCGTTGCGAGTCCTGTGATAGGGTCCTGCAATACTTGACTTGGGTAAAGCAGGAAATACCCGGCTTGATTCCTTTTTTTCTGTATACAGAGTTATTATAACAACTGGGCTCCCGGATTGCCGTATGACTTTGGTGGCGAGGACTGCACCTACAGTGACCCAGATTTCTATGGATCCAAAGGGAACTGGAATGACGTCTCGTGCTTTCAGAGATACTATCCCATATGCAAAAAGCGAATAACAGGTAGGTAAGTATGAATGTCGTAGCTTTTGGTGTATGAAGCACTGTCACTTAAGGGAGCCAGGGTGCCCGAGCGAAAGAGGGTCGAAGCATTGTTATGTAGCATCCCCGTCTAACACTTTGGTTTGCACCACTACTGCAAACAGCGTATTACCCATTGAACAGCCTTTTAAACATAGTCTTGCTACCAACTCTTGAATATGTTTGAATACTAGGCATGTTTAGCGTATTCATAGGTATTGTTTAGCAGTTCAATTTTCACGTTTAAAATGACCATGTAATAGATATATTTTTAATTACCAGCAATTAGACAAATGCCTAGTGTCAGACGTGGCCTCGTGCTAATGTGCAAGTCACATTAGGTTGACCAATACCTATCAAAAAGACAGTGAACCTGTCATGTAACACCACTCCTCTGCTATGTTTCCCACGTGATTTAAAAAACTTTGTCTTGGAGATATGTAACTAATAGGATTTCCATTGCGATCTGGCAAACATGCCGAGGCACTGATATCAATCCATAACATCCCTTCGTAGGAATAGAACGGGTTAAAAGAAATCGCTTGTGTTGGCTGAGATATTGGGACTGTAGATTTGTTAACCCCAATTCTCAATATTTAATACGATAAACCATGCGGCACCTTGTAAACAACTGAACTTTTTTTTTAATTGAGGAGTTGACGTCCAACGGCCAATTTCTTGTAGTGCTATTGTTTATCGATGTGCCACCCTCCGAGGCGTTTTATTCTGTTTCTTTTGATTTTTCAAAGCGTCGAGCTGTAATGACAAACCTTGTCAAAATGGGGGAGTTTGTGAAAGCGTCTCAAATGGTGGCTACCAGTGTAAATGTAAAACTGGCTACTCAGGAAAGGATTGCGAGCAAGGTATGTCGAAACCCCTTTCCTATCGTCGTTTTTAACGCAAGCGTTTTAGCTATGATAATCTTCTTATACTTCCTTTCATGAACATTTTATCTAAGGCTGTCAAAACGATAAGATTTTTTAAATTTAGTACACGAATTTCAGAAAAAGCGAATAATTTCATAGGTCAACTGTGACTACAGAGGACGGGCAAAATACATTTCCGTCTTCTTTGTAACTTAGAAGACACGATTACGTATACTGCATGACTATCAGGTGCGTTAAAACTGAAATGGAGGCTGTAATGCGAGATACAACCTCAACGACCCCTTCCCTCAAAATACCAAAAGTGGATACGCTTTATTTTTATCGGAAAATTCCAAACGACACTGGCTTAAAAATAGTTGGAAATCTATACGATTACCAATCTACCAGAGAAATACAATTCAGCTACATTAGGATTTTTTTCAAAAGTGACTTCAAAGTGAAGTTGCAATATCTTGAATCTATCAAAAAACGTCAGTGCTTAATTTCACATTTTTGAGTGCCGTCGAAAAACCAACTTGCCTTCGTTGCAACACTGCATCACTAAAAATTCACGGAAACCATGCTCTCTGTGTCAAATTACTTAAACAATTCTAATCGTTTGAAGTAATACCTTTCCCATTTTGCCAACACCAAACATAAACACGTACGTTTGTAGACAGGTATTATTCCCGCTAAGGTGTAATTTCCTGAATGTTTTACTTTACAGACGACTTCTGCAAGACTGAATGGTACCACTTCGGAGATTTCTGCTATCTCTTCAGGGATGAATACAAATTTTTCGGCGATCGACATACTTGGGACGGAGCTCAAAGCAAGTGTGAGTCCTACGGAGGAAACCTTGTCAGCATCCACAGCAAGGAGGAAAGCGACTTCATCTTCGGTAATTTACGAATGATGCACTGCATATCCCTAAATCGTGGAAGCAAATACTGTGCAATTGTCAACTGGCGGTATTTATAACTTAAATGGCTTATGCTTAAAGGCCCAGTAATTTCAGACCGTTTCTCATCAGCCACCCCAAGAACTTGTCCATTCCATGCCTGATTTGTTTTTCCCCACAACTTAAAGTAAAGTACTCCTTAACGGTGTTAATGTGAAGTTTCAATTACTCTAACCTGTTTCCAGTCATTTGAAGTTGAAGGCCACATGCGCGCCAGTCCGCGTGCATAGAGCCCGGCTTCGGGATAGTTTGACTTACCTCAGCATAATGGGCACCTCGCAAGAACGGGACGTGCGATTTTCACAAAGTTGGTATCCAAAAGCCTGCAAAGCGTTACTAAGAAACTTATAAATTCTTTGCTTGTGAAACAAAAGAAACACACTGTGGTGATACCAGTTAAAACAAATGTGGTGGTGGATTCCGTCCGCGGCTGTTTTATGGTTAACAAAGACATCTGCGATTGGTGATGCTCTTAATTTCATCTTTTGGCGATCCCGAGATATGGCCAACTAAAGAACTCATGAAGTATCAAGCCTTTAGGCCTATATATGCTTTCGGGTCACATCGTGTTTCATTATTGCTTGCCCTGCCTCTGGAGCTATCGGTTGATGTTTTGGGACCACGACCACTTAGACCTGCTTTGAAAATGGTCGCCGGCTGGTTTAGAGCACAGACGTCACGTAAAAAGTTTGGAATCGCAATGCCTTTCATCAGCCACGAATGATTCAAATTATGTGTGGGTGTTCGTGCTTAGGGGTGTACACATGCACACAATGCATCATGGGATACACTAATAATGTGTGTACACTTACGCTGCACCGTACATTACTGTCGGTCATCTAGCACAAAAATGGCGCTGAGAACGTCTTGGACCAAGACCAGCGGTACAAGAGCATCATTGCGTATCCAGATAAGAACCCATGAGCGAGAGCTTCCCTTGGCCTTTCTGTTTTACACAGATTTTTAATCTCGATCAATGATCTCTGAGCGGGTTCGCTCTATCTAATAGGCATCTTCCGGTGTCAGCGAACCAATGTTGGATGGATCATTGATCGCAACCGGATCCTCTCGAAACATGCAGGCCCCCAGGTATTGGATGGTTTACAGGTTTTGCCACTGGGAAACAATAGGCACCTGCCGAAGGGTTTTGCTTAGGCTTTGCTTTTCCCCCTAAATACCTACCACAAGTATCAAGATATTTGAACGTCTGTAATTACGACTACAGTTTGTTATTTAAGGCTACAATATTTCTATTATTATTTCTGCTGACTGTAGTGAAGTGCTTTCTTCTAAACATCTGTCTGTTGTGCAGAGCACATGGGCTATAGTGAGGGTCGCTTTTGGATTGGATTCACTGACAAAGCAAAAGATGGCACATTCAAATGGAGCGACGGGACAAAGGTAAGAAAATTGTGGAACCCTTCACCGGTGTGTATAATTGTTGAAAAAGAGGTGGAACACAATGAATATTTAAGGATTAATTCATGAAGTACCGATAAACAAGCAAATATTTGCGGTTGAAATGGAGGAACACAAACAAATTGATTATGGAAGAAAAGTTTGCCAATGTGTAAGCTGTCTTCTAGCTTGGATAAATGAGAGTAACACAGATCAGTCAGAAAATCAAGAACAAATCCTTGGTATATTGGTTATTTGTCCTCACATTACGATTGCTATTCAGGTTCCATTCAACACAAGTCACTTTAGACCAGGCAGGTATTTTGAAAAAATCTCTAACCAAGATGATTTTAAAGAAGACTGCCTCAGGAAGTGAACGGTAAAATCTGGCCACTTAAAAAAAATCATTTCAAAGGAGGGCTCAACTGTTAAGGAAATCTTAACAATCTTAAGAATGCTAATGAGAATATCTTTGTGTAGATTTTTGGCGCCACCATCCCCAGGCCATAGCAGAACAAGATAGTTACCCTAGGGTCTTTACCGATCCACATTTCTCCATTATAAGGAAAAATCACCAGTTTTCTTTATAAGTCGGTGTAACCAGAAAGACACTGAAAAGCTGAAACGTTACCATCATGTAAACAATAATAATTTAATAAAGTTCCAGAATAGACTCTGAAAGTACAAGGTCATGTGATGAATCCCCGGGGATTCTCCATGGTAATGGCTTATCACCTTTTTTTATTAAAGACTGGTAATTAACTAAAGCCACCCAAGAAGCACTGAGATCGGAATTTGTCTTCCTGCCATCTCGCAATGATCGGTTAAGAATGAAATTGCATAGTAATTTCACCTTCGGCATTATTATTATACGTCTCTTTGTTTGTGCACGTTGGTTTTCACATATCTTAGAATGCAAATGTAATGCATCGCAAAGGCTAACCTACCTGCAGTCGTTGGGTTTTAAAGTTTAGTTGGGCTTGTCTCAGCGCAATTCCTGACCCTAAGGTCAGATTAGACTTTAAAACTTTTATAAATGCCGACATTCCTTGCATTTATTTTAATTGAAAACTGCAAACAGTATTTCGATCACCTGTTTTGATTTTAGCTTTGCCTTAACCCTAAAAGAACGAGTTACTTTGGCCCCTCTCAGAGCCGGGCGCAGGCAGATTTTGGCCCCTCTCCATTTTTTTAAAACTTAGTATACATGTAAAGATACTCTTTCTCAGTTTCAATGTGACGTTTAACTCATTCGGAGGTACGGTTTTGTTGTTATGAACACTAACTAAGGCTTCATGCCTACCAGCACCTGTGCTTTAAGCACCGCAATTGGAAATATGTACAGTTTCAGCTGGCCTGTTTCGGAAAAGGGGCGCTGCGCCCCAATGGTATGTTAGATTTCGCCAAATTGGCATTAAAATGACTGCCAAGCGTTACTTTGAAACTTCTAAAGGCTAAACTCTTGAAAAAAAAAAGATATCAGAAGAATGTGGAGTGTGGGGAGCGACCGTCGCTCTGTTAGGACTAAGACTAGCTATACATTATTTTGTAAATTTTCATTTACGTAAAAGTACACCAAGTTGCATTAGTCGTGGAATATTTCAGCTTTTCGGAAAGAAAAGGTCAGTTTTTTTCTGTCAGTTGTTGCTCCTTAAGGTCATCAAATCAGCGAAGGGCTTCCAAAGGCTTCTTTCTGAGGGGATTTCGTCTTTGTGGGAGAGGTATATGTTAATGAATGAACATGATTACGAATTTGCGTGATACGGTGAACAGTTTTGCGTGATATTCAAGAGTTCCAGGAATGCACCCAGCTGGGATCAACTTTCAAGATCAGTATACCGTATTGAATGTACATGTATGATTACTGGACAAATTTGGCAGACGTGTGAGGACTCCAATGTGCCCATATTTTTGGTCCGTTTGGCATAATTACCCAGCAACACATAGGGCGTCCCTCAAAATCTAACGTACGTTTTTATATACCGTTGTCTGTAAGAGTGATGATATCATGAGCTCGGGCTGCAGTATCAAGGTTAGTGACTTTTTGTGTCTTCCAGACAGACTATTTGAACTGGAGGCCAGGAACACCCAAGGATTCTGAGAACGAAGACTGTGCGCACGTCGATCCCATGTACTTTGGCTCACAATGGTCTGATGTCACTTGCTCCAAATATTATGGCTATGTGTGCAAGGATACTATAAAGAGTAAGAACCCATCTCATTTCCTGACGGACAAACGGTGCCCAATGAGGTTGAAAGAGATTAACCAACACCAACACTCCGGACATGTTGTTTAAAACACTTTACAACTCTGCTTGACTTGGCACAATTATCTTTTTTTAAGAAAGCGACGTGTAAAAACTGTTTAAACGCTGTTTAATTGCAAACATTAACAGGCTCTCGGTTTACATGCAGTGCATTATCTGCACGGTTAAATCCTAAGTAAAGCGATATTCTACGCTATTTTCTCATACAACAAGTTTGTAAAGGTTTCTTTGCAATATATATCACCGTTGGTGTAATATCCCCAACATGAAAAATGTGCTGTTTTATATAAACACATTGAAGTTAATGCAGCTAATTAAATAGTCATGTACCTTCAAACCTGTTGTGTTAATAGCCAAGTGTTCCAACCAAAAGCAAGTTTTGTTTCGAAAGTTTGAACAACAGTTGATCGTGTACCCTATTTTTTTTATGCTTTGTTCCATTTATTTCTAACAGTGTGTGAGAAACACCCGTGTCTGAATGGGGCTTCTTGTGTTGATATGGTTCAAGACTACCGGTGTAAATGTCTCCCCGGCTTCGAGGGAAAGAACTGCGAGACCAGTAAGTGGAAAGTTTGTATTACGCGTATACACCCTTTGTACAAAATTGCATCATTTTTCTTAATTTTTTTTTAATTGGAATACCTGCAATTTGCATCCATTCGTACTTGTAGATCAGTTTTTGCAGTGAATAATCACCATCCACCAATTTTTGTAGTCAAGCCGCTGCGTCCTGGACACCATTACTCATTGCGACCCACACTCCTAAAATACACCCAAGAAAGATGCCCAGCAAATAAATACTATCTTGCTTTCAGTTAGGAAACGCGCTAAAGAACAAAGCACTACGTGCTGAATTCGATGTTAAGTATTGTTTAAACACTTTTCCAAACTGAAGCCAAAAGAGTTTTTAGAAGTAGTTCCATTAGGAAAACCAGTTCTTGCCGCGTAAACGAGGTGCAGACGTAACTGAATATAACAGTGCGTTGGTGCTCATTAACTACTCAATGGAGTGGTGCAATAAATGATAACGTGTCCTGTGACACAGCCTTGTGTTAGACCCACCATTTTCAGATAAGAGTTTGGAGTTACGAGCGTTTTAAGACGAATACCACCAACGACAATCCGCCCCGACCTGAAGTGCGCCCCCAAGCGGCGAAAGACAGGTGGGCTCCTGCACGCGTTCTGAGTGTACGCGAAGACCATATATTCTGGAATAAATTGGTTATGCGTACTCGGCGTGCTCCGCGTCAAATGCGCATATACTTGAGCGCCTCATTGCACGTCCATGCAGTGAGTATTCCCCCCCAAAACACGCCCTCTTTTGTTCTGTTCGGAGCGCATGGATGAAGCTTGAACAAAACAACGAAGAATGGATGACAAACAAAAAATGCTGCGAACTGTTTACACCGTCCATAAGCACTTTAAGTTGTTTGTTTCATGTAATTCAATTTCAGACACTGACGAGTGTGCACAGACAACATGCCCACCAGGTCTTATCGGGGTGGACGGTATCAACTCGTGCTGCTGTGTCAGCGACTCGCCCATTGACTGGCCATAAAGATTGAACTGGAAATGTGTCCGGACGATCCCAACCCTGTAACAATTTCATCAAATAATAGTTTCTTGAAAAAACAAAAGCATCAAGAACGGAAACAGGTTTTGTACACCTCTCTATTCAAACAAACCATTCGCCTGTGAAAAAAAAAGAATCAAGAAAAAAATGAAGTCAAATAAAACAATTACTATTAAAAATAAAAACAATTAAAAACACCCTGTAAAACCATGAGATATTTTTACCAGTTTTTTATGGTATCCTTAAGATGGAAACCGATATACCACATGAAGATGGATTATCCTAAAACTTTTTGTGGGTCTTTAATCAACCAATGTTGGATAATATTTTGTTCTAAACAAAACTACCGGACAATACTATCTCTTTAATCCGGCTTTACTGGGGTTATGGTCATATTCTGGATCTGATTTTAAAGTTCATGCTCGTTTCCCAGTTCAAGAGAAAAATAATGCTTATCCAATCTTCCAATTTTATGCTGCTCACAATGATCAGATGGAGTCTACCATCGACTGACATGAACTTTTTGTTTTTCTTTATTAAGGGTAGGCTACCTCATAAATCTATAGACAATCTAAATTTCCACTTTCAAAACAAAATATAAGGTTAGTGTTGATAATTGAAGAAATAAAACTAGGAGGAAACAAATTCAAGCTTTTGATCCAAAACACATAAAAATTAAACATTTTGAACAGTAAATTTTTCTCATCAAACGTAAGATTGTATTAAGTATTATTCGTGACAAATAAAGAATGTTTCATTCAAGCAAAATGGTAATGTGACCATTTTTCCTCTTCTTGCTTCGAGCATGCGCCTTACACTCCCATGTAGGCGATCAAGACCTAGCTACAAGACTGTCCCTATCCATTCAAGTAGTTTAAAGCGAGAGCAGCCAATTGAAATGTATAGAGGTATATTTATCAACGTCATTTCTTCTCAATTTCGGCACAATGTTTCACTTGTTTATCGGAAAACTCTCTGCAATAATGTTAGCTTTAACTGTACGGGATTCTTGGAGTATACAACAAAGACTACAAATTCATTTCCAAGCGCTCGAGGGCAAAAGAAATTTAGCTTGACCGTAATGTCTTCTAGAGCTTAAAGATCAATCACATTGGTAATTTACAATTTCAATTTTTATGAATTTAGTTACATTAAAAACAATCTAGTGGGTAAAAACTGAGAAAAGACTGCTACAGACATCAAAAGCCCGAGTTAAAGTCCTCCGTCGTATCAGGCAAACTGATACAAACAAAATAAAATGAACAGAAGCCTGTTTTGATTACGTCACACTTTGCTCTGCAATTATACGACTGTTTCATTATTTCGGGGCGTGCGCCTGTTTGCACGAGTGCCATGCTTGCTCGCACTTTACTGTGCATTGAAAGAGGTCCGCCGATGATAGCGACATAAAATTGATTTTCTATCGACAATTGCTGATCAACATTGGATCATATAATAAAGTGAACCGTCCCAATTTGAATCGGAGTAAGGTCTTGATGAATTTCAGGCATATGGTCGTGGTCACGTGCAGAGAATGACATTTAACGTACTGTACCCGTTTCTTCGCTGCTCTGAGCTATAAAAACCCTATTACGGCCGCAAGGCCAAGAAAGGGGATAGAGAGCTGTATAATGACGTCATCAAATCTCTGGATTTGTTTACCGTAATCGCTTGCGCAACTTGTTTACTTTGAGCATTCTCGCGGTGGAACAGAACTCCCCGAATGACAATTTGCTTATAGGGCCTAAATGCAAAGAGAAACTGTCTCGTTAGTCACAACATAGGTTAACAATGACCAGTTTCCTGTTAAATAACCTTTTTAAGTCTAAGCAGTGTGGTTGATCTTTAAAAACTGTGCAATTTGGGGAACCATGCACTATTCTTAGGCGAAGTGAGTTTTGGGCAAATGGGGTTTTCCAAATTTCAGCTTCGACTGCGTTACTTCTTTACATTTAACTCTCTAACTTTGAAGTCATATCCTCAATAAAAGTCGTGTTTTGAACTGTTGACAATATCGTCCCATTGGGGAAGTGCTGTAATCACATTTAAACAACATGCCTGTCAGTAACTTCGGGGGGGGGGTAGGGCTCCAGTGAATACCCAACGCCACCCGGAACCTCCCTCCCCGCATTTGAAATCAGTGAATAATTTCAGTTGTAATGCATCTTTGGCTTATTTTCCTGTGGTGCCCCCCCCTTGAAAACATGTGCGCACCCCGGGTTCCCCTCGGACATCTATCCCTGGTTATACCAAAGCTGCAAGTGCTGTTTTATGACGAAGAAGCCGTAATTGTGCAATAAAGGTGGTCATTTTTGCGTGTGCCAATCAACATTGCCTATATTTGTGCATGGTACCTTAAATCACAAAGTTGTTTATGTTACGTGCTAGGAAGGGAACCATTTTATTTTTAAAGACCTCGTTCACTTGGGGTAACAGCAGAATATTTTGTTTGAAATTCTTCATTTTGTTCATCACAAAACCAACTTAGAGCTTTGGATTATGGCTAAAGGTACTAGGTTTCTTGCTATACCACATTAGCATGCTTATATATTTCAATTTACCGCTTACATATTTTTGTCTTCATAGTCATTTTAGGGCTAGGCTACTTATGAATTTATCAAACATAAACTTGTGTTGAGAAGTAACACAGTCCACCGCGTGCTTGTTTTTTTTTTTTGGGGGGGGTGTCAACTTCCCACCCCTGCTCTTAATTTAACCACTATTTCTTTGTACTTTTAACAATGGAAAACCTGAATTCTGATGTAGGCAAGATCAAAATCATGAGGTTACATGTACATGTAAATAATGCCAAAAACAAAAGAGAGATGCCATCCTCATCAACCCAAATGGGGTTTAAAATTCAGGCAAAATTGTGAACAGACCCCCTAAAACACACACACAAATTTACTGACCATCTCCGTGCACGTTTTTATCAGAAAATTATTATGATTCTTGTACCCCGTGGATTTATTTGTTTACTTCAAACAATTCACTGCCGTTTTCCTGTTAGCTGTACTTTTCTTGTTCGTGTATATTTTCCTAAATTTATATTTTCATGCTTAATGTTGATGTAAATTAATTTAAATTTAATTATGATTTTGATGCAAGTACTGTCATTTTTGCCTTAGGCCACGACAGTAAAAGGCAATAAAATAAGCGAAATATCCCTAAAGCTCATTAGTTGTGTTTAAAACAAGTTTTAAAAGACCATGAGTGTTACCCCACTTTTCCTCATAATTTGGGTATAGTTTTTTCCATTCAGACTCATACAAAAATGTATTCCATTCAAGCAGGGGACTTGTCTTGTGGCTTAGTTGTGAATAACACCCTCGTTTTAGCCGCATCTGTACAGCTCCATTTATATAATTTGCTAGGTCATGATTTATTTCGCGAGTTGCAGTGTTTTTGGTTTATTCAAATCTGTGACAAACTAATCTTATCCCTTCCCGATACAACTAGACATTGAGTCACCATAACCTTTTCGTGTTTCGTTTTTGAATACCTGACCTTTTCCAATGTAATTTATTTTCGGCATTAAAAACAACCCAGGCAAAATCACATCGGTCTTAAGTTGGACTATGCACCACGACCATGTGAGTAACGCTCTTCTGTCTGTGCTATCTGTACTCTGTACGTTTATTACATGATGCATGTGTCACGTGGTCGTGTCGCAACCTGGGCCAAAGCACTATGCACGCCCCCAACGTTCGTACTTGGTAAGTAATAACTTGGTAAGTTATTTTAGAAACAATTTTGTTTTGCGAGTTACAATTTGGTTTGTGAGATTACTTATTGATTTTACTTCTTTGAAAGCAATAATTGTGGTTTGTACTGCCTTTTTGGTCATAGATTTCTTTCTTTTTTTACATGTATTAGGATTTTTCTTTCATTTTTTAAATTTATATATTTATTTTCCTTATTTATATTTTCATTTTTTCTCTTACATTTAGTTTTATTTTGATTAATTTTTTATTTTTTCCACATTTATTTATCTATTCTTTATTTGTATTTTCCTGTTTTTTTCGTTATTTATTAGTCGTTGTTGTATTCTATTTATTAACGCTTTAAATATAAATTTGTTTTTATTTTTCATGTGGTCTTTTTTTCTCTGATGTCCTTCCATAAATCCCAGCCTAGCCTAACTTAATCTAACCAAACTAAATAAAACATATAATAGCCTTTTCTCATTACTAACGACTGGCCGTAAGTCCACAAGGCCTGTTGCAGGCTTCCATCATTATAATTTCATACGAATAAAATTAATACTAGTGTGCCTACCCAAGTTTGACATATCACTTATAGATCATAAAAACAAACGAGAAAATGTCATAAGATAAGAAGAATTAACTGCAAACTCCACGAAACCCCATAAAATCGAATTAATCTTTTTCTGTTATGTTTAAAACGAAAAATATTTAATAATAGCACGATCAAACAAGGTTAGAAAGGCCTACACTTTGCAAAAAACGAAAGAAAATTGAGATAATACACTACACACGTTGATAATTATCTTGGCAGTTAGCCCGATATCGTCATTGCTTAACAATAATATCATGAATGATTGTAAATTTTCAGCGAAAAACGGCTTAATTGCCTCCGCATTATTCTGTTTTGAAATTAATTTGGTGTCGATTCATGCGTTTTTCCTAAGTTCTTTGACTTGACCTTAATTTGTGGCACATTCCTCTCGTGTTCCACACTGATTGCGTTCGATTAGATTACACGGATAGATTCGGGTGTGACCTCCTTCTCACTGTCTCGCTTGCTTGACACAGCACACACGACCAGTCCCGGGTCAGGCTACGTTTTATAACGGGTATTGCTCTTACACCAACGTATCTATATTGTAACAAGGATACTTAGTGTTTGTCCAAAAGCTTGGGGGAAAAATAAATAAACTCACAAACTTACTCGGGTAGGTTTCGAACCTACGACCTCCTGCTCACTATTGCAGACGTCTTAACTAAAATTTTGAAAAGGTCATATACATTTGTACCCAACGTACTGTCTGCGATGGCAAACCGTGTATCTGTCCCGTTGCATGGCAATTTGAACCCTTCTGTGTTCGCATTGGCAGGTTTGAGATAATTATGTGTGAAAAGTAACAGGTGCCCACCTCAAAATCTTGAGTCATTGAACTTATGCGATAACACAATCGCAAACTCCATATCAGTTAATAATTTACGAACATTAGTTTCCTCAGTCTTGTCAATTATAATCCTTCAATTACAGGAGTCATAGCACAGCCTAATTTTTTTACAAATTGTGCAAAGAATCCGTTTCTCTACTGCATGGACACAGCGCGTTTCTTTCTTGCGTAAGGCGCTTATGAAGCCCCAGCGGGCCCACAAGAGGGCGCGATTTCCATCACAAGGAAGGCACCTTTGGTGGGAACTGCACTTTGCCTGTTAGTCTTCAGCATGTTCACGAAGTGGCCAATTCGCTCACAACAGTGACTGAAAATACAGTTTTGAGAAAATCACATGTGAAGTTTGGCATTTTTTAAATTTGACGTTTTGCTCATTTTTCTGCAGGAAATCTCTAAAGTTCTCACATTAGGCTACAAAACGGTGGAATGTTAAACGATAGGTTTAGACATATATTTTGAACTTTTATTATTTAATTTAAGAACTGCAGTCCATGGAAGTTATTCACTCGTTCGTGAGAAGGCAAAATCCAGAGGTGAACTCGCCACCCTTCCACGGTGGATTCGCCACTTAGTGAAAACGCGCCCCCGCTCATTATCGTTTTCACTAAGCGGAGAATAACTTTGATCACAGTGGCCTTGACGGACCGTGCAGATATAGGATGACCTTGACGTGGAACACAAAGCGAAAACGATATTGCTTTCAACGTGGCGCTGTTCAGACAGCAACTGTTTTCCGTAGGTGTGAGAGTTAAAAATACATGAATTATTCATGAACCTACTGCTGAAAGAAACTCCCATGCATGACCCAGCATACGCACACGTACCGCAAATGCACAGTGTACGTAGTGTGTGTACCGTGACCGCGATCAGATCACTTTAAGTTTCCAATTATTCTGTGGATTTTTAGAATATAATTTAGTTTGAACAATAAAGTCGACTAGCCTTTATTAATTCTGGTAATCATTAATTTGTTATTTTTTTACCATTTTTTTAAATCTAAAAACAAGTCCAAGGTCCATTTCCATCTTTGTTTAATTCAACTCAATTATCCTAGAAACTTAGTGTCCTCACCAGTTTCTGAATAGTTGATACATGCACTACAGTTTGAATTGATTCAGACTTTGATCAAGTTCAATTCCGGTGTGGAAAAAGAAATCTAATTTTGACTCTTACAACATCAGAAGAAAGATTCTTATCAATTATGCACATTGGAAAATCATGAGTTGAAGATGACAACAGACATGTATGTCTATATTTAACCTGATCCTTGCCAACAGCTTCAATGAATCGTAACGGATGCAGAACTAAATACAACAGGAAGCGCTTATCATTGAATGCAAATGGTTTTGGAGCGTGATAAAGTCTGTTTGTACGTGTTCGTTACTGATTCACAATGCAGTTTACTGCAGCACTAAACCCCAATTAGATCTTCACTTGCTGCCACTGCAGCCAGATGACCTGCGGATCATATATCGACTATCGGAGTAATCCGTACACAGGCATCATGTATGCCATTCAAACTGCACTGCAACCGAAAATAATGGCATGCCATGAAACTCGGAGCTGGGGAATCCAAGCTAGTATAATGTGAGCCCTTTGTGTCTCATTAATGGTATTGAGAGATTTTTTGTTTATACTGATGTGGGCATCCCCGGGCTTACCCTAAGTTGATGGGATCAAATCTAGCACTGTTAGTGGCAGAGTCGATCTTCAAAAACCTACGGTTTTCCTAGACGAGAGACCACAGAGAACACCTCAAGGCTAAGGGTGCGGGTCCGGTTTGCAGGAAATATACCGCCAATCGTGAATGAGTGTTAATTAGTCTCTACTAAAACATGGTCAAAATAATACATTGAACCTGTAAAGAAAGTAATCCTTGACAAGAAAATTGTCGGTACAGGAAATGCAATTTATTCAACAATAATCAACAAATGCAATGTACAATGTTGTTTTGTCTTTTACTTCAATTAGAGTAAGCGCTAAACTAACCCAGGGTCGCAGTAGCAACACGCAAATGCATTTACTATGTATCACGCGCATCAGAAAAGTCACACTGCGTAAATAATACAATGTGTAAACGATGCACACTGCGTTAGCAATTAACAACTTGTACAACTTCGTAAGAGCTACACCCTACAGGCAAGCCAGCGTCAGCAACGTACAGCCCATAGAGCTTTGTGCTTGCAACACATCAACTACACATGCCAGTCAGCCACATTGGGTGCGTTCGATTAGCGTCCCTGAATACACCAGTGTTACACGCAAGTGAAGCCTCGAAATGAGGCTTATCGAACGCTGCAGTTTATTCGCCAAGGCATTCTGGGAGAAAGGTCAAGTCCCCGCCACGTTCCATCATGTACATACTGGAACAGTCCATCCGTGACGTCAGTACAGTTGGGTAGTGGTGGCTGACACCAGGGCAGGCACGAAGATCACGTGATGGCTAAACGAACGCTCTCTTGTGGTTTGATTTACATTTGTAAGCTAATCGAACACACCCATATAGTCTATATAGTTCTGTACTTGCTATGCATAAGTACCACGCACACAGCGCTGACAATTTCTTTGCTCCGCGCCCAACTTACTAACTTCTTTCCTAGAAGTCCAGCATGCAACTCTCCCACGCGCCCCGGCGCTCTGACGCACAGCGCGCTACGCTCCGCCCAGCCAGTACACGTCACCAAGCCACTAACCAACCAATCGGGTACATGCACTACGGTTACTACGGTTCATTAATAAAATTAGACTGGCTCTATATCTATCCACACTCCGTCACAAAACTATTACCTATATCATCCATAAATGCCTAGGGCCTACATGGAATTCTAGCCTGGGCTTGCACCTAGCGCTGAGAACCAAGCTTGTGTGCATGGTTCATGGCATCCGGCAATTTACCTGTACACTTTTCAAATATCATGAACTATAGGGATGGGTTTTCCAAGTTGGACAGACATTCGCACGATTCATGTAGTAGGTCTACCGTTGCTAAGAGCAATTTTAGACCTATTAATGCAGGCACAGTGCTGCGTTTTTCGCAACTCTAGGTCACAGCGAGGTGAAAAGACCGTTGACCTGTGGTAATTTAGCGGTTTGTTTTTATCACAAAGGTCACAAAGCTCCCAGGGGTCACAGAGAGTTACATCTTCAATAGGGCAAACCTAGCCTAGGGTAACTAAGAACAAAGCTGAAATGACTCTCAGATGTGGTGTCAGTTCCTTCTTTGCACGTTAACAAGGAAGAGCTAGGGCTAGGAGCAGAGAGTGGAAAATACTTAATACTAAAGAGACACTTCAACGAATTGGTTACATTTTAAAGTGACTTTTGACATTACAATTTGTACCACTGTAAAAGAAATTGGAAATATGACATGATTGGAGTTATGATATACATGTGTAAATATGCAATGAATACCTAAGGCAAAAAAGTCTCCGGTTTCTGGTCAGTGTACGCGTCGCCGTAGACCTGCGCGTCGGCAAATTAAAAAACAAAAAAATATTTGGTATAAAAGGATGTCCAAAAGCTGCCAAACTTGCTTAATAAACCAGAATCCTGCTACTGAGTAATCTTAACATGTTGGTATGGGGTACGGTTGAGTAATATGTACAGTAAAGGAGTCCCTCTAGTTCCCTATACATTTAGTCGGGCACTCTTTTACAGATGACGTCATTTCTGTATTACACATTTACATTTGGGAACCAGACACACGAAGTGGTCTTATGTCCTGTGTACATGTAACAGCTGAAAATGCTTATAAACAGTAAAAAGAAAATGCGGGGGCTAGTCTATTTTAGTGTGGTAGCAGTCGGCGTTAAGTGCGCAGGCTGTCGCAATGGACATCACACGTTATACGTACATCATTTCCAGAACAATGGGGGGAAGCTGCGTCGCCGCACTAATTTTGAAGCCAGCTCCTGACCAGTAACCCAAGACTTTTGGCGGGCCTAAAAATGAATCATGCTTGTACAAGCTGTTGCCGTTTGATTTGTTTTCCTATCCAACCTACATAGACTACTTTAATGTGGCCTAGCTTTACGGTTTTCTCCATTGTCAATTTTAACATGATGGCTTGGGGGAGATCTTTAAAGTCGTGGATTGAATATACAGGGCCAAACTGTCCCCTTGGATCTTCATGGAGTTAGTCTGAAGTGAAAAAATATAACCAATAAACCAGTACCAATACCACATTTTCTAAAAAGAAACCTCGAAGAGGAGAATAGCTTAGAATAATTAAATGTTGCAAAGCATGCCCCTGCTCCGACCAAAATACAAGGCAATAAATTATCCAGGTACCATTATTTGATTTCCAAGAACTTTTTTTCTAAAAAGGACAGTCCAAATCAAACAAATCCCACAAAAATGTCGACACTGCCCTTGAAAGGAAGGCAGAGCGGAGTTGAACTGCCAGTCTATGCAAGTTCACGTGGCGAAGTATTTTGCGTTTTCACAAAGTGACGAATCTACGCGCGCCCGGCGAATAAGTTGACCTCTGGATTTTGCGTTTTCAGGCAAATTGGGGCTAATTCGCCGATTTCTAATTAACTAAATTAGCAAAATTACACGTTCTTAAGTTTTAAAACTTTTGCAGGAATGTTCAGTAGTAAATCAAATACAGTCAGAATATCAAACAAAAACTGAAATTGGTAAAACAAAATGGACAAATTTGCCACTTCGTGAAAACGCCGTTGGCTTATAAACGACAATGAAATATAATAGTGAGCGAGTCCTGTCTATGGGCTCTGACGCTGACAAGAACTACTCGGTCGGTCAGCGAAAGGGCTGTCTGACGCACAAAGCTCCAGACACAAGGTGTCTAGACGGGGACTGCGCAGGCGCGAAGCGGGAAAGCCGCAGGCCGTTCGCATACCAGCGGGGGCAGCCAGCTAGCTCCATGCGGGTCCGAGCTGGCGCCCCCACCGGCCGAACCCGCCGGCGCTACAATAGTTAAGGTTGCGTCACTACAAACAAAATGAACCGTCCCCACCAATTTGCCTCTTTTCAACTGATGGGGGCTGTTTCAAGTAAAGGCGGATTGCTCACTCTAGATGTTTTCACTGTCGAATTATCCCGTTACATCCAGGTGGTCAAGGAAAAATTGTTGGGTAAAATTAAAAAAAGACACAAAAACAGAGGAGTGAACGTATAAAAAACATCTTTTGTTTACTTGAGCAGCTCAACGCTCAATCAAAGCTTCTTTTTGAAAAAGATGCATGTTTTATTAATGAAGATTTGCTGATGACCCTGGATTTGAAATTATCCTTCGGATAGGATGACAGAAAGGCCAAAAATTGGGGGAAACGTGTAACATATTTCAAGAATTCATTTTTAAATACTCCTTTGGACATAATATGTCAATGAAATGAAATAAATAAGAAATACAACATCAAACATATCAAACATATCAAGCGTTTTTGACAACTTGCTATCGACTCTAGTGGTATGATTGACATTTTAAAAAGCGTTGAGCACTCGAGTTATATACTTAACCTGTGAGTTCATGAAGGGAGGTTAACCGATAAGTGAGCTCTGTACTGTGTGGGCGAGCTGACGTGTCAGCAAGCAAACTGATTGCAAGCTGTCTAATAAGTTTAGAGGCCGGAAATATTCAGAAGGCCCTTTGAGGCAACCAATCTTGCCAGCCATGCCCTATAGTTGCAAGCGCAACCTATAGCGAGTGCAAGCCCCTATTTAAATGTAGCTATCCAGGGGCAGATCCAGGATTTTTCAAAAAGGGGGGGGGAGGGCATGATCCAGGATTCTAGGCGCTCTGTGGTACAATTTCAGGCAAAACAACCCTTTTTTCCCTGTCCCCTGTCTCTTTTTCGTGTTTATTTTATTTTTTTGGGGAGGGTCAAAAGGGGGACGTGCGCCCCCACGCCCCCCCCCCGAATCCGCACCTGCTCTCAGTCAAGCTACATAAACTTCACACCGTAAACTAGCTCTGAAATCCAACCTCGTATGTTCAAAATAACAATGACATTTCTTTTCCTCGATAAAAATACCTATTTCAAAATCTCCAACCCGAGCCAAAGCCTTGACATGCCACTGGAGGCCACGTTTCACAGTTCTTTTGAAATAAAAACTTTTTATTTATTCACCTGCTCTGTGCCGGCAGTGGCACTCGGCCTCTTCAAAACAGAGATTGTTATCATGTCATATTCTGTCAGATAACGAGACCTTTCGTTAACTTTTTGGCAATGCTTATCACACTTCAATGCAAATCCTCTGAAATTACGATATTAATCACACATTGTGTCTGATTGCGATGGCGATAAATGGCTCAGAAATCTATTAAATAGCAGGATGGCTCAGGAGCAAGACGTTACACTCCATTGTTGGCAAGTTTCATCATGGAAGGCTCTAGCATCCAGGCTCTTCGCCTGCCCTTCAGGGCTCTGCTCCTCGGTAAGTTAAGCATAATTCAATTACGAACTTCGACGAGTATATTGGGGACTTCAAACAGAGTAGCAGTAGTTGTAAGTCCCAAAATTACAATTACAAAAGTGACAATCGGTGACAGAAAAATTAATATCGAAAGTACATTAATTACTTTTTTACCTATGAATGAGCATTGGCAAAGAAAAATAAATGTCTGAATGACACTAATAAAAGTCTTTGGCATGGCAACATGTCTGCCAGGCTACGTTTTTAAAAGCACCTTGGTATTAATTGAAATTTCTCCAAGTCTCTGCGTTACAAACTTGATTTTCAAACAGTGTGCTGGTTCCTGCTTGTCTCCTTTTATGTAAGCTTTTGACATAGTTTATACGAAGTAAGGTCAAGATAGTAACTTTTGGCCCACTTTGGGGATATAACCTACCGAGCAATTACGCGATGCAACATGGTATTCGGCAGGAGACCTTGTTTCTTCCCATTTTTATCCAACAATGATCGGCCAATACTCGAAAATATTTAACATGTACTTTCCGTCTAAATGCCCTTAAACTTGGATGTGTGATTTTTCGAATGCTTCCAAACCATTTTTGTGTATTGAATTAAGTTCACCTTTTACCCTAGTAATATACATGGGGCGTAAATGTAACGACGACGATCAAAGCCATGTAGCTCACCTTACGCGCGTCAATCAACCGGGCTTTGGTTGCGACAAGAAATGAACGTAATGCCTTGCTGACGTCCTATATTGTCCTTTCCTCTAGGTATTCTGCTCACGGTCATCCTTGGCACGGTACACGGAGGCGTTTCGTCCGATGGTGAGACCATTTCGATTATTGTTCGAAAATAATATTACACAAATAAAGGAGACTAGTCAGCAGTTCTATATAAATGAAATATGTGTCACCTTACGACACTTATTGTGGAGAGTTTTCTTACGCACCGCATGAACAAATTTATAGCTAGCTTTAGCCTCGCTATGGATAGAGTTGTAAAGTTCTTGCGTCTGGGTTCGAATGTGCACTCATCCATACTTATTGGCCCGACAAAAGTAACAATTATTTTGTAAACGTTACCTTAAAAGAAGTCTTAGCTAACTCGAAAGGAGGCGTAAACGTTGGTGACGCTGCTTAGGGCGGGGGGGGTTGCTCACGGACACTGCATACGGGAAATGGAAAGCTTCATTCCAGGCACCACTGTTGGCATGAGCTAATTGAGCGACAAGTCGTGACGCCATTCAAGGCTTATACTACACGAAACCTTTCATTAAGAGCCAACCTTTCGTAGATTAAGCCATCCCAAGATTGAAATACCACTGAATTTGTGCATGGACAGAGAGGAGCATTCAACTACAACCGCACTACATTAACAAATAAGTAATTACTAGGACTTCTCTGATCACCGAACTGTAGATAAACCTTTGCCTTATGATTACATTTAAAGAACATGAAATTTGTCGTTGATGGATAAAGTAGGCCTATTTGTTAGATTTTTTTAAATCAGTAGTTGGCATAGTAACTGGTATATGGACAGAATGTAATAAAAAACCGACAGCTTGTGTGTGCACATGAAAGTTTATGCAAACGTTGTTTACGAACGATCAAGAAGTGTTTCGTTGTTGTCATTTCACAAAATAGCCTGCAAGAAGGGATGGCTTCACTTTAAAGACCACTGCTACCTTTTCTCAACGGACATGAACACTTTCGTGGACGCAAGAGCGTCATGCAAGGACAAAGAAGCCGACTTGGTCAGCGTCCACAGTTACCAGGAGCAAGTGTTCTTGTATAGTAAGTAGAGCGGATGGCTTTTAAATGGTGGCCTATAAACTGAAAGTTTGTTACCTTACCACGCATGACCAAAAGGACATGATTGTTCGTAGAAGGTCAGCTCCGTACAACCAGGCAGCGTGATTTTTTTCCCTGGGAGGGTAAGGGTAATTATAATAACACAGGCGTAACTGAGCCGTTGCGCATGCGTTTTTTGTATAAGGCTGGGGGCAGTTATCAAAGATCGTAAAGCGCCAAAGGCGCAAGATGGATAACTCTGCCCAAAAGGTGTAATTACCATGGGCGCCATTTGAGCGAGCAATACGCCTGCGCGGTTCACGGTAATGCTTAGGTACAGGTACACCAGGTGTACGTGTCAATACAAATGAGGCAGCACATACGAAGTGTCAATACGCCATAGAGTTGTTGAAGGATTTCTCATCTCGTTTTTTTCCGTAGCAAATCGACATCCTGGTCATAAATACTGGTTGGGATACAATGACCGCGCTTCTGAAGGTAATTTCGTCTGGACCGACGAAACAGAGGTGATTTCTCGTTATGTTTATCCTAAAAATTGATTTGAAGGTTGAAAAGCCTTTCTTTGGTGATCTCGTTATCAATATACATGTATATTTATTTCAACGTCATTCGTTTCAGTGTGACATTCATTAGTAAACCGCATGCATGCATAAAGAGAGGGGTAAGCCCACATATTTACACTAGGGCGCCCCCTCTCGGTTTCTCTCTCTGGTAGCTCGCCCCCCCCCTTCCTGCTCTCACTGCTGAACCGTAATCACAATTTGTTCAGTCCTACAAGTCAAGTCCAGGTCAATTAAAAGACATATAACATTGGCTTACAATGACCTTTGCACACAAGTAGTATATATTCGACAATCCAAACTCACGTAAGTGAACGAATGGTCCCTCAGCTAGTTTACTACATTTGAGAAATGCTTCGATTGGGATGTTTGTGGAGAAATGGCTGCTGCCGAATACTGACTCACTTTAGCCTTTCCTTTACACACACCCATAACAGGTTCTAAGGAGCGCTGCAACTGACTACGTGTAGATTAATTTGCTTAAAAAAAAGCATCTCATACATTTTGTAAGAAAATGGCCACACTGATCACAAGGTGAGCTTTGCCCGTAGTCCGCAAGCATTCATATGACGCACGCAACAGGCCCATACCTGACATTGTTTGGATAAAATCGTAGGAAAGAGTTAGCTATTAAAACTATTTTAGTCCATTTTCCACAAAACTATAGAGAGATTTTGCATTAGCGCCGTTTGCGCATATCTGCATCAAAACCGAGGCTCTCTGTGTTAAACTTCGTCGCGCGCGCCCGCACAGTACATGGAGTATCTGGTTCGTAAATGTGACACCACTTCAGTTTAAACCACGCCCACTGCACAAGATACACGACCATTGCAGGTACGTTTAATTGTTTGCGGTCAATTGTCGTTATTTTTTCTTTTGATTTTATGTGTCGAGTCATCCTGAAAAACTCTTCCACGAAAATTTGCAGCCTGAAATGTCTGAATTTAACATAGGCCCACCTTTACGTATTTTGTGTCTTAACTCCTTACTTTCAATCGTCTGATCGTACTAAGAATTGAAGCTGACACATACAGCCTCGTTTTCAAACGCAGAAGTGCGCAGATTGGGATCCCTCTATTCTTACCACTTGGACCTAAGCTACGAATCTGCATTGTCTAAGGAGGACTGTAACTGACAAAGTTTGGCTGAAATCATTAGATTATTGAATAAACCATATGGGGAATCTGACTAGATGCTAGCATATTAATTATAAAGATGAACAAAAGAAGTTGATTTGAGCGAGATTTGAACCTTGCGACCTCTGGAACGCTGGACTGGTGCTCTACCAACTGAGCTCGGTGGCTCTTCCCATTTATCGATGTCTTTGTTCTGGGGCGCTTGTCAGTAGCCATAAAATCTGAAACACCACCCAGGGATCTTACCGCAGATACAACTTGTAACCTGAGAAGTTATAAACAGAGACCACTCATGAGGACGAGCCACCACTGTAGGGATGAAATCGTCATAGCATTGAAATAAAGCCATTTTGGCAATTTCCAGCGATGACCACTAGTTACTTATGAGTGACCTTTGACATAAAAGGACTTTGCCCCTGTATGAAAGCATTTGATCGAATACAGGTAAAATAGGCCAAAGAACGCGGAAGAAGAGCAGCTTCATTATTTTCACCAAATGACCACTAGGTATATAACCTTTGGGGTCTAAATATGTAAACTGTCTTAATCTAGGTCTTGGTCTAGGAACTAAGTTTTGCATTCATCGGATGTCAATATGGCCAACTTCGACTGAAATTGGTCAAGGCATTTTGCAGCGTAATTTAACCCTATAAGAGCCTGGGGCGGACTCCGCCCTCTGCTCTCGATATTTTTTCCAATATCGCTACAGTTCTTTTTTTTTCAGGAGCTGAGCCTTTTTGAATTTAGAGTTAATTCTGTGTGTTCATTTTGTCACCGATTTTGTGAAAATCGAAGATACCGTTCTTGCAAAACGTGTGTTTTTTTGAGACGGGTCAGTCAAAAATGCGGTGCTCAACGCACACGCACGAGCTGGCACGCCAGTATAGTCTTGAAATTCCAATAACCGGAACAACAAAACCTTATTTTGGATGGAGTCTAACGTCATAGTTCTGATCATGAATGTCTTTACATGCATGCCAAGTTTCAAAATCGAATGTGGCATGGCCGACGGAGAGGATCCGCCACCCAACCGGCTGTGAGACCAAAATAACCCAGCTCTTTAAGGGTTAATACGGAGGTGTGGAAGTGCCATCCGACTTGTTGCGATCCTGACATTCTTTTTTATCAGTACAAAGACATCACACAGGCAAGAGGTTGACATCCTCTGAAATGGACAAAAAGAGTGGCAATTAGAGTTCGTTTAGTATATTTGTACAACGGTCACTACGGTTTGCAGGAGTTTGGGTTGACTGTGGTCAAACTGATAATAAAAATAGGAAATTCAAATTTCGAGGACGAAATGGTCCGTACCGATGCAGTAAGACCCAACCCCATTGATACAAACTCCTACAAACACCAAGCATTCTACCGTGTGTCTGAACATTTTAACCGTGTCTGAAATGACCTGCGTCTTGGACAGTGTAAAAAGTATGTGCAACGAGTTTCTACATAGTTGCTTGCACTGTCCCAGTTGTCGAAGCTCACCTTGAATTTCCAAGAATTCCCCAGAGTCCTACAATACTGACCTGGGGTAAATCTGGAAATCAAGGCCTTTATGCAGTGACCAATTTTGGATCTCTCCGGCCACTTGACTACCCGTTTTAATCCTTCTGTTTGTTAGACCGACTACACCAATTGGGGTCCGGGACTGCCATATGACTCTGGTGGTGAGGACTGTGTCTACATGGACCCAGAATTCTATGGAGCTGGAGGCAACTGGAATGACGTTTGGTGCTCAAATCGATACCAATTTATCTGCAAGAAACAAATCGACGGTGAGTATGACAGCATGTAATGAGCATTTGTCACAAATTCATTCATATATTTTACGTACAGTTATCCATGGGATCAAGTATGTAAACAAAATAATAATTAAGTAAATTTAAAAAAATTGCACGGTCTCGCCAGGGACTGTTTTGAACGGCAGTTGTATTATGCGAACATAACTTTGGCTGGCTTGCAATGGTTAAATGAAGGTCCCCTGGGCACACATAATTATGTAAGGTTAATATTTAAATGTTGACTCTCCAACAATATCCAACAGCCACTGCTATCTCTTGCCCCATGCTTTCCCAAATAAACCATGCCCACCCCTCCACCATCGCCAGGTAGCCAGCAACTCATTAATTTCAGGGTCTTGGATTAGTTGGAAAATAGTTCTTGTTTGCTTTCGGTGCTGACAAAGCAGTAGTAATTCAATGTTGATTAACCAAACATAACAGCAATGGCAAGCATTGTTATTTTGATTGGAGTTCCTATTCTGGGATCTGTCAGATCTTGAGTTCGGCAACAAACCTTGAAATCGTCTGACCTTCCCATCCAATTTTTTTTAGTATACAGCAAAAGTAAAGTGTGAAAAGTGGGATTGTTCACAATCTCAGTCAAGTTCTTATATTTTGACTTTATCATCTTTGCATACTTTAACGATGATACTGTTGCACAAAGGATGAGAACAAATAGGTTTTCTACTGACATGCAACAACTCTGCGTCAAAGTTCTGTGACGTCTTTAAAGCGCAACTCAAAGGAGTTTTTTTCTGATTTTATCTGTTCAAATAAATATGGAAGCATCTAAATCGAACGCAGTGTCATTTGTCTTCAGAGCTCGCTCAACTATAACAAGCTAAAGAGGTTTCTTTTCTGTTCATGCCAAGATGCGAATTCTGAACATGCTGAATGAAGATTACGTCATTCTGAGAAAACAGTGAAGACGCGGGGAACCCTTGCCCAGCGTTCGTAGTGGATAAACCATCGTGCATGCCAATCAATGGCTACAAACAATGCCTACATGTAATGTTTGACAGGCACGAGGTTCTATCCACTATGAACACAGGGCGAGGGCTCCCATGAGGCTTGTTTTTTTTCAGTTTTCTCAGAATGACGCAATCTACATTCCCCATGTTCAGAATTTGCTTCTTGATATGATGAACAGAAAAAAGCCCTTTTTAGCTTGTTATAATTGAGCTCTGCAGACAAATGACACTGCGTTTGATTTGGACGCTTTCATATTTATTTGAACAGATAGAATTATAGAAAACATGGGTTCCTTTGGGTTGCTCTTTAAACTAGAAATCGATATCGCCCGCTCACTTCATGACAATGCAGGTTGGCTAATTTATAAGTATGTATGATTTATCCACAAATTCAATAGAAAAAAGGCACGCCCATTAAATAATTTGAAAGATTCAGGTGCGTGTTATCAATAAACCACAGTTAGGGGAGCCAAAACCAACATTTCTGAAAAGATTTTTTCAAACAATGGCCTAGCTGAGATTTTGTCCGTAGAGGAAAGTACTTCTCTTCGTGGGGGGGGGTCGTTCATCGAGGGCAAACTTCCCACCTGCGCATCGCTGGTTCATGAACGACTATGAAACGCAAGCGCTGCCATCGCATCGCTACCCAAAAACTTTGCACTCCCGACCCACATGGCTTGTCTTAAATGATGAGGGGGTGCTTGTGTCTAAGGTGGATAATGAGGACAGTGAACCTATCTTCTGAACCTTCCCTGGGCCGTGTTATATAGGCCTATGCAACGTAATTTTAAGGCGATGACAACAATCCAAGCATCTTTTACTGGAGATAGATTTGGTTAAAAGAAATCATTTGTAAGAATACTAAAATTCTAAACAATTTAAACTTTTCTTTACTGATGATGTTGTGTCATTTAGTAAAATATTTTATCATTGACTGTGTAACTTTTTGGTATTGCTTTTTTGTAGTTTTCAAAGCTACTAGCTGTGCGGACACACCTTGTCAAAATGGGGGAGCTTGTGTAAGTGTCTCAAGCGGTGGCTACCAGTGTAAATGCAAAGCTGGATACTCGGGCAAGAATTGCCTACAAGGTAAATTGACTCCTCGTGGGCGTAACTGACTTCAATTGAATGGAGCAGTATCCTAATTTTGTATCCTCAGAGCAATCAGTATTATAAACTGTTTCATTTTTCTGAACATGGAGGGTATGTCTAAAAGGATTTTAAAATGCTAAAAGAAAACCTAACATAAAAAGAAGGATTAGAGAAATGTGTTTTCATCTGCAAACAGTGATTGCAGTAGAGATTCCAATACCTTTTCAGCTTACATTGAAATTAGAAATGCACGGTTCCGTATTCTGCATGACTAAGCCCATCTGGTAAGAATTTAGGTTTAGTCTACCTAAATTTAATTATTTTTCAAAGCCATGGAGACCATGAGGCGAGACAAAACTCCACCTGCTCCTTACAAGTAATGCCCACTTAATGTTGTCCAAACTCATTTTGACTGGGAAATTCTAAAAGACGAGGTGGCAGGTATATCTCAATTGACAGCATCTACGATTACCCATGCAATTACCGAGGAAGTAATATATTATCATTTGATATCCATGAACAATCCTTGTATTGGGTGAGGAGAGATTTAAATAATTTACCTCCAAAAGATGGATGAAGGAAATGACTTTATAAAGAATGTCTTGAATTAATATGAAACTCAGCTGCTTAAAATTATTGCATCCTTGAGTATTGTGAAAAACAGTTTCCTTGATTGGAGCATTGCATCACTGAAATTCATTGTAAGAGAGTCCTTATGAGTCAAAAGTGATACACTTACCATTTTGCGCAATTTATCCATTACGGCTACAATGAAATCGAATGTCCTGATGATATTGTTTTGCAGCCAGTTTCTGCGATTATGGATGGTACAACTTCGGAGACTACTGCTATTATTTTAGAGACGAATACCCGTTTAACGACGATGTACTCAATTGGGACGGAGCTCAAAAGAAGTGTCAGTCATACGGAGGAAACCTTGTCAGTATTCACAGCCTTGCAGAAAGCAATTTCATCTATGGTAATTTATAAATATGGAGCGTGTTCCAAATATGATTTAAGCAAATTCTTTCCAATTTAAGAATAATATTTCAATGCCGGTAATATATACTCTCATGGGCTCAACAAACACCCTGGGCGTGATGATGCTAGCTTGATGACGATGTAGAGATATGCACCACTAAACCCTAAACGATCAAAAATTATGCTCATGTTAAACTTTTTAGTCTGATCACTACACCCGACTGAAGCAGCCTGTTTCACCATCATAATTTGATTTCAAAGAAGATGCTGGAAAATGCTGAGTTGTAACCTTTTCTTCCTGAAAAGTGACAGAGTCAATATTTTATAGCGTTCAATAGGCCATTTGCTTGCACTATTTTTGGGACCACTGTGCATGTGTTTCAACGGTACTGATCCCCTCCCAGAGGCATTCGCCAATTTGATACTCATGGCTACTTTGTCAACAAAAATCCAAACTAGTGGCTGGCTACTTCGCTCCATCCACAAACCGCAAGTATTTCACAATGTGTCAACGATTCTTTTCACCTGTCCCAAAATTAACTTTTTCAAAGTATTAGAACATAAAAAAACCATACAGAAAATCTGTTAAGAATATAAATAACTATGGAAGGTCCACGGGATTTTCTACTCTTGTTTCTGCCGATTTCAGTGGGAAAAATCGTTTCAATCGTTTTTGTACGATATGCAGGCCACATACGCTATGGCTATGGTCCCTTTTGGATTGGTTTTACGGACAAAGTGAGAGAAGGCACCTTCAAATGGATTGACGGGACAAAGGTAAGAAAGTTCTTATACACCGCTGACAAACATGAGTGGTATATCCAGCAGGTAGGAGAAAAGGAGGAGTTGCCCCCTGCGACCTGTTGAAGTTAGCTTTTGGAAAATATCCCTTCCTCTGACCATTGATACGTTTCTGGTAAACATTTTCAGCCGAACAGGGGTTGAACTTAGTCAGTATTAAGTAATAAGCTATGAAAATTCAAGTACATGTACGTTTATCAAAGCTTTTATCTTAAAAGCTAATAAGATTTAAGGTTTTGTACCAAAGCGTCAACATTAGTTTTGTAAGTAGAAGAAGGTAAAAAAGTCAGTTATTTGGGAGGAACAGGATTTGCCAGTTCTAGCTCAGATGAACTACAGTAATACACAACTGTTAGGGAAGGAATTGGATATCCTGGTGTATTTCTGTCACCTTATAGAAATTGCAGGTTAGATTTTATTTCTCATACTCGTTATACAATCAATTAATTTCCAGTGATGATTGCAGCTTAACTTTATGGAAAGCAACTTGGTCATTTAAGTTGTTTTTGGGACATTCTCTGGTCAGTGCAGCTTATAGAAACTGTCCAAAGGATACGGACTCTAATATCATGCCACGCTTAAATTTCGTCTCAGAGGTGAACATATTTCGAAATCTAAACGATTTGCAGATATAAAACGACAAAAGAAACATCTTAAGGTTTGGGGGTCACCGCTTCCTTTAAAGAAGAGCAAAATCTTCCCCCTGCTTTTTTGTATCCCTGCATTTTCAGAAAGAAACTCTCTCGTTTTCTGTAGAAATAAAGGACCAAATGCTGGGTGTGATGTCAACATAAAGTTTAACGAATGAAACCAAGAAATGTTTTGGGATATTTCGTCGCATGGAACTTTTTATTTCAACTTCAACCTGGACAGATATACGCCCCCATCCAAGGCTTTGGTCCTCATGATAACCGTCCACAACACAGTGTAGCGTTCCCAAGATTTTACTGACATAACAAATCGTGTGCTGTGGTGCAGTGGCGTATCCAGCTTTTGGTGTGGGGGGATTCAAAAGCAAACGTAGGTTCAAGCTCATTCAAAAATAAAAGCCTTACGGTCCCGACATCTTTGCTTTCATTTGCTGGTGTTTTCTTATGGTTTTGGTGCTTATATTCTAAAATAAATAAACCGATTGCTTTCTTTCCTATATACCTTTGAGGTTTTGTTTGTAAAAAAAAAATCGGGGGGGGGGAGTTTCCCTCTGCCCCCCTTCCCACTGAGTATGCCACTGCTGTGGCGGAATTGTCCCGACTGTTGTATTGTGTTGTATTCCAATAGTCATAAAAAGGTACTTGCACACGTACTGCATTTCCCATGGTCAGTAAACTTTCCTTTTTTTTCCAGACAGTCTTTCAAAACTGGTTACCAGGCTCGCCCGACAACACTGGAAACGAGGACTGCGCGCAAATCCACCCCAGATACTATGGCTCGAAATGGACCGACAATAATTGCAGAATTTACCGTTATGGCTATGTGTGCAAGAAGTCTATAAAAAGTAAGAATGCGTCTATCGCTAGACAGACAAAACTAATGCTAATGAGAGTTGGAACAAAAATTAGGTGATACTAAAGTTCCAGGAAAGTGCTGTTGGTAATTGCAAACGCAGCTGTAATCCTATGCTGAATATCTGATATTAATCCACAGCCATACGCTACCAGACTTAAAGTCACACTTACTCGACTTAATAGTGCGCCCCTTCGCACACACCTAGTAACAGCACTTTCTGTATGAAATCAGTTCATATTAACTAAGGTAATGGCAGCAAATCGGATAGAATGAGCATTATGCGACAAATCCAAGTAAAAGTGACTGGTTGTACAAAGAGAACGCTAACAAAGTTGAGCTATTCACAGTCAGACTGTTCACAATGTTGAACAGTGATGCTGAAAATGAAACCTATAGTGTTCTTCAGCTGGTTTTCATTCTCTATACTAACTAGTTTGAAGTAGCTATTACGACGTCCGACCACAAATGCTGATGTATACTTGAAACAATCTTAAAACTTTGCTCTTTAAAATTGTTTGAGAAATATATTCAAATAACTTGAGATTCATATTTACGGTAATGCATCATCTGACCACTATCATTCTATCCGCAAAATTTTAAGAACTTGCATGAGTGACACATACACAACCTTTCAGCCGATACCGAGTAACGTCTGCAATTGTTTCAACAGTCCTGCCACTTTTTAAAAACTGTTGCTAACTGCTTGATAAAAGTGCTGTTTGAAATTTTGAACTACTACGCATTAAGACCTTCGGCAACTTTGGTTTAAATGTTTGAGCAACAGTTGCTTATGTGCCCAACTAGTTGCTTAAAATTTTATATTTACCGAAAAGGGTCACTTGGGAGACATTCCCATAAAGAACGTCCACAAACTTTACTGTCCCATAATTCAATATTCACTAATCTGATCTGAGCCAAACTTTGTATGTTTTCATTTTAGGCCCTAAACTATCATCTCTCAAAATATGGACGGTAAAATTTGGCCTCCTTCTGGTAGTTTGTAAATAAGGAGACACTGAAATGTCTCCCTAAAAGCCAATTTCTCCCTAATGCTGAGAAATTTGCCACAAAATGTCTCCCAAATGACTTATTTGTAAATATTCAATGTTTGTTCTAAATATTTCTAACAGTGTGCGCTAAACAGCCGTGCCAAAACGGGGGTTCGTGTATTGATCTGTACAATGGGTACCAATGTAGATGTCGGACGGGCTTCACAGGAAAAAACTGCCAAACGAGTAAGTACCTTGATTGAATCAGCATTGTGCATTTCAAAGCATGTACGCGAAATTGCCCCAAATTTCATTTCTTTCGGTTTATTTCAAAATAATAAACTATTTTATTGCACTAGCTTTCGATTTTTTCCCAGTGAATAGCTGTTTTGAAACATATTCTCTTTAAATTCCAAAGAGTGCAAATTCACTCCATTTGAGTGAAAATTCAATCCCTCAAATAGAAATTAAGGACCAGACAAATTGGAATGAATATTTTTCATTCCAAAAGTCAGCCTGAATTTCACTCGAGCTTCCACTTGAAGGGGCTATTTTCAGCCTTTTTCAGTCTAAATTCAGAGTGATTTTCACTCTTAAACGTCTTGTCCCTAATTTCACTCTTTCCAATTTAGAGAGTTCCCTCTTAACACTAATGTCATTCAAGCAGCTGCATCATGCACACTTCAGCTCGTCACATCAAGGCCCAGCTCTCTAAAACTACTCTCTAAAACGCAATTATGCTCTCAGTTTGTGACATGCTTAGAATCTAAACATTGGGTGTCCAGCTGTAGTTTTACAGTATCGATTATCAAACCTTAACATATCCATTATATTCTAAATATGTTTACTATAACTATGTAAGCATGTTCTAAGAAGTGAAAGCAAAACAGTCCTTCTTGATAAAAGCGTTTAATTGCTAATCACAGTTTTTGCGGTGTGGATGATGCTGCTATTTCGGGCCCACCGTCGCTGAATATAATCATATGTTTGTGACCATTGACTCTTTTAGAAGAAAGGCAATTAGTGATAAAGGCGTCCTTGCCCTGCAATCTTTGTTAGACCTTATCACCTTGGTAGAAACAATGCTGCAGTGACATTGTACCTATGCATTAAAGTTTGTATTCTAGTGATGAAAGCGTTTACTTTCAGCGGTTACGTTATACCTTTTGGCATTCCTGGGATAATTTTCCTTGGAAGAAAATAGCGTAAAATTGTTATTCTCCCAATGTGCAGGTGGGTATTGCTACTACTCAATTTTCAGCCTTCTCATATCCGAAACTTTCCTGTTTATTCTACTCCAGCGAAAAAAAATTTGCATAATTTAAAACTGGAAAACATAACAGTAATACCTTTTCTGTCGATTTTAATGACTGCGCATGCGTCTCAGACAAAATGAAGGTGAGGGTTCTGATGCGGGTAAACGGCTTCAAGGAGAAAAAATGTGAAATCAGTGAATAACTGATTTAAGAAGATCCCTACATCTAATTACTATCCACAATATGGTTCGTTTCTTACAATCATTTCCTAATTTGCATATCTTGCTCCTTTTCCATTAGCTGGCTCCTTATTGATATATTTTCAAATCCATATGATCCCTGCTGTTATCTCGTTTACTCAATTTTCATGGACAATCGATCTACAGTTTCAGAGCTGGAACATCATTTTTGGTTGAATGTTTTATGCACACATCAACAACTGTTCATTTCAGCCATGCAAGAGTGGGAGTGACTGTTCTGACTTGGGTAATGACTATCTGTGCAAATGAATAGAAAACTGCGACGAAAAAGATTGTTAAATCACAGAGTTGCTGATAATGGAAAACACCTTCCTTTTATTTTAAACAAAATGTTCCAAATTTTCCTTTTATTTTAAACAAAAGGTTCTAAATTTTCATATCTTATTTCTCTACCAACAGTTGGTTAGATCTAATTTTGCATTTTCTTATGTTTATATTCTAGTTCTTAAAATTCCCTAAAACTGTATTTCGTATAACTGATTTTCACAGATAATGTACACTTTGAGTTAAAAGACTAAATTATTAAACGTTTTATGCAGATATCAACGACTGTGCATCTCGCCCCTGCAAAAATGGAGGTAAATGTACAGATTTGGTAAACGACTACAAATGCACATGCAGAGCCGGATTCTCTGGAAAAGACTGTGGTATCAGTAAGTAATATCATTAGCAATTCTCTTCTTTCTTAATGTCCTAATACAACAGGTTATAATTAAATGTTTTATACCCCTACTCTTATTTCGTACAAAAAATTCCGCATTCTTAGGTATTATGTCTCTACAAACAATTGGTTTGTTTTCATAGGTATTTCCTAATGTTTATATTCTTGTTCATAAAATTCCTGAATATTGTATTCTGTATGACCACTTTTCTCAGAAAATGTACACTAAAGTTTTTAAAAAACTAAATTATTTAAACGTTTTATTCAGATATCAACGACTGTGCATCTCGCCCTTGCAAAAATGGAGGTAAATGTTCTGATTTGGTAAACGACTACAAATGCAAATGCAGAGCCGGGTTCTCTGGAAAAGACTGTGGTATCAGTAAGTAATATCATTAGCAATTTCCTTTTTCGTAATTCCCTAATACAACCGGTTATATTTAAAAATTTTTTCTAACCCCTCACTTTTATTTCATACAAGAAATTCTAGATTTTCAGGTATTACGTCTCTACCAAAAATTGGTTTGATTTCCTGATGTTTATATTCTAGTTCATAAAATACTAAAATACGGTATTTCGTATAACCGATTTTACCAGAAAATATACACTGAAGTTAAAAAACTAAATTAGTTAAACGTTTTATGCAGATATCAACGAATGTGCATCTCGCCCTTGCAAAAATGGAGGTAAATGTTCCGATTTGGTAAACGACTACAAATGCACATGCAGAGCCGGATTCTCTGGAAAAGACTGTGGTATCAGTAAGTAATATCATTAGCAGTGTCCTTATTTCTTAATTTCCTAATACATCAGGTTATAATTGGATTTTTTATTTTACCCTTCACTCCTATTTCGTAAAAGAAATTCCCAATTTTCAGGTATTACGTCTCTACCAACAACCGGTTTGATTTACTAGGTTTTTATATTCCAGATCATAAAATTCCTGAATACTGTATTTCGTATAACCGAATTTCACAGAAAATGTACACTAAAGTTTTTAAAAACTAAATTATTTAAACGTTTTATTCAGATATCAACGACTGTGCATCTCGCCCTTGCAAAAATGGAGGTAAATGTTCCGATTTGGTAAACGACTACAAATGCACATGCAGAGCCGGATTCTCTGGAAAAGACTGTGGTATCAGTAAGTAATGTCATTAGCAATTTCCTTCTTTCTCAATTTCCTAATACAAAAGGTGATAATTGGATTTTTTTTACCCCCAATCGTATTTCGTAAAAAAATTCCGAATTTTAGGGTTTACGTCTCTACCAACAATTGGTTTGATTTCCTGATGTTTATATTCTAGTTCATAAAATTCCTAAATACTGTATTCCGTACAACCGTTTTTTCCAGAAAATGTACACTAGAGTTAAAAGAACTAAATTATTAAAACGTTTTATGTAGATATCAACGACTGTGCATCTCGCCCTTGCAAAAATGGAGGTATATGTTCCGATTTGGTAAACGACTACAAATGCACATGCAGAGCCGGATTCTCTGGAAAAGACTGTGGTATCAGTAAGTAATGTCATTAACAATTTCCTTCTTCCTCAATTTTCTAATACAACAGGTTATAATTGGATTTTTTTTACCCCCAATCGTATTTCGTAAAAAAATTCCGAATTTTCAGGTATTACGTCTCTAGCAACAATTGGTTTGATTTCCTGATGTTTATATTCTAGTTCATAAAATTCCTAAATAATGTATTCTGTATAACCGTTTTTCCCAGAAAATGTATATTTAAGTTAAAAGAACTAAATTATTAAAACGTTTTATATAGATATCAACGACTGTGCATCTCGCCCCTGCAAAAATGGAGGTAAATGTTCCGATTTGGTAAACGACTACAAATGCACATGCAAAGCCGGATTCTCTGGAAAAGACTGTGGTATCAGTAAGTAAAATTTACAATTTTCTCTTTTCTTTATTCCTTATAACATGTCACTAGTTTCTTGGAAGCCTTCTGAATCTTAAGTTCTCACCAAAAGAATGAACATTTTCCTATTTGCCCCGTTTTGATAAGGAGTCAATTAAGACAACAGAATTTAAGAAGAGAAAATCATGACGTAGTTAATGTTTTTTTTTTTATTTACAGATATCGACGACTGTGCATCTTCGCCGTGCAAAAATGGAGGTCAATGTTCTGATTTAGTTAACGACTACAAATGTAAATGTGTACAAGGCTTCGACGGAAAGAATTGTGAAATAAGTGAGTGATTTATCTAAGTAAATCACCATTGTTCATTTTTGCTAAGAGACTGTTTCATGGAAACATTTCTTTTCCAAAAAAGTAATTTCTTTCGAACGGGCGTTTCGTTTTTAGTAGTAGTTTCTAATTTGGACATTATAATACATGAATAAATTCGAAAATTTTATTTTGCTTGCTACATTTTCAGAGTAAATCGAGACTAGAGTTTTAAGACTTAATTACTAGTACCTTTTATGCAGATATTGACGACTGTGCATCTCAGCCATGCCAAAATGGAGGTAGTTGCTCAGATCTGGTTAACGACTACAAATGCAAATGCGTAGTTGGCTTCGACGGGAAAGACTGTGGTAACAGTAAGTAACGCAATTTTCTAATTTCTTAATTCCTTACAGCACCTGAAAAGTTTCGTTAGTCTTTCTTAGATTCTATATCTGAATTCTCTTTTTCCTTTCCAAAAAAAATTATACTTTTCTGTTTGCCCCATTTTGATACGGAATCAAGACTTTAGAATTTTAGAAGAGCAAATCATAACGTAGTCTATTAGCAGATCCCTATCACGTATTTCTACCATCAAATTTGTATGGGCAATCTATAGTCAAGTTTAAGATCTGAACATCATGCCTTTTTATGCAGATATTGACGACTGTGCATCTCAGCCATGCCAAAATGGAGGTATTTGCTCAGATCTGGTTAACGACTACAAATGCAAATGCGTAGTTGGCTTCGACGGGAAAGACTGTGGTAACAGTAAGTAACGACACTTTTCCTATTTCTTAATTCCCTACAGCGCCTGAAAAGTTTTTAAAGTCTTCACTAGCTTTTATATCTGAATTCTTATTTTCCATTCCAAAAATTATACTTTTCTGTTTGCTCCATTTTGATAAGGAATCAATACTTTGGAATTTTAGAAGAGCAAATCATGACGTAGTAGATTGGCAGATCCCTATCATATATTTCTACCATCAAATTTGTATGGGAAATCTATAGTAAAGTTTAAGATCTGAAACTCATGCCTGTAACATGTTTTATGCAGATATTGACGACTGCGCATCTCAGCCATGCCAAAATGGAGGTAGTTGCTCAGATCTGGTTAACGACTACAAATGCAAATGCGTAGTTGGCTTCGACGGAAAAGACTGTGGTAACAGTAAGTAACGGCAATTTTCTAATTTCTTAATTCCCTACAGTACCTGAAAAGTTTCGTTAGTCTTTCTGAGATTCTATATCTGAATTCTCTTTTTCCTTTCCAAAAAAATTATACTTTTAGGTTTGCCCCATTTTGATACGGAATCAAGACTTAAGAATTTTAGAATAGCAAATCATAACGTAGTCTTTTGGCAGATCCCTATCTCATATTTCTACTATCAAATTTGTATGGAAAACCTATAATAAAGTTTAAGATCTGAAACTCATGCCTGTAACATGTTTTATGCAGATATTGACGACTGTGCATCTCAGCCATGCCAAAATGGAGGTAGTTGCTCAGATCTGGTTAACGACTACAACTGCAAATGCGTAGTTGGCTTCGACGGAAAAAACTGTGGTAACAGTAAGTAACGGCAATTTTCTAATTTCTTAATTCCCTACAGTACCTGAAAAGTTTCGTTAGTCTTTCTTAGATTCTATATCTGAATTCTCTTTTTCCTTTCCAAAAATTATACTTTTAGGTTTGCCCCATTTTGATACAGAATCAAGACTTAAGAATTTTAGAATAGCAAATCATAACGTAGTCTTTTGGCAGATCCCTATCTCATATTTCTACTATCAAATTTGTATGGAAAACCTATAATAAAGTTTAAGATCTGAAACTCATGCCTGTAACATGTTTTATGCAGATATTGACGACTGTGCATCTCAGCCATGCCAAAATGGAGGTAGTTGCTCAGATCTGGTTAACGACTACAACTGCAAATGCGTAGTTGGCTTCGACGGGAAAGACTGTGGTAACAGTAAGTAACGGCAATTTTCTAATTTCTTAATTCCCTACAGTACCTGAAAAGTTTCGTTAGTCTTTCTTAGATTCTATATCTGAATTCTCTTTTTCCTTTCCAAAATATTGATACTTTTCTGTTTGCCCCATTATGATAAGGAATCAAGACTTTAGAAATGTAGAAGAGCAAATCATAACGTAGTCTATTAGCAGATCCCTATCACGTATTTCTACCATCAAATTTGTATGGGAAATCCATAGTAAAGTTTAAGATCTGAAACTCATGCCAGTAACATGTTTCATGCAGATATTGATGACTGTGCATCTCAGCCATGCCAAAATGGAGGTAGTTGCTCAGATCTGGTTAACGACTACCAGTGTAAATGCGTAGAAGGCTTCGAAGGAAAAGACTGTGAAATCAGTGAGTAATTGATATTCGCAGAGGTTCTTGTTACTTTTACCATTGCGTTTATATGGTAAATCTGAAGTTTAACAACTGAAATTCATGTTTATGACATGTTTTACGCAGATATCGATGACTGCGCGTCTTCGCCGTGCAAAAATGGAGGTGAATGTTCTGATTTGGTGAACGACTACCAGTGTAAATGCGTAGTCGGCTTTGACGGAAAAGATTGTGACACCAGTGAGTAAAATATCTTGCGATTCCCCATTGATTAATTCCCTAAGGCAGCAATTTTCGTATCTAAATTGTTTATCCATCCAAATATCAAACAATTAATGTTCAATCCAGTTTAAGACAGAATAAAGACCATAGACTTTAGGAAGTGAAAATAATGTATGTTTTATGCAGATATCGACGAATGCGAATCTTCTCCGTGCAAGAATGGAGGTTTGTGTTTGGATTTGGTTAACGACTACCAGTGTAACTGCGTAGTAGGCTTCGACGGAAAGAATTGTGAAATCAGTGAGTAATATATGTTAGCAGATCCTAAGTTTTATTTCTACCGTTAGATGATTTGGTTCTCGGTAGCGTTTCCAATTTTTGTATTCCAATTTATGAAACAATTTCCGCATTATTCCATTCACTGCCTTTTTACAGGGAAATGGGAAAAGACTTTAAAAATGGATAAATCTTATCAAAAACATGCTTCATGCAGATATTGACGACTGTGCTTCTCAGCCCTGCAAGAATGGAGGAGAATGTTCTGATTTGGTTAATGACTACAAATGTAAATGTGTACAAGGCTTCGACGGAAAAAACTGTGAAATCAGTGAGTAATTTATGTCAACAGATCCCTGCGAATTATCTGTATCCAAGAGATAGCTCATTTCTTACAAGAATTTCTAATTTTTCATATCCTTTTTGTCTTTCAATTGGTGTCGTGGAATTTTCTTATTTTGATAATTCAATATGTAATAAAATAACATCTTCTCACATTTTCTTTTTTTTCGTAGCACTTTTTAATTTTCGTATTCTTGTTGATGAGAACGCCTGCCTGCAATGCTAGCAATTTCTAAATATTAAAAACTTATATTTTTCTTCCCACCAGGCGTTTCGGTCTTTGTTGGTTTGTTTTTTGAGGACTTTTTAATTTTCATATTCTAATACATGAAAAAAACCCGAAATGCTATCCCGTTTGCTGCATTTACAAAAACAAAATCGAGACTAGAGTTTCAAGACTTAATTACTTATACCTTTTATGCAGATATTGACGACTGTGCATCTCAGCCATGCCAAAATGGAGGTAGTTGCTCAGATCTGGTTAACGACTACAAATGCAAATGCGTAGTTGGCTTCGACGGAAAAGACTGTGATAACAGTAAGTAACGACAATTTTCTAATTTCTTAATTGACTACAGCACCTGAAAAGTTTTTTAAGTCTTTCCTAGCTTTTATATCTGAATTCTTATTTTCCTTTCCAAAAAAGTATACTTTTCTGTTTGCCCCATTTTGATATGGAATCAATACTTTGGAATTTTAGAAGAGCAAATCATGACGTAGTCTATTGGCAGATCCCTATCTCATATTTCTACCATCAAATTTGTAGGGGAAATCTTTAGTAAAATTTAAGATCCAAAACGCATGCCTGTAACATGTTTTATGCAGATATTGACGACTGTGCATCTCAGCCATGCCAAAATGGAGGTAGTTGCTCAGATCTGGTTAACGACTACAAATGTAAATGCGTAGTCGGTTTCGACGGAAAAGACTGTGGTAACAGTAAGTATCGGCAATTTTCTAATTTCTGAATTACCTGCAGCACCTAAAAAGATTCGTTAGTCTTTCTTAGATTTTAAATCTGAATTCTTATTTTCCTTTCCAATATATTGATACTTTTCTGTTTGCCCCATTATGATAAGGAATCAAGACTTTAGAAATGTAGAAGAGCAAATCATAACGTAGTCTATTAGCAGATCCCTATCTCGTATTTCTACCATCAAATTTGTATGGGAAATCTATTGTAAAATTTAAGATCCGAAACGCATGCCTGTAACATGTTTTATGCAGATATTGACGACTGTACATCTCAGCCATGCCAAAATGGAGGTAGTTGCTCAGATCTGGTTAACGACTACAAATGTAAATGCGTAGTCGGCTTCGACGGAAAAGACTGTGGTAACAGTAAGTATCGGCAATTTTCTAATTTCTGAATTACCTGCAGCACCTGAAAAGATTCGTTATTCTTTCTTAGATTTTAAATCTGAATTCTTATTTTCCTTTCCAAAATATTGATATTTTTCTGTTTGCCCCATTATGATAAGGAATCAAGACTTTAGAAATGTAGAAGAGCAAATCATAACGTAGTCTATTGGCAGATCCCCAATTCGTATTTCTACCATCAAATTTGTATGGGAAATCTATAGTAAAGTTTAAGATCGGAACGTCATGCCTAACTTGTTTTATGCAGATATTGACGACTGTGCATCTCAGCCATGCAAAAATGGAGGTAGTTGCTCAGATCTGGTTAACGACTACAAATGCAAATGCGTGGTTGGCTTCGACGGAAAAGACTGTGGCAACAGTAAGTAACGACAATTTTCCTATTTTTTAATTCCCTACAGCACCTAAAAGGATTCGTTAGTCTTTCTTAGATTTTAAATCTGAATTCATATTTTCCTTTCCAATATATTGATACTTTTCTGTTTGCCCCATTATGATATGGAATCAATACTTTGGAATTTTAGAAGAGCAAATCATGACGTAGTCTATTGGCAGATCCCTATCTCATATTTCTACCATCAAATTTGTAGGGGAAATCTTTAGTAAAATTTAAGATCCAAAACGCATGCCTGTAACATGTTTTATGCAGATATTGACGACTGTGCATCTCAGCCATGCCAAAATGGAGGTAGTTGCTCAGATCTGGTTAACGACTACAAATGTAAATGCGTAGTCGGCTTCGACGGAAAAGACTGTGGTAACAGTAAGTATCGGCAATTTTCTAATTTCTGAATTACCTGCAGCACCTAAAAAGATTCGTTAGTCTTTCTTAGATTTTAAATCTGAATTCTTATTTTCCTTTCCAATATATTGATACTTTTCTGTTTGCCCCATTATGATAAGGAATCAAGACTTTAGAAATGTAGAAGAGCAAATCATAACGTAGTCTATTAGCAGATCCCTATCTCGTATTTCTACCATCAAATTTGTATGGGAAATCTATAGTAAAATTTAAGATCCGAAACGCATGCCTGTAACATGTTTTATGCAGATATTGACGACTGTGCATCTCAGCCATGCCAAAATGGAGGTAGTTGCTCAGATCTGGTTAACGACTACAAATGTAAATGCGTAGTCGGCTTCGACGGAAAAGACTGTGGTAACAGTAAGTATCGGCAATTTTCTAATTTCTGAATTACCTGCAGCACCTAAAAAGATTCGTTATTCTTTTTTAGATTTTAAATCTGAATTCTTATTTTCCTTTCCAAAATATTGATACTTTTCTGTTTGCCCCATTATGATAAGGAATCAAGACTTTAGAAATGTAGAAGAGCAAATCATAACGTAGTCTATTGGCAGATCCCCAATTCGTATTTCTACCATCAAATTTGTATGGGAAATCTATAGCAAAGTTTAAGATCGGAACGTCATGCCTAACTTGTTTTATGCAGATATTGACGACTGTGCATCTCAGCCATGCCAAAATGGAGGTAGTTGCTCAGATCTGGTTAACGACTACAAATGCAAATGCGTGGTTGGCTTCGACGGAAAAGACTGTGGCAACAGTAAGTAACGACAATTTTCCTATTTTTTAATTCCCTACAGCACCTAAAAGGATTCGTTAGTCTTTCTTAGATTTTAAATCTGAATTCTTATTTTCCTTTCCAAGATATTGATACTTTTCTGTTTGCCCCATTATGATAAGGAATCAAGACTTTAGAAATGTAGAAGAGCAAATTATAACGTAGTCTATTAGCAGATCCCTATCTCGTATTTCTACCATCAAATTTGTATGGGAAATCTATAGTAAAATTTAAGATCCGAAACGCATGCCTGTAACATGTTTTATGCAGATATTGACGACTGTGCATCTCAGCCATGCCAAAATGGAGGTAGTTGCTCAGATCTGGTTAACGACTACAAATGTAAATGCGTAGTCGGCTTCGACGGAAAAGACTGTGGTAACAGTAAGTAACGACAATTTTCCTATTTTTTAATTCCCTACAGCACCTAAAAGGATTCGTTAGTCTTTCTTAGATTTTAAATCTGAATTCTTATTTTCCTTTCCAAGATATTGATACTTTTCTGTTTGCCCCATTATGATAAGGAATCAAGACTTTAGAAATGTAGAAGAGCAAATCATAACGTAGTCTATTAGCAGATCCCTATCTCGTATTTCTACCATCAAATTTGTATGGGAAATCTATAGTAAAGTTTAAGATCCCAACGTCATGCCTAACTTGTTTTATGCAGATATTGACGACTGTGCATCTCAGCCATGCAAAAATGGAGGTAGTTGCTCAGATCTGGTCAACGACTACAAATGCAAATGCGTAGTTGGCTTCGACGGAAAAGACTGTGGTAACAGTAAGTAACGACAATTTTCCTATTTCTTAATTCCCTACAGCACCTGAAAAGTTTTTTAAGTCTTTCCTAGCTTTTATATCTGAATTCTTATTTTCCTTTCCAAAAAAATTATACTTTTCTGTTTGCCCCATTTTGATACGGAATCAATACTTTGGAATTTTAGAAGAGCAAATCATGACGTAGTCTGTTGGCAGATCCCTATCTCATATTTCTACCATCAAATTTGTATGGGAAATCTATAATAAAGTTTAAGATCTGAAACTCATGCCTGTAACATGTTTTATGCAGATATCGACGACTGTGCATCTCAGCCATGCCAAAATGGAGGTAGTTGCTCAGATCTGGTTAACGACTACAAATGCAAATGCGTAGTTGGCTTCGACGGAAAAGACTGTGGTAACAGTAAGTAACGACAATTTTCTTGTTTATTAATTCCCTACAGCACCTGAAAATTTCGTACGTCTTTCTTAGATTGTATATCTGAATTTCTTTTTTCTTTTTCCAAAAATTTATACTTTTCTGTTTGCCCCATTTTGATACAGAATCAATACTTTGGAATTTTAGAAGAGCAAATCATGACGTAGTAGATTGGCAGATCCCTATCATATATTTCTACCATCAAATTTGTATGGGAAATCCATAGTAAAGTTTAAGATCTGAAACTCATGCCAGTAACATGTTTTATGCAGATATTGATGACTGTGCATCTCAGCCATGCCAAAATGGAGGTAGTTGCTCAGATCTGGTTAACGACTACAAATGCAAATGCGTAGTTGGCTTCAAAGGAAAGAGCTGTGAAATCAATGAGTAACTGCTGAAACAGATCCCTCTTTCTCATATCTTATGGGAATTTCCTCGTTTCATTATCTTTACATCTCTATAGAAGGTGATTTCGCTGTAAGCAGCATTTCCTAATGTTTATGCTATAAATATTTGTAAAACGAAAAACCAAATATATGAATCCTGTTGATTGTGCTGGCGGCAAATAAACTACAAGCCATCAAATGAAGACACAAATTATTACCTGTCACACATTGCTGCTCAAATTTTTTGTCCAAATAAAAGAGCCACTATGTACAGCTCGCTGACAACAACCAATATTTGCTTTATTTTTTTTTTACTCTAAACAACACCGAACGAAAGCAACTAAAGCTTTTTTTGGGGTAGTTGAGAATCCAATGCAAGTATCTACCGAGATGTTGTTTTAGCAATTTTTTGATTGGAACTGTGATAATATTTCCATGAACAAATGTGTTGGCAACATAATATGTTAAAGTCTCCGACGTGTTACGGGAATCAAATGAAAGATTGAGCCTTTCTCTAAAAAAACAAATCCTGCATGTAAACGCATTTCGAGGCAGTGTTTCCACTAACCTTTATTTTGAACTACGAGAAAGGCTAGGGTGGCTTTTTTCCAAACGAGGAATATTTAATGTTACGGCCTTAGGACCTACCAAAGATCGAAGTCGTAGGCGTGCAAAACTGGTAGAACGTTTAGAAATTTCGCAGTCTTCTTTTGTTTTTCCAATCGGTGATTAGTTATCTTATTTCGATTGGTTCCCACATATTTTTGGTTTTGAAATAAAGCCCAGACGCTTTGTACATAACAATATTTAAAATTACTTTTAGGCTGATTTTTGAATGAAGTGTTCCAAAAGGATTTGGGTTTTAAAAGTCAGATTAATGTATTGCATACCATACAATCAGTCTCATCAAAGATAATCAAGTATGAATCCTTGCTTTGGAGCAGGGAGTAAATAGCTAATACCCAGTATATATATTGTTGCTTAGACTTTGTGGGGGCACCGGAGTTAAACTGGTCCAAGGAGTCAAAAACCAAGTTGACTGTTGACCTGATTCCATGTATATGTTTTAACATCTCTTTCCAGACATCGATGAGTGTGCCGTGAAGCCCTGCTTAAATGGAGGGGTTTGCGTCGATCTGGTTAATGATTACCGATGTGACTGTGTGGATGGTTACAAAGGAAAAGACTGTGAGATCAGTAAGTATACCCGATGCCAAATCATTTCTCTGAGCACTATCGTTAGGCTCCTCCGTCTTGCACTGTTTCCAAAAACTTACTCTCATGCAGGACCGTCTGCGTGTGAACACGGGTACCATTCTTTGAGAGTTGTAAAAAAACAACTTAAAACAGATGAAAAACGGCTCTTAATTAACAAACAAGAAACATCGACAAATTTGTACGTTTAAATTACTTATAATTTGTCATTTCATTTAATTATTTCAGACATTGACGAGTGCGCATTGACCACTTGCATAGGAAGTCTTGTCTGCGTTGACGGTATCAATTCGTACTGTTGTGTCCCTCAGCCTTAAAGAGGGAGCCATCAATGTGTCCAAACTAACCCGACACTTTAGCACCTCTAACGGATCACAGCTTAAAGGAGAATGAAGGGTTAAATCGTTTAATCCAAAAAAGCCAATTTCCCAAATGAAAAAAAAAAACAATTAGAAATAAATGAAGTCAGGTGAAACGAATCCGAAGTAAATTGTCTTAAAGCCTCCAGTTAAATGAAAGGACATTTCTTTTCAGTGTCTAATACATGTGTATCCTGAAGGTAGAAAATGACATATCACAGGAAAGCAGCCCTTGAAATGGTTTTGGGGTCTATCAATTAACTAATGTTAGACCATACTTTTCTGAACCAGACATGGAGTCCAGCTTGAGAGGAGATGGTCAGATTTTGAAACGGCTATATTCTTTTCCTGGGAATTTAGGTGAAACAAAATACCAATTCAGCCTTCAAAACATTTGCTACTTGTAATGATGTACTGGAAACTGTTTCATAGAGTCATCTGCTTTCAACAACTCACAAGAATGTCTTGATTTACATTATTATGAAAACGCTGACTTTCACCTTGAACTGTAAATTAAAGTAATTGTTGTTAGTAGACAAGAATAATGGGTTGAAGCAAATTAATTCACTCTTTTGAGTCCAATCAATCTGCTTAACCGCGCTGTTGAACATTATAATTGGAATTTGTAATTAATCAAATGGCACATTAAATGGGTATTCACGGTTTTTAACAAATAAAATATGGAAGATGACAGCAAAATGGTAGTCTTACTTTTTTTTTAAAAAACAGGTCATTTTCAAGAGGAAACTCTTTTTGTTCAAAAAATAAACAACAAACAAACCCAATCTAGAAGGGCAATATAATATCACAATACACATGTTTATTTATTGCTTGTGTGCTGATGCCTTCGCCGATAGTCAACACTCATTAAGAGAAGTGACATTTGATAACACTCACTCAGCTGATTTTTTTCAGTCTTTGGTGAAGAAGGATGGCCCAGTCCAAAATATCAAAATAACCCTGTCAACGCAATACATTCCATTCAAAATAATTTTTTAACTTGTACATAGATTAATTTGATTAAATAAATATCAAGCCCAATACACTGCTCGTGTCACTACCAGCCGTGACGAAAATAGAGAAAAGCCTATCTTACCCTGGTTGTAACTCTAGCTAATTGTCTTTTTCCAAATAGCTGTCGGGGCATGTAAGTCAGCTATGGACTACAGAATGAATATGAAAAGAATACTCTGACAACTGATACAAAATACTGCCCAACAGTCAACACAGCGCGTCCACTTATGCAGCACAAAGTAAAGTTGTATTGTGCGCATGAAGAAGAGCGTTTTCAAAACGAGTGGATTCGGCTTAGACTTCGGTTTCGCTGGTTCCAGCCATTTTGAAGTAGCGTTCGAAACTACATGTTCAAGCTCTGACTGCGGGAACCAGCGAAACAAAAGTCTCAACGAATCCACTCGTTTCGAAAACGCTATAAGTATTGTTTCCTTTGTTAACACATGTACAATAACATGCCCTCGTACAGTACAAAAGACACGGCGCACGTACTGTATATGTCTACCGCTTGTGTACACAACACGTTCATTTAACTTTGAAAAGCTTTTGTGCACGCCAAAAACTATTAACACTGATCAATTATACAACAGTGACACCAACTAACATTTCCTACGTGTCTTACAATGTCACCTCATGGCTAATTTGAACACGACTTACCCCCCAAAAGTCGGTAATTGGTCGGGGGTAGTCCATCTTCCTCGCAATCGCGATGCGGTTCGGCGTGGTTCACTGATACGTGGGAACGGTCACTGCAACCTCCTTCCCCAATATGCGTGATCAGCGGTGCCCAATTACCGACTTGAACAATCTGCAAGCCTTTTCTGCACAACATATGGGGATTGCTACCGAAATTGGACGGAGCACTCTCATTGTCTAAGAATCCTGATTATATGAATATTTATTTCAGGGGAAATTCGATTGGTCAGTTGAACGTCTATCAGAACAGCCACAGTCTCGTTCATTGAAGAGGGTTTTTACATTATTCTAAAAAAGTTGATTTACCACAAAAGCACCGTTTCTTTTAACAAAATTAGATTTTTTTGTTGAATATTTGTACATAATTTGAGCATCGTTTTAAAAAGAAAATTAAAGCAAGATGTGAAAGAAACTGGCACTAATAAAATAAGTGTGCATCCCTATAGATAAAATGGATGAGTCTGTCGAGTAGCGTGATCTATCGGCGCTATCCGTGGAAAATATGAATATGCAGCACATTGTTGCGACATGAATATCTCTCCGATTAGGCGGGCACAGTCGCTGGCCGAGGTGAGCCGCAACCCGGTATTGAACAGCCCATGACCACGCGTCCTCTACCTTTTTGGCCGAATCAGCGTGGCACTTTTGATGGATCGCGGGCAACGGTGAATAACAGGCTCAGCACTAATTTTAAAACGATGGAGCATGCTAGCTCATATGGACGACAAACACGACCGACTAACGACTTGATTTCAAGTCGGCGCCGAAACCAGAGTGAAAGAGTGTACCGGTTTATCTTCCTGTTCAGTGGTTTGACACGTTGAAAAGAGAGGACAACGCCACGTGCGTGTTCTTCTGAGTTGACATATAACCCACCTGATTCGTCAATGCAGAGCTATTTCCTGACTCCCATTTCGTCGGTGATTGGAGTTTGGCTGGCTGGCACGTTTTGATTAGAAACATCTTAAGGAGGGCAGTACGACATACATAAAGTTTACATTTCCGAAATTAAGTATGCACCGCAGATTCTGGCACTGCGAAATTTGGGGTTCCATCCGTCTCTTCCAGTTTTTGAAGTCATAAATGTCGCCGTAATGAATTTGCTGGAATGCGGTAAAAACCAAGAGAAAGATGTTGGCTTTGTCTGCATGAACACCCAAGCACACAACAGTCTGCTGGCATGGTAGACTGCCAGGGCTTCCCGTTAGCGTAGCTGTAATCTATTTGTTCTTCTGCAGTTTAATAGAAAAAAATTGCTTCCCACGATTGTAAATGTTTTCCAATGGGAAATAGATTGTTAAAAGAAGGTTGAATAGGCCTATGCACTTAAACAACAAAAAAAATCATAAAAACAATACGCTGAACTCGTTGGTAATTATTTAGACAGTTGGCCCAACAGCGTCATGTTGTTTTTTGACAGCTGGATCGCTAATAATCTTCATGTTCAGCAAAAAAGCACGTCATTTACTGTCGTCTGCATGATTCGTTTTTAATATCTGAAAAATGTCCTGTATTTTCCCTAATTTCTTCTGGCTTTACACCCTGTAACATATTCATCCACAGCTGTGTTCATTTTTCGTAGCCAGTACTTTTTGTGAACGGGTAATGTAGTGGCCTGCAGTGAACTTTAAGCAAACTACCGGGAAAATACAGAAAATGACATAGGTAAAGAGCGTTGCTGGATAATCCAAGCCAAACACTTAAAACACGTCAGTTGTACTCCTTTATAACGCAAAACACATGCAAATCCTGTATATGTCGTTATCGATTGCCATTGGAAATTATATCCCATTGTATGGAAAATAGGACCTTCTTGTGTTTTCAATGGCAGGTTTGAAAGATGTGTGAAAAACAACATGTGCATGACTCAAAAGTGCTGAGTCACAGAATTTGCTTGATAACACATTTGGTTGATAATTACCCCGGCCTTATAAGTCACAACATAAAGAAAACAAAACAGTTAGAAAATAATTTTTTTCGTCTTGTTTTTTTCTTCCTTTGATGCCTGTCACTCTAAATGCACACTCCAAACCTTTACCTGTTGAAATGTTTAGATATACCGTAGTGCTGTGTTGGTAAACGTTCTGAAGGAAAATTATTCATCAAAGCAACAAACACCAATGAACACAGAGAAATGAACACCAAACTTTGCAAACAATATTATGTTTAATCAGCCTAATGCTACCAGAAGTATCTCTATAACAACAATACACTTTTTATGGGTCTAACTTTTCATAGTCAACTCTCGACAGTTACGTCAACACATCCATTTTAAAACAATTACCGAGACATAAAACTGTAATTTTTGTGCAAACGGCGATTTTCCAGTGGTTTGAAGTTATATTTCAAGTTCGAAAATGGATTTTTTTTCACACACACACAGCCATCCATGTAGACACTGCGGATGGAGGGCATACTTCCCAAACTATCAGACCGAGGACGCTCTGTCCATGTGAGTGCAGCCTAAAACACGCGAGGACATCACACACCAGTTCTTGGTTGTTTGGGCCGGTAAAATTAGGTTGCAGTATTGATATAGGGTTCATCATCAATATGGTATAAAGTCTCAAGAGAATGGCTGGTGCGGCATATATTATTGCTTAACTTGAAAACAGCTTCATGGTGTTACGACAAAAGTCTTTGATGTTCCTCCAAGTTGGGGTCTGCAGTGCCTCGGTGCAAGCTGCTTCGATGTCCTGCTTGCCAGGAACTTTCCTCAACTGAAAGAATCTACGCAGGCCTTCTTGGACGTCTGTCTTCTCCGCTGTAGTCCAGGGATGGCGATTCAGTCGTCTCGATGGCGGAGAGAGCTCCCTTGTTCGTGATGCAGCAACACCAGGAAGTTGTCCTATTAATACAGAGGCAAGAAAAGGGCATTAGAAATGTAGGTGACAGCTCAGCAGACAGCCCGCCCGTGTGACAGACAGAGACAGACAGACAGCCCGCCCGCCCGACAGACAGACAGACTTGCCAAATCTTGCCGTTTTCACTGCTGTTACTGCTGTCCCCGCTGTCACTGCTGTCCTCTTCACTGGTGAAGCCTTCTGCGAGTAAACGAAAACTATCAATCAGTTAAACTACACACACACGTAGTGGGATCTGCCAGTTTCTGCTTGGCGTTGGGGTGGGGAATGAGGGGGGTGGTGACGGCAAAATGGAACATTATTTTTGGAGTTCGTTGGGTAAGACACATTTATTAGGGTGATGTTTTGCCCCGTCTTTGTTTTTACTAGTCTGCTCTTCCTGGGGGGGGGGTGATTAGGAAGAAAGATAATGTTTCTGGCAGGGTATGATGCCCTACAAAATGTGAGTCTGGGTTTGGTTGACTTGGTTTGAAGTCAAGCGTTGGGTAGATGGAACACAGGAAACATGGTTTGAGTATAGGCTGCCTTTACCTCCAGTTTCATGCATGTCGTCAAAGGATTTGCCCTGCTGGGAAGGCAGGTTGCCCCTCTCCAAACTCAGGAAAAGTCTGGACAGTTTGGTGACCCGCTGTACAGTATCTGGCAACTGGCAGTATTGGCGCTGTACCCGCAGATCATGGCCCATGAAGTTGGTTAGTGTTTCAAGTTGATGTTCCTTTAATGCAAGAATTTGAGATGCAGTTGTTACATGTTTACATGAGGGAGTTTGGTGGACCGGATGCTGGATGCATTGTCAAGGGCAGCCTTATCTGCATATGCCCTTAAACAGTCACTCCCTCAAATGTGGCTCTCCTGCCATAACAACACCGTGCAAACAAAAAGGTGTTTTCTTGGGCTACTCCAGCTTCATGTCTCTTGGGGACAAGGGCATTCAACCATGCTACTGCCTCATTGCTTAGAAGCACGGGAACAGTTCTGCCTCTCTTGCCGACTATTTCGACAACACGGAACATCTTGCTCAGCTGGCATTCTAAATCACTCAACAGGCATTCCCCCTCCAGTTTGGCTATGCTGTGCTTGTGGAAATCTTCAAGTTTCATCTTTGAAATCTCCCCCTGCCTTCCTCGGTTGAACATGATAAGGTGGCACAGACTGACCTCATTCAATTTCTGCCAGGCTGGTGTGATTTTTCTGCCCCGATCCACCCTGGAGGAGTTGAAGCTCCCGGTTGCCAGCTTCATGAAGGAACGACGACTTTTGGACTACATCAGCATTTGTCAGGAGAATGGTGACTTGGTTGCGTTTTCCTTGGTACAGCGTTCTGTGTGCGTGTGTGGACACAAGGTCTCGCCAGTCAACTCACACAACTGCAGAAACTCTTCCGCACGTTCCGCTTTGTGTTTTTGGCCGGACTCTAAGGCGCTTCCTTTCAAGACGAGTGCACACTTCTTGACGGAATAACCAATCTTCAGCGCTAGTGACGGAACATCGTACAACTGTTTGTCTTCCCTGAAGCCGGAAATATCGTACACGGCCCTGACAATATCAGAAAGATGGTGCAGATGGACAAATGATTCAAGTGATGCATTTGGTTGCTGGGTGTTCTCTAGGAGTGATATGACGAGTCGACCCAATTCATGTACCTTGTAGCCATGCTGATCTACATCATGCCCGAGTTTCATGTATTCACGCTTGGCTAATTTAACAATCAACGTGTCATTCTTGACTACCAAAGGCACACGTCATCATCTTTCTTCATTGGACTAAGAACCTGGTGCAACTGGAACGACACGCCAACAGGAGGAGGTTTCAACAAATCACTCCTGTGAGCTGTTCGTCCACCCACTCGAGCCCCCTTACCGGTGCTGTCAGTCTGCAGAGGGGGTGCTGGCTTTTAAGGGCACACGTGTTGCCACAAATCGGTACGCACAATAGCCGTAATAATGTACGGTCCATGTGCCTGGGGAGATACCTTGCGATTTGGCCTGTACCCGAACACGAGCACACCACGACCTCCACGCAGAACCTGGCAATTGTGCCTGTGATTACCCACATTGCGAATTTTCAGTAGAAGTTTCTTACGCACACTAGCGTTGGGCTCACAGGCGATCTCGATGACTTCTCTTTCTTCCTTGTGACATGACTGGAGATGACGGGGGAGCTTGGCCTGGGGTAACATCGCAGTAAAAGTGGAAGTGTTTCTTGTCCCATTTGCTGCAGCCAACCTCATTACGGGTTTGCATTAAGGTCACATCACAGTTCTCCTGGACGTCAGACGTGTCATCACTTGGAGCAACAGATCTAGTAGGCCTACTGCTGGAACCGGTGGACGGCTCAGCCATACTGTTCAAATTTCCCTGCTTACGGTGGATGGGTCAGCTGGCAAGAAATCGATTCAAACAATAATTTCATTACATTATATTGAAATTGAATCTGCTTGCCCTGCAGAACGTACTCAGTTACCGAAAGCTCGGCAATTACATGTTTCAGAGCACTGATTTTATATTATATTCTTGTCAATATTCTGATCGCGGTGCTATGCAACCCTTCCCTTTTTGTCTGATCAATAGATTTCATTACACTGCCTGTCTTCTTTTAATTTGGTGTGGACGGGTAGGGGGAACAGGCATCTGGCTCCAAAGAGCCACATCCGGCGGAAAAAAAAACATTTTAAACGCAATTAGAACCACCAGATACTGACAAAAGAAAAGTCTTCACTTCAGGCTGGAAAAATGTGCTGCAAAAATCTGTGAAGCTGGGTCATGTGATTGAGCTTTTGGACTGCATACGTGTACGTATTCCACTGGCACATTCACTCTAGCAGCGGTATAAGATCTATGCTAGCCTATCGACAACTGGGAGGGGTGGTAGTAGCCATACTTTAACCACGCGTTATCTAGTAGTAGTAGTACTAGCCTAGGGCCATGTGTGTAATGATGTGGTAAACCGTACCGAGGGTCTGGTCATGCTCAACATTCTACTTCAAATGAAATCGTTTTTACTCACCATATTTTCCACTTGAAGAAAACTACATCTCAGAACGGCTGGCTACAGAAGTCCACAGGTGTGATGGCAAAGTGACGCTATGGTGCTTCTGGACAGTTTGGGGGCTTTTATATCTGTTGGGGTTATGGGTCCCCAGCACTTGGCAAAGTTTATTGTGCTCAGCGATCCAGACCGGCCTGGTGGCCGGCTGGACACCTTTGCCAGCGTAGCAAGAGAGATAGATAGGGCGCTATTCCATCCACTGATGCGCCGAAACTGTAGAGCGGGTGTTTTAAACACCCGGCGTGTTAAATACGTACACCAAGGACGGCTTCCAAACGCCTTGAAATTTCATTAACCATCATAACTTCTGAAATTTCACCTTATTGCGAACTGTGGACGTCCTTGATTTAAAATCCTACCTTGATTCGTGGCTCTGTTTATACATAGAAGAGCTCCGTCTGCACCTTCCACAAGTATGTATATATTTGCCTGCAACTGGGGACCCCCTATTGTTGAATGCAGAAACACACAGGTGTGTATTTGCCTGCAACTGGGGACCCCCATTGTTCCTCTTTCGTTTGTACTTTTTTAGAAGACCACCCATATGTTTTGTACACAGTTGTCAATCGAGGACCCTCTGTCAATCGGGGACCTTATTGTCCTCTATTGTTCAAGGTCCCAAATTGAATGCAGAAACAAACGCAGACTCACCCACACCCACACAAATCTCTCAGCAGCTTGGCTATTGCCCATCAGTTTGCTTTCTAATCTAGCTTGGACTGTGCCCTTTAGGTATGGGTGTGCAAGAAATAGAAATACAGTTATCACAGAGATATAAGCTCCAGAAATAAAGCTTTGAACATATTTCAAATATTAAATGTTAAAGCCATGGATAAAATGATCATGGGGATAAGCAAAAAAATCAAAAGAAATTTTGGGTGAAAGCGGTAAATTCTCGACCCAGGCCTGTTGGTTTATGATGTCGCCAACCCTTTACATAAAGGTATGGTCCCAAGCTGCCAACAAGGAAACATGGATACTGATTTTGGTAGCTCTTAGGTTCGGACTGAGGAGGAGGCAATTTTACTGAACTACTAAAGGGCAATTTGTAAGAGTCAAACCTCTAACGGTTTTGCCAAAGTGTCCTTTTGATAAATACTTTGCAGTCAAATACCAAATCCTTAATAATTTCTTCTTTATTTATTTAATTTTGAACGTGTTTTAGAAGTGTTTATGGTGTGTTAAAGGTACTTATACTTATTACTTATTTTTGTTCCTGGAAATTTGCAACTGAGCCCAGATATCCAAATGAGGCTTTAAAACGGGTAACATACATGTCCAAAATAAAAGTAAATGGAAAATAGGCGATTCTTGCGTTCAACTTAAAACTACTTCCATGGCTCTTTGGGACAAAACATGACAACTACAAAAAAGCAATAGGCAACAAACCAAGCCCTCATTACAGTCTCCATTGATAACCTCTTTTGATGCTTTGCTGTCAATTTCAACTGTGTGATTGACATTTTAGTAATTGTTGAGTACCCATTCTGCAATTTGCTGTCAGAAAATGAGGCAAGACTTACTGATAGGTACGCTGCCTTTGCGTGACAGCTGACTTATTAGTAAGCAAACAGTTTGAAAGACAAGGGCAGATATTTTTTATCAAATTATACAGGTACAAAAGTGAATTATATTTGAAGATTTTGACGTTAGGATTAGCTAAAATTAAGTGTTGCTTGTTTCCTATCAAGCTTATCAATTATCCAGAATATGCAATGGGAAAGACTTCGCTAGAAAAGAAAGAAACTAGGTCTTGCTGAATGGAAAAGAATGGAAAACAAGAAACCTCATCAAGATCATGAACTCCTTTCTCGGTGAATGTGGCTTTCCGGTTACACAAATTTTAAGGCATTAGCGTGCTCTGAAATTCAACCACTGATTATCAAACTCACTTTTGAATATATTGGGAAAACTTGAACTTTAACAGATGACAGTACCATACACTCGTCGAAAATCTTTTGACAACCGCCTCCCGAAGTCAAAACCTAGACACACCATTTGAGACGACCGTTATCAAGGTTCTATCGGACACAAATCTATATCAACCACCTGCTTCATGCCGGCTATGGCACACGGCCTCTTAAAAACGCAAGCATTTTAACTCATCATAAACTGTCAAATAACCAGACTCCGTCAAAAATCTCGACAATATTTTTCCCAAGACGTCAAATAAATGCTCTTAATTTTTCACTTTTGCAGTGTGTCTAGATTCCTGTGTGATAAATGGCTGAAAGATCTAATAAATAACAGGATGGCCGGGAGGATTGCAACAGACCAGACCGTTCCCAAGTTTCATCATGCAAGGCTCTAGCTTCGCTCTCAACAGGCTCCCCAGGGTTCTGTTGCTTGGTAAGTTCAGCACAATTTAGTCACAGAGTACGAGCACGACTCCGTGACAGACTTGTAACACAGAAGTGGTGGTTATAGGTTTAATTGTATCAAAGTTCCACGATCACCATACCGAAAGTGGCGATCAGTGCTGGAAAAAAAATTAACGTTTAAAGACAATTAACGGAAGGCCGATATACTTGTAAAAGAATGCCATGTAACTCCCTTCTGTATTAATTAAACTACCTTAGAGCTTCTTTGATTCAGTTCAGTCGGCAAATTCCACGTAATTTTTGACATGGCATGTGTGAAAGTGAGGTTGCTCCAGCAATTTTGGCAACATTGTTGGATTCTTTCACAAAGCTACATATGCGACGCGAAATTGTTGCAGGCATGTGACCTCGTCTACGCTTTCCCCAATTGAAAGAATTATTAATTTGATGGCATAGTATGATTGACAGTGATGGTCATCTTAATAGTCTTTTTTATGGTTGACATTTAATATAGTTTCATTGAAATTGTTTTAAGCTCTTTTCTTTTGTCGAGCTGCTCTGTGTCATGGTTCATCCGCACGCGTTTCACGTATACGTCAACGCACAGCTGGTTTTCAGCTTTTGGCATCTGCCTATTATGTGGTGATGTCTGTATAACACTGTGTACATGCTGACAAGTAACAGTCCTCTGCCTGCTGACAGGCTACGGATACCCTCTGCTTTCAGTGCTTTTGACAGTGTTTGACGTTGCCACTGTGTACAACAGAAAGTCATTGGCACAATGGTGTTACAAAAAAGTGTTAAGGGCGCTTGAGTCATTTCACAGGTAGACTCCTACGAAAATCGATTATTTTTTCTTGTAATTGATTCTTCGATTTACTGGTGCACAGTTGCTTCTCCCACACAATCCCGGACCCCGTGGTCAACAAGACTGCTTAAATACAGTCTGTTATCAGACCAGCAAATTAAGAGGTGCCAATGTGGCGACGACGATCAGAGCCCAAGTACAGATTAGGGAAGGGGGCTTAAAGGGGACCAATGACCCCTGACCGAAAAAAAAAGCCTAATTTAGTGTTTGGAAATTAATGCATGACAAACATGTCGGTTTGTTATGTTTCCATTCCTGCTAGAAAGGAGTTGTAGTTTCACCACTCGTGTAGGACATGAATAGCCCTACCAGTGCCTTGTTGATGTCTTAACTTCCCTTTTCCTAGGAATCGTCTTAATATTCATCCTTGGTACGGCACACGGAAGCATTTTGTCTGGTGGTAAGGCTATTTTGCTTTCTGTTTCTCATTAAACAACCAACGGAAAGGGCATGGTCAACAGTGCTCAACTGACAGAAACACGTATCTGTCTTTAGTCTAGGCCTACTGATAGTTAACATTTGTACGAATTTATTTCTAACTCTTTTTTTCAGTTTTGATTGAAATATCTAAAGTCTCGCTGGCTGGAAGCATGGCTGTTTACCCTTTGTGCCATAAGCATAGAGTTGCCTTAAAACGTGCCTGCTTGAAATACCCTTATGTGTACAATGTTACTGCGTCTAGGCTCGAAGACACTCTCAAGTGCGCGCTCTGCACGTGTTTCAGTGGGAAATTATGAACTGGGTGTTTTCAAGTTTGAGGTTATTTTGCCTACGTAGTGAGGGCTTAAGAGAATTCATGCCGTGCAAGCAGTTGTTTTATGATTTTTTTCAATAAAAAAATCACAATCCAAAAACGATATTTTCATGGAGGACTCGGCCAGTTCTACTTTAGGGATTTGAGATCTTTTGTCCAAATTTAGTTTTGTGACTAGCAGTATGTATACTTTTGATACGATTTATAATGCCCCCCCCCTCCCTAAAAAACAGAATTTAAAGTTCTCTGGATATTTTCAGAATTCAGCTTTGAAGTAGAAAGGGGTGAAGATTTAACATTTGTTGACAGTTTTTTGTTAGATTTTTCAACACAGCATGTCCAATGGGAGGCTTAGAGACGTATGGAGGCGGCAGAGAAACCGGTCCTTTTCCGCAGTTGTGCGCGTACTCACAACTAACACGCATGCCTAAAACTGCACGCGCATGCCCACTTCAACCAAAAGGACCTTTGTGTCTGCCGCCACCATGCGTCTCGAAGTCTCCCATTGAAGTGAAACATACGTTTCTGTAGCTTAGAGGCGAAAGGTATACGTGTTTTCGTAGAGCAAATCACCAATACCGTTAATGGGTGTACACTGTACGTGTGTTAACGATGTTAAGCTTTCCCTTTATCGAGGGGACATGCACGTGGAAAAAGGAAACCCCAATTTCCACTAGTTGCAAGCTTGTCTCGTGATGACTGATGAGACATAACTGCGCGTGGATATACCGTGTTACACAGCACGATACTTTTCTTGGGTAATTCGTGCATGAACAAAAAAGGACGTTGATACAAAAAAATAGTGGTATATGAGTATAGTGAATTAATGCGACATCTTTTGCAGTCTGTTCACGAAACTGTGCCTCGAGATTTGCGCACAAGCGTTTGATCCTGTATTTTAAGAACTTAATTTTTTGTCGGTGTATTAGATTTTTAAAACAGTTTTCATATACAAGGCACACTCAACAGCAGGAGCCAGGTTTTGATATATTAAACAAAGTAGCAATAAATAACAAATGCAGTTCTCATCGCACTTTTCATACAATTCTTAATACTGATTGTGGGTTGTTACTACACAAAACAGTCTGTGACCAAGGCTGGCTTCGCTTCGGTGACTACTGCTACCTTTCCCCTACGGACGTGGCATGTTTTGTGGACGCTAGAGGTTATTGTAAGGAAAAAGACGCTGACTTGGTAAGCATCCATAGTCAAGAGGAACAAATGTTCTTATATGGTAAGTATTGATTTTGGACAGAGTTCTGTAAACTAATGATTGCAAACAGCGGCTCATCCAGCTTTTGGTGTGTGTGGGGGGAGAGGTAATTCAAAAACGATTGCGGCTTGGGGCTCATTCATCAGTATGTTCGGGAGGCATGATTGAAAGTCAAAAGCCTTACTCACGGTCCTAACTTCGTCGCCTTTATTTACTAGTGTTGTTTTCTTAGGGTTTTAGGGTTAATATTTGGTAAACAAATGTCCCGATTACTTCCTTTCCTACTCACCTGTGAAGTAATCTAAAAGAAAACAAATACGATGGTGGGTATGTTGCCCTCCTGGCTCCACCACTGGATATGCCACTGCAGTCGCTGAAAAAAAAAACTATAACATACATGCTATATAGCATTCCAAGATGCGATTACAAGTGTAGAGCCAGTTCGATTGTCCCATGCTATTCCGAAATTAACAGTCGTCTTGCGCGAATTAACAATAAAAGGGTATTAGCAGTATTGAGAAAAAATTAAAATATTGTGCAAATTAATTTTCAAACGCTTTGCAGAGGCCAAATTATGTTGTTTTTATCTTGAAGGGTAAACCTAAACGTGAACAGCATATTAACCCTCGCCCAACTTTGTTTGCTCGAAGAAGACAAGTTTTTCATTTTCTCTTTTAGACTGGACTGTTATGTTGTTTATAACATCCCCAATTGTCCCAATTTTAGTCACAGTCTTGTGACAGAGCAGCCAAGGCTAAGCCTGTTTTCTCGTTATCTGTCATTCTTGTAGAGCCAATAAGCTTAACCATAGTCTTTTAGTGAACAGGCTCCCCATACAGTAACCATTGCTCCAGGAGATACAAAAAAAACGCAAGGAAATGAGCATTTCCAAGAAATCCCTGTTGTGCCATCAAGGATATGCTTTCAAAGAGTTAAGTATATATTTTCCAAGTTCGTTTCATGAAGTGTATTTTTCGAAAGTCATTCATTGTTAGCTTGCTTGTTTTTAAGAGAGATATTTTTCCAAAGTTTGTTTACTGGAAAAAGAGAACTTTCAAATTCGTTCTTCTGAGATCTAAATAGGCCCTATAGAAAGATTGCTTCTATTTTAGGAAACACCTTGATTTTTACCAACCTTTTTTTCAAAATTCGTTTCAAGGAGATTTTTCCGAGCTTGGTTTTATGAGTCATGCTTTCTTTTTGTGAGATAAAAACTCAAACCTGACACCAGGAATGGTATAAATATTAATCCGGAAAAGACATATTGTAAACAAACAAACTCCGTCCAAAAAAATTATGTGAAAACGATTTGTATCCAAAACAGAAACAATGCCTCTGAATATACATGTAGACCTCATAAAGATGAGCTAGAAGGTATGTCCACAAGGTTTTCATTCATGATAAATTCCTGCCCTTGCTTATATCGTAGATAACCTCCATCTGGATCGTCAGTACTGGGTGGGATACACCGATTTAGCCAGTGAAGGTCATTTCTCCTGGACTGACGGCACAGAGGTATTTTTTCTTTTTTTTAAATTTTAGCACTTAAGATTTAATGATTGGTGATCACGTATATTGGCTAAAATCGAGGGCGTGGGCTGTTTAGTATTACCGGGTTTCGGCGCTTGTCGGCCTGCGACCCCACCATGCCCACCTAACAACTTGATCAGCCTGATTCTAAATGATTTTTCATGCATGCAACAACTGTACTGCATCTTTATACGTTTCCGTGGAAAGGAAAACACTCCTCTGATACCACCCACAAAAATCAAAGGCATTATCACTTGCAGTTCTTGTACTGTAATACACGTTGTCCCAGAAAAAAACCAAACCCTGAGGAAAGGGGTTAATATGCCCGAACCATGAGACATGATTGTAATGTATAAGGATCTCCGAAAAGTAGAAGCAGTTTTTTTCCAATGATACCTTGATGGTATCCTTCCTGCCATGCATGACTGAACACATTGTCTTGAAAATGGGGCATCCGAACTCAGTTGTAACACTTTGGATGCGTTCCAGGAGCCATTGAGCAAACTCCCGTCTCCTCCTGAGGTCTCCACGCACAGGTTGGTGGTGGATGTGCTTTCGGTTTGGATGGAACTGCAGGTCTAGCTGCGTTATGCAGTTAAACGAAAAATGGGACAGTCCAAGCCCATTTCTCCTGCTACTGATTCCCCCTTACAATCATATCTCATGGTTTGGGCACATTAACCCCTTTCCTCAGAGATTGCTTTTTTTCAGGGACACCCAGTATATCTTATCTCTTGCTGAGTGTGCAGTGTCCAGTATGTCGGAGAGACCACGAACACGCTCAAGAAGCGTTACTATGGCCACAGATCTACGGTCAGCACCAATCTTCCTAACCATTATATGTATGAAATGACCTTAAAGGGCATAATTATAATCACTAGGCATGGCACCGTAAAGATGCCTTTCGCTTCAACAGGGAGAAGCTTTGGATCAAAAGCCTCCCCACCATAGAACCCCATGGTAATTATATATAACGGGTTTGCCCTTACCCAACGTATATTTATAAGCACTGTATGCTCAGTGCTTGTCCGAGAGCTTGCGAAAAAAACCTCACAAGCTTACTCGGGTGGGACTCGAACCCACGACCTCCTGCTTACTAGTGCAGATGTCTTAACCACTCGACCACCGAGCTTGCCGGGGTCGGCTGGCCGGTCCGAGTCAAATGAAGCAGCGGGTACCGCGAACTATTATCAAGATGTATTTTTGCGTTGGGGAGATGTTAATTATATATAACGGGTTTGCCCTTACCCAACGTACGTTGGGTAAGGGCAAACCCGTTATATATAATTAACATCTCCCCAACGCAAAAAATACATCTTGATAATAGAACCCCATGGCCTGAACATCCAAGTGGGAAACTTCTAAGTAACTCTTTTCTTTCCCTCTCTTTGTTTGCAGATTATAACCCCCACCTCCAACTTGGGGTCCAGTTTGTTCCATTGCAATTGTTTCTTTGTTCTGTTCCCGCCTGACATCCTTTTGTCACTCAACCATGCCTTTCATGCAGTCCCCTTACCTCTTGCCCCTTTATCCAGCCTGCAGTTTTCTTGACCTTTCCTTTTGTCCTCCTGCATTCGTCCATGCTTGGTCGATTCCCTGTTTACTTAATTGTCCTCTCTACTTGTAATTTTGCCTTTGAGAAGATTCTGCTGGGATTGAAACATCAGGCCTTAGCCAATCACAGTCCTCTGTCCAATATTGATTGCAAACTCTATATGCTGTGCACAAAAGGGCTTATTGGTCAAGTGGGTAAGTTGGCACCGCCAAAAAATAAAGGAATAAATGAAAGAAATAGCAATTACGGAAATATAGATGAAAAATAGATGTACTGTAAGTGTATATCATTTTCTCTTACCTCAATATCAATGCATTGCATTACCTTCTCCAAACAATTGGACGAAAAGGTCCGACGAGCTAATGCCACATTTAAACATTTAAACATTTAAACATTTCTAGATCCGCCAATTTGCTTACCCATTTTTTTCCCATTGTTTGATAGAGTAATTACACCAACTGGTCTCCTGGTGAGCCACATGACAATGGCGGTGATGATTGCGTCTACATGGACCCAGGTTTCTACGGACCCAGAGGAAACTGGAATGACGGCTGGTGCTATGGGCATAGCCATTTCATCTGCAAAAAAAGAATTGCTCGTACGCATGTTGGCATGCGCTTTAATGTTACGTAACTTAGGTCTCACGGACTGCTCGGCAGCCGAGGCTGCATCATTTCTTGCCGTTTCAGGGCCCAGATTAAATTAGCATTTAAATACTTCAATGGGTATCCAATTTGAAGCAAGATATGGGACGGAGAGAACCCCCCTGCCTTTGTGTTGGTCATTGTTTGATCAGAATCTCAGGAATTCTTTACAGACTTGGGGGGATGTGTTAGGTAACAATAGTCTACAGTGTGTATAGAGATTGGACAGGTAAGGGGGGTACCCCTCCGTCCGATATCTTGCCTGGTATAGGGTATCCTCTAGCCTCTACAGCTAGTAAAACCAGCAGAAAGTATATCACAGTACCGCCAGGGGCCCTGTTTCCCAGGCTGTCTGGATTTTTTGGGGGGGGGGCACAACAGCCTTACCACGCGCGGCCGGCAGGCCGGGGGAACTCGTCTTTGAAGCGACTAAACCAGTTTTTATTTGCATGAACAGAGGTAGGATATAATGGGTTGTGATTCCATTCGGACGTAGGTTTTTTTTTTAGTTAACCAATTAGCAAAATGTGGCCTCTTCAGAAGAGGTTGCACCAATTACCTAAAGCTTGAAATCGGGGTTATAATGTTCCCATTTCACAAAAAGTCAAACGTCTCGCCATGGTGTAAAACCAGGTTGCGAAAAATTCAAAATTGAACCTGGTCTCTTGAAAGCGTTTTTCCCCAGTTCTAAGTGTTCGCTAGCTTAACCAATGCTACTTCACGAAAGAAGGGATGTTAACGCAAAACTACAAAATAATATTTTCTCTGCCTTTTAACTCTTCTGGAAAACGGCTTACATATTGTCGATAACATGCGCGTTTTTGCCATTGCACTAAGCTTGCTGGGTGCAAAACTGCTATATTTGGCTCTTCGTGAAAACGACAGAACGAGTTTTTCCCCTGGTCTTGCCTTTTATTTTTTATACCACACCTACAGAAGACAACTTTGCTTCTGCAGGAAACAAGCAATGTAGTTTAATTGAACTTTGCGGCAAGAAAATCCTTGCAATTTGGCTAATTTTAAAAAAATGAAACTTTGCATGCATCACATATCCTAGTTGACTTTCAAACAAACCAAACAGAAAAATGAAACCTCATGATTTAGAGACAATTTTTCTCTTTGTGAAATCGATGAGGATTTCAAGCACTGCCATTGAAGCAAAGATTCAAGAAAAGGTGCGCTTGGGAGGGTATTTCATTCGCATTGACACTTTAATTAAACGTGGACGCATTATTACATGTATTTATGGGAGGCACTACTCTGTTCCAAATATAAGGACTCAGACATCCGCTGAGCTCAGATGTCCAGCAGAATGCACCGGATAACTCTGCACGTTGGCGCAACGTCCTCGGTTATCCGGCAGCACATACGTGCGCCCCCTTCGGTGGCAATTTAGCCTGTTTGGTTGTCATTGGTGAAGGAGTTTGACAGGGGTTGGCTTGGTACATTGCAAATGTATCGGTATTATATGCGATTTAAGGACAGGCCGGCATTTAGCGCATAGTTGAAGGCGCGGGATGAAACTAGGGTGTGCTTTGTCTATTAATTACAGTTTGCAAGTATCAATATAAAATTGTTTAAACGTCGACAGAATGGCAACAGGAAAGAGCCGGCGCTTTATTATTGTCAATAAAATTACCGCTGCAAAGACTACTTGCACGCATGAAAGGACATCCGACGTACATGAAACCTGGGGAAGAAATCATGTCTGCACTTTACGTGTCCTTAAAAATGATAAAGGGAACACAAACGGGGCATTTCTGTGTACATGTATACGTTGGGATCGTAGTTGGGGGCATGTTTGGGGGGTTTGGTTACGATCCAGAGATCCTAAGGCAGTGGATGACAGAGACCGTTGTTCTAGACCTTTCATCCTATGTGGTAACTCCAACGACAGTGTTCACTGGTTGCAAAGGATCAGCAGTTCATTATCCCCAAACCGCTCGTAAGACCGGTCATACGCTGCACGAAAGCGAACACAGACGCGAATATGTGACGTCAGATCAAATATTCGCGCTCTTCGAATTCGCAAAAGTTCAACTTACTTCAACTCGAACGAAGGTTTGCTGAGGAAATTTTCTGGACGTCAAATTCAGTTAGCTCTTCACATTTGCCTGTAGGATAAACTGGCTTTTCAGGAAGACGAAAATTAGTGTCTCTGTAAAAATATCTTGAAACAATGAAGGACAGAGAATCAAAGTGGAGTCAAAGCTGAATAAGCAAGTTATCTTTGAGCCAACGGAAGTGGAAACACACGTGGTTGGCCTAACTCTGTGATGAAGGCACCATTGTCTAACACTCATTTTGCTCTAAAATCTCCAATAATTGTGTTCTTTGGGTGTCTAAGAAAATCCTTGCGCAGTTCGTGATTAGCAGACTATAATCGTGATCTTGCACGGTGAATAAGGCATCTATGTGTGGGATTAGATTGCGTTAGAAGAGTTAGAGTTACCGACTACATTTTTTCTCGAAAGACTTCAAACGTACAGGGCACCTTGTAAATATTTTTTTTTAATTGATGAGTTAGTGTACAATGATCGATTTTTTTCTATTTTGTTATTTATCGATGTGTTACTTTGGAGACTTTTCTTTCTGTTTCTTTTGGTTTCCAAAGCGTCAAGCTGTGATGACAAACCTTGTCAAAATGGGGGAGTTTGTGAAAGCGTCTCAAATGGTGGCTACCAGTGTAAATGTAAAGTTGGATACTCGGGCAAGAATTGCCAGCTAGGTATGTTCAGCCCGAATGGGTGTGAGGTATTTTTAATAAAGTAATTTTCTATTTGCTATGCATATACCGTGATTATGTTTAGAAGGACAGGTTCAGAATGGTAAATAAATAAAATTGCGTCCTTTTTGAATGTTAAAATTCAGTCAAGAATACAACACAACTTACAACATCAACCCTGCAACCCTTCCAATATTCACGTTGTTAAAACCTTGGTGTTTTATTGGAAAGTTTCAAAAGGCCACACTCAAGCTGTTGGTGCTTTTCGACCACTAACTAGTCGGGAGAATGATGTATGTTATTATTATTATAACTTTTCCTCCAAAGTTAAATCTTGAATCTGTCAAGAACTCAGTGCTTACAAATATGGTATCTGTGAGTACACAGAGAGAAACACGTTCCCTTCACTGCAACATTGAATCACTCATCATAAAACATTGCAATATGCCATTCTGCCCAAACTACAGATAAAGTTGTAAATACCGGACATCCATGGGCTTGTATCCATTACAGCTGGGTGATATGAAGGTTTAATTTACTTTTATTATTATTTTGCAGATAAATACTGCGAGTCAGATTGGTATCACTGGGGAGACTTCTGCTATTTTTTCAGGCCTGAATTCAAATATTATAGCGATCGGCAAAAGTGGGACGGAGCTGAAGCTAAGTGTCAGTCCTACGGAGGAAATCTTGTCAGCATCCACAGCAAGGAGGAAAACGACTTCATCTTTGGTAATTCACAAATAAACTGCGTGTGCCAAAAAGGAAGGAAGCGAATGATGTCCCTTAAAAAAGCTGTCAACTGGTGGTATTAATTACACAAATGGTTTTTAAAGAGGACATTTTGGCGTGATTTTTGTTGTACCTAATAATCAAATTTGCTTTTGACGACCCACAAGGTTTGTGCTTCTTTCTTGTCTGATCACTGGGCATAACATAAATGAAAGTAACAATTTCATTGCTGGGGATGTTAGTTGATCTGATGACCTGAAAGACAAGCTTGCCAATTTGCAGTATTAAGTGTCGGACATCTTAGTATGTTGCAAAAAGTATCATTATTTGATATATCCCTTTTTCTACCTATCACGAAATAGGCCTACACGGCCTTAAGATGCATTCAGTCGAGTCTGCATCGATGCTGCAACTGTGAACACAAATACTAATAAGGTCTGCAATGAAATTGAATGTTGAAAGAGAACAGTGTTTTTCCCACTGTTTCCGCCAATTCCACAAAGTATATATATATTTTTATACAGATCATATAGGCTACAGTGGTGGTGGAGTTTGGATTGGTTTCACGGACAGAGTAACAGAAGGCACATTCGAATGGAGCGACGGGACAAAGGTAGGAAAATTCTGGAAAATCTCACCAGTGGGTAAACGCTCCTTGCTGAAACAGAGGATGGTCTGAAATGATACTTGCGTCCTAATTTACAAAACAATATTTTTCACGTTCATACATACGTCACAACCCCGTTGAGCTAAACCAGTTTTCGTTTTAGTACGGACAAAAGAATTTGGTGCTGAACGCAGGGAAAGCCAACAAATCCATTAGTTGAGAGGAAGGGGGTTTTTCAGACTTTAAGCTGTCGTCTGTGCGAAATTATTGCTATCATTGACGGTAATAGAGACCTATATCTGACGTCAAAACGTCAAAAACAGCAAGCGTTGATCAGAACGTTCACAGGACCCTATTTTGAAATCAGCATTTATTCCATTGTAGCATGTCAACTTGATTTTTCTTTCCAGATTTCCAGGTTGTATTTTTGATTTACCTTTTTTCCACAACATCGGCGATTCACGATGCAGCGCGCCACCAAGAGTTTGCCACAGACAGGCCATTTTGCAAGTTTACGGTCGGCACGCCGCTGCAATTAAGCTTACTTAGCATGTATCTCGGGGATATTTGATTGCTTGCTTTCTTTGTACCACGTAAAACCATCATCTTAAATACCTAACACCCCTTCGAGATGAGCAATTTGGAATTTTCAACCAAGATAAATATTCGGGAAAAATTGGTTTCCGCGCACAGTGCAGTGAGCGAATGTGATTTTATCTACTATTTGTCCCATAACGCACTGCGAAAGGTCTATCCATTACAACCTCTTGATGGCGCACTGTATGGTGAATCTCCTATATTGTGATTGAAATCTTGCTCGAACTTTGCAAAATGGAAGTACACCGTAGAGTTATTTTTTGGTAGAATTCTCTTTCTAAGACGATTTCAAGAAACTCAATTCTGAAATCAGACACTAAAAATCAAGTGACTTTTTTTAAAAAACCAAATTTGAAACAGTTCTACGGAATCCAAATGGTAATAACGTCATTCCTGTGTATTCGGTAATCCACGTTTAGCTATTTTTGTGAATAACACATCTCATTTTTTCTTTATAAATTGTGTTTCCCATGAATGACGCTGGGAAGCTAAGAGATGATAATACGATGCAGAAACCAAACCTAAAATTAAAAGGTCATGTGGTTCGCTTTGGAAACCCTCGCCCAGCCGACTTCGGGGAACTGTGCATTAACAAGGGAATAAAAGTGTGTGATTGGCCGGTATCAAACGTGTGTTTAAGACCGGCTCAGTAGAATGGACGCCACTAACACCCGAGCCGCAGGCAAGGGCATTATTAGCGCTCAGTCTCCTGACAGGGAAATTTATTCCCATTCATCAATACCTTTTAGTTGGAGAGTCAAAAGAAGTCTATCTAGTGATGGCTTTCCTAACATCCCCGTTCAATTTTTGATATCTTCCTTGTGTGTGTCGTCCAAAAGAATCTCTTTATATGGACTTGGCGGGAGCGTGCACACGGACTCTTGACCAACAAATCTTGACCAATCAGAATCGTTTAAACCGTCTCATATCCAGGTACTAGGTGCCAGCCCGTGATTTACGCAGCAGGCATTATCACTTCTCAGCGGGCATTATCAAATGTTAACACACAGTCAAGTTGCACGTTGTTGAATAGGGAAACTGTCTGAGATCATGATTTTTTCACCACCCACCCCAAAAAACACTCGTGCATACAATTTTGAAAATCATTTACAAAAGATGAGTAAAAAAACAAATTATGAAGATTCCATCTCCATCAATATCACTCATATGCCTCATCGATTTTTTTTTTTAAATTTTCACTGTAAACTGATAAAGTTAGTTGGATTTCCTCTATACCCCAACCTCAGTCATGTAATTTATCGGGAAGAAGTCATTTGTTGCAATGCTTTTGTTTTTGATCACTTGCTTACAAGCTGTAACGGACGTTGTGTAATTTATCTGACAGAAGAGGTCAATTTGTTGCAAGGCATTTGTCTTTAATGTCAAACAAACTTCTTTCATAATTCAGAGCAGAGGGGATTTTTTCTCAGATGTTCATTAAAAATAATATCAAATTCCAATACATTGCATGATATTGTGAGACAGAGTTGTGCTGGCTTTCAAGGGTCCTCCTTTTAACTATCCAGCAATACATCGGGCGTCACAAACACTGTTTCCTGACATGAATACACGCTTGGGGAAAGGCATGAGGCCGATCTCGCTACAATCAAACCCCCGTTTTCATTTACCCTTGTATTCCATAAGAGCAATGACCCTCTAAACTATGCACGCAGGATGCAACATCAAGGACCAGTGAAGTATTCGTGTTTTGCAGGCAGATTTTTCCATCTGGTGCCCCCGGCTGCCTGTCAAAGCTTTGAACGAGGACTGCGTCCGCATCGAACCCGTATTCTTTAGTGCAAAATGGTGTGAAGTTCCTTGCGGGAAGGAGTACGGTTACGTGTGCAAGAAGCCTGCAACATGTAAGAACGCATCTCCTCGTTGGACAGACTAGACAGACAGGCCCCACGAGGGTAGGAAGAAATTAGTGGGTAGCATCGCTCTCGGAAGTTCAAATTAGAGGTCGTAAAAAAGCTGATACATTGTCTACCTTGATTAATAAACTTGCGTTTCAAGCTCAGCAACAAGCTATAAATGTTAAATACACCCAACACAGGACAAAAATTATCCTTTCGCGGACATTCGACCATGAAGCATCAGCTCTGTTAAAAAAAATACTACTAGAGAATCTAAAAGATAGTAAAATTATCCAAGAATTTCATGTAAAATAGCTTAACACATAAAACATTGTTCACACAAATTAGATTTCTATATTATGTTTACGTGCACGTGCACCGATTAAATAGCAGTTGCTTGGAATTTTAAGGTTTTCTTCGAAATATCTCTCAAAGTGTGTCAAACAAAGACGTGTCAGAATGGGGCTACTTGCATTGACTTGGTCAATGACTACCAGTGTATCTGTCCTGACGGCTTCGAAGGAAAAGACTGCGAGACCAGTAAGTTGCCAGTCTTACAAATAACCGTTTAACTTAATTTCAATTCATATTCCATTTATTCAAAAAGGGGCCGAATTAACTGCATCCACTCTTTTCAGGTTTATTTTCAGATGGCTACCTGTTACCTGCTACCAATGCTAGCACTGAAGCTGCTGCCTGATGCACACCTGTACACATTGTGTTAGGACCCCCTCTCCAAATGATACAATTATAAAACCCATGTCTAGCAATTGAACATAATTTCAATTTCAACCCAAGTAAATCTTGATATAAGCACACGCAGTGTTGCCCATTGACTCGTCTATGGAGGGAGATCTTGATATAAGCACACGTAGTGTTGCCCATTGACTCGTCTATGGAGGGAGGAACTTAATGAAAAAGTGCGCTTCCTTGTGTTAGCCCCACAATTCAGATAAGAGATATTAAAAACTGCGCTCACAAAGCACAATATCCCACATACAAAAACCACAGCGTTACAAAATATTAATATTTAGAACCCAGCAGTAGCGAGCTAATATATACGTTTTTAACATTTCTGTTTGTCAGACATTGATGATTGTGCCGTGAAGCCATGCTTAAACGGAGGGGTTTGCGTCGACCTGGTCAATGATTACCGATGTGACTGTATGAATGGCTACGAAGGAAAAGACTGTGAGATCAGTAAGTATACATGATGCCACATGCCTTTCCGATCACATCAGGAATTTCCTCATTACTGGACCGTTGCCAAATGGCTATTTTATATATTAAAAAATCGTGTGCAAGCCCTTTTCTGTTCTTTTGCGGCTTTCGTTGGGAACTATAAGAAAAATTACACCGACGCCAAAAAGGCAGAAAAATCGCATCAAGTGAAAATAGAAATGTTAACAGTGCTTATATCCTGTCAATAAGAATTTTTATTTCAATTAATAATTTTTAGATACGGACGACTGCGCACTGATAACATGCAAGCTTGGTCGTGTCTGCGTGGACGGTATCAACTCGTATTGCTGTGTCCCTCAGTCTTAAATATCGACAGAGCAATGTATCCAAATGAACTTACACCTCTACGAATATTATCAGATCACAGCATATCAAAGACCAAGAGACTGTCAACTTTTCAGTATTCAAATGCAAATAAAAATAGAGAAGAATAGAGTCAAATCAAACCCCCAAAGAACTGAAAGTCTCCAATTAATTAAAAGATGTCACAGTTTCCTATAGGCCTATATGCTGTATCCCCGGAATGGAAACTCATAGCGGAAGATAATCTTTTATTTTTTATTTGTGTTTCAATTAATCAAAATTGGATTTCACGTTTCCTAACAGAACTGCCGGTTATTGTATATCTCTCTGACTCTTTGACACCCGAATTTTGGGGGTGTAGATAAAATTTCCAATTTAGTTTTTAATTAATTTGAAACGAATATGCTCTTAAAAAACCACCAAATTGGCGTTCAAATTCTGTGCTGCTTTCGACGATTGGATGAAAACTGTATAACGAAGTTATATGTTACCACCTATATACAATGCTTGAATCAAGGAAACCGTATTAATCTATCAACACTTTTATTTTCCACCTTGAAATGGAACAGAAAGTCGGTGATTTATAGTAAGAAAAAGCAGACAAAAAAAAAAGAATTGAAACCCTCGACAAAATACATTGAAATTAAAACAGTCTTATTGAGCAAACGTCAAACCGCAAATGTATTTATAATTCTTAACAAATAAAACATGTTTCATTCAAAGCAAATTGGAATTTATTATATTTTATTTTATGAAATCGGGTTGGTCTTTTTTAATGGATTTCTTTATATACCGATTGGCGCACTACTGGGTCATTTAAATGACCAAGTCTCTTGAAACATGTATTGCTGTACTTCCACGAGTTTTGATGATGGAATTTGTTTATTTATAGTTGTACTCGTTCAAGTTGCAAGTCCTTTACCAAAGGGCTCTCTGCCCCCTATGTGCATATGCAAAGCCTAGCTGGGACACTAATTCTGAGTGAATTCATTAGTGCTGTACTCTGGCGTGATCGATCGCTTATCCCTTATCACTAGCTAACTAAGTCCTTATCTACGCTGTTCGATATCTTTCTTTATGTCGCCATTATGTGCTTCAAATTGCTGGAACTGAAATTCACTTCAGCCACTTTCAGTCACACTCGGCCATATGGGCAACGGACCCAAGAGGACCGGGGTCAAAGGTCACCTGTTGTTGAAAATTAGGAAATAATTTTTTTCTGAAAGTCTTTATCCAATGGAGGACAATTTTGGTCAGTTAGTGTTGGAGCCTGAGTCTCATACAGGGAGTCCACAGTATTTCACAAAATGTTACCTAGTTGTCATACCAGTCGGTGAAAACCATAAACCGTCTTCTTCCACCGCATTCTTCTGCCAATTTCAGCCCTACTCGGTCAGATGCTTCCTTGTCCAAGACCCTGCACAAAGGCCAACGGTTCTTCCCGGGAGATTTAGATCAGAGATCACTCAATGGTCAGGAGGGATCAATGTCAGGAAAATGAACAAAATGGCCTTTTCCTTCACTTTTTCAAAAACTATTTTAGCCAAAGAGTGGCAGCTATAGGCCTAGTGGGCGCTTCGGATGCTTTTTTTGCAGATTTAAGAAAAGCTCACTTTGTGGTTAGCGTGTGGTTATCTGGGGAAAAAACGAACTTGCTTTGTTTGTTCACTTCTCAGAACGATTTCAGCCAAACTTTGTTTTGACTTGCGACTTGGCTTGGACTTGCAAAAACTGACTTGTGATTGTACTTTGACTTGCAAAACTTGACTTTGCTGCCACCTCTGCCTATGTAGTCAGTCTGTGTTAATTTTCTAGAAATTGGACGAGAAGACTACTCTTCACTTTCCGAACCATTACAGTCAAACTATGTCAGCTATCAGCATTTTTTATGCATTGGAAATTTTGTGACAATGATCACATTTTGGTTATTTTCTGGAAATGGACAAAAACGCTTTATTCTACAGTTTTTCGAATGCTTTCAGCGAAACTTGGTTATTCTTGCCAACTCTGATTGCATAATTTGCAGATTGGGGCAAAGCTTACCTGGAAGTCATAACAAAGTCATTTTCTCAAAAATGGATAAAATTGCTTTCTATCATTTTATGTTACTGACTCTAAATAGAAAACTTCTGTGTGTATGGATCTCCTCCTATTAAATCTTCCAATAATAGTGCAAGAAATGGAAAGCTTGTTATTCAAAAGCCTTGAGTATTGAACGTTTCACCAAACGGTTTTTTGGGATATGTTATTGCAAAAGGTTATTACCTATGTCACGCTTAAAATATGACATCATTAGCCAAAAATAATGACTGCAACCAACAGTAAAACAAGCATGCATGCACGTAAAAACAGCCCTTATGATTACAGATGTGAACTTTGAACTCAATCAGACATTAGGGTTTTATTGTTACGGTAATCTGAAGTTCATGGCTTCAGCCTGCGTGCACCGAGCGCAATAGAGAAAAAAGTATACTTTTTTTTTACCTGTCTTGCAAAATAGGGTGCGGTGCAAGAACAGTACGTTTGACTTTCAATGTATTATTGGAATGACCGCAAATTTGTCTAAGCACTTCTTAAAACATGGAGGTAGAATCACTACCTCCGTGATGAAAACAATTCACTATGGCGATATTGGGCAAAATCAGGCAGTTAAGCCACAAAAACCTAGCCCACCGTGACATTTATTTTGTATAGCAATAAATATTTATCTAAACATTTTCTTTCACTTTTCATTTACCGGAATTTGTCTCTGAGCACTGTGCCCAAGTGAAAAGTTTCATTGTGGAGATCAGTCTTTTTGCTAAAGGTTTCTATTTCGATATTGTAACAAGGGCCCTGGTAACAGCCTACGCAACTGCATCAATGAAGCTGCAGCACACAGGTTCCCGCCAGACTCTCAAAATTATTTTACTACTGGGGGAAAGGGTATTATGTTCAAAGTATGATCCTCTGAACAAACATAGCAATCCTCCCGACGCATGGACTACGACACTGGTTTGGTTTTCACCCGTTGTAAAGTGGCACACCTTAGGGGGGGGGTCCTCTGGGGCTGCCCCCCTAAAAGGTTTTCATTTTAACTTCTTGAAAAATGACGAAACAAGACAAACCTACATCTTAACTTCTCCGGCCGTCCATTCCCAATCCCAGTGCCGTGTGTAGTGCACTGGAGAGGGACCTGGGAATCATGAAATCTGTGGGGTAAATTCCAGCCCCGAGCCCCACCCCGACAAATCCTGGGGCCGTTGGTATTACAACTGATTGTGTAGTAACTTCCACGCACTAAGCTAAAACCGAAAGCGCATGGTGCACTCATCTGAATTCATGTGGACATAAATACAATTATCAGCAATATGCAACCGACAGCTTTAGGTGGTAGAACAGTTTCTCTTCCCATACACGACTGCGTGTGCATTATACAAATATTGACATATCTTGCACCTTGCATAAACATGGCTTATCCGTTGCTGTCGGGAAATGTACTGCATACGTTGAGCTGCCATTTGTTCCATTTGTTTGGATTGCATGCCCCAATATCGGAGTTCACGAAAGTGTGCACCTGAGTCTGGGACTGTATTTTCCTAATTGTGATGCTGCTAAATAATGTTGTGCACGTTTATCCCGCATAGATACACTGATGCCTGAACATCAGGTCGTGAATTTCAGCCGTTTGTGTTGATGGTGGCCTTGTTTTCCGAATCTTCACCCGGTCATTGTGGCTCAGAAAGGGAGGCGTGTTTTGTGACTCTTCGAATAGCCTTGCTCGCAGGGGCAAACGACCCAACAAAAGTTTTCGAGCGTGACCCGTGAAAAGATGTCACTGAACGGGTCCTTGAACGGAGAGAAAAGAGTGTTTTCCTGTCAATAGAGGATTCAACCGTGCCTGATGTGCCATCGTGCAAAAAAAAAGTGTTTGTAGCAGCGCTACGTGGGGTGAATAATGAGGATTTCTGGATCAACCGATAGCACCGGTGGCATGGCAGTACGGGTGCACGGTTCGAATCAACGGCTAATTACGTGCAGGAACACTTCAATAAATCAACGGTGAGACTCCAGTATCGTTTGATTGCATATGGTGCCGATAGTGCAGGCACCTGGCCGTGTTAATTCAAGCGGTGAGCCTCCCTGTCCGTTGGCACCGTATAAGCAGGCATTTTTCCCACCGCTAAGAGCCGGCCAGCAGCAGCCCACCCCTTGTTTCCGGGAATATTTCTGCCCTTCCCTATGCGACAGAAGTTCTTCTGGTTGGCATCGACAATGTTTGTTAAGCTCACGAAATTTTGCAGTTGAACCTTGCGAAACACGTGGGTGGACCAATATTTTTACTTCTTTCATCTGTGAGTTTGCAAACAAACAGAGGTGTGCTCATAACCCAATATCCATGGGGGAAAGGCAGCATAATAATTGGTGCGATAAACCGTTCTTAATGCGACCTAGCTTGCATTGATTACAAACAACAAGCCGAAGTTCAGGTATTCCCACGAGCACACGGCGGCTGGTCTGAACTTGGACTGGAGGCTCACTTGTATGTGCATGGAAACGCAGATGTCAATCGGCGCCAGATCTTGGTTGGTGCATTTTAGAAGCCCCCACATTTTCAACGAGAAGGAACCTGCAAATAAAGATTGTTTACAAGACCCATGGGATTCAAAATAGCAAACTTTATCCCAAGCGGTAAGTTTTAACAAATTCCATTGCCTTAAAATTCTTTTTTTGGACGCTATGGCATAGATAATTACACGCAAAAAGATTGCTCGCTTTGCTATAACTTCAGATTTTCATTTCAAGCAGACTTTCTTTCCCTTTACGTGCGTGACTGGCAAATCCTCATGGGCCTAGTATGAGATGCCCTAAGAAAGTATTGAACGCTTGACATGTCTATTATGACGGCCAATAAGGATCAGAGATTCGTATATGGACGGCAGTAGTTATTCCCTACAGAGACCTATTTGCCTGCCATTTAGGGAGGAAAATACCAAGTCGTTCACTTAGAAAACGCAGCATTTTTCAGACCAGTGTCAAAGTTTTTTCTTGGGGGGGGGTGTTGTGACGGGGTCTCATGTGGCGTCCGCATACGGAACTCTTTCTTTCAAATATACGATTAAGTTTCTTTTTTTGTGTAAGGCTAAAAGCAGAGTAGAACTCAATTTGCTTAATATTCCTATAGAAAGATAATGTCAAAGCTCAAACCCACTATAGCCGCCTCTTCTGCGACAGATGGCAAACATCAAGATATTAATCTAAGGGCAAAATTAGGTATGTGATCGAATTGAACATAGTCGAATTTCTATAGAATCAATTCCGTATCTGATGTCAAACATGGATAATATCCCACAAAGTTCGTCAATTCGTTATATAGTACTCCTGCCTTCTAGTCAAATGAGTAAAATATATAGGAAACCAACGTTTGCCATTTTTGCTAACGTTTACTTTTGTTTGCCACAGTGTCTAAGGAGGCTTCATCAGGAAACAGACCCGGCAGGATATGGGACGGAGGGGTTTCCCACATGTCCAATCCCTATAGACATTCTATTGTTACCTAACACCCCCATGTCTGAAAAGAATTCATGAGATTCCTGTCAAACAATCACCAGCACAAAAGGAGGGGCGTCTCTCCGTCCCATATCTTGCTGCAAATGTCAGGAAATCTTTACACACTTTACTTTCTAAAAATAAGGAGTCAGTAAGGACTATTTGATGAGCTGTAGGGTTTTTCACGCTTTTAGAATGAAGTTTGCATCATCTTCAGTGATTTCTTTTTCACTCCGGCCCTGAGTTAAGTAATGGTGCAGCATTATGTATCGACCCTTGCTATGGACTAAAGCTGTATTGTCCAGACAAGCCTTCGACCCGTGCTAATAACAATTAAGTAGCCCCGGCGCTGGGTAATTACGTTAAATGATCACATTCCTCGCGATCTGTTGAACTCTGAACCATGTTTACACGGGATTTCAGTACGTAGCTCAAAACAAAATAGGATCAACGTGGGTTCATTGGAATCTTACCCGAAGGTAATGGGCAGCATTATCGACTAAGTGATCACGAGGAGAATAGGCATGATCCTTGTGGCTATTGTTGGGAAATAATAGAGTTTTCCCACTGCCAAACGCTGAGTGGGCCTAGCCTTTAGTCGGGGGGGGGGAAGCCATCAAAAACCCCAAGCGGCATAGAAAATTTCTGGACTAGGTAGTTATTTGAGAAGATGCTGTGTTTTACAGCTCTTTAACAATACAGTTTGAAGATTGAGAAAATTGTGTGAGGACAGTTTGGTGAGGGCACGATAATTGGAATAAGTTTTTACAGTTTCTACAACCACCCTATAGCTGTGGGCATGGCCCATTGTGACTGAGAAATTCTAGTTACTTTTCAGGTTGATGAAATTAACGTATACCTTATTGCAACAGTCACACCACTTCAACTAAATTCAATCGTTTTTGTAGTACGCTTTGCATCGATTTGAACCTGAGAGCAGATCATTATACTGTAATACATTGCACGACTGGGTAGGGCCTACATCGCTATTGGATTTAATGGGAAGTTGTTCAAGCTGAATATGTAAAACACTCCTTGGTTTACACTCAAATTTCTTTTAAATACCAGCACTTCTTTATTCGGACATGGTCAGTGAAGTAAATTTAGAAGCATGCTTTCAACACAAAAAGAGCGTCATAAAATAGGCTGCCAAGGCTGAACAAGATGTAGATAAGAGCGACCTACCGCTGCGTTTCTTTGCCGCGTTTCAAGTTGGACAAGCGGCTGTACGTGATGCTAAGCAACTGATCGATTGACCAAAGGGTAACTATGACAATACTGAAACGATTTCGTAAAACATGCGGTTCAACACCTTGTCCACCAGGTCCTAATCACTGTGCCGAAAGCATTGTACTAAAAATGAGAGAGATGGCATCAGAAAGTTGTTGGAGAGTAGTAGTGGAATAAATCAAATCTGGAGCATTTTATCCAATAACCGACACGGTCTGTGTCCATTTATTACATACATGTATGTACGCCTTGGCACTTCTTCTTGGATTTACCTTTGAAGCTGTCAAACGGAAGTGTCGCCGACAACGCAAACCAGCCCCAGACGGATCGGCAAAATTGAGTCCGGTTCCTACTTTACCGACTGTCTCTGTTGAATCGCTGAGTAGGCCTATACAAACACGCACGCTGGCATGACCGGCGTACTACGATGTTCCTCTCCCCTAGTACCACACATTTTCTCCTTATTACTCGCATATGCCATCCCAATCGTCAACAAAATAGCTGACCATTGACAAATTTTACACCAAAAAGGCATTTTTTGCAAAGTTTGTCTGAGTTTTGGACACTATTTTAAAAAGTTTTTTTGATAAAATGACGCCACATAGCGGTCTCTTCCGCGACTGTCTGCGTCTTGATGTTTTGTGTTCCGTCTGCGTTATAAACGACCATAATGGAAACCAGGCTTAACCTACGACGGCCCTATACGGGCGTTTGAAGGGCATATATATCCCGCCCACTGACCGACAAGCTTGTCTAGTTAAATGGTGGAATTTGTAGACGCAAGTAATGATTCTAAATCTCATTAGAGTAAGAACAGTAAACATCTTCTGTCGAGCGAGTGAAATGCACTCGGCCATCTTGAAAGTATGGGCTAGTCTTGAGGTTTTGGGCGGTCCACTCACACCTCAGATAACTACGAAGGCGTAGTCAAGATTCTGGCCATTATTTACTTTTTTTCCCAAGTGTAGCCGGCCAACTCAAAACACCTAGAAAGCTGAAGGTCATGGGTTAGTAAGCTGAACATGGATAGGCCCTATACATGTTACTACACGTTTATTATGCCTAAAGTAACCCTGGCACAAAGCCCTGCTCCGGCGTGTTTGAACCGTCATCATCATTGATAGAACATAGTTACCAGAAACAGAATGGCAGTAAGTGCTTACGCGCGGTCTTGCGTGGAGAGTCATATGCAGGTGGAAAGATTCTTACCATATCTGACACTTAACAAACACAACACGGAAACAGAAAGCAATGTACGCTTTAGTTTCTCCTTTTTAATAGCTTTGTGCGCCTTTTTTGAGCTAGGCGAGGGACAGGCAGCAAAATACATTTAGCTGTAGAAAGCCTACGTTCATTTTTCCGCGTCCACGAGGGACCCCAAAATGGAACTCAGTCAACACACAATGAAAGGGCGCGTTTTCAGGCGCTGCCACAATGTAGTCTCTTTTGGACTGTTTGTGTTTGAACACCTTCAGTCGGTGGATGAGTATTGTGCCAATGCGAGCAGGCCGGGAACACAACATGAACAAAGTTCAGGCAGTGGACTAAGAACGCACGCTGAATACCCAGTGTGTACGCCAGTACTGTGCCAATAGCCGCACTGCACGCATTATTCTTGGCTCCTACACCACAGCCCATACAGAGCTAAGGGGAGGGAAATTATTTACAATGTAATTTTTTGTGGAGCACTTACTGGACTGAGCTCATTACACAAATGAGTTAGGTAAAAACTTCCGTGTGCGCATGAAACCTGTACACTGAGTGTGGGTGCGTTTGATCAGGGTAGTGAGGCCGTGTCCGAATCACTTGCAGCTTGAAATTATACGCAAATCCATGATAGTGGCCGCAGCCAGTTCTCATAGAGTTGTGTGCAATTTCCGGTCGTGGCAAAGTAATTCGGACACGGCTTGAATACCCCACAATGCTTTTGCGTCGGTAGCTGCATACGAGGTGTTTCCTTGACAAGATTTTGTGAAAGGTGGCTCAGAAGGGCGGCGGACGAGCAAAGCATTACCCACGCAGCAGCAGTGATTGGCTGTTGACGGTAACAGGCCTTCGGTAATGCGTAACAGTACGACATAGAACACGAGTGGATTGACTGTGTCACATTTGCGTTCGCACCTCTACAAAAGTGCAGCAATATGTTCCTGAGGTAAATTGGTACTACAAAGAAAATAGTATGTCACAACATTGAGTCAGTGTCCGTAGAGTGGAGAGTCCAGTACCAATCAATGAGTAACAGTTGAAATGAAAATCAAAGAATGAGCTCAACTTTAAACAAGTATCAAGACTCCAACTGGGGAGAAGGTATGTTATTATAAGCAACGACAAGAATTTACACTGCAACGTTTCAAGCACTGGAGTGCAGAGCAAAAATATTTCAGCTAACTCTTTTGATAAATCTCCTTGCCATTTTTGCCAAAATACGTAAACTATACCGAATTGATGAGGTCAGTGGAGAGTTTTTTTTTGTTAAAGGGAAACAAAGAGAAAGTGACGAAAGTAGTTGCAGTAAACAGACCGTGGGAAATACACGTCATATTCATTGATGATTTGGGATATGCATTTCTATGTTAGTATGACCAAGTAGGAACACCCATTCTTATAAATGAGAAACATTCGAGACATCTGGTCAACTGGTAAACCATTGTTTGTGTTGAGCATTGCGTTATCATGAGTACGTGCAAATTGGTTCAAACGTGACACAAACAATAACAGACCTGTCACAAGGGACTGGGGTGTATCCTACCAAGTCGCTGAAGTATTCCTCTGTCATCTTACACCAATCACGGTACTTTTCCGTCGCACAGGTATACCCTCGAAAGGCCAGACTCAGAATTAGCTCAGCCATCATGTTTTCCACAGTCTCCCGCCTGATCGTGACCTTTGACATCTCGATTTACCTCACCCTCTCCGCTACCCTGCTCAGCGTTGTGCTGCTATTTGCCTACTACCGGTCCTTCCACCGCGCCAAGTCGCAGCCTGCCAGTCGGCCGTTGCCCGGTCCGCGCGCCTGGCCCCTGATCGGTAGTATTCCCGCCATCGTGTGGTACACCAAATACTTTGGCCATCGGGGATTCACAGAGATGGCCAGGCGACACGGACCGGTGTTCGGCCTCAAGCTTGCGCCAGGGCAATTGCTGGTGGTATTGAATGACAGGAGTACCATCAGGGAAGCTTTCATCGAGCAGGCATCGAGAATGACCAACAGACATCTGCAGGGACTAGTCAAAGTATCTTTCCCAGTTCAAGGTAATTTCTTAGTCAGCATTTAGATACAAAGATAGTGCTCCACAAAACAGGAAAAAGTGAATGAAATAGGAGTCACAGAATTTGAAAATAGTCTTCCACACCATATGGTAACGAGTCTACATTTCAAAAAGTATTTTCAGTGGCGTTGGAACAATGTGCCCTAGACCAGAAACCAAGTGTGAAATGTCCTCCATGACCCGAGTTTAAGCCAAGTGTATCTTTTCAATACCATACAATATTTCATGTAACTTTTTTCCTATCAATTCCAATTTACCAAGTTTTGAATTTTAAGTCGAGGCTGTATGCGGTATTTAGAACTTAAGCTGCGATCAAGAACTATAGTCTTGATCGCATGTGCGAACATCAAATTAAACCCTTTCCAAATTGCTGTCACTTCTTGAACCACTCCAAAAAACGGTTCTCCGCTCACGTCAATATGAAGGCTTTGGTACGTTGAAGTCGTACTTTATACTGTGATTAATTTCCATTTCTGTCTTCTTTAGAAAATGGGTAGAAAGCTGAAAATCGTGTTTAGCAGAAACATACCGAGTGAAATTCATGCATGAAATTAAACCATACTGATAGCATTGCGCCGTATGAGGATAACCTGGCTTTAACTTATGGCAACCAGTGAAAATCTAGCCAGTTTTCATTCCTCTCTGAAAATTGATGATCTGGTGAATCTAGGGTTAACCGTTTCCCCCTGAATCCTAGAATATGGAAGGAGAAGCGTTGAGTTGAAATAAACACTACAGAACGCAAAGTTTCTCTCGGTTCTTAAATTCGACCACACTCTACCTCAGTAGGACCACCTTTATTTATTCCACGGAATTTAAAACATGTTTCAGTGTCACGTTTTCATTCCTGTGAGTCAGTTTTATCGACAAACACAGCTTGGACAGAAATGAAGTTTTGGTGGGAATCGCTACAAATATGTTCATGACTCCCAATGCACATTCTAAACAAGGAACCAGACGGCGTTAACAAAATAAATAAATGCATTTTTCCCTCGATCATTTTTGAACGAATCACAAAACCTGTCTCTTAACAGCCCATGGTACCTATGCCAGGATATAAATGCATGCTTTGGGAAAGAAAGCACTTATTCGTATTCCTTTCCATACAAAAACCCACTGCATCATTAAAATGCTCTTTGAGTCGAGCCAGCTGACCTGGATAAACTTTCCTCTTCTATGTTTTTTGTCTATATTACCTTATGAATTTCTTCCTTGGTATGTCAGAGCAGGTGTCCCCTGTTTGTTGTTTTCTTTTAATGGCGCTTTCCTTTCAGCTTCTCAGGCTATTTGCGTCGACAACTATAGACCTACGTTTATTCATAACCTTTTTTCGGTTAATCAGCATCACATTACGGAAGTTAGGAGGAAGGTCCAGTTTTAGTTTTATGAGCAAGAGGAAACCGGAGTACCCGGAGAAAACCTGCAAGAGCGAGAATATTGTCTACAAACCAAATGCCAAGCATGGGCCAAGCTGGAACTCGAACCCAGGCCCCATTGGTGCAAAGCGAGGAAAGAACCGCTGCGCTAACCCGCTAACCCACTCCCCCTTATTGGCCCATATAAGGCCACATCCATTAATATGGAGACCTTGCATGCAACCGACCTTGCATGCTAGCCAGGCTAGCGGTTGACGCTGGTATGTCAAGTGGAGTTTCTGGATTATCTTCTTTCTTTGGAAGCAACATTTTATGTTAATGCCACCTTTCCACCATAGACTATCCATATCATACCGCTGAAATATGTTCACTTATCTTTGAAGGCACACCTGAATGTGGTCAAACAAATTGTGTGAATTTTAGTAAACATTTTGCATGTAGTTGCCCCGCCATGAATTTAACTTGAAAAAGGTCCACACTAAAACCTTTATTTTATGAAAATGTGCTTTGTCACAGGGATGTTGTGAACTCTGAACTGGTGGAAACGTGATTAAACACAGGGTCTCGTATAAATGAGTTACAAACGGAAAATTGTAACTTTTTATTATGGTGTATAGTTACGTGATACTTTCACTGCAAATATACTTTTCACGCAATGAGAGGGATCACAGTAACATGGTTTCTAAAACTGGAGACTGAACAGTTTTGAAATCTCTATTGAAGCCCTCGCGACATCCTACCAAAATTATACAATTTTGTACAACACGGACATAAAAAAGTGTAAGTTCCTGGAGAATTCAGTACCGAAGTGTGACGTCACTGTGAACCAGGAAGTGCAGTGCAAACGAATGGAGTACGCGCGTGTGTTGGTTAACGCGTTCATGCCTTTTACACACTAATTGTGCTTGTGACGTATTCACTTCAGTGACGTAAAACGACCCATGCGATGAATTTTTCAAAGACTTGCGCAGCACAGTTTAAAAACTGTCTGCGTTGTATGCATTGCGCTGCGTATAGTGCATGCAGGGGGCTATATGACGCATCTGCTACTAGGGTTGAATTTGTCAATATGGGCGTTTCCCAACAGTATACGCCACCAAGAGTTTGCAACGCGTTGACAATCACAGTGCGCAAAATCTGTCAACCCAATGCACGTTGGGAAAGGGTCGATGGACTTCACGCGCTGTGATTGGTCAACGCGTTGCAAACTTTTTGAGGCGCAGTATTGTGAATCACCCGTATTGAATTCAAGGGGGGCCGAGACATTTGGCCTAATCAAAACAAAACAATATGATGAAACGATGCATCCAACTCTATCAGTGCTTTGGGCTTACTATTGAATGTTTCTAAATAGCATGAATCAGGATATGTCCGTACGTTAAGGGTATAGCATTTCTAAATTTCAATCGGAGGAAGGATTGGCCAAATCATATTGTTAATTATTGTTTCAGTTTTACTCTGCTTCTTTTGCCTGAGATATACCACATCATGGGCTTGAAGTCTCACACTAATTGCGCGTTAGGAAAGGGTTGACAAATTTTGCGCCTTATCATTGGCCAACGTGTTGCAAACTCTTGGTGGTGCACTATTGTGAATCGCCTGCATTGGCTCCTAGGCTGATAAATAATGCTCAACATGCCCAAAGTGCCATTATGTTGACAGCGTACTCAGCAAACGCTAAATGAGAGAGAACATGAACCGTTCAAAACTTTCTGTTCAGTATAAAACATCACACGTCGAGGCAACCGAAGTATTTCTGTTGAAACAGTAATTAATGCCAAGGCCGATTTGTTGGAGAGCGTAGGCCTTTTCTTGAAAGGTTTTATTTTGCGGTTCTAATTTATTGAATTTTGTGCCGATAGAGGTACACATTTCCTTAGAAAGTCTGAAAAAACGACTTTTATTGTTCGTGCAGGGAAGGGGCCAAATAGAATTTTATATAGATGAAATGATTTAATCATAACAGATCACGTGGTGAAGTCATCCAAACGCCTTTCCAATCTCTGTAACACATTGCAATTTGGTAAGTGCGCAGTTTAAAGTATAAAAGTCGCAAAAGCAGAATATTTAAGGTTTATCTGGCCAATGCATAAACACAATTACGTTTCAGCAGAGAGGCGAAAAAAGTACCTAAGAAAACCTTGCTAAGACTCAGTTTGTTGATCACAGTGTGGTAAATTATTTTTCAATGATTATCATTGATAAATCATTTTACAGGTAGCCTCGCTTGGGAAAATGGTGAGATATGGGCAGCCAGACGACGGTTTATCCTCCGAGCTTTCCGCACCTTGGGCTACAGTAAGAGGGGCATCCTGGGCCTGAGGATTCAGGAAGAAGCCAGAGCGCTGTGTGCCAGTATAGACAAATATGGCGGTCTGCCCTTTGACCCTCGGCACATTCTCGAGTGCGCAACCTCCAATCTTTTCTGCGCAATCGCGCTGGGCGACCGCTACGAGTACGAGAGCCCCCTTTTCTGCTCGCTGGTGCGTAACTCTAAGATCGTTCTTGACAACCTCTCTGCTGTTTCCATTGGCAACTGCCTACCGTTCTTGTACCACACGCCGGTCTGTCGGGAGTACCGGGACGCCGTGATTGGCTTAACGGACTTCATCCGAGGACTCGTTGACCAGCATAAAGACACATATAACTGCAATCATCCTAGGGATGTCGTTGACCTGTACTTGGCTGAGGTAAAAAGGAGGCGGGAAGAGGGGGAGACGCTGAAGTTTGAAGAAGAGGATGTGTGGAGGAGTATGTTGGATATCCTCATCGCAGGGTCTTTTTCGACCGCAACGCAAATTCTGTGGACGTTACTTTTCATGACAAAGTACAAAAGTGTTCAGCAAAGGGTAAGCAAGAGCATCATGTACAAATTTCCGTTTGGTTCAATTCTTCCCTTTTTTATCTTTAAAACTTATGCGTCAGAAAGTTAAGAAATTTAGTTTGCCAACTAAAACAGAAAAACCTAGCTGTGCACGCAGTGCAGCGTTTATTTCAAAGTAAGTCAAGATGTGCTAATGGGAGACTTTGAGACGCTGGTGGCAGCAGACATATCCGTTTTCAACGTATTGCACAGGCTCAGAACTATGCACGCACGCTCACAACAGCGTGCGCATGTTCAGAACTAAAAAAGGACCGGTATGCTTGTCGCCACCAAGTATCTCGAAGTCTCTCATTGGTTGCTCTCACCTTTGGGTGTTGTTGATGAGTTAGTGTACAAGGAATTTCACCAAGCTCTTAAGCAAAATGCAGCCACACTTGTTTACATGTGCACTTTCTTATGGGACTTGGTGGAGGGTGTCCCGGCCCTCACTGGACGTCAGAGGAAAGCTCACGTGTAAAAAAAAAATGTGGCAATGAGGACGACATGTTCTTTGTTTGTTTTTGCTCGTGCTTATTGTTCGGTGAGATATGAATACAGTTTTGTACAAAGAAACTTATCGTTGCCATGTCGACAAGAGTTTTGTCGAAATGGAACAAATTTTCTTTGTCTAGAAAACTGCATAATAAATGACATTACTCATCCTGAAGTCATTTCTTTTGCTTTATTCCCGTCAGATTCACGACGAAATTGACAGTGCCGTCGGCCGGGAAAGGCAGCCCTCTCTCGACGACGGTCCCTTGCTCCCTTTCACGAGGGCTACCCTCTTCGAAATTCAGCGTTGTCGCATAGCAACAGTCAGCGTCCCCCATCTTGCCAGCGCAGATGCCGTGGTTGGAGGGTGCCCTCGTTCCCAAAGGTGCCGAGGTACTGGCAAACTTTTGGGCTCTGCATCACGATCCCCAGGAGTGGGAAGAGCCCGAACAATTTAAACCCTGCAGGTTTTTATCCAAAGATGGGTCTGCGGTTGTTATGCCGGAGAATTTCATGCCTTTTGGAGTAGGTGCGTATAATTTAAAATCATTTCAAATGCATGCTAAATTATTTTACACCTTGGAAAATTTTGCCACTTACTATTTGATACCAAGCCTTAGGGGGGCTGTAAAATCCATGAGAAAATGGCATACCTGGTCATCTATATACATGTATATGTGCTAACTACATGCTGACAGGTTTCTGACATAGATCTGTGATATTGATTTATAGAGTAAAATTGCCCGTTAAATATCAACGTTAAATGCGGTCAATGGTAGGACATGAGCACCGTGGTGACCCTCTAGAGATCAATAGTAATGTGAAAAAAATTCCTATAACACATCAATGCGTGCGGCTCACTTACTTATAAGTGAGAAAAATAGTTAAGGGTAACAATATCAACCACATAAATATCATAACAGTGTGTCAACGGAAGCAGTTCTAAGCTATATGGGTGATGTTGCGAATTAATGGAGATTTCTGATAATTTTTGGAAAAGTAACAACACGGTTAAACAAGATGTCATTGCGGCTGCAGAACTATAGGCCTGTTCTATACTAAAATGCTAAGCTGAATTATGCATATTATTAACCCTAATTGTATTTAAATTAGAGGATTGAGGACTGTTACGGTTAATACTTCTTGGTGTTGAGGCAAACTGAGTGCAAGCGTGGTGGGAAATCCTTGTAGCTTGTAGTTGGATTGAGTAATATTAATTTTTTTACCCACAGGTCCCCGCATGTGCCCAGGAGAACAGTTTGCTAAACACCAAGCCTTCCTACTCTTTGTGTCCATCATGCAGCGGTACAGGGTGACAATACCTACAACAGACCCCATGCCAGACCTAGAGGGGACAGTATGCGGGCCTGCCTTGCACCCTGGAAATTTCCGGATCATCGCAGAGCTCAGATAAGGAGATTCCAGGTGAACAGCCAGGGGTGGAGTTTAAGACTTTTGGTGGGGGTGGGGATTTTTCTTTGTTCGTAAAGGAGAGGGGAGTAATTACAAATAGTTGAAGCCGACGGTGAAACCATTTAAACTCTTTGTTTTGTCCTTAATCGTACAAACAATTAACTAAGACCCCCCAAATGGTTTATGATTTGTAGGAGGTGATTGAGCCTTTACACGAAGACCCCCAAATTTCTACAAAATACACCAAGCGGGAAGTTGATCTCCAGCCCCTGGATCTTAGCCAGCTTTCATCATGTTCATCTGGAATCTTCGATAAAAAATTGTTAGTGAACAACTCGACGGTATACCTTAACGCAGCCTACTCCATGGTTGTCTCTTTAGTTCTGAAGGCTGCTATTCTGGGGGTGCCGTTCCGCAAAGATAGCGTGTCCCAGTGACACCATCACTTCAGGTTGTGAACCTAGACCACTTGCCTTATCAGGCTTACGATGGTGGCATCTCCTTCCCACACTGTCTTTTAAAGACTGGATCTACTGCCGCTGTCACTGAAAGATTATCTTCCACCTATTAGGAGCTATCCACTTCTGCAGTTACCGTACCGGTACCGTGGATCATGATCTCTTGCCTATAAGGTGCTCCCTAGACTAATGGTATCGCCGGGGTGTCTTTCGTTCCCTCAACCGCCTTCCAGACCAGCCCTCTGCCCCTGGGATGGCTGTTAGTACTCCTGTGCTCATTGCCTTTTGTCAGCGCAAGAGAACACTCCTGCTGTATTATAGTACTGCGTTGGGGGCGCCAGTGTAGCTGCCGACAACCCCACCATGAAATAAATGTTACAGGCTTACATGGTACCAGTACTGATTCACATTTATGCGCTGCATTATACTTTGATGTAAGTATTCGAAATATTTGATCAGGGAAATTCTCTGTAAGTAAATGGTAAGTATACGTACATGTATATAGAAATTAAATTACCTCTTTTCAATTTTTGTTTTAGCATTTTTTTTTTATTTTCTGGTAAAACTGGTGCTTGTGGTGAGTATGGCTCAGTATTCGAGCGATTCAGGGAAGTGCGTCTCTAAGAGCTTGCAGCGCGTTGGCCAATTACAATCCACGAAATCTGTCGACCGTTTCCAAACGCACGTTGGGTCGACAGATTTGATGATTATGCTTGGCCAGTACGTTGCAAACTCTTGGAGCCGCTCTTTTGTTAAATGCCCATAAGGACGAAAGGAACCTGTCCAAGGAGCCATATTGACACTGGAAAGCTTCTACAAATTTGACATAATGCGGGCTTTCAATTTGATACTTCACCGACAAAGTCTGAAACTTTGTAACATTAACTTGCAATGTTATTTTTACAGATTGGCTAAAATGTACAGCAAATCAGGATTTCAACCCTTAAAAAGTAAATGTTCACATCCCTTCTTTTTACTTAAAGTTATTTTCGTTTTTAGATAGGATGACTTTTTCCTACTCGTTTAAGTGTAATGTAGATCAGAATTCTCCTTTTAAAGGTCACAATAGTTTTAGGAGTTGAGAAGCCCTTGGTGTAAATACTGTAGACGTTGTGTGCAAACATTCTGTTAATTGGACCTATAAACAACTTTGTTGTACTATTTGGTGTAGTTAAAAAAATATCTATCTTAAAGTTACCTTTTAGAACTTGAGACACGTTTCATCTAAAAACTACTTTTGTAGATTACAGGTTGAAATTTAGAACGGGTACATAAATCAGTTTCTGAAAATTAATTTTTGTGTGTACTTACATAGTCCATGATGTAGATATTGGTGTAGGCCTATGTTAAAGTTCATTTATTATTACCTCCAAGAATCAACACCAAAAAGACCTTTCCATTCTAAATATGTCATTTTACATGAAAATAACAAAATAAACGCATCGGCGACGGTCACCTACAGTTATAAAAGATATATCGGTGATTTTAGAGAAGTACGCTGGAACGCCATGAAAGGATAAATAAACTGTGGTTCTTGGTCTCAAAAAACGTCGGGTGTGATTTTTGTCAAACTCGATCCAGATCAAGAGGTTCAGTGTGAATATAGCTTTTCCCGGCCAAAAGAGGGCTCCCAATACTACGCGTTCAGCATCGATGCGGGTCAATTTCATAGAGCTGCTTAAGCACACAATTTTCTTCAAGAGCAAGAGAACCTAGCTTGATACATCAGGTAACGAGCCATATCCCCATGTGACGTATATTTTTTGGGATCATACTTGCATGTACCTATCTCTTGGTTAGCATGACAATCAGATAGAGTTTGAGCTGGTGATCTTTGTTTTTTAAGAAAGTTTTTTTTCACGCTTAAGCAAATTTTGTGCTGAAGCAGCATGTGAACTTGGCCCCTGCAGAACCTTTCACGGAAAACTCAGCCTCATGATGGCAGGCATCCTACTCAGTTTAATAGCATCCCTTATTTTACTCTTCGGAAGTCCGTGGCTACACTAATCCGTTACTCAACGGAGCTCGCACGACGCTCGTATCTCGACACTGTATCTCGAGAGTAGAATGTGCAACAGAGGTCAAAAATACACAAATTTAATCCTTAATACAATGCCTCTCTATCCTTGGGCATTTGTCACACATAAGCCCAAGGGCCATTTTTGCAGAGCCAGTCACAAAGGTCGACCACTCCAAGATCGCTTTTTTATACTGTCCAAAATGCTACTCTAGATATTTTGGTGTAATATCATCGACTGTATACAAACGTACAAAACTTTGCAGTTTAAGTTAGACCCCTTATTTTGTAAACGAGACAGCTAGGCTCTGACGTATTGATCTTGAGTCGATTAAGATTCCCAGTCAGATAAAAATCAGGTCCACCAGCAGATACTTGGTTTTTAATTTTTTTATTGCACAAGCTAAAATGATTCTATCAAAATGTATGTTGGTGACAAAGGAACTCATCCCTGCTTCCTGTTACCATAGTTACAACTCGTGAAGTCTAATAATTGCAGTTTGAAACATTTACACATACGTGCTTGTTACGGCCAATAATGTAATAATCGGTCCATAATGTAATACCGGCCGACAATGTAATTAAAATTGACCGATAATGTATACGCTTATTACATTATCGGCCTCCGTGTTATTGAATTATCGACCGGTTTGGCGTTTTTACATTACTTACTCGGCTGATTTTTATTACATTATGGGTTGCTTGAGTAATAACATTATCGGTCCATTTCTCTTACATTATCGGCCTGCATTACATTATCGGCCGGATATTACATTATTGGCCGTAACAGTGCAGGCCACGCCGCTTACACCAAAATGCTTATTTCACATTGAACAAACAGAAAATACAATTACTGGTTTACAGTAATTACATCCGTCATTTGAAATGTTGAAAAAGATAATCACCTTTTATATATCTATCAATAATTAATAGTGTAAGAAATCAGATGAGTCCTTACGAACGGGTGTCAAAAAATCCTGAGCCTTCCATCCCGTGGCGCGGTCACCATAACCGTGTCGAGAAGAAAATCATAACATTCACAATAAAATGGTAAATTTTTCGTATCTGGCTCACAATAAATTTTGTAAGTACATCTCCACTCAGTAAAACTCAATTGCTACACTTGATACTTGAAACGTTTCAGCTTTTCATTTCCAGTTAAAACAAAAAAAACTCTTGCGTGTACAAACCACAATGAACAAGAAGGGCGCATGTGCAGTTCATGATCCCCAACCCTGAAAAAAAATTCTTACGTCGTATCAATGTAGAGAGTCAACGTTGATGCAGTATATACTCCTGTCCCGAAAACGAAGAATCTTATCTAAAACCGAGGAACAAATGATCTGCTACGGACGCTACGACGCATCAGTTGGATATAAACACTCTCCTCTATCGATCTGCAGAGATTGTTGAACACTTTGATTGAAACACCATACAGCATTCACGATCACTACGAGTCCCCATTAACAGTTTGGAGGATTTAAATTATCTGCTGTAAAACGAGCAAATATTCTGAAATATAGCAGTTTTGAAGAATTACTTTCCAAGCACGTTGCCGATCATTTGGGGGGAAAAAAACATTACTGGCAGCAAGGAACTTTCTTTTTTTTTTTACACCTGAGTTGTGACCCACAATGCACTCGATCAGGCCACAAATACTAACTTAGCAAAGGTTGAACTACGACAAAGCGATGCTGTTATCGCACTTCATTTGAATAGCCTATCACTTGACAACAGGTGTCTTGGTACTGGCAGTTGTTGACTTCATTACAACTCTCCATCACAAATCAAACTTTTCAGTTCACTTGTTAAAATAAATGCAAAAACAGGAAATACGCCGAATCAAAACTACATACACGTATTGACATGATGATCCATTAACAAATTTCATGGTAACATTTATACACATGTACATGCGACACCTTTAAATATGATGGTGATTGTTAACGGATTACTTAAATATGTATCAATATAAACATGATGCCAAACAGAAAATATACATGTATAAAGCAGAATAATATACACAATTAATGACAAAGAAGAGAGCTTTTCGACAGAAAAAATCTGTCTGCCGTCTCCTAATAGATGGATCCCAATACGACGCTTTTAGCGTCGATCTGCGCACTTCCGTGTTTGAAAACGAGGCTGTATGAGTCAGCTTCAATTCTTAATACGATCAGACGATTGAAAGTAAGGAGTCAAGACACAAAATACATAAAGGTATGTTAGATTCAGACTTTTCAGGCGGCAAAGTTTTGTGGAAGAGTCTTTCAGGATGGCTCCACACGTATAATCAAAAGAATAAATAACAACAATTGACCGCGAACTAACGTACCAGTGACGGTCGTGTATCTTATGCAGTGGGCGTGGTTTAAACTGAAGTGGCGTCACACTTATGAACCGGATATTCCATGTACTGTGTGGACTCCGCGGGCGCGCGCGGTCAAGTTAAACACGGAGAGCCTCGGTTTCGATTCAAATATGCGCAGACGGCGCTAATGTGAAATCAATCTATTGACTTAATCATCCAATCCCTTAATTACATTAAATATTTGGCATGTTAAGTAAAGAGTGAAATCTAATCTATGGCAATCAAGGATGTAAACGAGGGAACAGGGAGATAGTCTGTCCCTACAAATGTATGCATTATATACAATGCCTCCTCGTGCACATCCCAGACCAATGCTTTAAAGGAATCTATTATACCCATATTTTTCTCTCTTTCACAATATTTTCAGTTCTGGTGTCATTAAAAAGGGTCAGTTTATTTGTCAAGCACAAAGTGATGGATAATGTCAGGGGTGTAACCACTTCGGCACAAATTTTTTTTCAAGACTACTTTCTACCTAATCAAAAACTAACTTCTACCCAAACAGTTAAAAAGGAACATGTGTGAGGGTCTTCAATTTCGGCAGAGCTTTCTACTGACTCAATGTAACAGGGGTACACCTGTATCTGAAGTGACATCACAGTAATAACGCCTTCAGGAGTGAGATTAGCAACCGTCAATATAATTTCATGGTAAAACGATGGTACCATCATTCCCTCATAACTGATGGGAGTTCAAAGACACAGATATATTTCCAAAGCAACTGTTGGAGCCTGACATTCAATCTGTGGCCACTACATACACGAGAAAGTGACAGAAAAGTGCTCTTAGGCTAGTTGCATCTTCACTGTGATTCTGGGATCTTGGGGCCTCTTGTCCGAATAGCAACCAACTGATCATATTTGTTTGAGGGGATACAAAATCTCCCGAAAGGGATTTGCTGCAAACTACATGGATGATGCAAAAATTAGCCAAGCAACTTGTCATTAGTAATAGAATTGTCTCACCTGGCTTTTTTGCTTGAAACCCTGCTAAGCACAAATCCGTGCCGAGCGATTCCGTGACTTTTTCATCAATTGACAGGCGCTTTACTTTCAAAACTGGTTCTTTTAACAGTGTTCATGTATTTGACAAAAATTAAAAAAAAAGTAACAAAGATGAGGCAATCTGCAAGACTATGTCTGGAAGAAGACATGTCATACATCCCAGTCAACAGGTGGAGTGAGTGGAACTCGACGAGCAGACCGCCAAGGCAACATCCATGAGAAGACAGATCCTGATAGCCGAGAGAAATGAAGTAACAGGGGAAGATGAGAGAGTTTCTGTGCATACATGTATATATGTAGTCCATACACAGCCTCTCAGAGTGTTCCACAAAGGATGGAAAATAAGTAACTTTATCGTCAGCAAAGAAAATCAAAAGCCTTTAGTCTTGCAAAGCAAGCAAATTCCAGAACTACGGGGAAGGGGCTGGACACCCCATTTCACAAGAGTAGGGTCCGATGATGTAAATGTATGACCATTACACTATCCCTTCAACCCTAACCCTGCTAATCCCAACAAGACCCAATAAAAGTGGTCTTGCTCTAGTATGCTGAGTTCAGCGTGCTTTAGAGCTGTTGAATGTTGTTGGGTTCAGCAGCGTAGCAGTGCAATTAGGGTAGTGGGTTAGGATTAAAATCGATATCACTGATTTCACACTTTTAAAATCGGTCTTGCATAAATGTGCTGTATTGCTAATGGTTCTTCTGTTTGGAGCAATAAACAAGTCAAACAACATCCACGTGTGACAAATCTTTATTTCTTGTCATTCTGCACCCAGTGCACGGTAAGGCACGAGATGCCCAGCATGAACCACAAAACTGCATCTGGGCCAGAGACGGGGATTAGGCTAATCCTGAAGCCCGATTTCTAGTGCTGTGGAAATGGTCATCACAAAGAGCCAGGGATTGGACTGTCCAAGCTTCGATTTGGTCAACAGTTACGATCAAGGTTAAGGGCCAGGCTGGATCACAATGGTAGCATATTGTGTGTACATCACACCCACCTTGGATAGATTAAGTACAGTTACGGCCAGAATAAATGTTCATCCGATACACGATGTTGCGTTTGAGTGTGTGTATACATGTAGGGGGTTGACGACACGCTTTAAACGAGTGAGCGAGAACGCAATACACACAGCTGCAGTTAGCCTGATGGACCGTAACCAATGTGATCCGATTAAAGTCAACCACTATCCTCACGAGCCTTGCCCAAGCCCAAACAAGAACAGGCAGTAGGCAAACTGGAGTCACATTCACTTACTTATCGGCCCAGATTTAGCGCAATATGGTGGTGGTGAAGGAATAAGGCTACATCTGAATCTCTTGTCTAGAGCTAGGCCTAGGTCTTCTCTCCATTGGGAATGCGTGGAGACGCGTAGACAACAGACCTAGCCGTAGCTCGGGAGGCCCATTTCGGACACGGCCTAAAATACAGTTTGTTACCTTTTCCGAAGACTTCTTGAAGGAGCATCATTTTGGATTTCTGATCTTTGGTGCTCCTGTAACCATTCACGCTGCCACTTTTGTTCTTCACATGTTCCACGGCAGTTTCATCCTCAAATATTGCTTGAAACTGAAAACAAGCCAAGCACAAGTCAACGTTAATGATAATCGTTCAGAAAACCTACAGAAAAACAAGAGAAAATGTACGCTTTAGCAAGTACCTGATATTTACATAAGGAAAATGAATCTGATGGGATTTTTCAGCCGCATGTGGAAAAGGGGAATAGGCTTCCTTAACTTGTGCATCACGAGGTCCAAGTATTTTGTAAGAAATCTTCCTGAATCCTGTTTAGGAAGCCATAACACATTCTCTGTAAGGTTTATATCTTCCAATGTGAAAAACTTGTGGATGATTGATGATGCTACTATTCACCACATCATGTTCCATTTCAATGGCACAAATCCGTGCTGACCGGGGAGAGGGGGGGGATGGTACATGCCAAATCCTCAATTGCCTGGCCATGGAAAGTGGTAACTTTGAGGGTGGAGGTGGCAAACCACATAAAACTAGGGACGCTGTTCACAATAAACATTTCTTTGCATGCTCCTGTGTGTAAAATGGAAATGGTACTTTTTAACAGCTTTTTGGGACTGTTTGATCCCAGTTTTATTGGTAATATGCAAATTGTGGACAGTTGAAAAATAGCACATCCAAAAGGTGGGCATTTGATACGAGTATGTCAAAGTGCCGTTCCCTGGCCAAAAAATGGGAGAGATGTGCACGTACATCACAATCCCCCCTGTAATTTCATGCCATTTCTCATTCTTTGCCAAACCATCCATAACCAAACCGTTGGCTGTAGACTACCTTTGGACAGACTACATGTCAATAGCATTCCTATTCTAGTCTCCACTTTCCAATTTGACCAGGATCCCTACAGATGCACAGTCACTCAACAAACACCTGTACCAGTTTTCCTGTAGCCGCCTACATGTACATGAACACGGACTCTGAAGTCAAGCCGAAGAAATATCTCGGGCCTACCGCTCTGAAAATCGAATGGTGGTTTATCTCACCTGATCACAGCCAATGGCTATCACAAACAAACCAAAAAGGAGGGACAGAACCACTAAGATGATGCTATGTGCTCTGTCAATAAGAACAAAATAAAATGGTGACATTGTGTGACTAAATCTCCTCAGGCTATTCCAGATCAAGACAACGTTGGAATTTCGTAAAGCAGCCTTTAACAGCCTTTACTTTTGGGGAGAAAGACAGCACTATTTCGGGGCAAAAAGTTAGGTGGTTTTTTTTGTTTTTAGAATTGTTTTTATTTTTGCTTGAAAGAAACAATATCTGACTTATATGCAGTTTATTTTTTCTCAGGACCAAGGGAGGGAACTGTTGCACAGGTGTACAACGTATGATGGATTTCCACGATACTCAATAAATCAAAAGAATGAATAGCCATACGTCTTCCAGGCTGCATTCTACAACGATCTTTACCAAACTAACTACATTTGTGTGTACAAGTACACTGTACTTACATTCTGGCATTTTTGTGTATCATGTTCTGACAAATGGGACAGTCATAGGTCCAGGAAATAACGGTGACCATAATGGCATACAACCCTGCAACACCTGTTAGAAAATTAACAAAAACGACTGTCTGAACCTACAACATGCACTTGTATGGTATGTTGCTTAGGATTTGAAGTAAACGTACTTGTATGCTCGGGGTGCTGATCAAGCTTGATCTAGGTTGATCAGGAGGGGCATTTCTGTCCACGCAATATTACTAAGCAGATACATGTACATACATTTAGAAGCTTCATACATCAAATTCCTCATTACTGATGGAAATATTTCAAGCTTTATCGTGAAGTATTCAAATGACAACCTGCTATTACAAGTTACCTTGTACACCTGTAATGTTTCTAAATTCTAGCTGTGATTTTCTGCAATTCATCTGTTTTTCCTCCCACCGTGCATAATTAAACGAACAAACAAGCAATGACAATTTGCCATATCATTAGAGTTGGCAGTACAGGTATATTGACTCTAATTAGTACAAAGTCCACAGGACCTTGCCAGAATGTTTGTTGTATCTACACGTGAGCTGCACACAGGTACATGTACATGTGAGCAAAGCACTACATGCACAGTAGTTTTCCCATTCTCTGCACATGAACACAATTCACTCTGATACACAGTGAGTGATCCTGCTATGTCACGGCCATAGAGAGCGGAGAAGATGTATGCCATATGCATGTACTGGTACTCAAAAAAACGACATTCTCTGTTGACTTCCAACTAGTCTACCCAATACCTCCATGCCAACTGTTTCAATAAGAGGAGATGGCCAGTTGGAACAATTATCACAAAGACGTCTACATAACATAAACGGATTTTGATCCACAAACAGATTTCAATCCACAAACAGATTTCAATTCACAAACAGATTTCAATCCACAGATTTCAATCTACAAACAGATATCCACAAACTGATTTCAATCCACAAACAGATTTCAATCCACAAACAGATTTCAATCCACAAACAGATTTCAATCCACAAACTGATTTTAATCCACAAACAATATGGGTACCATGTATACATGCACATGTGTGTTACAAATACTGCAATGTACATGTATACATGTATAAAACTCTCAGACTTGTTGATGTTTACTTTTTGAACACTGCTTACATGTATACATGTCAAGTGTTCCAACTTTAATACATGCACATGGATGGGATACATGTAATTTGGTACATGTACAGTCGAACCTCGTTAATAAAAGATTCTGCTTAAAATAAGGACTTTTTACTTCCCAATCCTTTGTTTTTTTCATTGTTTTCATTCCTGATAATACAAGGCTCCTGTTAAAGCAAGGTAATTTGCCAAGTCTGAAGGACCTCTTTGAGGTTCGACTGTGCACACATGTATACTATCACTTATAAAGTACATGTACATGTATACTGCAGTGATAAAAACTATATTTTTACTTGGGTTCAAGTAAATATTTTTAGAATTTTAGAACTAAATTGTATAATTTTTTCCAGGCAAAAGTGAGATAAAGAAGGACTTCCACACTAAGAAGCCAAGACAGCCGGTCATCCAGTGGATGATGGACAGGCTGTTCGGACATGAGACCAAATATAACATACTGACTAGTGACTGCTTTCTCTTCCAAGACTTTTACCTGATTTGAGGTTGTTTTTTTTTCATATTCCCTTGCTTTTTCTTGAAAGACAAAGAGAAAATCATTTTACTGAGAAACTGACTTCCAGCATGGATTGGTACCCTGATCCAAATTATCTACATTCTAAACCTCTTCAGCCCCACCTGCATCCAACCTAATTGTAAAAATACTTATACTCACCAACATAAAATAGAAACTGTATGAAATACTTTTGGTTGAATTCACCGACACAGTTATTGATCCTGAATAGAGAAAATATGCAAGCATACAATTACAGAAATCAAAAGAATTCAAACATCCTTTGAAAAGTCACCAAACCCACACAAGATTCATCTTATGAGACAGATCAAAAACTTATCAAGAGTTAAATAATTATAAAGATGAACAAAGAAATTGACTGGAGTGGGATTTGAACCTGTGACCTCCAGGAGTCAAATAAAACCTCCAGACTTAACTTAAACATCGAAAACAGGAGCAGTAAATACGTACATGTACATTGTACGCTTCAAGCCATTGATCTCTGCTACTGGTACATTGTACACCTCTATACAGGACAATCCACAAATCATCCACAGGGACTTCAGCACATTTCAACTTATTACTATCCGTTACCAGTTTTTTTCGGACCATTTATGAAGTAAATTCATTCTGACCACCTTTTCCAGCCTAATTTCCCCACTGGGGAACCTGGTTACAGGGCATGACGACGAAATGACAACATGTCTTTATCATAATTAATTTTGAATGGTAAATGACTTGAGACGGACCTCACGATGTACCCCTTGATTACAGCTCTGTTCTGAGGTTCCCACACAAGGGAGACTTACCATGGACAGTGGTGATCCATTTTACGTATACATCGTCGGCATATCCGGCAGTGATGAGCCCGTGGAGGTCGGTAGGCTTCACACTTTTGACAAATTGACCAACTGATACCATCCTATGAAATGCACAAAAAAAGACTACTAACATGCCGCGAAGAGATAAAACTGGATTAGACATCACAAATGTGCACTTAAGAGGGGTGTGGCACCTCCATCTGCTTCTCTTTACATCGTTAAAAGGTAAATTCTCATTGCATCTGGCAAAAAACACAAACCACAATGAAAGCAAATACTGTATAGAACATCCCTACTTAAAACCACTTGAAATCCTGAGTCTTGGATAGCACTTTGCTAAATTCCGCATGTACATGTATTTGGATGACAAATCAGAGCATGGATCGAAATTTTAATTTTACGCAGAGTTAACAAGAACGGTTTCAAGAAGCACTGCAAGGCATAATTTTCAAGAAGCACAAAATGAGAGAACAATCTAAGTTTCCTGTTGGCATTTTCTCAAATTCCCTATAGATATGTGTATATATACAATAATGCGCCTGAATATGGCGACACCTGTAAAGGTAGGTACCAACATGTAATCATTAGCATGCATTTACCATATCGGTACACCAATGCTGCCACAATGCAACATTTGTGATTTCTTCGGTAAACTGTACCTTTGTGACCAATTTCTTGGGTACCTGTCCGGCTTTCATGCCGGAGAAGTCCAGGTTAATGCTGGGCAGGGGAACAATACCTATATGCATAAGAATGACAGAGACCAAACATGCCGAAGGTCTGATTCACAAACATTAATGGAAGAAGTCAGATCTCTTAAGTACGGATGTATTGTCAAATACAGCAACCATAGACCACCTTATTCATTCTAAATATGTACAAATTACCATAATTGCCAAAACATGTATTTTTTTTGCATGTACTCGTATATAATTATTTTTTCATGATTTCATGTAGAATGATTGCAATACATATACAATACATGCATGACATGTATGATTGAATTAACGCAGTCATATAAAGCAAGCCTTACTGATCCCGACAATGGTACCAACAGCAACATGGACCAGGAATATTCCAAGCCATTTTTTTAATTAGGAAATATAATCACATGAACAATGTAACAGAGACAAGCCACTCACGAAGATCAGCATACATGTATACATGTGCATGTAAACTCAACATTTTGGTTTTAGGTTTACGTTTTATGCCATGCATGCTTTATGCAGTGTACATGTACATGTACATGTATGTAAAATGCTCACCGGGATCTGACAAGACGGCTCTGAGATGTGACAGAAAGATCATGAAAACAATGATGTTGAAAACCAATCCATGGAAGGCCCCCCATATACTGCGAATAGAAAAAAAAGGAAAAACCAGATTTGCAAATATTGACGTTTCCACATTACAGGTGTTTTTTTAAACCATGCCTTGCTGCGCACTGCAAAATCTGACTGTTAAAACAAATGAAATTTCAAGTCGAAGTCCAAGGGAGGTTGAAGAAGTCAGGCTACAGAGAGCTGGCCAACATTTTGAAACGTTGTTCTGAAATTCAGGGGTGAGATTGACCAACCATAAAAATTGTTGACAACAGCTGAAAAAAGGCACCACGAAGCTGAACTGTGAAAATCTCCTATACTTTTGTACACAGCCAGTGAGGAAAAAAAACTTGAAATCAAAAACAAAAAAGCTGAAACCAGCTAAAAAGCTAGAAAATCTCACCCCTGGAAATTGCAATTTAATTTGATTTATTTTCATACATGGATATGCACCTTTTTATACGGGCTCTGTTTTATAACCAAATTGAGCCTCAATTTCATTATTTATACATGTACAAGAGAATCACAGAATTAAACAGGTACACCCTAGTCTAACAGTAAGTTCCTTCAGATGCATTAAACAGATCTATGTATAGGTCTATGCATATGGGCATGACAAAATATGAAGTATGTAGTTGATATCAGTAAATGTAATTTCAGCATATTCAGCATTGGAAATGGTGGCATATTTGTTCCTTTGTAAATGCACTGAAGCATGCGTAACCTTTATATCAATATTTCAACAGGCAAACAGGAATCTACATGTAAGTCCCTGTTAGTGTTACATGTACAAGTCGCTTTCAAACTACGTATTACTATTTGTTTGGCTGGTAATTTCAATTAATTCATCAACTCTTGGAAATGAGAGAATGTGTTCAAAACTTACAAAATCCTACGTCAGATGTGACAGGGACAGGGAAACAAAATGAACTCCTAATTTCTGGAATGACCCATGAACATGTACACTGTAGTAACAGTGGTTTGGCATGATTTCTCTCATGGATAAGCCTGGCTCATGGTAAGCTTTTCAGATAAAATTTGGTTTGGGTTCAGTATTCCTCAAACATGAACATGTACGTGTATCTTCATTAATTTGCCGGTTGAAGAAATTTCTATTTTATGGGAGAAGGGTTGCATTATTAATGCAAAGGAGTGCTATTCTTATTGTGTACAAAGTGCATGTATACGTATACTCCGCGTTTTGGTCGATATTTGAGTTCCAAGTTCTAATGAGTAAATGAGTTGACTGGAGTCATTGCCAGTAGATGACTTGAGTCTCCCATCAGAAACCTGACTTGAGTGAAAATTACTTAGTCTCCAGTCTGAAAAATAAAAGCAAAGATTTTTGCCAAAAAAAAAAAACAATGTGCAAAAATGCTTAGAATTTTCATTTCGTTTAGCCTATGATGTATGCACATGTGCGATTATGAAGAGTAAGATGAGGCATGATTGACCGCATGTTAGCAGTAGGTCTACGGTACTTACATGTACATGTACCTTACTACCTTGAGGTAAGTTTAACAATGCCAATAATGACTTGTTTTTATTCACCGTATTGTGCTGATATATTTGACTCAACATGCTCAAGCTTGATTACAGCATGGAGGAAGGAAAACAGACAGGTAGGGTCTATTCAGCGAAATCTTTCAAAGTGAGCAAATTTGAAATTTGCACACCTTGTGCAATTTTTGTAAGGTTGAATACATGTAGGCCTACCTACAGTGACCTATATGTATCTTAAATCTGCGCAGATAGCATTGAGCGTACCATATAATTCTTATCACGTGTGCCGTTTTTTTGACAAAATTTGTGGTTTTGCAAAAATTAAAAAAATCAATTTTGCGCTCAAACTTAAAATTTTGGCCCTTTGAAAGAGTGCATTTATAAACAGGGCCTACTTACATGTACTCAGCTTTTCTGCCTAATGACTCGAGTCACTTGGCCTGCATGTACAATGTACATTACGATTGACTCGCAAACATTTGCAACTAGAACTACTTACAACTCTGGAACATATTGAAAAGTAGTACTACTATTAGTATTAGGCCTAGTCCTTATGAATGCCCCAGAAACAACCTGTTAGCCTACCAACCATGATCAGATTCAGATTATGACCAGAGACTGACACTAGAAACGTGACTGATCGAGACCGAGAGAGCGCCACCAGTATGACTGGGGCCCATCATGCACGTGATGCATGGGCATACACCCTGAACTGTGGGGCTCGACGGGAGTGTGACTGCCGGCGAACCGGACCATGTTACGGCCACAGTTCTCGGGTGCCATGCCATTGGGCAGGCATGTTACTTGTTAAGTTGTTAGGCCCCCGGCCCCCCATGCGCTCGAAAAGTCCCTCAAAATGCATTGCATTTTCATGATTTCCTTGTCACACGTTACCTGTCGAACATGGTCGGAATTATAAGCCATTCTATCACTACGTAATCCGAGTAAAGTACCACAAAGTAAGTGATAAAAAGGCACACAATGCCGCAAGGGTCGTTCCGGAAAACAACCATTTTTCAAATGTCTGCTCCCTGAGCTGCTCTCACATCATTGAATGCGATTGTGTCTGTTGTCACTTCCGCAAAGTAAGCTAAGGAACCCGACTAAAGTCTCTCCACTTTTTGCATCACATCAAAAGGGGCAGTCACTTCGCTGGCTTCATCCGGCAGGCAGTTTCTACATGTACAGTGTACATGTAGTTATATGTATATTTGTTAGCCGTAGCCAAGTCATTAGGTTACAGCCGCATCTGTAGCTGCTATCCCAGAATTACTTGGCTACGGCTAGATTATATGTAGGCTACGTGCTCTTCAGCCCTAGCCCAGCTGAAACTTTTCTTCGGGTGAAAGGTCGTCTCCAAGAGATACATTTTTCAAAATGGCGACGTTGATAGACGAGGTACAATCCAGATCGTTAAGGAAAAGATTACGTTAAGTTTTGTTGTGTAAGTGGAATTCTTTCAACAAGACAAGCAAGATGGCGATGGAGAAGCAAGCTGTGATCAAGGAGACCCACCATCGGTCCGTTACAGCCATTGGTTATCATCCGATGCGACGTGAAATCTTGGCGGGTTTCGAAGGTAGGGCCTACATCATACATCATTACATGTACAGATGTAGGCCTACACGATGCATGATGTACATGTAGGGCCCTAGCCTAGGCATGCTAGGCCGTACTGGTCACTGCTGAGTACTGGTACACTGGTAGGCCTAGACTGCATGCCTAATTCTGGGGGTACACAAAATGATTGGGGTAGCCTTATACCCATAAATAGGGCCCGACTAATACTCCACTGTCGGATACTGGTTCCTGTCCCGATTCATTGGGATTTCTTTCGAAAAGTTTTATCCGGGATATCCGGTGGCAAAGCATAGGATAACTAAACATCTGCTTGTTTTTATGAGCTGAAATTGCACTGGTACATGTACGTTCACTACATACAGGGTAAACTTTCCACCAGGTGGCTAATTGCAGAAAACTCTCCGTTTTCTCATTCGGAGGAATTTTGGCCTGTCTTGTACATTACACAGACTGCTTTGTATGGTTAAGTAATTGTAGCCTGTCTCATGTACATGTATGAGAGCCTGTCTAGTTTGCACCCAGACTTCAGCACTTACGAATTTTGTTCAAATCTGTGAGAGAACCTGTCGATCTAAGTACTCGAGTCGTGGACAATCACGGCTGTTTTGTGTCGCAGCTAATTATAATACACAACGCCCTTGGCTGATGCCCTGTTCAGTCACACATGGCTTGCGGCAAATCATTGGTAGCATGGATTGCTCTCTGTGACGTGACATGAAAGTGACGAAACAGCCGTCAGTTTTGTCCAAGTGGGACAAAATTCGTCCGGCGTGGGAAAACGGCAAAAAAGGCAACATTCTTTTCCTCCAAACAAGAAAAATGCGAGTTTTCTGCAGTTAGCAACCTAGCAGAAAGCTTACCCTGTAAGTAGTGAATGTACCGGTGCAATTTCAGCTCATAAAATCAAGCGGATGTTTAGTTATGCCCCCCGAAATCCCAGATAAATCTCTTCGAAAGAAATCCCTATGAATTGGGACAGGGCCCAGTATACGACGGAGGAGTATTCTTCTGGCCCTGTTTACAGGACTAGGGTAGCCTAGGCTTATTCAATTGTCCGACAATGTCCGAGTGGCTTGGACCCTACAAATCGCCTTTTAATTTTATTATATTAATATTAACATTTGCACATTGTCAAGTGACTAGTCAGGTACTGAGGAAGTAGACATGGTAGGGTGCTTCCATTAATTTATTTCACTCAAAATGGCTCGTACCCCGGGTCAAAATCCTCAGAATTCACCTCTAAAACTGTCCTTAAAATGTCTACTGCGCCCGTCTATGGACTAACTTGAGGGAGAATCAGAGATTCCAATAAACTTTCTACACATCTTAAAGTAACACTACCCACACGACACGTGTTCAGCTGCATTGCCTGCACAGCAGCAATTAAGCAGACCTGTGAACTTGTCAAATATCACAGGTTCAAAGTTTCACGAGCAACTGGCTTCACTGTATTTTCCTAAAAAATGCTGGCACAAAATCGATGCAATCTATTTACTAAATTCTCCCTTGTGCCTGAACGAGTGCATGGCCAAGATGTAACAATATACATGTACATGTACGATGATTCGTTTATGTACCCCTAGGCCTTACATGTACATGTAGTTGATGCTGCACGAAACACTCTGCACTTAGCCTATTAAAGTTTTAGTTGTCTTTTTCCAGATGGTGTGATAAAAACATGGGAGGCAGAAGGTTCCAAGTTGGTGTTAACGACTTACGAACATCAAGGCTGGGTTACCGACTTCTTGTACTGGTAGGTTAAGGGGTGTGCTGGAACCAACTACACTACGTACATGTAGATTTATGAGTGTTGTTCAGATTTGACAATCTAGCCAATCAAAAGTCAGTCACCGGTCTAGATACAGATACTGTACATGTAGGTCGCTTACAAACTTGTGTGTGTAGAATACCGGTAGCAGGCTAATTCATCCCGAGGCCCCATGTACATTGTAAACACAGGAATGGCTGGCAGGCTAAACTGCTAAGCAGTTCCTGAATCTCTGCTCGCAGATGCCAATATAAACATGAATAATGTATAAATGTACCAGTATCCAATCCATCCTTTCTTTTGTACACAGACTGGTACTTGTACTGTACATTATAACGTTCTGCTCCTTGAACTTTAACTTGATTGGTGGACATACGTGCACACCCTCCTGATGCAGCAGATATAACTCTGCGTTGTCAGTCCGGGTTGTCATAATGTATGCAAGGTTGCAGGAAGAAGACAAAATGTTCATGGACCTCTCACAAAGTGCATGCAGAGGCACGGTAGTCCGGTCAGGTGTGAAATGATTTAAGACAGCGCACCATTGTACCAGGTAACAGTTCATTTTAATAACTTTTCACTTCAACCGAATGGCTTTTGATTGGCTCTTCCAGATGTGTGACGTTTCCAGTACAGTTCTGCGTTACATGTACATTGTTCATGTATATATGTGGCCTACATGTACATGTACTTGTACCGAGTTAATCAGCAGTCAGGCCATTCAGTAGCTTTTCTTTTTACCTCCATTGCTGGCCCCTCTGTTTATGTTGAACGCAAGACTATCAGTTCTGCAGACTTAATACCAAGTATTTACATCTAATGCATTCATTGTTTCCTAAAGGCATGATGGCAAGGTAATGTTCTCCTCATCCAATGATGGCATGATTGTCGCTTGGGCATCCGGTGGTGGGGTCTATGATAGGATTAAGGTAAGGTATAGTAACAGACCTACATGTGTGTTAAACTTAAAGAATATCCAAGGCTCCCGTACTTGTATACAGTGTAAGGCCCCTGATTCACTCTACTTGTGTACGTGTATGCATTGTGCTTAAAACTTCATTCATTATTTTTCAGGATCATTTATGAGTCGTGCGTTGGCTTGAACAACCTGGGCTCATGTATTGATAGTAATGCTCTTGCCATTCCCGTAGATTGGTTCTCCCATCTATTGCATGGCTTTGAATCAACGTCGGCACCAACTGGTCTGTGGACTCAACGGCTACATCAGAGTCTACGGCCTTGATGAAAGTAAGTCCGTCCATTAGGGGGCCATCCTTTAAGAGGACCAGAGTCCAGGCCCTGCAAGATACATGTACATGTATTTAACCAGTTAACGTCGGATTTTCTTTCCTGAAAAAGCATCGGGGGTGGGGTTTTTTTCTCTGCAAATTCTTTGAAATTGCAATATTTTTATGATGCAACCAAGCACGATGCATCAATACGTCAGCCGTGGATATGAAAAAAAATCTTAAATGAGTTTACACAACCTCCGTGGATCAAATGAGGAGAATTGTGCGGATTTACACATCATGCATCAACTGGTTAAACTGCTGGCATTTTGAGAGCCATCTGGACATCTGTATGCCCCTTCTGAATTTTTAATGTGTTTTTTTGGGGGGGTGGTAGCTCAGTATGAAACGTTGCAGAGCAGAGCCAGGTATTAGCTTTCTTTTTTCGTCCTAACCACCTCTTAATAGTTCATAGACCGTGTAGACTGGACATTGTTCAATAAGATGATCTTTTACCCGAGATTCTCCACATTTCCATGCTACATTTTCAAAGGGTTTCAGGCATGCACATGTATACATGTAGACATTGACCGACATGTACATTACTTCAAATTTAAGTTGGTAAAGGTGGCACCCTCCTTTCTTGATGACTTTTGTGTTCGGGCAAATTATCAGAGAAAAAAGGGGAAAACCCAATAAATGTTTAAGATTCGTAGATGACCTCAACCTGAGGTTTTAACCTTCAGGAACATTTCCTCAGCACAGTATTGATCGTCCATCTTTCAGAACGAGAGAAAAGTAGTATAGTGCAGGTGGACAGTCCCTACATCTCCAAGGAGCATACAGACATCGTCAAGTGCATTGTGTGTCTGGAGTCACGAGTGTATTCAGCAGGGTAAGAACAGGAACCTTGAATGCTGAAAAGACAGTCAAACTCACAAATCTGGCCGTAGAAGATGAAATCTCTGTGACCTTAGTGTAAAGTTCAAATTCTACAGTTTGGCCTGATTTGTCTTGGGAAAATGAGAATTTGCAAAGACATTTTGTGCAGTTTCCATAAAATTTGTGTAGAAATGACTTACAAGATACAAACGTATGTGTTGAAAAAATCTGAAGTGTCACCCATGCATGTTCCACATGTGTAGTGTGGAGTGGAAGTTCCTTTGTTCTCCTGCTGCTAAGAAAACTGTGGGAAAATTCCCCCGTATCCCCCAAAATGAGACTTCCTTCACGCTCGATATTTGACTAGATTGTTCCTCTTAATTTCTGCCACGGATAGCCCTCAGCAAATATGTAAAGAAGTATACGTGCATACATGTCCCCCTCCTCCAAGTCAGAGAAGAAGAAGTTTGAAAAACTCTTTAGGGTGAAAAGTAAATAAGGAACACCAGCCTTTAAATATGCTTGAATTTCTAAAGCAGCTTGACCTGTTTGGATTCTTGTAGGTTTGATTCCAAGTTGATCATCTATGATTCTTCATCTTATCCAGGAAACAAGGGCCTTACTCCAGTCTTCTGGTGAGTCCAAACTAAAAGGAGTTCATGCCATTTGTGCATGATGTTGTACATACATGTCTTCCAGAGAGCTAATTACAACATGTACATAATGTTTGAGAAAAAAACAGGCCTGAGATTTCTCAGCTTTGTAGTTGATTTCAGCTTTTTTGTTTTAGATTCCAGCTTTTTTTCCTCACCAGCTGTGTACAAAAGTACAGGAGATTTTCAAAGTTCAGCTTCTTTATGCCTTTTTTCAGCTGTTTCCAGCTATTTTTACCATTGGTCAATCTCACCCCTGAAAAAAAGGAAACTACTACGGTTGACTTGAATTCATGTCCAATTACCAGCGTCATGTTGCTATAAACAAAGACATGACAGGTAGCAGTAGGTAGGACCATTATCAATGAGATTGTGTTCATGTATGTGAAGGTGAGGAACGTTTTAATCTTGGCTTTTTACCAAATCTGCCCCAGAAGCTTCATCATACCAAGTAAGTTACAGTTGTTCAGTACCTGATGTGGAGCAAATTCTGTATGTTGAAGACTTTCTGCTTTCAAATCCGCCGTCCACTTCCAGTGACTTTGACTTGGGCAGATTTAAAAACAAAGACTTGATCCTGTGCCGCGACGATTTTCGATGAATGGGTCTGTTGTGGTGAAAAACGGAGCCTCAAAGTAGTGACGAAAATTGTATACCACTTTTGGCAGGTGCTCTAATACGGCTTGTGTGCACTTCTCATGCAAAGACACCATGATTTGAGGTTCATGTTCAAAATTTGCAGTATATCCACACAAATATCAGTGCAAGTACATCTTTCGTTTCCTGCTTTGATCTAAGAGTACATTACACAGGCATGATGGGCAATGTTCTCTGCACTCTCTCAGTTGAAGTTATTCGCAAATCCTTACATGTCACCCACAGGTGGACATGTACATGCGCCTACAGTAGACTGAACTTACACGTGTAAATGCGCGGCTCTTCAAAAGAACTTTGACAGAAGAGTTGATCAGCCGGTTGGGTATTTCATAAAGCCAAGGTCTTTCGGGGACAAAGTGTGCGTGTGAGTCAGCGTATGGCTGCGCGATGGGACAGACTATCGCGTGTGTGTAGCTGCTGCAGAATGGCCTTGTACTTGGCCAGCCATTTGGCCAGACTTCCTTTAGAATTCAAGTTCTTGTGTGTTAGATAGTAATATTGTTAATTCAAATACTACAGTTTTTTATAATGCTCCCGTGTTGTGGTCGAGACCATCACAAGACCAGACACAAGACCAGACATGGGTAACAGGTTGAACAGTGACAAAGGAATGCTTTTGTTACAGTTCAGATGAATAGCCTGTGTCTTGAATTCGGACTACAGGTCCTGTGAAGTCTTGTGAAGGTCTTAAGTTTTCTCGACTTCAACACTGTCATTTTCCTGGAAACTAATTTGAGGGCATTTTCATGTAAATTTGTCTGTGGATCTTTGTAATGCATGCCATATTCATTTTGATGTATTTTCCTCCCGTGTCATTGCTGTATTCTGCATCTTTCATGGATTTTCTTTGTTCCCACATGTAGCTCAGACATGTCAGACAGTAAGTTAAATAATTACATGTCATTTTTGAGTGGGCACATGCAGTAACAGATCCAGAGGTTGGCATTCGGACGGCATAGAAATTCAGTGCAAATTATACATAGTACAGAGTTAGTGTTCTCCAAATTTAAAAGCACACATCCTACCAGCAAAATCGAAACAACTTGATGAAACGGTTCAAAAAAAACTTTGAAGAAACTTTTTTCAGAATTTTTAATTTTCTTTCAGGTTTGTGTACCATATACATACTGGTAGGTTTCTTTACTAACACGTACATTCCATTATTAATCCACGATGCCTCTCCGTTGCACATGAGCAGGAGTCATTTCTAAAAAAGTGGAATAAGACAATTTCAGCAGGTTGGCAAACTCTAAATAATGAAAAAAAAGAAGATTAAGCATCAGACCCCAGTCCTCTAAAAACCCTCGTAGAAAACACCCAGCGGAGAGTATTCATACAATACTAAAGCCTTTGCTTGATAAAATGAACCTGCTTTTAAGAGGGTGAATTGCTGTGAGTTTGTTCCAATCATGCCAATGATGATCTCAATATATACGGGTATGGCTTCTGGCCTTCCTTGGGTTCTGTCAAATTTAACCTTGCTGTGATGCACTTGTATAAAAGCACTTTGTGTCCTTAGTGGAGTTGTTACAGATACACTGTATGCACATGTGGTATGCACACTTCTTATTGTATCTATAGATTTGATTGTTTGAATTCCTTCCCCGGCCAGCTGTGTATTGTGTTAGATTTGTACTATACTGGAGATTTATTTCATTTATGACAGATGAAGCACTCACAGATTTTATTAATCTGTGAAACAACCCTTGCAATGGGGAAAACAGCTTAATCTGTCTTTCACAGGTGGCTGAATTTCCTTTCATTTTGGCTTGCCTGCATTTATTTTCTGAGTCCATCTTTTCCCGTTTACATGCTTCATGATATTAGGTCCTTCTTGTGCTTTATGCAGGAGGATACAACATAGGCTAACCTGTGAAGTGCTTAACTGTAACTTACATTTTTACCAGATGCACGTAATGTCAGCCTGAAGTGCCACAAATTAGATCCAGAATCTACAACATGTTGTAGTACACCGTGGTATTAATTTGAAGTAACTCCTGATCTTTTACCGCAGCAATCCCAAGGCTCATGATGCTGGCATATCCTGTCTTGTGCTGATCAAAGATACTGAGAATAACACCTGGTAAGATTCTGGGCTTCATTTTAGTCGGTGGATTATTTAATCTACACAATCATGACAATGTGCGCTTGCAAAATCCCTGCTGTGTTCATGAATGTACACTGAAAATCACATTAAGGTTTTTCAAAAGTGAGAGCGTAACATATTTCATGAATGTGTTCAGTCGTTCAAGTACAGAGAAAGGTTTTGGAAATGGGAGTCAGATAAAGACACACATGTGCTAATATCACAAAATAATATCTATGTGGATCTTCTCGCCATTGGAGTAGTGGTTCTCCCTGACTGTCCGATCCTTTTCCCCTTTGCATGACACTGAGGCTGCCTCCATATCTGTTGTGTGGAGCTAGAGCTAGGTCTTCACTCCATTGAAAGTACGTGGAGACGCGCAGACAATAGACCTAGCCGTAGCTCTGGAGGCCTGTTTTGGACACGGCCAGAAATACTTCTTTGCTGAATAAGTGTCAATAACTTTTTGTTTTTAGAAAGGTACTTTGAAAGGATTGACTTGAATTCATGTACATTGTAACAGGATTAATTTAAAGCATTTGGATATAATTTTTGTGTACGAGACTTCAAATAGTAGTCATTAGGGGAATTAGTGCCATGTACGCAGCTGTTTTGGAGGGGTTTTTATTACTTGATCTTTCAAAGTTGGTCTACGTACTGTAGGGTTCAAAAGGACTGAAACCCATTTTTTTAGAGCATCTTTCACAATTTAGTATTCCATTCTATTTTTATTTAAGCATATCGTTACTGAAACCCATTTTTTTAGAGCATCTTTCACAATTTAGTATTCCATTCTATTTTTATTTAAGCATATGGTTACTTTGCTTCTTTCTACCGGTATTTTAGTTGATGCGGAATAGAAATGGCGTAAATGGTCATTTTGCCTGTTGAAACTTTTGGTCTACATGTCCGGGTATCGCATGACATTTATTTGAAATAACATATACGTCGTTCTAGTTTCTTATCATCTCTGTTCTGTGCATGTGTTTGCCTACGTGCTGCATATGCAGTATCAGTTCATGGCAGAATCTTTTTTCTTAAAGGGGCAAAGTAATTTCTCATTTGCAAAGGGCACTCCTATTAGAAAATTAACATGTCAATGGGGACATTTCATCGGACATTGAGGCAAAGACCGGGGCATCAAGGCAATTACACCTCCAATGGCTCAGTGAAACTCTTGCCCTATTCTGTTTGTGTACATATGCAAATTAATCATTGCAAGGCTGAAGCCTGATTGGTCTTCTGTTGTGTATTGCTCATTCAAAACCTTCCTTTTACTTTTCCCCTTCAGGTTAGTGACGGGCTCATTTGACAAGGTTGTCAAGATTTGGTCTCAGGATGGCAAACTGACCCATCGGCTTGATGGCTTCCTGTCCACTATAACAGACTTGTGCTATGTGCCTAAGAATAAGACATTGTGGATAGCTAGTGGCCTGCCCACTGCCACACTGTACGATCCTAAATCCGGTGAAAATGTGAGTGTTCCTTACGTTTCATAAAGGGAGGTTTCGAGGATGATTTAGATGTGTGATGGGTTGATGTACATGTAAGTATATTTCATCGTGTTGTTTCTGTATGGAATTCAAGGAGAACTTTAGCCAGCAGCATTAATGATCAGTTATATATTCATAAAGAGGCTGTGAATGGGGACTAAATTCATGCAATCATCCCAAAGAAAACATTTTAGACATTTTGGGGTTCATGGTGAAATGTAATATACCATGCAAACGCACTCATCTCTGCGAAAATAATCTGCACTCTTTCATTTTTTTATCCTTTAAAAATAAAACTTTTAGCCATCATTAAAACTGGTTTCTTGTTCTAACGTTGTGTTTTCCCTTTTGTGGTTTTGCATGCCTTTCAGGTCACCGATTTTATTGGAACTTTTCAAGAGGAAGAAGACAATCAGAAATACCACCTGCACATCCTGAAATACATTCCTGAAATGGGTGAAGTCATTGGTGAGTCTCTGACTGTGACACAGTCCTGAAATTGGTGAGGTCATTGGTGAGTCTCTGACTGTGACACAGTCCTGAAATGGGGGAAGTCATTGGTGAGTCTCTGACCGTGACACAGTCCTGAGATGGGGGAAGTCATTGGTGAGTCTCTGACTGTGACACAGTCCTGAAATTGGTGAGGTCATTGGTGAGTCTCTGACTGTGACACAGTCCTGAAATTGGTGAGGTCATTGGTGAGTCTCTGACCGTGACACAGTCCTGAAATGGGGGAGGTCATTGGTGAGTCTCTGACCGTGACACAGTCCTGAAATGGGGGAAGTCATTGGTGAGTCTCTGACTGTGACACAGTCCTGAAATGGAGGAGGTCATTGGTGAGTCTCTGACCGTGACACAGTCCTGAAATGGGGGAAGTCATTGGTGAGTCTCTAACTGTGACACAGTCCTGAAATTGGTGAGGTCATTGGTGAGTCTCTTACTGTGACACAGTCCTGAGATGGGGGAAGTCATTGGTGAGTCTCTGACCGTGACACAGTCCTGAAATTGGTGAGGTCATTGGTGAGTCTCTGACCGTGACACAGTCCTGAAATGGGGGAAGTCATTGGTGAGTCTCTGACCGTGACACAGTCCTGAAATGGGGGAGGTCATTGGTGAGTCTCTGACCGTGACACAGTCCTGAAATGGGGGAAGTCATTGGTGAGTCTCTGACCGTGACACAGTCCTGAAATGGGGGAAGTCATTGGTGAGTCTCTGACCGTGACACAGTCCTGAGATGGGGGAAGTCATCGGTGAGTCTCTGACTGTGACACAGTCCTGAAATGGGGGAATTCATTGGTGAGTCTCTGACCGTGACACTTACATGTACATGTACCATGCTGTTTCACATTCACAAGTTGAATACATGTACATGTAGCTATGTTGGTGCTATGTGATTTCAGATATACCTGGATGTGTTACACGATTAAGTGGAAAAATGTACAGCTGCCATTTTTGGCTCAAGGATGCGTATAAATGTCATGAGTTGCAAATTGTTTGGTGGCAGAGACATTTGGTAGCATGGAAAGTTTCAGTAAATCTGGAGCCAGATATCAAGATCAAGCAGCGTCCAAGGAAAAATAAATAATATATCATGAACCCAAATTAGTGACACCGACTCATCAACTGAGACCGGTGGCTCGTTACAGGGTAAAATCCAGAACTTTTGATCATTGGTCGGGAAATGTTTGCTCTGAAATCATGAAGTAAGCTTTGAGAAATTTGAATGTGACTGGCCAATGTCATGTGAGTGTCCATTGGTTACTTTACATACTGCAAGAGGAAGTGGGAGTCTTTCAAATTATAATTTGTAATTATCTGGGTGATGACCTATCAGCCTTAATGAAGAATTCAAGAGGCAAGTATGACCAAGAACCACTAGTAAACTGGGGCCAATTTCATAGAACTGCTCAAGCACAAAATTTTATTAAGAGCAAGACCTTGCTTAAAAAACAACGGCTGCTCAAAATCTACGTGATGGGATTATCATGCTAACCAAAAGACAGGTGAATACCATTCCAATACACGATACATGGAGTTTTGGCTGGTAGCCTGATTTGTCAAGCAAGGCTTTTTCACGCTTAAGCAAATTTTGTGCTTAAGCAGCTCTGTGAAACTGGCCCCTGGTTGTTGATTCGGCATGTACTGGTAGCTAGTGCATGTGCAAAGAAGTTGAAGTGGGAACGGCCCTAGTCAACCGTTGTCAGGTCATTAGGCCGAAGGGGAGAATAGGGAGCCTTAGGAAGGGCCCAATAGCAAAAAGTGGAAATGATGTACATGTACTATTTTGCCGGCATTTCCTCCCCCCTGCACTATGCTATTAGAAATGATTTATGGCAACAAATGATGGGACCAGCCTCGGTAGGCTGATCAAAAATAGTTGACTAGACTAGTCCAACCATCGTTGACTAGCGTGCATTCAATCAGAGTTATTCAAACTACCGGTATGGTCATTTATGGTCTTTGATCAAACTTATCCTTGATATAAGTTACACCACAAAAAGCAAAGTGTTGTGAACCAATGTCCTGGTTCTACATGCTGGTCTCTAAATTGGTCAATCCACTGTGACCAGAAGCAGCCCCCTGATTGGCTAAAAAGAGAGAGCCACGTGGCAGTTCAACTTGGTGCATAGCACACAATTTTTCTTTTAAATGGCTCATTTTCAAAGAGCAACTCACATTTATGCACCAAAATGTCAGACCCCTCTTTCAGCCTTGATGAGGTGAGGCAACACCCTTTGACAAAGAGAGGAAGCCCACTCTTATCAAGTGCTTTTATTTGGTTCATTGTGACTAGACCTTGTGGTGCCTTCATACAGTGCTTCATGTACAGAGCTCAAGTCAGTCACAGGTATAGGCACGTATATGTTCTGACTCATCCAGGTATTTTTTCTAGGAATACAGAATTAATGAATCGGGCGACTAGACTTCAGGTCATTCTAAATGTTCCTGGACGACTTGACAAAAGAGGTATACCCACTGCCCCTCCACCACACAATAATCCCATCGTTCATTCACAGCTAAAGACCAACATAAATGGGTCTGGACACCAGTTGTGTCTGCATTCCCATGTCAGTCCAGTTGACCAGATTCGTTATTCTGTATTTGTCCATACATACATGTATGCCTCTATGTACAGATTTTTTAATCTATTCATCTGCATTGCAGCTAGTACAAGTCGTCGTCATCTCATGATGTGGAAATACAACCCATCAGGTTGCATCACTGCTCTAAAATGCAAGCATGCTGTAGAGTGTCTGACATACAGTAAGTAAAAGAATATAATGACGCGAAAGCTCATACAGAACCATATTAACTGCGTATAGTCTTGCATTTCTGTTGCAGGTTTTACTCTAGACTGGTCTTTAAATCAGGTCCATCTTAAGGCTTTTCATATAAATCCCTTTGCAAGTCCATCAAAGTCCATTCATAAGACCGGCCATAAGTAACAGGGTGAACAATGACACGGGAGTTTTGGGTTACCGTCCATTGGAATAGCCTCCGACTTGGCTAGAGATAACATGCCGTGCAGTGAACTTGCAGGGACTTCCAGGAACGTGGGCTGGACTCGGTTGCATCACTGTATCCCAGCTTCCGTTGGTTGAGCTCACCAGAAATGCTTGCTCTCCAATTGCAGCCCACAAGGTGCCTATTCTGATTTTTGACGGTGGGAGTGACGGTCAAGCCAACAAATGGGAGAGGCTGCAGTCCAATCATTTCATGTACAGGTGAGGTAATCGTTGGGCATTGTCACCGTATTAACCCTAGAATAGATTGTATTATCTAAAATTGAAAAGAAAGATTTGCAGAAATTTTTTCTTCGTCTAAAAATTGATATTCGTGGTTGATGTTGATTTTCTTCGACCATGTGATCCAGTAACTTGACTAGACCGATTGAGAGGCTGTTTGTTTCATGGATCAGGATTAGTGATGGTTTCAGACAGCGGAAGCCTCCTAACGAATGATGCCAACCAGCTTTGGGATCACTGATCGAGATCCAGATCAAACAAACGGGCCCTCAGTGTTCCTCTTTTTGACTGTCTCACAGCAAAGAGACTTTCCTTTTAGCCGAGGCCAAGAACAAGTTAACCCAGGTGATGAATCTCAAGAAAGACCCACACCAACAGGTGCAAGTCAGTTCAGTCGTACGAGTAGTCAAGCCACAGCTGGGTAGCCATTACATATTCAACAAGCCTGAGGCACAGGTAATAATTTGCTCTGGGACCCTGTAAGCCTTCACTGTCAGAAAAGTTGTTTGAAGGATGTTTCCTTTATAAATTCTCCAAAATTTGGACGGGATTGTAGGGAAGTGTAGCGAGTCCCCACAGCATTTTGGGACCTCACAATAAATATTAAACAGTAAAGTGTGGCCTGTGTATCTGAAAAACAAACATTTAAATCGGGATTGGTTAAGTAAAATTGGGTTTTGGTCAAGTGTGTCCCAAAGAATATTTCACTCGGAAATCTGTGCCTGATTATTAAAAGAGAGGTATTGGTTTTTTGCTGCGAGCATTAACAAGATCTAGGGCTGATTTAGGGGTATAAAAATTTACCAGAGTTTTCATTCAACTTATTTGTTTTATGTTTGAGCTAACTACTTGACAAAAATTGAGGAAAGCACGGCAGCCTCTTCAATGGTCCAATTGAAGATCTTGTAATTTATTTTGCACAAAATTTGTGAAGTACGCGGTGTTTTGAGTGAGTCAACAAGGTATTCGGGGGGGGTCCGTCTGCAGTTGAGCAATTATCCATGGCCAGGAGTAATCAGTAAATTTACCATGAAGAAATGTGCCTTTTGAACAATGTCATGTGGATTCATGCCAAATAACCAAAATGGGCAGTGAAGGACTGTAATCAATTCATGTCCATGACACGGATTTGGCGATTGTGCTCCATGACCACACTTTTACATCAGTTACACGCCGGTGGAAGTCTTGGGGTTAAAAACTGTGACCTTTCAACCCTGCATTGTTTTAAACCTGTTTCATGTGAGCCGAGCTTATAAGGGTGAGTTCAAATTGGACTTCAGCACCAACCGGGGTTGATAAATCTTGACCCTGGTCCAGAGAAGGGTTGAGTTCAACCCGGGTTGAAGTCAATCTTGGGGTTGACGCAGTTGGTGCGGCATAAAATGACCAATCCACACTTGACAGTTTTCTAGTTTCTGAATTTACGGTGAAGAAACCTGTCCCCAGCAACTGTTTCAGGTAAGAAAATCTGACGTTACCTGATTAAAGATTGTCGTATGCGTACAACTCAACTGTGGCATTCATCATCATGTGACTGATGTGGGTTTGTTCAAAAATTTCTCCTATCATATTTCTGCAGCCTGCAGAACATCAGAAACACTACCACCCAGCACTTCTGAAAGCCACATTTGCCGAGGATCTGGATCTCCTCCTGCTGGGGTCAGAAGATGGCAACATCTGTAAGTAACCATTTCTTAGTCTGGCAGAGCTGGAGACCAACAAGACTCTATTGACCGATATGTGTCCCACTTGTTTGGGCTCTTTTGGGCTCTTTCCTACGTGCCTGATTGTAGGAATGCAAACCTGAATTGTCTTTTGTTCCCTTGTTTATTATATCATCCTATTTCTGGTCGTGACACCAAAGATCACTTTTAAAACAACAGGATAGGAAGAATAAAAAAACCTGTTCGAAAGGAATTTGGAATGCCCAGCCTTAGGTGTGGGAGGAAAACCGCAGAAGAATGGTCTTGCTTAAACCAAATGCATGCTCTTTCATTTTGTGCAAAGAGGAAGTTTCTTCTTTGTTCATGATGAGCTTATGCATGAATAATGCTGGTTTTTTGGTGGGAATAATGGAGGATTAAGGCACTCAGGAGATCCAGACATAACTACCCTAAAAAAAATATTTTGCAAAGGTGACTCCTATACGTTTAAAATTGTATTTCCACAATGCCCTTGAGAAGGATTTAATCAAGAGTTAATCATGCCGGCCTTGCAGAAATTATGGTACTCTAACTGTGCTCATTCTCTAGATGTGTGGGGCTTTGATGATGCGGCTGTCAATGCTCTGCGAGATATGAAGCCGGTGGGCATGCCAGAGTTGGTCAAGAAGTATGCTGTTCTGCTCCGTGAGGACTCTGAACTCTTAGGTGAAAACGGTCTGTACCAAACAGGCCTGATGGATAGTCAGGTACCGCAATACCTCCAATATGAAGGGAAAGTTTGAGGCCAGGCTCGCAAAGTTCTTGTGTCATGCATTCTCGCGTGGTTTTGCATCGTTTTGTATGGGCTTTCAAACAATTTTTGGACGTAACTCATTGCAATATCAGTGGAACACAAATGTACAGTTGTCCAAAGAGGGTTCTGACTTGGATACAGCCTCTGATTAGACCGATCTTTAAGTCTAAAAATCTGTCCACAACGGACATGAATGGAATACGGTGTAAACGGGCAGGCAACACAGTCTGCACCTGCAAAATTCAAACGCCTTGACATGCAATCATACGTCCACAATGTGCATTCTTTCAAGAATTGAAAGTTTGAAACGTGCTCAGGTCAGGTTGGTAAAGGGCCAACTCACTCTACAAACCTTGATATGTACAATGTTGGTATTACTAGTTCATTCTCAGACAACACCTCATGCCTCTGTGCACCCACGAGACTTTTCTGGAAAAAACCTAAATGTTTTCTAAGTAGGCTAACTGCCTCAGAGTTGTCTGTGCTGCAGATTTACACTGAAAATGAAACTGGGAGTCACACTGAAGAATTAAACCAAAAACGCTGGGAATAGTCATAAAATGACTTCACAGGTCTAAGTGTTATAGTTGAGCTCTGAAGACCAATGGCACTGTGTTCGATTTGGATGCTTCCATATTTATTTGAACAGATGAAATCACACAAAACATGGTTTCCTTACATGAAAATTTAAGGTGTCATTCTGAGAAAAACTTTAATTGAAAAGTGTTTAAGCCAACTTTCAGTTTCATGTGCCATTTTAAAGCACCAAATACACAGGCTATTGACCGTGAGCCAATAGGAACAGGTGAATGATCGATGGTATAGTGACTTCTAAATTCTGTTATATCTCACGTCAAAAAGGCACAGTATGTCAATACATCGTCTATCAATGTCTTGTGAAATTGTGTAGGAGATACCTACCTGTATAGAAGTATAGAACACTTTGATCTTTTTTAAGACCATGGATTATTTTTAATAAAATAATGACAGTGTGTCAAGTGGTGCTGGCACATGGTTTGCATTTGCTCCAAAGTGTTTGATGATGTAATCATTCCTCAAGGCTCAAGCCTGTTATATGTAGAACTACCGAGTCCATTCACCAGTTGCAGATATTTGTCTCTTCATCAGGCCCAAGACTCGGTGACCAATCGTGTGGCTGGTTTCATCTGTAAGAATGTCCTCATTGGCCACAGCAGCTGCGTGACTTGCCTGACCCTCGTTGGTAGAGACAGTGGTTTTGGTACAACTTACATGGTGTGTGCTGATTTACATTGGAAGTTTAAAAAACGGTCCCAGACCAAAGTGGTGGTAATGAAATCAAGCTCCCTGTAGGCAATGTAACGTGACAATAGTGTAAAACATGTTGAGTTACTGCTCACCTGTTCTTATCAGGATTACCACACCTCTAGAAGTTAGCGATTCAACATGGTGTACACACAAATTTCTCTCCTCCGAGTCCGTCTTGCTTCCACCACGGAAAGCTTTGACTCGTACTTACAAAGTAATTTGTTAATGCTTTTAAATTTGTTTTGCCTTGTCTCCTTAGTTAAGTTCAGGCTGGGACCGAAGAATCTGTATTTGGGATTTGGAAACTGGCACGTAAGTATCATTCATCAAATGAAATTTGTCTTCGTTTTTTGCCCCTTGTACTCACTGTATAGACCCAATTGTGCATGAGCAAATATCCTAAGTCTAAATCCACTTTGGATTGTAAATGTGATTAAACTTGAATAAAATTTCCATTGAGCCATATTTGTGAAGGACTTGACAGATAGCCTTAAGTAATCCTTTTTTTTCAGGTCAGCCAATCAGATGTTACTTTCCTCTTCACTTTTATTCTGAAACTATTAAAATACATGTAGATCACATTTAGGTTTAGTTCCAAGTCCTTTAATCCATCTCCGTGTTTGGCCTTTAGTAACTAGCTTAAGCTTTGAGGTTTGTTCCCACTCTGTGCAAAAGTTGACGGGAACACAGAATTTTCACATCCAGTATTTGTGGTGCGAATTTGCAACAGTTGAACACTTTCCAACTCAAGTAATTTTCACTGCAGAATGTTTTGTGATGGAAAACTTGCTTGGCTTTCGTGTTGACCAGAAGTAGAATGAACCAGCCTTTCTCCAAGTATCTTGTGTCATTTTTTCTTCCAATACATACAAGCACATGTATCACAAGTGCATATGTTTGAAGACGATTTCTCCACCTTAGAATTAACAGTTTTAGAAAAACAATTTAAGGAGGGCCATTATTTTCCATGTGGTTGTAATACTAAAGCTCAGAATGTGCAGACTTGCTGTTTACGAGAGGACTGAGACTGTATTTCTGATGCTGCATTACAGTGTCTCTGTACGTCCTGTGCAATTCTACATGAGCATTGTGTCATGTACATGTACCTGGGCGTTATGTACTTCTACGTTGTAAAATACAGTTATTTTAAGTCACAGCTTAAACTTTGTTTTTATTTCAGGCTGCATGATACATTCCGCAACACTTCCCGTGACTCATATGAAGTGCAGGAATTGGCGTGTGATGGCATCGTAATTGATATGGACTACAGCTGTCAGAGGTATGCATACATGTAGTACTGGCAACTAACTTCAAAACTTCTACAAGATCATTCTGGGAAACTTGTGAAAAACTTGCATTCTTTTTCTGAGTTCTGATGGGATTTTCTACTTCATAATTTGGGAGTTGCTTTGAATTTGAAGGCTCTTAAAACATTATGTTTGCTTTCTTGAAAGTGCACATTTGCAAATGGACACAGTGCGTAGACCATGCGACGTTTTTGAGACAACAGTCTTTTATTAAGTGAATATACCACCGCTTGTGGGGACATCTGTGGCATGCAGTGCACAAGAGATATTGTGCAAATCTAATGCATATTACTAAGTCCTTGCAATTGGTGCTAGTGACATTCAGATATAGCCACCTGTCACTTTTGTTATTAAGGGAGTGCTTGTAAGTAGTCTTGGAGCTGTGACAGGTGTTCACATATTGAAACACTTAGCACTGTGTTCATGCTGCAAGAGCCGTGGGCCCATTGCACCATAGGTATTTAATTGCACAATTAAAGCTGTCAGCTTTTTTGCTATGCTTCCTTGCTCATATCAGAACTCATCACTCCATACCGGCTGAACTGTACACTCCATTCTACATACGTGCAGTTCAGATACCAGAATTCTCACTAAGCCCGAAACTCGCTCTTCCATTTCCACAGAAGTTTTTATGCAGCTGTTCCTAACCTTTGGAATAATCTTCCTCACAAGACCCGTCATGCAACTTCCCTCACTAAAATTCAAAATACTGCATAAAACTCTTCTTTTCCGTGAGTCATTAGCCTAGTAGCCCATAATTTTATTTTTTTTCTCATCCTGTATTACTTTTAAGCGTTGTGATACCACTTTGTGTAAGAATGCTATATAAATGCCCGAAATATTTTTATATTATAGGTGAATCTAGTGCAGTTGTTCACAAACTACAGATTTTTTGACTTTAAAGAAAACTACAAAATGACACTCAAGACCTAAAAACAAGTCCATATTGTAGTTTATGATGAGATTGGTTCTGTTGTCATAAATTCATTCTATTTGTGTGCATCCTATAGGAAGGAGTTTGCCTATGCTTCAAGCGACAAGATGGTTTACATACGCAGTTTTGATCCTGATGGCAGCAAGATGCGTCTGAGCAACACTCTACAGGGACACGAGGGGGAAATCACTCAGGTCAAATGGTCCAGGGCACGCTCCAACTGGGTCACCGCCTCAGAGGATGGAACAATCAGAATATGGGTGAGTACGTAAATCGACAACTCAATGGCTTCGATGGTTTAACTCTATAAAGAGTTAGTTCATGAGTGTTTCAAAAAATGGTATTAAATATTCTCAAATCGCAATCTTAGTCTGATATAGATATCCCAAAAACATTTCTAGAAAGATTGAAATGTCACTCTCAAAAGAGCCAGGTTTTTAACTACTTTGCACCGGGGGACCCGGTATCGGGTACCTTATGTTTGTACGCATAGTCGGGGAGCCCGAAATCAGACAAAAGAGCCAGGTTTTTAAGTACTTTGCACCAGGGGACCCGGTATCGGGTACCTTATGTTTGTACGCATAGTCGGGGAGCCCGAAATCAGACAAAAGAGCCAGGTCTTGTAACAAAAGACCAAGCTGCTGGGACTTGAAGAACAGTTTTTCAGTTGTCAATAGCAGAGATAACCCGTCCTTTTTTGGAAACACTATACCACTATTTGTGGCATTCAGTACGGAAGATTACAACCACGGATGAAAGCTCTCCAGTGCTGCTGTGCCGAAGCAACACATTACTGCTGCCCGCTAGTCTGGCCTCACTGAAAAAGACGCCAGCCGTGAACTGCTCTAGTTTCGAGAGCAAAAGAAAAATATGCAACATTGCACAATCTGGGCTCTCTTTACAAGGCAGCAGGCCTGGCTGAAATACACGGGCGTTAATAGATGTTGCCTCTCAGAGTAGAGTAGCCACCAGACAGTCATTCCTGTGGGTGTAAATGTCTAGTAAATGAAGTAATGATTTTTTGAAGAATTTCGAAAATGGAAAATCATGAAAAATGCCCGTATATGTGCACGGCCATTTTAATTGAACCCAGCACAAAGTAGTTAACGACCATTTGACTGCAGGGGGATTCTGCTCCCAGAGAACTCAGCTGTCACAAATCCATTCAATTTGAAACTTACTAAGCATGTACATGTATACCAGAAGTTTGAAATCAGTGTGAGATTTTCATAAAATTGATTTCAAATAAATGCAACAAGTTGCTAAAAAATCCCCAAAGCATGTTTTCAGGCTAGGTGCATAGGAAATAAAGTTGCACATCGACACTATTGGAGAAAGTGTTGACGATAAGGATTGTGCATCTCCCTCCAAGCTTTGTTAGAGTTAAAGCAAAACCGTCTCAGTAAATTTCACTGTGCGGCAGACAGAAACAGTCTATTTGCTTTATCAGTCAAAGTTGCTTGACCTTTATGTTCACACATTCACATTTTGGAGTGCCAGGATTGTTGTTCAATTCTGTAGTATCAAATACATGTAGAGGGATTTCATATTAGCGCCGTTTGCGCATATCTGTATCGAAATCGAGGCTCTCTGTGTTGAACTTCCTCGGGCGCGCCCACGGAGTCCACACAGTATGTGGAGTATCCGGTTCGTAAGTGTGACGCCACTTCAGTTTAAACCACGCCCACTGCACAAGATACAGGACCATTGCAAGTAGTTCGCGGTCAATTGTCGTTATTTTTTCTTTTGATTTTACGTTTCAAGTCATCCTGAAAGACTCTTCCACAAAACTTTGCCACCTGAAAAGTCTGAATTTAGCGTACCTTTATGTATTTTGTGTCTTGACTCCTTACTTTCAATCGTCTGATCGTATTAAGAATTGAAGCTGACACATACAGCCTCGTTTTCAAACACGGAAGTGCGCAGATTGACGCTAAAAGCGTCGTATTGGGATCCCTCTATTCTTGTGCGTTTAGGGAGAACACTTGTCATAAACTTCCCTCTTCTAGTTTGACTTGGGTGACAGGCGGATGAGGCCTGGAATTGCTCTATATGAGTAGGTCAAATGTCATATGTCATGCTGTGCTTTTTGGAGCATTGAGCAAAACAATGCCTTTAGAAGAGACTACCAATGTTGCATAGTTTTATTTGCTTCTTTTTGCAGAAGGTGAAAAAGAGCTTCTTACTCTCTTAAATTGTCCCCTAAAACTCCCCTGGCTTCAAATTTTTGTAGATTGTGTCTGACATACACGTACAAAGTATTGAAAAGTGAAACATCTTGATCGTGTTTATTATTTGAATTTTGTTTCAGAGCGGTGATGGTATGTCCTGTATACAGGTGCTGGCAACCCACGGAGCCATCACATCTCTCTGCATAGATGCCTACAACAGCTGCATCATAGCTGGTGTTCAAAACACTATTAAGTGAGTCGTCAATTAGTTGACCAGCTCCCATTCAGTTGTCAGTCTCGTGCACCTGTCAGTTGCTTCTCCCTTTCTTCCGGCTGCCCGAGATGTAACGTCCAGGTCCGGCCCTGGTTTTGAAAACGTAAAGTTATAGAAAGGCAGTCAGTTCATGAGTGAGTTCTTCTGATGATGTTTGTCGGAGTTTATCGTTTTTGTCCAGGAATGGGGGTTTCTGTCACTTCAAAAATCCTCCTCCATCCTTTCAAATTGGGGGGGGGACCTGATCCCACAATTTCAGTTTGGGACCCAATCGCACGTATTAAATCATAAGGCCCAATTATTCTGCAATTAGTTTACATTAGTTAAGGAAACAGCAAGCCTTGTATTTTAATATACAAATATTGCTCAGTCTAGAATCTTACTGAAAATGGGCATGATGCGAAAAAGTGTTGATTAGTACACAAAATACAGATATGTCTGGAGGGGGACAGTTGATTGAAGTTAACAGAGGTGTTTGAAATTGAGAAATGCTGAAGGAACTGGTACCTCATATTCCAAGAACCATTGCAGCTGACATCGACTATCCACCCCCTCACCCAAGAAACACAGGTGTTTGTTTTGCCACACCTCAGCATTAAGTTGTGATTCTAATTTCAGTCGTCATGTAAAATACCAATCAACATGTGCGAGTACTGCCATATATCCATGTCTACCTACAATGTTGATTGATTATCTACCTGTACAGTTTACATCATGCAACATTTCCATGGTGGCTCCATAAAGAGCAAACATATGAAATTATCTTCTGGCAAATTTGAATTCTCAATTAAGATTGGTCAATCCATGGCAATAAACAGAGTGACCTATAATCGTGTTGTACCATCTATGTCAAACTCTGCAAAATGCGTTATACTCAACGGAATGCAGTATTTTTATGCTAAAAGCAACATGCGCAACTGCATGATTTACTGTAAATTCAAAGGTGGCACGTTTGTGCACATAGGCCCTGTTAACATCTTTACTGGGAGTCACGTTTGCTTGAAGATAAATTCGTTATTCACGCTCACACTCGTGGAACACAGAATAGTGTAGTGCGTCTGTTTTCCACGAGCTTGAGAATGATAACCATTACTATTAGTCGGGGAATAGTTCGCTGTGCTTTACAATGTCACACAGCTTTACAGATAACATCTAGTGGCAAACTTGATACCATGGCTCCAATAATTCCTAACAAGGTTTATGTCCCATTCATAACAGACATCTCTCCATTGGAGACGTGCGTTGATTTCAGTGTTTGTCAATTCACTGTTGGGCATGTGGATGGAGAGTAGCCATAAGATGATAATTACCTCGTTACCAGTGTCTCACTGTGGCTAGCTATTCCCCAAAGACCTTAACAGGTTTCCATGGTGCATTAAGAAGTCCATGAGGTACCTGTGAAAATAAAAATGACTGTGCATGGCAAAATAGTCCTCTGTGCTGATGACGCAACATTTTGTGCTTTCCTGGACAATGGGCCCAATAGACTCCACGGGAAAGTGCACATATAAAACAACTACACCAATTGCACCCACCGAGTAAGTACAGCATGGTGTCCAACCATAGCAAATTGTCTTAAGTGTTGTTTGCCAAAAATGAAACCAATTTTTGGTATAGCACTCAGAACTTCGGTAGTCTCTATACCGACTGTCATCTTTATAGTGTTGGTAAATGACACTTATTGCTCACTCTGTTATGGAAGGACGCGATGTTTGTTGACGCTGGATACTCACATGTGTCACATGACGTACTTGGCCCACGTGGTCAAATTTTAGGTCATGGCATTCAGGCCTTTTCTGCCATTGGCGACAGGAATTAAGGAATTGACGATTTTGTATATCACCGGGGTCATTTTTTCAAATACGCATGACATAAGGGGCTGAGTTCGGGCAGCTTGTTCCCGTATTTTCATGAACAGCTCGATTTGTTGTTTGTGGGTCGGCCGCTCGAACGCAACATGCAACATGGCGGCGTCCATAAATACGTTATTCGAGAGTTAAGGTTTGGATGGGCTGTATTCTTTTCTATATAAACAGGAACATTCATTTCGGAAAAATAATGAATGTTAATTTTGCTAAACTACCCATTGTCTACATGGTCTATGGATTTGAGAGCCATCTCTCTTCTTTTTGCAGCTGTGCAAAAATCAAAATCTCACGAGTTATTTCTGTGTGTTCCTGTAAAACCCTGACGAGGAGATGGTGAGTGATCCTGTTCTGAGGACAGTGTACTTGAGTCGTGTTCCCGCTGTTCGAGCGCGAGAACACGAAACCCGTGTCAAGAACAAGCCGCCCGAACTCGAGCTACATGTATCATGCCAGAGTTTTGGACAAGGCCATTGCAGTGAGAAAAAAAAGCAATGCTGCATCCGTTGCAGTCCTTGCATTTGAAATTGATGAACGATTGTGTATACTTCCAATTTTTGAAGGAGAGCGAAGTGCATTTGTTGAATTATTTCACATTTTCTTTGAACAGAGTTTATGATCCAGACAACTACAAACTAGTGCAGACGAATGTTGGACACACAGACTCCATACGCAGTATTCTACACCTGCCTGAAAGAAATCAGGTTAAACTGAGTATAATAATCTTTATTGACTGTGCAAATTCAATTTAAATACACATTTTCCATGTCACTTTAACAGTAATAGAAGCAAGATAGCTCAGCTGCTTGCCAAGTTATCGTTGGGCTCAAACACAGAATTTGATTTCAGAGTTTTGCTGATGGATACATTTCATTCACAGTGTGATTGAATTACATGATTTCAAAATTCTGTTTAAGTGAAGTTTAAGTTCTGTACATTGGAACGGATGTATGAGATTGTTTAAAAATTGTCGACTTTGGTTGTTTGCATTTGTGGACAGTACGTTTCTGGTTCTTGGGATGGCAGTCTGCGTGTCTGGAATGCCTTCAAGCCCATCGCTCGCAAGAAACGCCTCAAGATAGAGGAGAAAAGAGAGAGCATTGCAGGATTCAGCGCCAACAACCCCAACTACCTCATTGAAGATGATGACCTGGCTTAATCCCTGGCTTGGTTCATTGCTTACCTTTGAGAAGTTAACAGTGAACTACATGTACTTGTCATGAGTAGAACCTGAGTTTGTATTACTGAAAACGATGGTGCAGCCCACTGGCTTGTGGCGTACATAGTGCTCCACTTTTATGACATCAGAGTGAGATTGTCTCTGCAACTCTTCAACCTGTACAAAGGCATTGGCCATTATATACATGTAAATAAAACAGTGTACATTGTACATGGACTACAGCAATGAGGACATTAGCGCATGCCTGTGCAACCTGAGGGACTATAGTTGACTGGAAGAGGGTCCTAAGTGTCAGTGTTGTTGTCGAGATGCCCAATAAGACCTCCAGTCTGAATTCAAGCCACAAGCTATTCATATGAACTGCAGCAAAAGCATTTCTTTGTTCACCCTGTCACTTGTGGCTGGTCTTGTGTCTGGTAACACTGCTACGTGTATGTGAATGCAAAGGCCAGAGCAAATGGGACTCTTTTCTGGTCACTTCAGCATATGCAGCAAGGTATCAGACGGAGAGAACCCCCCCTGCTTTGTGTTGGTCATTGTCTCGCAGGAATCTGGGGAATTCCTTTCAGACATATGGGGGGGTGTGTTAAGTAACAATAGTCTGGAATGTGTATAGGGATTGGACATGTTGTGGGGGTACGGGCCCCTCGGTCTCATTTCTTGCTGGGTATACACTTCAAGGTCCAGCGGGGATATGCATGTACACAAATGACCAAATTATACTTGCTTATTTGTGACCCTCTCTGTGAAATGAGTCACTTTATCAGGGCCACTTTTGTCAAGGTCTGTGAAAGAATTTTACACAGCGTTGAATAGTCAAGGAGATGGGGGCAGCAGAATCCACCCCCCCTTCCTGGTTGACATTTTTGCCGATATCGGCACAGTGTCTGTTTCATGAGCTGAACCTTTAGGAGTTTTAGAGTAACTCGTTGTGGTCACTTTGACACCAGTTTTGTGAAAATCGAACCTACTGTTGTGGCGCAGCGCCCATTTTCCCTAGAAACGTCAGCCACTGTGGCGCCCAGTGCATGAGGGCTGGCATGCATGTAGCCTTGAAATTCAAATGACCGTAACAACAAAACCATACATATACGTCTGATTGGGTTCAAACTCCACATTTATAATGATAACAAGAGTCTTTATGTGCATGCCAAGTTTCAACAAAATGGAGCTTGGCACGGGCCCAGCCGAGTATTCAGGGAGGCAGAATTCCCCCGACTGTGAGCTGGTCCGAAACAACCCAGCTCTTTGAGGGTTAAGCAATAGGAATGCTCAACATTTCATAATCTACACCGCGTCAGTTTTCATCACACTAAATTGAGGGACGCATCAAAAGAAAGAGCTCGAATTCCTCAGTGTAATATGAAGTAAAACTCAAAAGCGGCTTCGGTGATTTGTGACTCATTTTCACAGAGTGAGTCACCTACATGTATTTTATAACACTCTCTGTCCAAAATGTAAAAAAAAAAAAACATATCGGGGTTTTTCAAACAAGTGAACTGTTTTAATTAAAATATAAAAAGAACTTGTATCGTTTCAGCAGGCAATTCAATAAAGATTGCTTGTAATTTCCCTCCATTTAGTTTTTGAGTTGTCTTCACTTATCTTGCCGTGCGAGGGAGCTGCAAGCGGTCAAAATGTTGAGGGTAGTGCTTGACTAGGCACCTTTGATGATTTGGTTTAACTGTTGAAATTGTATCCGGGTTTTTGTCTTGCTTAGTTTAGTGTTCATTGCATCAGTCCAGCTTTACAGTTACAGGTGATAGCCAGAAACTGACAAGAACGATGATTCTGATGCCCAACGTGTTGGCCTCATGTAAATGACTTAGCTACGGCTGGAAATACATGTACATGTGACTTGCACTCCTGTGGAAGCCACTGTACATGTCTTGTGGCAGGAACGGTGTTTCCATCAGTCAGAAGTCATGAAATACACGTAGTCTCGAATTCTCAGAAATTTGATGGCTATTTCCTGAAATTCAGTAGCCTGCATCATTTACATCGGCTCTGATCGTGCTATATTGTGTTTTCTTTTTGGGCAAAATGCCAAAACATTTATCATATCTTACTCCTGTTCATGCTGAAAAGCCTGGTTTGGTCGCTCTAAAGCCAGGGCCCACTAGCCAGAAAAAAAAAAATCCAGCCGCCCCCCAGCCAAATCCCATAGAACTGTGTGTTAAGATGTCCTTTGTGTTTACGCATTGGGTTATTTTACAAAGACCGTGCCTAGGGCCAGGCAGCGGAATGTTTCTTTATCAGTGGCCGGTTTCGGCTGTCTTTGAAGTATTATTTTGGTTGGGGGTGTTGTGGCCTGGCTAACATGTGGCAAGCCCCCCCCCCCACCTCAAATCAGGATTGCTCGGGAAATGACACCCCCTTGCTATTGTGGTACCCCTTTTGCGGGTTTTCCGAGCTGTTGAACCATGCAGCAGACATACCAAAACGGCCATCATCATGCCCTTTGGCCTTTTTTGAGTTAGTGCGCATGTCATTTGGTTTACGGAATGCAGCACAAACATTCCAACGGTTAATTCGCGAAATCACGCGCAGACTCCCCTTTGCTTTTGCTTATCTGGATGACATCTTCGTTGCTAGTTTATCCTTGGAGAAACATGAAAAACACGCCTCCTTTTTGACCGCCTTGCAATGAATAGTGTTGTTATCGACCCCAGCAAGAGTAAGTTTGGTGCAACTTCGCTTAACTTCCTCAGACACGTGGTCGACCAACAAGGGATACGCCCCGTCCCAGACAAGGTGAGAGTTATTCGCAAGTTCCCTGTACCCAGCTTTTTAGACAAATTATGCGAGTTCCTAGGCCCAGGTTACTTCTACAGGCGCTTCATTCCTAAATGCACAGACACTATCCAACCCCTCACTGACTTGCTTAAGAACAGAAAGAAGACGAATGAGCCCATTATCTTCAACGACAAAGCTAAGTCACCATTCAAGCGTACTTATTCGCAGTTAGCTGATGCCACGACGCCCGTTCATCACCCCAAGACTGACGCCCCACTATAGCTCCATTGGTCGACGCATCTGACACTGGAGTTGGGGCTCTCCTGCTGCTTAGTGGTAGGACGGCATTTGGCAACCACTTTCCTTCTTTTCCAAACACCTGCAACTGGCAGAGAACCGCTACGTAGTACGTTTGGAGCAGAGCTGCTCGCTGTCAATCTAAGCGTCTAACCTCAATCCGTCACATGTTGGAAGGCCGCTCTTTCTGCGTATAATTATACGGACCACAAACTACTACCGTTTGATTGTTTCGTTTTCAAATGGTGCATGGTGTTGAAATGTGCTTATGTAAATCAGTCGGTCATCAACTCGGTTCATTGCCTTTGCTAGGTTCTTATTCTTTTTAGGACACTTTCATTCCCTTTTAAATCACATACATGTAGAAAATTTACCGAATTTAAATTTCATACTGATTTATTCCACGGAGCAAACGACTCCCTCCCCCACCGCGCAATGGAACCTTTTAATTTGTGACCCTGGTTGCTATAAGTCAATAAAATGGGAGATGGCGCGCCGTTCTTGATGTCGGTTTATTTCTGGAAAACAGGAAATAAGTCTTTCCCGGTCAGCATTCGAATAACGCTGACGAAGTTCCCGTTTACGTCGCCTATTCTGATTGGTCGATGGATTGCAATCATAAGAGAAAATATTTAAATACCAAAAAGGTAACTGGCGAAACTACAAAATTATGAGAGGGGGGTCGTTTTTCAGTTCGGTGACAATTCCATAGTACCGATGCAAAAATGCACGTTAGTAAGGGATGCAAGGCAAGCAAATGGGAGACGACAGAAGCGCAAATAAATAGCGGCAACGAAATTGGTTGAACTGGAACCAAATTACCTGCAGCGTGCAACAGATGGACAAAACTCACATTTTTATCCTTCATGACACCATTGCAATCTCCTGAAAGCAGTCAAGGTTAAATGGACGATAGTGAAATGGTACAATAACAAACATAACTATGATCAATACAAAGAAAGCTAAGTACATGCACCCGTAGTGCAAAATTAGCTGGAGGCCATGTTGGAATACAATGGTCGAAAACCGCGACTGACTTGGGGCTATGCACATGGTTCACCAATGTAGCAATATGTACAACTTATCGACAGTCCGTCCGCGTACCAAAGGGATACGCTATGAAGCACTCACGTTACCCGGTCTAGTCGACGTCATTTTGCATTGCAGTGACTCGCTGAGCAGTACAGGAAGTGCAACTCCGTGAACTCACAGGTGGGTAAATGCTTCACGTTAAACTTTCCAAAAAGCAAATGTATACACGCATATGTCCCAGAGTTATTTGGAGTCATGCTGTATATGAGGTTGTCTTCATTACCTAGGATTGTAATGCGTTTATGTGTTGAAGCTTTACTTGAATGTTAGACTTTTCAATGAAAGTGACAAAACTGAAACTAGTTCACGACGACTGTAGGCAAACAACTTATTGATGATTTAGTATTCATAACTGCAGTTACATGACTCATCCACACAGTGTTTTTTCAATACGCTGTATGGGAATATTCATTGTGTTAAAGTAGCCGTCCTGAGGCATCCCATTCGATGTCTCACTGTCAAAAAGATAAACTCCCTCTATGAAAAATTGCTCTGGTATCTTTCTCTGCAAATGCATCTCTAGTCTAGTTTATCTTTTTTTTTAAGATTAGCAATGTTATAATGAAATGCACATCTAAGAACATCTGAGAGACGTCGATTGTGATTGGTTGCTGAGGACTACATCAACGTACCAACGTGGATGCCAAGCTTGACGATCACTAACAGCCCGTGTGAGTAACCTTTCCAACCCAAATAGTGTCATGCGGAGATATTTCCATGTTATTGTCCGTTTGTGCTTGTAATGTTTAGCGTGCAACAAGTTTTGGGGGCATATGGCGGTGTTAAGATCCAACTTACGTCAGTGCGCCACATGAGAGATTTGCATGAATTTAATGCCATAACTGTATGTGACTTGACAGTTTTGCCCACCAATGTGTCGTACAAGTTCAAATACTCATTGATAGAACATAATAAACCACGACTAGTTTTAACATATACTTAGCGTCGACGAGGCATTACACTTGATAACAGTTTTTCCCTTACCTGACTTATATACATTTTTGGAAACACTCTATACTCAGTGCTTGTAAGAGAACTTGCAAAAAAATTCACACTCGGGCTTACTTGGGTGAGACTCGAACCCAGGACCTCTTCCTTACTAATGCAGACGTCTTAACCTGTTGAGGGCAAAGCCTGTAATTAAACTTAATGTAGGGATATGAGTTTTAGCAGCCGTCTAGTTGAAGTAACAGTAACTCATCCATAGAGGTCATGAATATTCAGTGGCTGTTTGTTTCATAGTACTTGCTATTACCATAGAGCTACAACTACTGGGTTCTGTTTGAATAGTATTAAATATCGTTTGTGCAAGAGTTGGACTCTCTACTTGACTCATTAGTGAAATTCCTAGGTAAGATTACTTTTGTCACTTTTATCTCAATAGTTTAGAGGATAGATACATTTTAACTGGGTTTTGAGAACAATGGGGGTGGCTCCCAACATTAGAATAGCACGCACTTGGTTTTGCGCTCTCTCGCTACTGTTTTGTTGCTGCCTAGATTGGTGACTTAACGGCATCACAGCTTACTCTCTTTTCCAAGATTTAGGGGGTAAGTCATTTGCATTTCTGCCATTGAGCTTGTCCTGCAAAGTTCATAGAAGACACTGATTTGTGTGGCTTTCAGTCTGATCTATTCTTGGGGCTCAGGGCGAGTGACTTTTGCTTAGTGGTCAGAGTTTATTTTGAAGTTAAATGGCCTTTCTGTACGTAGCCATCGCACACACAGTGCTGTGTTGCATTAGACCATGGCAGCGTAACTTACTGTACATGTACTTCTGTACTTGTAAAGCATTATGTGCCGTGTAGTGTGGGTCGCGCGCTGAGCACAACTGTGTACATGGGTCGTAATTACTGGACGCGTTGCCCCTGCATTTTCTTATGAGTTGTCCAGATATTTTTATTTGTGTATTTAATCCTATAGCCATTTCTTCGGCTGTTGCCCCTTATTAAAATAATTATTGGCACGGCACAAGGAGAAGTAGTAGAGGCCGGGGGATTCTAGAGCGGAAAAATAGACCACGGTAATTCCCCCAGGACTTTTCCGCTTCTCAGGAAAATCGGGCTGCGATGAAGCCTCCGAGAAAAATTGAGACAAATTAAAAAAGAAAAATGTATATATAAATAGAGACATGAGTACAGAAACTAAATCACAACGCCACCTGGTCTTATCGGACTTTAGGCGATTGAAAAAAAATCATTTCTAGTTGATTTTGTCAAACAGTACCACATTCCATTACCGCCACCCGCTAAAAAAAGTCATTCAAAGCCGGAATTCGTAAAAGCAATTAAGGCGAGTCCACGACAATTTAGAAATCTCACGAGACAGTCATATCATCAGCTTTTAAAAACAGCGCAAGACAACGGCATAGAATTTACGGCTACGGGGACAAAAGATAAAATATTGCGAGCAGACTTAATCACTGCGATTAAGGCATACATTAAACTGCAGGTAATCGAAGAAGTGGACATTCGGAGAAGTAGGCACAAACACACAAATACGTGGTTCACATTCGAGCTTTACAAAAATATCTGGAACTCGGTTTGGAATTAAAACAGGTTCATCGCGCAATGTCGTTTAAACAGGCTCCATGGATGAAAAGTTACATCGATAAAAACACCGAGATGGGTAAATTGGCAAAGTTCGATTTCGAAAAGGATTTTTTTCAAGTTTCAAGTTTGGATTAAACCAAATTATAAAGCGACTGCACCGTTTAAGGAATGCTATCTCTCATTCGTCGAAATATATCGGATAAAAACAAAGCTAAATAAGCCAATCTACTGCGGAGTAAGTGTACTAGATTTGTCAAAAAGTTAATGTACTATTTCTATTATAATACGTTAAAAGCACTTTTCGGTTCAAACGTGTGTCTATTGTACAAGAACACTAGCAGTTTACTCGTTCAAATTCAAACGGGCGATTCAACCAAGAACCTGCACAAAAAGCGGAAATTGCTTGACTTTAGCAATTATCCAAGGGATCATAAACTATACGATCCGTAAAATAAAAAGTCATTGGCAAGATGAAGGACGAATTTGGAGGTCAAACAATATGGAAGTCATCTGCATTGGACCGAAAATGTACTCGATTTTAACCGATCGAGAAAATTTGAAAAAGGCTGAAGGAGTTACAAAAGTTGTAACTCAAAAACAGTTAAGGTATATAGAAACACCGTCTTTGAAAAACGCAACACTTTAATAAGCAACAGCCTTTTAGATCGGATAAACATCTGCTATTTACGGTTTCGCAACATAAATTAAGTCTTTCGCCGTTGGACACGAAGCGTTTTGTTTAATAAGACGGGATTAAAACTTTAGCATACGGGCATTATCCAGCCGGTGGTAATTCGGTGTCTTCTGGTATCACTTGAAGTTCCTGCCTCTAAAAACTACGTTTGGGCTGTTTATTAAATAATATAAAGTGGGTCCCGTTTTCACGCGCTTGCCGTTTACTCGTTTTAATTGCGTCGTGCTTTCTCAATTTGATAAACGTCGAGCGAGCAGAGGGGATCAGTTGCTCTTTTAACTGCTCCACCCTCTTGCTCGCCCGGATAGTATTGCTCGCCTGGATGATATAGATATCTAACTTATACACCCGAAGCGAGTTCACGCGTTTCGCTTTTCACGGGCGTTGCGGGTGTTTGTTTCACGCGGTCTAATTTGACGGCGTTTGCGGGATCTTTGTCAATGTAACCCGTGTTCTCCTGCGTTTAGCGATTTAATGACTTGCGGCAACGTTTTAACCATTCAAAGTTTTTTATGCCAACGTTTGACATTTCGTGAGCGTATTGATGGCCAAATAACCTATCGGCTAAAGTACGATGTAACCGTTTGACTTTTCCCTGCGACCTATGTACACCGGGTTCACCTACTTGAATTTCGACTCGGTGGTTTGTCATCAACCTTTTTGAATTCCGATCCTGAATTTACCATGATAAATTTAGGCCAAGTTAACGGAGACATTTTGTAAATTTGTTTAATAGCAAGTTGGAAGTCTGTTGAGCCGTTTTACTTGTTAACGGCTCTGCGTCTTTACAACGCGAAAAGACGTCTACTACAGCCAAAATGTAATTAAATTTTACGATTTACTCGATCCCGAGGCAAGTACAGCACGCCCAATTGATAAGCGTCGTTTGGTTTGACATAGGCACGTAGGGCCTAGGCATGTAATCGGGCGCGGGTAAATAAATTTGCCCAATTGCTTGTTTTTTAATGAGGGTCTCATGGTCGATTTTTCTGCGCCTGTCTTTTGGTGCAAGTGGTCTACGGCACTATTACCTTTCCAGTATCCCTCCGAGCAGTAAAATAATTTCGAAAATTCTTTTCCATTTAAAATAAACCTAACTAAATCGATACGCTAGAAAACCGAGTAAAGCAGTTCCACTTATAATCCATATGAACTCGCGAATTTTCTGGTCTGCTGAAGGCACGCAGAAATCAGACAACCCTGGTACCGGAGGCAGAGATAATACATGTTTACCCTTAAATTGGCATAAGTGCGCAACGCTTCGTCGACGTTTACAAATGTCTGCTGACTCACGCGCTCTTCTTGCATGCGGTCGTTTAAAAAGTCTAGCATGTGAACGCGATGTAGTTCCCAGTCTTCTCTAGCTTGCACCAGTTGTTCAAACGCAAGGTCGTGTCTTTTACGTTCTTCGTCTACTTTACTTTTTGATATACTACTAAATAAAAAAATTGAACCCGTAGATGCCAGAGCGTTTACTATAGCTCCGCCAACCGTCATTAAATCACTTGCCATTTTTAAAATATGTATTTGTAAACAGGAACAACGAAATTAAAGACAAGTTGATTGAAATTCAAACAGATCAAACGGATATCGAAGCGATGCTAGGCGACGTGCGCGCTGACTTGGATCATCACGGTGATGTGCTCTTAGACATTCAAAATGCTTTAGCGGAAATTGCAGCACTCAAAGGCCGAAATTGTTTTTGTATTACTACTACTGCTTACATTTTTTAAACTTAGTTACAGCAGCAGTTGCTCCCGAGTTGGGGGGTATTGATCATGCGAGTTCGCAATGAAAGAAAGACAAGGTGACGGTCAGTTGACTACTATAACCCTAAAGCCTCAAAGGTTGTCGGTGGACTCGACTCCAACGCTGCTGACCTGCGCTGTGCAGATAACCCTTGTCCTGTCTTTAATCAGTGGTGTGTAGTTCTCTTTAGATTCCGATTCAAACTGATCAGTCTTGATCGGCTGTTCAATGGTCACTGGTGTATTGATAAGCAGTTACTTCGAAGAGATTGATTTGCAAGGGCGTATTGTTATTAAAAGCTTTCACCAAAATGTCCCGCCTGCACGTAGGTTTCCTCCGAAACAAGATTCGTGCAGGTTGCGGTGCGTTTGAACGAAATGAACTTTAAATGAATTTTCTCAGCATCGTTTGAATATGCAGCAACTGGTTTGGCGATCCCAATAAACCTTTTCACTTAAAATAAATTTATAATTATGCACGCATGCGCATAAATGGCCTTGGCGGCAAGGGCCATTGAAATGGGTACGAATGTGATTATTTTCTCTGAGGTTTTTTGACTTTGTTAATTTTTTTCAGAAAAACCCAGGAAATTGTTGTTGCTGGGGCCTATTAGTTTCTAATCTAAGCGGTGTTTGAGTGCTCTGCAAAAGACTTTACAATCGTAATTTTGCCTGACCACATGCGATTAAGCTGGATTCATGGAACTCGCTGCCTGATCATTTAAGACAAGAACCTGACATCAAACATTATCAGCAACATCAAAACATACTTTTTCTCGTTATCTTTTTCATCGTGAGCACAAAATTGAGTTTTCGTTTTCCACCTCAGACTGGCGCTTTGGAATGTTATACAGCTTAAGGGAGTTTATAATTTCTTTATTATTATTATTGTCTGGGCCGGCCATTCCTTCGAGGGCACCCAGTGGCTGATATACATATCACGAGTCAATTAAGGTATCTGCGGGTACGAGGCCGTAACGTTCACAACATGTGAAGGGCAAGGGGAGAACTTTTTATATCTTAAAAACAAAATTGTGCTTCCTGCTGCCGCATGGGTGGAAATCTCTCCTCGATCGTGGGGAGGGGGCATCAATTTACACTTTTTTGTGCACAATGCGTGCTTATTATCTTATTCCATTTATAAAAACTCAAACGGGAAAATCCTCGATCCATCCATTCCTGTAGTATTTTGTTTTGCTTAAAACATGGAGGGGACATTCGACATTGTGTCCCCCCCAAGCCAAATTTATGGGAGGGATGTGTCCCCCTCCCCCCGGAATTTCCGCCCATGTGCTGCTGGCAAGATACGCCGGTGGGTAACCGATCTTGCACTTTTTCAGACCAGATTGAAGCTGCGGCGTGGCTGTTATCATCTTGGGATTAATTTCGCTTCTGCAGTTGGTGTTGCTGCTCGTGGAGAATGTAATCAATCAACGGGAGGGTTAATGCCAACAGCGAATTCTAAACACGAGTAAAGGCCATTACATTTACATTAAAATCTTATACAATTCTTTATTACAAATTCGAAATTCATATTCTTATAAACACCATAAAGGTCGGAAACAAAAATCATTATGAATCATAATTATTACAGGTGATGGTCTATATCGAATCATTTTTTGGTCAACTGAATCCCTTTTTCATAATGTGACCCGCTCTATGAAAAAGGGTATTAAGGGACACTGTGCTAATTCACACTAAGGCTTTTCATGTGCACAGGGTGATTTTCTACTTCTTGGCTTATTGGCTTCTATTTTATCAGTTCTTTCACAATTTATACCAGAAACCTAACTGTTGCTTTGGGTATCAAGAGACTTTCTTCTTAGCTGATTTCTTTTTCCACTTCCTGTGTTTCAATTAAGGGGCTTTTTTTCTGAAGGCAATTCTGTTAGTGTGTATGATATGATCGAAAAATCAATTTCTCTCCAGATTTAAAAATGCTACAAGGTTCAAACCTACACCAATTTAAAGCTTATAATGTAACCAATTCAAATTTGTATGCAACTCATTTTGAAAAAAGAAATTCCTATAATACCCATTTTTGTGGAGCCGGTCACATATGAAAAAAAGACTGATAATGTAGGCCACAGAGATAAATGTGATGCAAAATTAATCCTCAGAAATATAACTGATATACAAAACAAGGTGGCTTCACAAATGGGACGAAGCGACTGTCGGGTGCGTACACGTAACTGCATTTGAAACGCACTACGCCCATCTACGTGGCAAGGGGGCAACTGATCATATTAAGGTGCGTTCAAAAATGTCCCAGCAGGTTAATTCGTTAAAGGGTGAATCATGAATCCGGTTGTGCTCGACACGATTAAATAAAGAAACACTGCATTGGGGACTTGTATAGTATTTGCTGTCATGCTGTTAAAATTCTATTCCATGACTAATATCAGGGGAAAACTATATCAGCAGTTGTGCGATCACGGACCATTTACAGGTTGTAGGATGATTAACTTCAGTTTAGAGCTGGTTCAAAGCGTGTTACAGCCGTTCAAGTATCGAAGTGTAATTTAAAGTAACATAACGCTGGACTACGTACGTGCACATAACACCCCCCAGCAATAAAAGTGAAAGACAGTTTTTAGTGAATTTTGGTGATGTCACGCGTGCCAATTGTCGTCAAAATCTCAAACCTTTTCGAAAAAAGTTGAGAACAATTCGTACCACGCATGGAACCGAGATTATACGTGTTTTAGCACTGAAGTTCTTTGCATAGCACGTCCCTTTAAGATACATGTATTTGATGGAGTGTCACATTGTTCAGTTCAATCGTTGACCTCTTGTAGGTTTAGGTGTTCCACTTTGGCAGAAATAGTATGCTTTAACCCTTTTATAAGCAATATGGTAGTAATTTCCTACCACCTTTTGGTATATTTCAATAACCAGATTTTTGTTCAATTAAGCTGTAGAGCCCCTTTAAATTAGCCCTAACCAATGTAGAGTCAAGTATTTTGAAAGACCAGTATTTCCAGAACGCGCCAAAGCTTTGTGCAGTAACTGGATCTCTTTGTGTGCAGACTTGTGTCTGCTATACTAATAGGAGTGTAAACAATCCGGACACCCTTCACCTTTCCTACCAAAAATAGCTATTTGCCGAGGTATTCACGTGGATGTGAAGCACAGCTCACTTTGCATGGTCGGTAGGCGGGACATCTTTGACGATCAGAGCTTGTAGGCTTAGAGTTAGAGTTAGGGTCAGGTCAACAACTGTGTGGATTATGACTGGTCTTATTGTATTTTCACATCAGCATGATGAAGTTTAGGGTGCTGATGGCTGTATTGGCTAACATAAAAAATTCGTACCCGTTCATCGGTGCATTTGGCTTACACAAATGACCTGGGTGTTTTTAACTACTGCTTTATTATACCGGGGGGGGACCTAGGGTGTGGTTGCTCTTACTTAATCAGTGGACATTTCAACCAGAGCTGAATTTATTAAGTAGGTTGGGATGTTTTACATGCGAGTTGAACTTGATAAATAGGTTTTATCCCTTTGGGAATTAATGCAGCAACGTGGTACTTCAATTAACGCTATGGTGAACTGGGGCGAATAGGCATTGTGGCACTTCATTTGCGACGTTAGGTGTACGTCCATGCTCAGTAGCCTACATGTACATCCGTACATATGTACAGTACTGCAACACTGTCGGTAAAAACGTGCATTATCGTTTTGAACGAGATGATAGCGCCAAATTTGACCGAGATGGACGACTTTCCAGGAGTTGATTCTTTGATTATAAAGTGAGAAAGTGGACTTCCTTTGCTCATTGGCAACAAGTGAGCAGGAGTTCGAGGGTAAATATACCAATGGGCCATTATTACTAAGTCTCGTCGTGGATTAGCTTATATAGGGCCCACTAGTTATGCAACTCAGGTAACTGACGTGATAATATTGTCCACGCTGGATCGTACGACACTGGGGAGCACTGTAAAGCAAACACCGCATTAGTTCGTGCAAGAAGAAAATAGCTCTGCTTTTGGTTATACGCCTCTAGAAAATAGGGTCAGTAGGTCGGGAATATAGGCCTATTTCCGTAAATATTTTCTGCTGATTGAATTTTTATTTTGGTCTCTCTTTTTTGGCCTTTTAAAACTGTCTTGACTTTTACACTAAATATCAAATCACAGGGTTTGAATGAATTTCTGTTGGAAGTTGTAGTAGCTAGGTAGTTCAGTATCGTGCGACATTTTGAAAGGTTGGCATCGCTGAGACAGTTTACCATCTTATTACCACTGATCAACCCCCAGAGGCTCACCTGCTGGCATATTCCCATTCTGGCAGGTTTGCCACGGTTTGCCTCAAATGTACCACTGGTCTGACAAGGATGGCCTACTGTACATTGCCTCTGCTATGCCACCGGTGGCCAGCCAGTTTTTGCTGCAAGGTTTACACATTGTAGGGTGTGCAACTTCAGTCTACAGCTGTTTCTAAGCGTGCTACAGCCATCAAAGTATCAAGCAGAATTTAAATTAACATAATGCTGGGTTACGTACACATAACACCTCCAGCAATAACAGTAGTGAGTACAAAACACCCGGCATTTTTGACGAACCAAGAGGATGTCACGCACGCGAAGCTGCCGTCAAAATTACGAACTTTCTCGAAAATGTTTAGAATAATCCGTACCACGTATGGAACCAAGATCATGCGTGTCTTTGCAATGGGGCTGTTTGCAGTAGCCCTTTTAAGGTACATGCATTTGATGGCGTGTCGTTCTTCAGTTCTATCGACGGGCTCATGTAGTTGTAGGTGCTTCACATTGGCCGAAATAGTACGCTTAACCTTTATTAATAAGCAATATGGTAGTAATTTCCTGCCACCTTTTCGTATTTTTTTAATAACCTTTTAATTGTTTGTACAATTTAGCAGTTTTTTCATCCTCAAGCAACTAATATGCTTCAAGACTGTAGGGTTCCTACAGAGACTGTAAAGCATCTCGTTCGCTCTAACGATGTCCGAGTTACCACTACTACGCTGATGATATTCAGCATTGTACTATTTGAACCGAATCGAAAAGACACTTTGTTAACCATCCAAAAACCAGTCCACTGTTTGTAAATCTGTCTGGTTCTAACTTCGTAATTTAATTAGGCATCATTCGCAGGTACTTGAACCGCTCAGCGACGGAGAAGCCGATCCATGCCCTCATCTTGTCTCGTTTGGTTTTTGTAATTCGATGCTTTACCGGTTACCTCACAATCAGCTTGCTCGATTCCAAAGACCCCAAAATTATGCTGCCTGTATTGTGACTCTTGTCAATTCTAGAGCTTACCTTACTCCAATTATGCAGCCGTTACACCTGCTCTCTGTTTCTGACCGAATCTAGTACAAGTTGTTCATGCTTTTTCACTGCTTGCATGATTCCACTCTTGGCCCAATACAATGTCAACTTGTTAACCATACACCTAGGGGTTTAATATCTCCCGCTTCCATTTTGCTTTCTGTTCCTCGTACTCGGGATCCAGGGCGTGATCGATCTTTTTCTAATGCAGGTCCCGTCTGTGGAATGAACTACCGTTTAGTATAACTATTTGTTCTATCCCTTCAATCTCAAAGTTCAAAGTTGCTTTGAAATCCCACTTCTTGGTTAATTTACTAGATCCCTATTATTTTTGTTCTTTATTTTTCTTGATTGCATTGTGCCATGAGCGTCCGTCAAGGCGGATACCAACGCGTTATAAGTGTTCGTTATCATTATTATTATTATTAAACTAGCCCTAACCACTGTAAATTACAGCCTGTTGAAATACAAGCATTCCCAGGGCGCGCCTAAGCCTTGTGCAGTGACTGGATCTGTTTGGATCTCTTTGGAATGTAAAATGCCCGGGCCCTTTTGACCTTTGACCTTTTGATGTGAAGTACAGTCCACGTTGCATGATCAGTAGGCGGGGCATCTATGATCAGAGCATGTAGGCTTGGGGTTAGAGTTAGGGGTCTGGTAAACAGCTGATTGGATTGTTATTATTTTTATTATTTTATTTGACCATCACCAGAACAAACAAAGCAAAGTTTAACAAAAAGTACATTTACATGTATATAAAAACAACCAAGACACACATACAAGTAAATATAAGCAGTAACAGGGACCAGGGACAAAAGTCCGAATACATAACAAGACAAATAACGTGGGTTAGGGACTGCACAAGTAAAATAGACTGCAATTACCCGCGGATATGCAACCCCGCAATTGTGACTGGTATTATAGTATTTTCACAGCAGCATGATGACGTTTAGGGAGAGAGGGACCTGAATTTTTTACTACTGCGTCGTTACAGGGGTGGGTCGTGGCGTGCTATTAATCAATGGCCGCATCGCCCAGGGCTGATTGTATTCACTAGTTTGGGACGTTTATATGGAAGTTGAAATTGTTGAACAGATGTTCATCCCTTTGGGAATTCATGCAGCTGTGTGGTACTTCTGAATGACACTACTAAGTATAGTAGCGAATTGATTCCTTCCTATCATTCATCTATCTCTTTATTTATACCTGGTAACGTAAACAGCCACAGCTGGCTTTGCATCAGGGCATTGCAATGACCCCCCAAAAAAATAAGAAGAAGGGAATAAATATAAGTTGGCTGGCCTTCAACGTCAGTTTAATACCAACTCAAGAGAATGGACGCGACTAAAACATTATCAGCGTTTGTTTTCCTGAGCAAAGTGTTTAAGACCGGCCAAACACATATTTATTCCCATTCACGAAAAAGCTATTTTCTCAGAGAGCCAATAGAAGTCAACATGTGATGAATTTCCAACAATTTTGTTATAAAATTTTACTTTAATTTCCCCGATTACTTCTCCCATTTATGGTGTATTCCTTATGAAAGTGGACCAATAGAATCCCCCTTTTTACGAGCTTGTCGTGCATGGCGTGTTGCATGCACACAGACTCCTGACCAATCAGACTTGCTGATTCGTACCCATTTGGCAGGGCGTGATTCACACAGCAGGCATTGCCACTTCTCAGTGGGCATTATCGAATGTTAAAACACAGTCACGTGGCGTATTTCGACCAATAGGAATAGAAAAAGTCCCAGATATTTATGATTATGAATTTAAAGAACTAAAACTTATCTTCCTAAATTAAGAAGACCCGGGGATCCGCCCAAACATGTTTTACAATATTGACACCCTGCATTGTTTAGAAGTATTAGAAGTCTATAAGTTCTTTAAATTAATAGAGTAGGGCTTTGAGGTCATTTTGACACCATTTCTGCATATATCAAATATAACGTTCTCGCACATTGAGCATTTTTGCCGAGACGGGTCATCAAAAAATATATGATTTTTTTTCTACTGCGGTGCTCCATGCACGGGTATTGTCAAGCATGTAGCCATGATAGCCACGAACTTCAAATGACTGTAACAAAAACCATATATTTGATTCGGTTAAATGTCACATTTGTAACGATAAGGAGCGTTTAGATATGCTTGCGAAGTTTCTAAAATATTGAGCGTAGCACAGCCGAATTCTTTGGGGGGTCCTCCACCAACTGCGAAATAGGTGAACAGCACCCTGCCCTTAAAGGGTTAATTTAAACTATACATACAATACATACATCTCACGTAGTTTGCACTACGCGCGCCCTAATCTCGGTATCTACCTTGTACAGAGGCACCCGTTATTGGTTGAACAGCCACGTACTGTGGTGTAAGTGTTCATTTGTTTGTAGCGATTCGACTACAACGATTGCTTCTTGTAGTTATTCGAAAACAGCGATGTGAAGTTCCCACCAAAGGAGCCTGTTTTGCCTAGACAAGCGCCTTCTCCTGCTTCAGCTCCCTTCCTTTTTGTTGCTACCTTGTGGTGAGGAGGCTTGTGTGTCTCAGAGGCCCCTAGGAGCTATAGCAACGGGGCATATAGGCCCTGGCTGTTCCAACCAGGTTGGCCAGGTCATAGGGTAGAGGCAAGACTAAAAGGAGCACCTAGTCTCCAAGTTAGGGGCTGGGTGCGGAATTAACAATTCCACCCCCACGGAAAGTATATAGTTACGGAAACGACAACGAATGCAAGGACCAGGGGCCAGCAGTGGACTGGAACAACACAAATGGCTGTATGACTACTCCTGGTGAAAACCTTCACCAGTATCTTCCGAACAACAGACAGCCAACTCGGGCCCAAAACCTACATACAACTGGGGGCTTGGAAGGTCTGTACGAAGCAATAAAAGCATCTCAACTCATTAGGAAGGTGAAGAAATATGGATTGGACCTCCTGGGGTTAAGTGAACTTCGGCGGATATAGGCTCTGGACGGCAGGTGACCAGCAACGATTCACTCATCCTACACTCTGGACAAAACAGGTGTGGCCCTTAAAGTCTCAAAGGAGAAGACAAAAACACCTCATTAGTACTTCTGGTACTACTGCTGTCAGACTTCACCTACTGTGGTTTTTCAAAAAAGATGGAGTCTAGGCTGATCTACTATTAACAGCTCCGGAGGGCAATACAAACAACAAAGGAATTGCTTGACTTGCGCAACATCAAGCTGATGTCCTCTCACGGCACGGTAGTATGGTTTACCTTCAAACTTTGTTTCTGTGGTGTTGGCAGCATACTCAGCTCACCTGACGCTGCCCAGAGGCTGTCAAGACCAGCATTTTCCATATGTTGCCCAATGGCCTTCAAGAAGTTGAAGAAAACATGCAGTCCTCCCAGGAGAAAAATTACTTTTTCAAACTTCGGATTGGCCAATACAAGTTCCTTGCCTGTACTGTAAAGTGGCTGGTCAGCTGTGACAATGGTGTACTCCTGACCAACGTGGCTGGACATTTTCAGGACAGGACAGCATGATCATGTCTTTGGAACTCTTGTAGCGCATTTGGTTTGACCGCTCTTGACCTCAGGATTCGCTTTCTGTCTAGAGACCATGGAGTCTCTTGTGGAGCTGGACCTCTCTGCCATACCATCATCTGTATGCAATGGAATGTATTCTTTTCATCTTGTGTTGCTTCCAACACGTCAATGTTGTCACAGGAGCAGAGGATCATTCTCTCTTTTGTGATATTGTCTGGGAGGTAGACATTGCCATTCTTGACGAACCTCTCAAAAATGTTACGGGTCATGGTTGTGTCAGTTCTTCGCACTGTGCCAATACCAATGGTATGGTTGGCAGCAAGAAACAAGTCAACAAGTGTCTCAGAGTGGGTTGCTTGGTGAAGAGCAAGACCTAAGCCAGCATGCTTCGGTGTCAACTTCCGTCCATTGGAACCGACGTAATACAATATCTTGGGCAATGATGCAAACAATTCGCTTGATGGTGCTGTCTTCCTCAGTGCCTGAATGCACCACATCAGTACCCCCAAAAAGGATAGAAACAGATATAAGCTGTTCGGTATTACCTCATCCACACTTTTTGGGTCGAGGTTTTGCCAGGTGTTGCAATGCCCAGGGGTGTCGAGTAGATCTTCTTTGATTCTAAGGGCCACATGAACCATTTCTTGAAAGATATTGCCTTGTGCGATCCTTATCGTAGTGCCTTCATCATCTGTGGAGTCTGAACCTGAAGACACCACTTCTTGATGACGGGACTTTGTAAAGGTCTTGGAAATGACGAGGCCAGACTTCTCACCGGGATATATTAGGAGAAACCCTGCCTTAAGGGTACGTACGTAACTAGCCTGTTGTCCAACCAGAAGTTGAACCTTTTCATTGAAGGTTGTTCTCCTAGAGAGATATCTTAGTGGGATTGAAGTACCCCTTTCAGCACCCATACTTTGGTATCTGTCCCATACATCGCTCATACTGTAAACATGACAATAAGACAACCCTACACCCAAGTCTCGGCACAGTTTCATCATACATTCATCCTCCTTCGGCTCCTCTGGATCACCAAATGATTTGACCCTTGAAGACCTTTCCTCAAATCCCCTCAAACATACAAGATGATAACAGCTTTCAGCTGCAATCAAATCACTGATGCCTGAAAGTCTTATGCTCAATACAGGATAATATTTGCTATTAAATCAAATAATTGTCAAGTATTGTTGCAAGGGATAACTCAGCACAAAAAGACATAAAAGCAAAGCTTGGAAGCCCAAGCAGTTTAGCATTTGAACGAAGGTCCAACTGTACAACACCTTTGTCAAATCTGTTGTGCTGTATGGCGCTGAATGGTGGCAAGTCGTAAAGGGCAAGACGGTGACTCGGGGGCCTTTATCCCATCTTCTGGCTAAACAAGATCTCAACTGAAGGGCTGTACAAGAAAACAGAGAGAAAAGTGGTGATGAAGATAAAGTATCGACGGATCAGATGGCTTGGGCAATTCAGATGGACTGCGCCTGTAAAGAGGAAGCAGGGCAGGCCGAAAACAACCTGGAGACATAGAGTGACAGCAGAGCCCAAGGAGTTGGGCTTAACAAAGGGTGAGGCACAGCTTGCTGCCAAGGTCGGAACCCGTTGTAAGCAAATCGTTGACGCCTTGTGCCCACTAACGGTTTTGTCCAGCCAAGAGGCCATAGGAGATTAGAATTTGACTACAGGCCTGTGAGGGATATGTGCAAACTTGAGGGGAACATTGATGCGGAAAACTTGTGATTTTAAAACTTGTTTCTACTGACTCAAAAGGTATGCTTGGTCGGTCTGTTTCGTTTAAGACTGGCTAAGCACATTCATCGCCCTACTAATAAATGCCTGAGAAAGTTTAGCCATTCACACTCGTCGATCTTGAGTCAGTCACTTATTAGTTGCTCTTCAACGGCGATATAACACCGGCTTGTTATGCGCCCCCCCCACTCCGCGCAGTACGTACCACGAGCACGAGAGTCATCATAGTTATGAGGAGATCGTTTACAACTACTCACATGAAGAACAAACCCTAACATGGCATATTCAAGCTTATATCCAAGCAATTGTAACGATTATACATTTCCTACGTTGTTTTTGACAATTAAATTGAAAATGAATACGTGCTTCGCTGGCCAAAAACCGGCAAGGTTTAGTTTATTTATTTCCATATCTTTATTTCAATAAAATATTCACCTTAGTTTTAGGCCACTAAACACAAAACATTTTCATTATGCCAACAACATCTGTAGCTACTCAATGCAGTTTTTTTCCAACCCACTCAACAAAGATACCTGGGAATCGGATATAGGTGATAACTGCTCGTTGGACCAAGATGACACTCCGATCCGCCTGGTCGTCACTATTTCTCCAGGTGATCGAAGTCTTGTGACACGTAATTAACAATTTCAATTTGCTCTACCGATTTATTTTTTTTTCAATTTTCCTACCTTCATATTATCTTGATAAAAGACCACTGAGAGTGAACTAAGAGGCTGTGAAGAGTCTACTCTGCCAAAGGCATGACCTTGAAGTGATTTTAAAATAAATTTCTGACCCAGTTATAAAGCAACAGCGTCGACGCGCGTCAAGAAATGGTATGTAAAGGGGGTGATATATTAAATCCAATACTCATTTTTAAGTTTCAGCTTTTGATTTGTATTTGTTACTACGCGTTTTCTCTTTATTTTGATTTTGTTTCAATGTCTTGTTTTGAAAATGGTACACAGTGCACGAATGTGCTTATAAAAACCAGTCGATATTCAACTCGATTCATTGCCATCGCTAGGTTCGTACCCTTTTTAGGGCACTTTTATTCCCTTTTAAATCACATACATGTATAACAGTTACCGAATATAAATTTCAAATTGATTGATTCACGCAGAGCAAATTACTCCCACAAGTGCGCAATGAACCCTTTTGGGGCCGTTGTGCCGATGCAAAGATGCATGTTGGTAAGGGTTGCAGATTTGGAAAGCAAAATTGGAGACGACAGAAGTGCAAGTATTAAACATGGCGGCAACAAAATTGGTTGATCCGGAACGAGATAACTTGCAGCGTGCAACACGCAGACAATACTTTTTTTTCCTTTGTGACGCCACCGCAATCTACTGAAAACAGTCATGGCTCAGTGGTGCAGTGGTACAGTCAATAAACGTAAGTTTGACCCAAGGTTAGTTGGTGGTCGAAAACCGTGACTGACTTGAGGCTATACGCAGATTTCACCACTGTGGCACTATGTACAGTTAGTGGAGGGTCCATCGGCGTACCAAAGGGACACACTATGAAGCATTCACGTTAACCGGTCGAGTAAACGTCGTTTTTTCATTGCAGGAAGAGCAACTCTGTGTATTCCTGAAACTATCCCAGCTAATCGGTGGGTAAATGCTTCATGTTTAACTTGCCCCAAAGCAAATGTCTATCGTCCATGTATATATCCTAGAGTTATTTGGAGTTATGCCGTATATGATTCTGAAACTACACTTGGATGTAAGACTTTTCAATGAAAAGTGGCCAAACTTAAGCTAATTTGCGGATACTTTAGGCAAACAACTTACTGATGATTCAGTATGCAAAAGTGCAATTACATGATTCATCCCCAAAACTACTATTTCAAGATACTGTATGGGAATATTTATTTTTAAAGTAGCTGTCCAGAGGCGGCTTATTCAATTGTTTGTCTCTGTCAAAAGATAAGCTCCCTTTTTGAAATATCGCTCTGATATTTTTCTCAACAAACGCAACACTAAACGCAACACTAGTCGACTCTCCTTATTACGAAAGCTACTGGACTCAGTGAACAGGTTTGTTATATCCCCAAAGTAGCTGTATGCCAAATGCACTCGCTCCCTGTCTGTCAAACATTCAACAAAGGTATACTTAGGTCCTATTATTAAATACTTCTAATTTGCGAGTTTGCCTGGTGATCGAACTAATTTATAGGATGCACTGTAGGGTATGGTTTATCTTGTACATTTTTTTTGTTTAAGATTAGCAATGCTATATTGAAACACACATCTAAGGTAATGCAATAGATACATCTGGTAGACGTTGGTTGTGATTCGTTGCTGAGGACTACATCAGCGTACCAACGTGGATGCCAAGCCTGACGATCACTGACGGTCCTTTATGTGAGTAAACTTTCCATCACAAATTGTGCCATGCAAATCTATTTCCATGTTATTGTCCATTTGTCTCGCAATGTTTATAGTGTGCAACACGGTTTGGGGGCTATGGTGCGGGGTTGGAATGTTGAAGTACTTATGGACAACCGCATGTCAGTGCGCCACAAAAGATGTTTTATGAATGTAATGTAACTCTACCTGACAAGAAGGTTTTGGTACTAATATGTCACCGCAAATGCTCATTGGTACAAAATTGTTAACGTCAACTGTTCTAAAGATGTACCTTGCGTCGAGGAGACGTTAATTTTAAATACGGGTTTTACCCTTAGGGCCGGCGACCATTTAGACCCGGTTTGAAAAGGACCCCCGGTAGCCCACCCTGTATAATGCCTGCCCGGTATTCAGGCTACTCAGGCCTGACTGCACATTGGCATTTCAAAGTCCCTGATGAAAGGCTTCTCCCACCACGCTTCCACAGATGAATAGGGGTTTAAGCAGATTAGTGTAAACATTGTATAGAGCTGAGGGATTAAAAACCAAAAGCCGGTCCCTTCTGGAATACAATGCATGTACCAGTATTTGCAAACAATAGACCCCAGAATGGAGAAGTTCGAGATCAACAACCAGTCCAGCATCCCAGGCCGGTCATATGCAGCAAGGTATGAGACGGAGAGAACCCCCCTGCTTTGTGTTGGTCATTGTCTCCCAGGAATCTGGGCAATTCCTTTCATACATCTTGGGGGATGTGTTAATTAACAATAGTCTGGAATGTGTATAGGGATTGGACATGTTGGGGGGGTACCCCTTGGTCTCATTTCTTGCTGGGTATAAGGCCGGTAGCCAGGTCGGTATGAAAAAGGGGTTTTTGCAACAGGGCGAGCTTACCGGGGGGGGCCTTTTCAAACCGGGTCGCCGGCCCTTGCCTACCGTATATACATTTTTTGGTAAACTCTGTATACTCAGTGCTTGTAAGAGAACTTGCGAAAAAAAATCACAGGCATACTTGGGTGGGACTCAAACCCAGGACCTCTTGTTTACTGATGCATACGTCTATTACCTGGGCAAGGCCTGTAAAATAAATTAACATCTTCCCGACGCAAAGTACATCTCGAAATAGTTTGTGGTTCCCCCTGCTACATCTGACTCGGACTGACCAACCGACGCCGGCAAGCTCTTTGGTCGAGGGGTTAAGACGTCTGTACTAGTAAGCAGGTCGTGGATTTGAGTCCCACCTAAGTAAGCTTGTGAACTTTTTCGCAAGCTCTCGGACAAGCGTGAGTACACAGAGCTTATAAAAAATAAACAGGACAGAAAATGGCAAAATCTGTAATAAAATGTGGGCCAGAAATTCTACCTTCACTAGAACCACAGGTCCGTTCTCACTTCCAGTGGCAACATGAAAATGTGCGTCATTGGTCAATTTAATTTTAGGGTGCCGATTTTCAATCTGTTGTCACGCTGCTCCAAAAGCCAGCACAAGAAGGTGTCAATCCATTTTTTGATCACAAACAGCATTTTGGGCATAGCTTTTATATATGTCCGTCAAATGTTTTTAAATTTGACACAGGTACTATTTGTAACACTTAACTAAAGAAATATTTCCATCTAACACATTTTTGAGGTCGGGATGAAGGAAAACTCTGCCCACCTGGCTTCCATGGATCTTGTTTTCACGTAGATGGCAAAGAAAAATTGAGGCATCATGCATTGCGGAAAACCTTTCTGGAAGCAAATTTGCTATTTCTCTTAGATTAACCACTTTTATTAATCTTTAGAGGGTACTTCAAGTCTCGATACTTAATGTGGACTCTATGTATGTGAGTTGACGCATATTGACATTGAAAAAAATGTAGCATAACCGCTTTGATACATGTAAGCCCTTCGAATACTAAACACCGCAGATATATCATGCCAGATTCTGAGCCTTTGGCAACTTGAGTTAAATGGTTCACATCATGTTCTGCTTTGGCTGCTTCGGAGTTGGCAATTTGTTATTAAATAACAAAATATTTACAATCTCGTTTTCTAATTTACATCATTTTTTATATTTTTAAATTGAAGACAAGTCGGCATAATTTTTTTTCAAAGCAGGTATGTTGTACACGTGTTAATTTTGGAAAGTGATTTCCTCAAATCCCCAAATGCCCGCAAGATGTGGTCAGTAGTTCACCGTGTGTGTTGGAAATACAACTAAATAATTTTTCATTTCTGAGCTTTTAACTTACATGAAGGTTCATAGTTTTGGGTCGGCTAAACCAGTTCCGGATCGCCACATTTCTTCACAAATATAAGAGTAACCACGCGAGAAATCCATTTTTCAGCCATAAGTATTGTAACAAGCTGATTTACTAATGGAGAGTTTCTTACAGAAAAATAGTTCATAAATAAGAACTTGCGCAATGTTTGACTCCGCTTTTTTAGAAAATTAGGTTCCAACGAATTAAAACGTAGAACAAGCGTAACTTGGCACTCACTTTTTTTCAGCTGTACACAGATCTGGCAACGATACCATCCCCAAGTGGCACACTGACGAACCAATTGCGTCACATTTCTGCTACGTACGTATGATTGAGTTTGTAACGTATTTGCGTGCACTAAATGTGTGATCCCAAACTACGCAAATACATGTGTTCAGTTTTCAGCCAATTTGAAAACAGAACCCCAAAAATCTTCTTGATTGTAAACGTATATGTGACTGTCGAGTACTGGAACCACACATAGGCCTAGTGGGTGACCTACCGCCCGGTAAAGTTTTGTCAATTGTTTTGGCTCCTGTGATTATAACTATTTCTTTGTTTACCAAAGCCACACCTCTCACCTACCAATCTAACTGTTTCCATTGCTCCAACATGTCATGTGTTTTCACCAACTTGTCTCTGTAATTTGTGAAATTTCTCTTGATTGTCGGAAACACTGCCAACACACACGTTGCCCACGGGCGCTGCTATGTTCACTTCTATGAGTGCCACTTGTCCCCGGGTGCAACGATGGAATTTCATATCTCGAACTAACGAAGGATCGAAGCCGGAGACAGTGTCCTCTATTGGCACGTTGGAAAAAGGCGAGCAAAACACGAGCACTTAAGCATTTTGAGACCACATTAATAGAGCAAAACATCCGGATGGCAATGGACAAAATATTGATTCATATTTATTAGAGCAAAAAGTAAGTATGAACTCTAAATTCTCAACGAACCTGCACGCTATGATTTCTGGCCCACGGTCTATAATTCAATTAATACAACGAGTTAAACTTGTCCCGCTAAAACAAATGTGCTAACAGTAACAAAGACACTGTGATAGTTGTCGTTCAAAACTCGTCAATTTTACAAGAAATCAACATTCATAAATGGTTTCATCCCTTAAGCGGTACACAGGAAAGATTATACCTATTCCCTCTCCGCTGGCTTTCTCAGTTTCTGAATTGCTGTACTTTTTACCCAAACCTAGCGGTGTTTATAGAAATTCAAAAAATAGTTATAGTTGTAAGAATAATTTCATGTATTGTCAGCCATTCATCAAACAAATTCTGTCATCGTTGCAAAAAAAGTGAAGCATGAAATTGTCACTGGACTTTTTATAGGCCTACAGTGCTTGAAAAACACTTGTCATCGAACCAGCAACATGTAAACCAGTCCCCCTGTTAGTAATAGTTTGTGTTTTCAGTTCCTTACTTTCAATATATAGTGATAATTTACGAGTAAATCGTTTCCAGTCTATCTAATTATTGAACAATTAAGAAAATCCGATTTTCAGTGTACACCACTATAAATAAGAACAAGTGTGCGTAATGCTCACGTGCATTAACCGTTTGATCAAACGAGCTATTGCATGGCTCTAATGCACTGTGTATGCCGCACGCTGGACAGAATAGTTCAAGTACCAGTGTCGACACTTCACCACTCAGGTTACAGTAATTAATTTAATCCAACAGATGCTGTTTTAACTTTTTATCCAACAGTTGTGGTTACAATATCTACCTGGCAAACCTGATCGAGCAAACGCCTTGGTGCACTCCTCTTTCAAGGCTTACCGTTGCCCCATCTCCTGACGCCTATCAATGTTGTAGTATTACACGCTGGTGTCACATTTCGTGAAACAGACCTTCATGATGGGTGTCCAGTGCGGCCCAGGTTGTGCTAACGGAGGCTGGCATGCCGCCCTCTGTGTCCATATCGACTGGCTGCTGTGGACAGGACTCCTCAAAGGTCTAGGGGTGATGCTGCCAACGCTTAAAGAGCAATTCACAGCAGACACGTGGATGATCGGTGGATTGATTGCAAATATTACTGCTGTTGGCAGTTTTGCAGGTGCATACATACGCTTAAAAGGCAAATTTACTAGTTTTAACAAGAACTTATACAGCCTTGTTCCCAGAGAGCAACGCAAACCGCAACGCGGACATGTTAAAACATGTCAAACGGTGGTGTTGCCGACAACGCAGACAAACGTAAACCAGCCCACGAATGATCGGTGAAGTTGAGCCATGTTCAACTTTGCCGACTGTCTGCGTTGCGTAGCCGTGGTGTCCCCATATAGACACGCATGCTGGCAAGACCGGCGTCGAACGATGTTCCGTCCGCGTAGTTTCACAAATGTACAGTCAATCTCTAAAAGCATATTTTCTGCGAAGAATCACGGTGTTTCGGACTCTATTTGTTTCAAGTTTTAGGCGGAATGACGGAATGCACTGTTTCTTCCGTTCGTGTCTGTGTCTCCACCTGTTGCATTCCGTCTGCGTTACAAACAAGTAGCCCTTCCATAATTATGTGTGTGTTGGGACGTTGCGTGCACGACGTGTACAAACATTTCATTTTCACGGACACAAAAACCGATTCCGTTAATGTAACACGCGTGTGCGCTGTGTTCGGCCGTCAAAATCGCCCCAGGAGTGATTTCAATGGATACGCAACGCTCTGCGTGCTCGCCCATTCGAATCAAATCGTGTCTAGGCCTACTTTTTCGACGTTTCTCCATGTTATAGTACACCATATTATGGCTGGCTGTAAGTAGCAAAAAAACAAATAAACAAACAAACAACCCAAGAAACAAACACGCAACAACAAAAAAACAAAAAATAAATAACTCTTCTAAACGCCATCATAAAAATTGTCGTTCCAAGTTTTAATACCGACGACATAAAAAGTGCATTTTGAGGCAAGCGTTGTTTGGCAACAAAGGATGAACCTACCCAAAACCTTAGGCGCCTGTGCCAAGCAAATGGTATAAAAAGGTGTGTAAACAAAAGAAAGACGAATTATCTAAAGATTTGCTACACGAGGAGTTTAACTGGGTAGATTGATAACAGACGGATGCTGGTGGAAATTCGATTGGTTCTTGTTTTAGATAGCCTTCACTATCCCAATCTTAATGCACAGTCTGGACCGACTAAGGAATCAAAATGGCTTTAATCTGAACTATAATTATTAATGACACAAAATCTTGTAATTATTATGAGGACCTTCTTTGTGTACAGAGACTGTACGTTATTGATTTAAATTGGGAATGGGCCTGAATTTCACCCAGTTAGCTCCGGGACAGACCTACATACTATACTATTAAATGTGTAAGGATTAATCAAGCCCCCCTCCGAAATTAAACTTGTGGTGTTGCTTTAATTGGAACCGCTTGGGGAATTCAAACTTACAACACGCAGTGTTACGTGAACACGTTAGGGTGTTGATTTTCAAACTTTTGGCATACAATTTTCCACTGTTTCTCATGCACTCTTCTCGTGCTAATAGCGTTGTCATCAAATCCAATGCAGGTCTGTTATCCAAGCCATTGGAGGCATTGTTTGGTACCCGCAACGTGGTCACAGTCTTTGGATTAATCCTTGGGGTGTCTGTTATCGTCTCTTCTTTCTCGACCAGCGCTATCCAGATGACGCTTGTCCTCTGCTTCATTGCTGGTACGTAGTTCTTTTTTTTTAATTCCAACTAACACCAAGTAAACTGATGAGCCTTGATTTACTGCTCACTTGTCACTGGTGTATTGACAAGAAGACTGTTTCGAAATGAACTCAATTGCGGGAGCTCATTCTCCAAAAGCTTCCTCCAAAGTTCCTTCTGGCATGGGGACTTTCTTCAGTTTTTGACGTGATTAAGGTCATTGCATAGTGTGCCTACTTTGATCAAACTGAGCATCAGAGCTCAGTGCTGACTAGTATTTTTTATTCATAGGCTTTGTTTTAATGTGCAGGGCCTGGTTTGGTGATCCCCAATATTTTATCGAGAGCCATGACAGGTCGTTATTTCACCACGAACTATGCGACAGTGAATGGGATTGCGACCACAGGAGACGGAGTGGGCTTGATCTTTGCTCCGTTGACTCAAGTGCTTTTAGACACCTACGGCTGGCGAGGCGCCTTGCTACTGCTTGGGGCTATCAGCATGCATCTTGGTGTATGTGGCTTCCTGCTGAGACCATCACCGCTATCAGCAGAGGGGCGGGACGACTACCTACCAATCATCTCAAGTGAACAGGAGCCATCGGAATCCAATATCTCTGATAATGAGACGAAATCCCCACTCCGCATCCTGAAGGACGCTATTCAGGCTCAGGGGAATATTTTCGGCTGCGCTGTTTGCGGCCGCGCTGCGTTCTGGATAGCGGCCCATGTCTATGTCCTCCATCTCTTCGTGGGCACCCTGTGGGTGATATACTTTGTCCCTTACGCCGAGTCAAAAGGTTTCTCAGGGTACGAGGCCGTGACATTCACCACGGCCGCAGCGATTGGGAACCTGGTCTTAAGGATTCTTGTTGCGTCCATGGTGGGCCGAGGCTGGCTGAAGCTACGACTGGCCTTGCTAATTTCAATGATTAATTGCGGCACGGCTCTATTGACGCTTCCCTGGGTGCATTCCTATTGGTTGATGATTGGCAACGCCGTCATCTTCCACGGCTCCCTTGGGGCAAAGGCATCACTTTGTGACATTTACACCCGGGAACTGGTGGGAGCCGAAGAACTGGTGTCCGCTTTCAGTTGGATGGATCTACTGGTCGCTATTATTCAAATCGCTTTAGGATTCCTCCCTGGTAAGGAATAATCGAATACTTACGTGGCTAAGGGAGAAATATTCCTTTGACATCTAAAAAATAAATAAACAAACAGTTCTCCTGACAGGAAAGACGCCTGAATAACCAATCTCGCACCTTTTTTTTAGGTTGGATATTCGACCAGACTGGAAACTATGACACGGCTTTCATCATCTTGGGACTAATCTCTCTTTTGCCGTTGGTGTCGCTGCTCATGGAAGATGTAATCAACCGACGGAAAGGTTAATGTTACCGATGAATAATCCGGTTTTGCTCAACAGGAGTACAGTCTCCCATGATGAACAACTGTACTTGCTTGAAACACTGCATTTAGGGCGTTCGTTTTTGTGTTCGTTGTATTGTTTTAATTTTAATCCATGAATGTCAGGCAAAAAACGAAAAACTTCAAGGAAGGTCTTGAGTTAGTACCAAACGTGTTATGGCCATAAAAGTATCAAAGGAGAATTTGCATTGACATAACACAGGATTACGTGTACAAACGAGTGCAAAACAGAGTTTTAATGAATAACGGTGATGTCACGCACGAGAAGTTGCAGTCAGAATCACGTCTATTCCTCGTGGAAAGCAGTGTGTAATGTTATACGTTATTAGATTGTCTGTACATCGGTGCCTTTCCGCTATTTCGTTTGCTTTTAATGTTGAAGGTTGTAGTTCAGAGTATAACCTTTCTTTACAAGTAGGCCTATGGTACTCAAGGTATTTTATCTTGTACCTTCTGAGAAAGGGATTAAAATGGGATTATATCGTCATCAACACCACGACGTAGTACTCATGTATAGATGTGTGCGTCGCTTCAGCGCGTATTTCACAGAAATGTGTTATTTTCATTCTCACGAAGTAGCACTCGGCACGTACTCCGTGAGTTGCCATTTTCAGGAATTGACTTTTTCTTTAAACACTTAAAACGAGATTTAATAGCATCTTCTAGTTAAGTCACATATTTACGGGTGATTCAAATCATTTCAGACCTTTAAAAACGTTTTATACATGCTATATTGACAAAATACACATGAGTGCTACTTCGTGAAAACGAAAATCATTCGATTATGCTTCAGTGTACGATGTGCGCTCGCACGCTTGAGTGCTACTTCGTGAAACCTAAATTGTTGTAAACCTATTTTTCAAGAAGTAGCACGCAAGTGCAGTTGAGTACTACTTCGTGGTGTTGGTGACAATATTTTTTGTCGATTTTCACAGTTGGTGAAATATCAAGATATGTAAAAGTTATGTGTTTAAGACTTAAAGGTTTTCATGGTGAAAGAAACTAGATCTATAGTAAAGATTGCGGTAACACCATGTATTTATCTCTTCTTTGAGTATGTGTGGTTCTGTAGTTATTCCCCGGTTCTTCCCAGAACCACACATACTCAAAGAAGAGATAAATACATGGTGTTACCGCAATCTTTACTATAGATCAAGTTATGTGTTGTTTTAATACATTCTACAACACACAAAGTGCCTAACGAAACAAAACAATAAGGTACTATGGGTTGTAAAATCTAAGAAATATCCCAGCTATATTAGTGGCAAAAATATTTTTCCCAAAGGTAGCACTTAATACTATTGTCAGATAGTTTTCAGACTGTGGCAAAACTGTACCGGGTTTACAATACCAGGTTTACATTGTTAGGTTTAGCTGATACGTATAAGTCCAAAACACACACACACGTTGCCTTTGAATGTGTGACTACGTCCTCAAAAAAGAATAAAAGAATACTAGTGAGCCACCTTCGAGAAAATGGACCACATGAATATTGGGTTATAAACGGAAACAGCAGTCAATATCAGTAGATTGAGAATGACATCCTCAATTACACGTATTCCAAGGGTTACCACAGGGACAATAAAACATATTCGTTAAAACCCGGAAGGAATAAAGGATCATGAATCTCTACGCCAGGTCCCGTGATAACGAGAGTAGGTTTGAGTAAATGCAAACAGGGTGGTTAACTTTTGCCCTGCACATCAACTGAAAATGCAGTTGATGTTTTTTTGACATTTGTCAACTTTTTTACCCTGTTGAAAAAAAACCCGGAGGTTTACTGTTCGCTGGGCTCAAGTAGGAAAAGGAGGTAGAGGATGGAATCGGTCTATTTAACATAGGTCATCAATAAAATACACTGTATATTATAAAATAATAAAGTTTTGCCCTTACATAAGGACGCTCATTTGAAACCAAAAAGGGAAGTCAGCGTGGCTTGCCATACCGCTTTCAACACACCGTAAAGTTTGGTATTAGCGATAATTAGTGTTTTTTCCCCTTGTTTTTCCTTTCATTGTTGTCAATATGGCCGATACGAGATCGTATCGTCCAGATATTGTACATAATTAAAAATGTTCCCAATGCTGTAAGCACTAATTCATTGATTAGCATGTTTAGTTATTGCTTATGTCTCATTCATATTGCATTTATATGTTAAAAAATCCGTAATCTGTAGATATTTCACTAATGATCTTAGCTTTGCCTACAAGATTAATGTACATAATCTCCAAATATTTTTCTAACCTATTTTTCCTGGGTCATGTATCCTATAAGAGCGAAACTCGAATTAATGTCCATTCCTTCATGGACTCCGCAGCTCCATGATTCTCCACATTGCATGGTATTTGTTAGTTTGGCAGTAAATTTGGTTGAAAAGTCAGAGCTTGCTTCGTTATATCTGGTTTATTTTGATTTATTTTATTTGTTCAAAGCAAAATGGAAACATAAAGCTTCCTTTCTGAGTTTCAAGTGACTGGTTGTTCCATTCTAAAAATCAACCCCTCAATTTCAGTATTTCTGTACGACAGCGTAAGTGTTTTGTTTTTCAGTCCAAAAGTGGGTGTTATTTTCAAAACATTCCTAAAATAAAATTGTCTTAGGATTAATTTTAAAAGTCATAAACATTTTACAGGGAGCTAGACCCCAAATCCTGTGCATACATTGTATATAGTTGGAAGTGCAGACAACTGTATATGTCACTATATAGAGGCCTTAGCTTGGGCCTTGATCGTAAATACCGTCACACTGGCTTTAATTGATGGTTGAAGCCTTAAACTCCATATGCAGCAAGGTATGAGACAGAGAGAAACCCCCCCCCCCGTGCTTTGTGTTGGTCATTGTCTCGCAGGAATCTGGGGAATTCCTTTCAGACATCTTGGGGATGTGTCAAGTAACAATAGTGTGGAATGTGTATAGGGATTGGACATGTTGGAGGGGGTATCCCTCGGTCTCATTTCTTGCTGGGTATATTAAACTTAGCTTTGCTCAATCACTGGGCAATATTTCGTATATATCATACTTGCCGGTCGGGTTCTGGTGAGATAAGCAAGGAAAACTCGAAACTACACCATTTGCCAATCACATCTGTGGCTGATAATACAGTGCGCGTATCAACCCCCCCCCCGGTACCGCAGAACAAAAATACAGGCATTTCGGCGACTATTACTCTTCGAAATAAATTGATACTCTCTTCCAGTGTGGTGATGTCATTGACTAAGTCCCTATTACCTTTGGCAATCGGGGTCTTATAACACATCAAAACCTTTTTCGTGCATTAATGTTGTTAATCTAAATATTCTGTCAATACTTTTGCAGCACCATTACCTCATCTTTATAACGGATTGTAAATGAAGTTTTGGTATAGTCTGAAAATCATATTTTGCAACCATAATTTATGCATTCATACGATTTATGACCTTTTTATAGGCACAGACAGCTCCATTACAAATTGTGTTTTTCATTTTCTAGTTGATTTTCTTCTTTTTTTCAATTCACACAACTGAAAGGTGTTTCAAATCAGTCCAGGTCCTTATCCTTTAAACGAATTTTTATTTCCTTATCTAATTGAATGTAATATCATTAAAATGACCAAATTTACTGATAGATTTTAATACGCACAATAAAAATTGCTTCCTCCCAAAAACACACGGTGGACTCTTCATGTGACATCAAAGATGCAGAGGTGTGTGTTGCAAAGGGCTGCAGATTTTGAAAGCGAATTGGGGACTCCACTGGTAGCGCAAGAACAATTGGGTGGATGAATATGGTTGGAAAGGGACCAAATGTCTGCAGGGTGTAACAGAGGTTCTATCTTGCAGGGCAGCTCTTCTGTGCCGCAGGGAAGCCTTCTATGTGCATATCCTATGTAGCAAAACCGTAGACCGGCATAATGACAGCCATGCACACCTCCTGAGGTCCAATTCAAGGAAAATTCTCTGCCAGGCTGAGGCGCATATCCTTATTGATTCTTTCGAAAAGAGTGGTCTATTTAGGCAAGGAAATTGTGGGATTCTGTCAGTAAGGCCTAGGATCATCTCTGTAGATTCAGAAGCACCCATCTGGGGGCAAAGCAAACAAAAAAGTGATAATTTGTCAGAAGAGCCCAAGGAAGACAAGTGAGAGATGTCAATTGAAAAATAGCCGCTGAGAAGACTTGGGGACATTCACTTTTTCTGGGGGGTGAGTTTGTTTTCGGCGTATAATTACAAAAAATCATTGGTTATCCTACTAAAAATTAAAGATTTAAGGACCAAACACATTTTTTTTAGAGACCTCATCAGGGACTTCAGTTACCTGCCATGGGGTTCCAAACTTCGTTGATTTTACACTATTTTCAATTGAACTTGAATTGGTTCAGTGCACACCTTAAGGCAAACAAGAATTCCGGCGGTATTATTTTGACCGCGAGTGTGGGCTGCCCAGTATTCAAAGCTCTGTTTAGCAGCAGGCCCCACTGAACCAGCCGTTGCATGGTGAATAGACCGTGCGGTACGCACTAATCCTCACACAATGCTGCGGCGTTTGCAGTCCCTGCCGTGAAAGGGTTTTAGATGTACGTGCTTACACTGAAGCGCCACCACTGCATTCTCCATGTAAAAAAAAAAATGTACAGTGGGACAGTGATACAAGTGACACAAACTCTGGTTAGCTGAATGCATTCACATGTAGTGCCAAATTAGTTCGAGGTCATGCTTGAATACTGACAGTGACCTACAAACAATTGACAATAGCTAAATCCTTTATGTCCATTGGCCTTGTGCGGGGGGGGGCATATTGTGACACACAGACTCGGACACTGATCCCTTACAGTGCTTTTCAATGCACTCACTAGTACACTTACTTCTCGCCAAACGTGCCGTGACGACAAGTACATGTAACCATGAAACCATCCAAGCTGGTCGGTGGTGTACTTAGTGTATAACTGGCCCAGAGCTAATGCTTTTATCGATCTGCCCCAGATTTATTTGTAGACGATGTTATCTTTATCACTCAGAATTGTCATACGTTTCACTGTTAAACTCTGTGTTTTAATGCTAAACTTTCAACGAAAAGTAAAGCAACTTCGGTGACGGGAATGAAACAGTCTTCGGGAACTCGACACGATAAATATATCCAATATGTCGAAGTGCAGTAAAGAAAATCTTACTGTTACCAATAACTGTATGGTTTTAGTTTCGTATTTTCAAAACATTCTGAGAATGTACAAGAACATCACAATTGTGTCCAATTTACTTAATTTCATACCACTAACCAAAACTATCAACAGGACAATTGTGCGTAGCGCTATGGGGTGCATTTATCGTTTGACCCAAAGAGCTACTTCAATCATGGATCTGATAAACTGTGTGCGAAGTGCATCGGACAGAACAATTCAAATCACACGGCTGACCGATGGTAGTATTTATTCAGGTATCGTATGTACCGTTTATCCAACAGTTGTAAAAACCTCCCATAAATATAAAACCACCAGTAACTGAACGAGCCAAAGCAGACAGACGCCCGTCTTTTTAAGGCTGACATTAACCTATCTTTGGTCGCCTGGATCACTGGTAAGGTGTCATATTACACGCTGATGGCATCTATCGTGAGACAAGTCTTAACGATGGGTGTCCAGTGCGGCTCAGGTTGTCCTAACGCAGGCTGGTATGCCGTCCTCTGTGTCCATATCGACTGGCTGCTATGGACAGGACTCCTCAAAGGTCTAGGGGTGATGCTGCCAACGCTTCAAGAGCAATTCAAGGCCGACACGTGGATGATTGGTGGATTGATAGCGACTATTACTGCCGTTGGCAGTGTAGCAGGTAAATACATATACGTTTTAGTAAAGGTCAGTTAACTGTAAATTAAGCACGCTTACAAATTTTTCGAAACGTCTGATGAATGTAGCAAGGTCAAGTACAAGGTCAAGTGCAAGGTCAAGTATGAAAGTGGCATATGATGTAGATGTACAGCTCTACTTTGTTCAAAATGTTAGCAAAAAGAGTCTTCAAATGTTTCCTCATCCACGAGAAGACATGCTAATTGCTATGTCATCACGTCCTATGCAGGTCTGTTATCAAGGCCATTGGATGTATTGTTTGGTACCAGCATCGTGGTGACAGTCTGCGGATTCCTCTTAGGGGCGTCTGTTATCGTGTCCTCCTTCTTGACTGGCACGCTACAGATGACACTTGTCCTGTGCGTAGTCGCTGGTATGTAGTTTTCTTTGTTCCGATTAATACATGTAATAAGCATTTCCCAAGCTGATCAGCCTTGATCGAGTGTTTGCTTGTCATTGGTGTGTTGAAAAGCAGTTGTTCGAAGTGAACTGAATAGTGCGTGCCCATTGTTTAAAAGCTTCCGCTAAAATATCTTTCGGCACTTGGGCATTCTTCATATTTTTTAAGGTCTCGTACAGCGTGGTGCCTTTGATCGAACTGAGCATCAGAGCTCAGCATGGAATTTTTTTTCATAGGCTTTGTTTTAATATGCAGGGCCTGGTTTGGTGATCCCCAATATTTTATCGAGAGCCATGACGGGTCGTTATTTCACCACGAACTATGCAACAGTGAATGGGATTGCGACCGCAGGAGACGCAGTGGGCTTGATCTTTGCTCCGTTCACTCAAGTGCTTTTAGATACTTACGGCTGGCGAGGTGCCATGCTACTGCTTGGGGCTATCAGCATGCATCTTGGTGTATGTGGCCTCCTGCTAAGACCACCACCGCCATCAGCAGAGGGGCGGGACGACTACCTACCAATCATCTCAAGTGCGAAGGGGCCATCGTTAGACGATCAAGAAAGCGCTGCTGCTGAGAAGAAATCCCTACTCCGCATCCTTAAGGACGCTGTGCAGGCTCGTGGTAATCTTTTCGGCGGCGCAGTTTTCAGACGCGCTGCATTCTGGATAGCAGCCCTTGTTTACGTGGGACATGTCTTCGCGGGCACCCTTTGGCTGATATACTTCATCGCTTATGCCAAATCGAAAGGTTTCTCTGGGTACGAGGCCGTGACGTTCACCACAGCCGCGGGGATAGGGAATCTGGTTATTAGGATTCTATTGGGGTTAATGGTGGACCAAGGCTGGCTGAAGCTACGATTGGCTGTGCTAATTTCAATCACAATTTGCGGTTTGGCTCTATTGACGCTTCCCTGGGCGAACTCCTTCTGGTTGATGATTGGCAACGCCGTCATCTATGATGGCTTCTTTGGGGCAAAGGCATCACTTGTTGACATTTACACCCGGGAACTGCTTGGAGCCGAAGAACTGGTGTCCGCTTTCAGCTGGATGGACTTACTGACTGCTATTATTCAAATCACTTTCGGATTCTTCCCTGGTAAGGAATACTCGAATACTGACGAGTTTTTTTTACTTTGCTGAGATTGAGATTAAACATAGCAAAGGACCAGTATTTATTTGACGGACAAGAAACATCTTTAACATTAAAAAGAAAATAATGCATAAAAGATATGTTTTTCCTTCCCATAGCTTTGTTAGGGCGTCTGGGATATGAGATGGGCAAAAGGATAAATGTTTCTTGAATATCTCTAAAATGAAACGATTCTTCTACCGCTACCTGGCAGAATACACCCTTGAGTAACTCATCTTGCACTATTTACCAGGTTGGATATTCGATCAGACTGGAAGCTACCACATGGCATTCATCATCTTGGGATTAATCTCGTTTCTGCCGTTGGTGTCGCTGCTCGTGGAAATTGTAATCAACAAAGGGAAAGGTTAATGTTGACGGTGAATAATCTCGTTGTCCTCAACATTAGTAAAGGCTATTACATTAACATCGGTGTCACGCAATTCATTATTACAAATCCTAAATTACTATTGTGACAAACATTATAAAAGTCCGAGATAATCATCCCTTTGAGTTAGAATTATGTCGGGTAAAAAACTGTAGAATAAGGGCTTCGCTCTGAGGAATGTCAACCGAATCACTTTTGCTACCGAGAAAAATGCAGGTCAGGCAGATATGCTTGAGGCAAAATTAATCCCAGGAAATAATAAAGCTGATATTAAAAAAAACCTCTACTCAAAAGGGGTGGCTACACAAATGCGAAAAAGTGAGTTGGTCGGGAGCGTAGATGCAACTGAATTCGAAACACACCGCGCCCTTCTACGTGAGTAGTTGGGTGGGGGCAGTTGAGCACAATTTGACCTTTGTGCAGTTGGGCACAGTTTGACGTTTGGTATAAAATAGCAAAAGGTCACATGAATTGACATAAGCATAAAAACTATAATCATAATGATATTAATAGGGATAAGTTGTAGGTGTGAAAAATTATGGCACAAGATGACCTCTAGTGACAGGAATAACATAGGGTCAGAAAGTCTAGTGTGACCTTTTGTATGGGATGAACATAAATATGGAATAGCATAGGATCAAAAATGATGGTACACGTTGACCTGTCCTCTGAAATTATGGCACAACAGGATGAAATAGGATGATGACCAATAGACGATGAGTCATATGCTGCGTTATGTCATGACAGGGAGATCCTGAATGAAATTAGGGGCAAGGAAGCGATAATCCCTGTAGACCATGGGCCAGAAATCAAAGCTTCACTGGAACTAGAGGTAGGTTCTCACTTTCGAGTAGCAACATGGAATCATGTGCTCTAGGTCGATGTGAAGGTGCTGAATTCAAATCTGCCTGTTGCCAGGTCGTCAGACTGCTCCGAAGGTCACCATAAGAGGGCGCTTATCCCATTTTTGCTCATTTTTTTATGAAAACAGTATTTTGAGCACAGCTTTCCCATTTGTTCATTAAATGCTTTTTAATTTGGCACAGGTACTATTTATAACATTTCATGCAGGGGGGGGGAAGGAAAACTGGGGCTTTCTTGCGCAGCCCAACTGGCCACCATCTTGTTTTCATGTAGATGGCAAAGGAAAAACGAGACCCCATTTACAGGTATTGTGAAAAACCTTTCTGTTAATAAAACAATGGAGGAATGCTAGAATCTCTTAAATATGGTTAACCACTTTTATTGAATCTTTACAGGGCACTTTTAAGTTTTTAATGCTTTAATGTTGACGCTATGTACGTGTGTTGATTGTTGACCCGTAATGACACTAAATAGCCTACATGTAGCATAACTGCTTTGATAAGCCCTCAGAATACTAAACATCACAGATATAATCAGAGTCTGAGCCTTTGGCAACTTCAATCAAATGTTTCACATCATTTTCTGCTTTGGCTGATTCAGGGTTGACAATTTTCGGTTTAAAAAACAATTACAATCTGTTTTTTTGAAATTTAAGTCGTTTTTATGTCTGTAAATAAATATGCAGTCAAATTGGCATAATAGCATGCATCTGTTTTCAACGCAAGTAATTTTTGGCACGTGTTAAGAGGCAATCTGGTATGGTTTGTGATGCATCTCCTTCGTGATAGAGTAATAACTAACGCTTGATTAAAATTCACTCGATTAAGAAACTTTTGTTACTGGTTTCACTGCATAGTAACCAACACTTCTTATGTAATTGAAATTCACGTGTACTTGTTGAAATGAAAGGTACAATACGGTAGATGTACACTGATGCCTTTATACATCTTAAACTCAGAAGTGGACACTTTAAATACTGGTAGTGAAATTAATTTAAATCATATATATAAACCCGTCACTTGAATCCATGCACTGAATCCAGTTTAAGCAGAAACAGAGGACTTGAATTGAGAAAGAATCCAGCCAGCCTAGAATGTGTGTGATGCATAATGCTTTTAAACCTAACCCTAACCCACTAGGGCCTTTTTAATAGGGCACATCCTGTTTAATAGAGCTTTTAATTTTGACTTACAGGGATGACAAAAGTGATGAGGACACTTTTCATACTTCTGGCTCGGTTAAACCAGTTCTGGATTGCGACAAAAACCTTTTCACGAATAAAAAGTAACCGAGCGAAAATCCATTTTTCAGCCATGGTAACAAGTTGATTTTCTAACGGAGAATTTCTTCCAGAAACAAAGTTCATGACTAAAAATTCCATAACTAATTCCAACAAATTAAAAAGTAGAACACGTGTAAATTGTCACTCAACTTAATCAGCTGTACGGTAAGCTGTCAACAATACTGTCCCCACGCCACGCACTGACAAACCCATTACGTCACATTTCTGGTAGGTCAGTATAGTGGAGTTTGTAATGTACCTATATTTGCGCGCACTTACCGGGCGATCCAAATTTAGGGGGGAAAATTAATGTGTTCAGTTTCCAGCCGATTTTCGAAACGGACATTCTAATTCATTTGATTAGCTGTAAACGTAAATATGACTGTCGAATACGAAAAAGGACTTTGGAATTACACTTATTTGGTGACTTAGCCTATCGCCTTTTTCGCCGATTTTTTGGCTCCAGTGATTTTAACAAACTCAAATATCGAAGTGTGAACTAGAAATCTGGCCAAGTCTAGAAAGTTTGAGAACAATTTTTTTAACTTTCAAATAGAACTTGTTTTAGTATGCGCGCTGAAGACACAAGCAACACAATATTAATTAACAAGTAGGTTTTAATTCAAACGATCCAGAATTAGGAAAAATCTGGAACTAGAGAAACGACTCTCAAGCGTCATGACTTTATTTGCACGGAATCGCTGTTGAATTCCGTCCCCTATAATATTTCAACTTGACTTTTTTGTAGAAATAATTATTACATAAATAATTTGTACTTTCCCAGAATCGCATCTGCTTCCTTAATCAGAACCAGCATAATTAACTGACACAGACAAACCTACACCCCAAAGACAAGAAGGAGAGGCACAATTTACAACTGACGGTGACATGACTGACAAATGTTAGCAACATGAAACATATTTCACCGACTTATCTCTTTAAATTGTGACATTTCTCCTGATTCGTCGTAAGCAAGGCAAACGCCCGTCTGTCCATGTTCACTTCGAGTGCCACTTGTCCCCAGGTAGGTGCAACCGTGGTATTTCACGAGCTCAAATTTATGAAGTATCGAGGTTGGAGACAGCGCCCTCTATTGGTATAATGGAGAAAGGAGAACAAGACACGAGCACTTTTGCATTTTTATACCCTTATTTTTCACATTAAAGAGCAAAGCATCTGGATGGCAACAGACAAAATATTTAATCATAGTATGTAAGGTATTTATTAGAAACAAAAGTAAGTTGCCACTCCAAACTTTTAACCAACCTGTAATCTTTGATTTCATGCCCGCGGTGTACTAGACAAAGAGCCGTACGACGTGCCGTCGGGTAATGTTACGAATAATCCTTCAGACAAATAATGGATAGTATGTGGCGCCAGGTAATGGGGGATAATCTTTCGGACAAAGTGTCTTACGCGACGCTGCGTGGGCCAGCGTGTGCTTCAGAGTGCGTTGGTCGGACTTAATCCTTGGACACTAAACGAGAGAGGGCGGGCACATGCTAACGGTCTTGAGTCAGGCTTACGATGGTTACAGAGATATGATCAATACGGGAAAAAGACCCGGCTGTCCCTGGCTGGGTTTCTTATTCCTTTTAACATGAATGTTTTACTTCCCGTTACCCTGTACATGTATATGATTGTGGCTCTGGCTGAACTTTTGTAATCTTTTGAACTGGTGTTTTACGTCCGGTTACCCTGTGCACGTATACAGTTTTACAAATTCAAATAGAGCGGTGCGTTACTGTTATTCTTTATCGTGGAGTAAATGTAAAATACCAGTATCTCATAATATAAAAAAAAAATATGAATACCCGTGGGCGGTGCGACGTCACTACGGATACTTAACACGTAGCAAATTTACCCACCATGCTATGAAATAATGTGCACAGGTTTCCGGCCGGTATCCCACCCGATAATTATTATTCGATAGTCATACAAACATTACCAGCACACTGTCGTAGAAGTTGGTACCTTAATACGTCTACACAAACACCCCTTGCACAAGGGGTTTGTGTAGAAACCCTGTCAGACCTCACGTATCTACTCCTAACCACGTTCAATTAACTCGGCAGGGGAGTTCAGACTCAGCGACTGCTGAAACGGCAGGATATGCTGAATACACTATACAATACAGTACTATACAGTACATGTGTTTATGCATGCTCACAGTGCACATTGATTATGTCGGTGACCAGGATGGTATCAGAAGGCCGTTTCAACCTCTTCTCGTTTTAACCCGTTTTAAATGCATGATGTTTCGTCATGGATGTGGACAGTTACTGTTAAATAAACTTCATGCAGCGGGGATTTTTTGCCAACATTTTCACCAGCTTGATTGCCCCAACCTTGTTTGTCACAACTCATCCTGTTTGTTTTCATTTAGTTGTATTTATAAATTTACAAACCGTTATCACAGAAATTTATGAACATCATAACGCCAACTTTATTAGTTCCTTATCTCATTATGTTGTATACTTTATGCTTCAACAAAAGCTGTTTCCTTTGTGGAATTGGCTCACTTTGGAAAGGGTTACAGTTTGCGAAAATGATCTGAGCTTCATGACTGTCTTTTGTGTTATTGAGTTCAGCTGGGAAAGCCTATAGCGGATCAATGGGCATAATAATTGTTTGAAAACTTTATTACTTTTCCATGGACGACTGGAATTACTGGTGTAATAATTTCGATGCGGAGCCCATAAATGGATCAACACTCACATTCCTTGATCAAGATTGAAGACAACGCAAAAAAAGGTTGGAAACATTTGACACCCTGAGAATCAAGGACTTGTTGCAAGGGAGAATTTTTTATTTAGGCAAGGAGAACGCCAAAGACGAACAATATCACTAACAGCCTTTCTAAGTTTATTGTTTGGAGGTAATTCCCTCCGGAACAATAGCAGCGTTGCAGGGTCAGAAGACGTTAAACAACGTACAAATGCTGTAAAATCAAGATGAATACGTCTTCTTTAATTTTCAAATGAGCCAGAAGGTAGAGACTTTAATAGCGACCACGACACAGGCCTATGAATGATAAACCAGCCGAAAATTACACTACGCCTAACATACAAAACGAGCAAGAACAACAGGGTAGAAATGAGACTGATTAGCTGGTCACCTCCAGACAGGAGAAGCACGTGATGGTGAGCAGCCTGCAAGAGAATTCCCCGACAACAATCCCCTGCTTGCAGAAATAGAACATAACCCAGCCATTCTTGACAGCTACAGAGTTCCAAGTTGGAAATGGTGCAATTCCACATCACATCAGAAAGCGAGGCGCAGAGAGGAAAAGCAACAAGTCATTACATAAGACAGTTACTGGTATTGAAAAAAAAAAAGTTGTAACAACCCAGATCCCCGAAACTGTGACTGCCGATCCAGAGAAATTGCCAAAAGATTACGGCAGCAGACGGAGAGAGTAATGGGCATTGCACGCGACATTAATTTCGGTGAGAAAGAATATTTTTTACTACGTATGGCTTTGACTGTAGCCTGCAGAAAGGGGAAATAAATGAAAACGTGGCTGCTTGGAATGGCCTTCACAAAAGGCAACATAATTTCTATCTTGAAGATGACACGGCATTTCCATGTTTCCATGGAAATAATCGAGCATCTCCTACAACTATTGCCTGGTTTCTTTGCTCCTAGAAGACAAACTGCCCCTGTGAAAGTTGAGGTGAATGCAGAGTTAGCTATTCTTCATCCTAAGCACAGAGGCAGTGTTGCATCGTGTTTCAAACTTATGTACTGATTGGAGGTTTGAGTATTGAGAGGACACGCTAGAACAATTTGTTGTCGCAAATAAAAATATGCTAAGCCTGTAAAACAACGCAGGATAATAAAAGCATGCGTATAAATGGAAAAATATGCCAAGGGATACGACCCGATATGCATCGGTGAATTCAAACAATACTACTTATTAATTCCCCACTTGACTGATCGTGTTCATGCACGGTGGTATTGTTTGATAATAAATAGTAAATAGGAGTGGGTTTCCGTTTTAATTCAGTTTGGAAATGTAAATTCAATAAAAACCTAATGTTTAAGGTGTTCACTTTTGCTGTTCTATATTGATGTAATAGTTACCGATAATTTTCAGTATTTGGCAAAGGTAAACTTTAAGTGAAGTTTATTAAATCGTTTTCCCAGTAACACCATTGAAGTGCATGCTGGCGATTACAACTACAGACATTTTGAAACCATCTTCTTATCTAAGATGTTATAGCGGCGTCATCATATCTCCTTTATATCAGAGGTATATTTAGCATTATTTTCATGTGTAGAAGTGAATGTAATGTTAAAAATAATTGAGACGAAAAGGGTACTTCTACAGGTTTAATCGAATTGTCACCTCATATTAGGCATGCGCCCCCTACTGACTAGAATGAAAATTCCACCCCAAACTCGCATTCCCTTTTTTCATCGGCAACCAGCTCCGTCTGACACGGTTAATCCGGCGAGGCATTTCGCATCCCTTTCTCAGCCCAGTCGCATCCCCTTTTTCACCGGCAACCAGCTCCGTCTGACACGGTCAACCCGGCGAGGCAATTTGCATCCCTTTCTAAGCCCACGCGCATCCCCTTTTTCACCGGCAACCATGCTTCAACAAACGGAAAATGTGACTTTAAACTGTCCACAATTAAAGAAAGCCTTAATTTCTTGAAATTGGGGACTCGGTCAACTGATTCCTATTTCAAATATATAATTCGGAACATTGTTTTGCAAGAAAAATCCTATATAGATTCCATAAATAAGGTCTTTGGAATGAATGGAAACCGAATATCAGGAGTTGTATAATAGGGAAGCTCTCATACATGTGATGAATGAGAGCTTGAGATGTCAAAATGTAACAAATTTGACTGCCAGTTTTAGTCCTAGTCCTTTGTAATTACAGTCTTCAATCGTCAATGTAAGATCCTAATGGAGTGATTTTCTTGTAGCTCTGTGAATAAAATAAGTCCCTTTTAAATTAAAGCTTATTTGATAAAATTTTGGACCCTTCATTAAAACCTTTGACTATACAAATACATAGTTGGGGGACGAATAACTGAGGCCCATACAGCTTTATAGAATTTATGTCCCCTGCAGATTTCAAATATTTGGGTATGGCAGAAACAGACCTTTAGACGGCCTTTTGCGGCTTTTAGATAATTGAAACAAGAAAAACAATCACTTATATTCCAATCCACGAGACATTTGGGTTTGATTCTCTTTTTAAATTTTCCATGCAATGTACCGGTAGATAGACGGTTATTTAAAAAGATTTTTTCCAGGCGAATTTTTCTTTCTTTCTTAGTTTAAATTAATTTCTTTCTTTGCGTAGTAATTTTTTGATAATAATTTATCACATGTACAACCCACCAACACAAGAAACATGTTTTGCAATTAATGAACAAAATTAATGCCAGGCACGATTGTATCATCGACCAGTCATCCAAGGCTAATTAGTGAATCCCTTCTTGTATCAGTATGATTGTTGATGTTTGCTATGAAACGGCTGCCAAAGAGAACAGGGAAAGGAGTTTATACAGGAAAAGTGACCCCCCCAGCTATCGTTTTTTATGACAAAAACCGCAAATCCCATTATAAAAGAGTAAGTTAGGACAGGATTAAGGTACCAACTTTTACGACAGTGTGCTGGTAATGAATTTAGTAAACTTCACATAATGGTTTTAAGTGCTGTTTTATTTCTCTTTGTTCATCATTGATTTTTTTCAATTATCATACTAATTTTTACGAAATACAACAAGAGTGATTACCAGAGGTTTATTATATGTATTATTACATGTATTATTGTTATTATCTTATTTTATCCTGTTGTGCCATAATTTCAGAGGACAGGTCAACGTGTACCATCATTCTCGATCCTATGCTATTATATATTTTTGTGCATCCCATACAAAAGGTCACACTAGACTTTCTGACCCTATATATTCCTATCCCTTACACAAAGACTTCTTGTGCCATATTTTGCACCCCTACACCTCATTCCTATTCATATAAATTGAATCATAAATATTATTCTTATGCCTATTAATGTGACCTTTTGCTATTTTTGTAGCAAAGGTCAAATTGTGCCCAACTGGTCAAGGTTGAATTGTGCTCAACTACCCCCCCCCAACTACTTACGTGAGAAGCGGGCAACCGAAGATATTCCGTAATTGCTTTCAAGAATGTCCTAGCAGGTTTCACGAAGGCTATCGTGTAAATTGTGACTCCAAATAAGGAAAATGTTCACGCAAGAAAAAAATATTACACAAGGGAGTACAAAACACAGCGGCGGTTATAATAAAGATCTACAGGGAAGTGGTTGCGCGATCACAGACCATTTACACTGGGTAGGGATGTGTAACTTCAGTTCAGAGATGGTTCTAAGCGGGCTACGGCCGTCAAAGTATCAAAGGTGAAATTAAATTAACATACAAGGAATTACGTGTACATGACGTGTCATTATATGTTCAAACTGACGGCTTCAATCACGCGTTTGAAGGATTAAACGGACTATAAAACTGATTTGCTCCATCTCAGAAAGCAAGAAAGAAGATAATAAAGTTGACTGAACTTTCGGCATGTTTTTCTTTCCTCTAAATAAATAAAGAAAAATAGCTCGTAACAAGAAAACATTCAATTGAAACTTAAGAACAACGCACGTGTAACGTGGGCGTAAGATTTCTTGAGAAAAGTGGAAAACAACCCGTAAACGCATTAAAAACAGATCAAACATACTTTTCACTGGAGCTGATTGTAGTTGGACATCCCCGTATGAGCTTAACTCAATTGGGATAGGTTTAATTGTTTTTAAAGAGGAAAAAAACTGGGAAAACGTTGTCGTTTGTGGCCACAAAGGACTTCTGAGTGATGTATTTCAGCGTGGAAAATAGGAAACAATCGATTTTTCAAGAAACGAAGCCTGGCTTTAGAAGGCTACAAATAAACCAAATGACTATTTTTCGTCAAAGTATCCGTTGCCACGATTTGGTCTTCAGTTTATATACTAGGTGGACAGTGTGAAATTCTAAGCAGTATGAATAGTGTTTGATTTCTTGCAAAGGGAAACAGAACAACTTTTTTTTGTAATTGTCGCCCTGTGATGCTTGTTTAGAATCAGTTATATGGCAGCCGGGTGGCGTGTGGGAACTTACTAAAGGATTGAATAACCAGCTAAGCTTTTCAAAGCTAAGTCACATTTTTGCGATAATGAGAGTAGGCTTTTGACAATGCAAGTAGATTGGATTCATTTCGCCACACACTTTTACTGAATATACTAAATATATTTTTTGACACTTTCAGCCTGGCCTGCCTTAAGAGGTTGCTCTGGTATTCCTGACATGACTGGTCGCCTTTTGGAACAATACTATCTGAACAAAGACTGCTACCGTTGAAAGCAAGTTCAGTTTTGGCATCAATTCCATTTTTCATGGCACTTCCGGTTTCGACAGGTAGCAAGGTTTGGGTAATTTTGCACAAACGAAAAAAATAATAACGTCAGCCAGAATTTACTCTGCAACTTGTTCCAACAAGCAGGATGGGGTACCATAAGATTTAGTTCATTTAGATTCCGAAGTTTACAAATACAAAAGTTTAATTGATTACAATCAATTATACTTTTATATTTGTAAACTGATGACGTTATTATGACGTCCACGTTCTAGGCACATCTCAGAATCAGGAAAAATGCTTCAAAGTTTCAAAATATAAAAAGCACATCTGACTTCAATATGACACCTGATAACGTAATCATGACATAATCATAATCGGAACGTCTCGGAATCAAAGGTGATGTTCAGCCCTACTTTTAAGTTCCTGGGTTCTAGTTTGTTGAAAAAAATGCTTGGAGAATTATTTTTGCCAAAAACGAGGACAAGCTAGAAGGATGATAGGATGGCGCAATTAAGCCAAAGTGATCAAATCGTCTGTGGTCTCACAAATGTCTAATGATACTGAAGATAGTAGAGTGCAACAAAGAAAACAAAACCTAGCACTCCTCCCCCCCCACCTTCAAGAAGACACCCCTCACAAAACAAAGACATTGACAACTGCATCCATCATTAACTACTGCTATATTTCATTAACAGTGTTTGACCTTTTGTTCATTTTCTCCCGTCTTCCATTCATTAAAGTTAGGGCAAAACGACCTGTTCGGAAAATCTAACACTTGATTAGAAAAAAATTATAAAGCAGCTGTTAAGTTAGATGTAACTGGTCGTTTTTTTCTGAGAAAGTAAAGATGGGATTTTCTTACCCGAATCGTCATATAAACCTCGCTTGACAAACAAAGTTTTTAAAGCCTTCGTTAGTCTCAAAACAATACTTTTGCAGAAACTCTTTAGGATAAAAACAATTTCGTTTGCTTTGGTTCAGGCCTATTGAGGGCGCTCTTGTTTTGGACCATTCTAAAAATTTGTCTTTGCATTCACGTATTAGCGGAGAAGCCAGTTTAAGATATTGCTTGTCAAAGTTTGATATTTGTAAAATGTTTTAATTCTCTTAGTCACTTTCAACAGAATTGGAGAATGAACATTTGAATGAGTGAGAAATAAGCTGCCTTTTTCGATTGAAATACACTTATCTTTCAGTTCTCCAGCTTCACAAACGGCGAGGTTGTTCCCGATGCAGCGGACAATTTTAATATGAGATTCTGTAGCACCAGTTTGCCTATATCTGCCAAAAGACTTTTCTGACCATTCACTGTTAATGAAGTATATAAAATGTATCATATATTCTCTGCAACACATATACTGGCAATTATGCCATATAAACCCTTCCTAAGAATAACAAGGGGTGATTTTCTCCGACTTACTTTCCTATATGTCTTGGTGTGAAATAATATTTTTATGTACAGTGACACGATCAAAGAAGGCTATAGTCTCGTTCTGGAACAGGGTTGTCAAGTATTGTTTCTAACACCAACTTTTCCAAAATATTTGCTTCTCTTATTTTTGGACATCCAAGAACTGTTACTTAATCGCTCACATGAAATGCATGCTTTGTTGTCAGCAAGCCATTCAATGAAGAGTCACAATTTTCCTGTACCCTAGTTAAATTGTTGTATACATACTTTGACATAAATCCAGGCATGTACCTCCAAATACTGAAATTATTCGCAACCTGCAGAGGTACACCTTGTGTTCCATGAAACATTTTAAGTAATGTGCCATTGTTAGATTCATATATAAGCGTAGAGTTTACCCACAATGGGTCCAGTTGCGCACAGTTGTCATATGTTTCTTTTCATACAAAACCTCAACAAAAAGAACAAACTTATTCAGCATTATGTCAGCATTGACCAAGTCTGTTTCTGATATGGACTCTGACAAAGGCAGTGAAAGACTATGCACCGGTAAGACACAACATCGAAGGTAGTTGTCTGGAAGTATGCCAATTAAACATGGAAGGGGCAAAACAGTAACCAGGAACTCCATTCAGATCCCTTCCAGTAACGTCTGTGTGATAGGGACCGAGGTGTGCGCGTCAAATTATTTGGAGGTTGAATGCTTGTCAGCCGCTCATCAAACCTCCCACTTACATTTACAATGTAATACTGCTCATCGTGACTTTTAGCCATAAATGTCCAAAATATCTAGCAACTCCTAACAGAAAATTGTGGAGGTAATCAACAGTAAAACCCTGAATAATATTGTAGCGGACTGTTTGCTTTCCGTAGTTTCCAAGTCAACTGCGCTCTTCTCGCCTGTTTTTTAATTTGGGCGGCGCGTGATCCGGAAATAGGTAGCTTTAAAAAGATGGCTTCTTTTGTTGGGTGCGCTGGAAGGGCTCGGCTGGATTCCAGGGCTAGGTTAATTTGCTACAATTTTATACTTTTGCAGACAAAAAAACCCCAAAAAACAAAAAGCAAAAGGGGTGTGGGGCGGCTGGTGCTATAGATATATCTTGTTTTTCAAATATTTGTTCACTTCATTGGATATAACAAAATGTAAACAAAATCTCTATACCCTCTGTAGTTACAATAAGACATAAAAATACGAATGTTATAAATAGCAATAATACTTACCTCATCAACTGACTCACCCCTACTACTATCTGCACTGAAGCTTGCAGCATCTCCATCTTGGCAAAAAGCTTTTTCATCACCTGACAAGGCAAACGATTCACGGCCTGCATCTGCAGGCGCTTTTACTGACTTGTCCGCCATTTCTTCGTGTTGTTCAGTGGTGGAGACAATAAATGTAAAGCTAATTGCTTTAGAGCATTCAGCACTGCGAGCTGAAAGTTCATTAACTGTCTACAGACGTCATAGTCCAGTTACATGGGTGTGAATGTATCCCACACTATCCACGTTAGTGGGTCAAAACGATATATGCAAGCGTATCTATCAAAATAGGCATCACAAAATAAGGAAACACACACAAACTCTGATAACGGGTTGCTCAAGGGGATATATTCATTGTGTCAGTGGCGTGATTTTTTCCCCGGAAATATGGGATAGGGAACGGTGGGGATGACAGTACCGGCCATTTAAAGCTGAAAAGTGGGGGAGGGGATAACTGACACCATATGACATTATCTAGGGGGCAGCAATCATGATACAGAGGTGCATCTTTAAAAAGCGTTACATCCATGCAGGATCTTAAATAAGAATGGCATATTTATGGCTTTTTGTATTGTTTTCCCCTTTAGAGTGATATTTGTAGTCGTTGGGAACTTCTCCGGAATTGTTTATAATCACCTTCATTTTTGGGCTCGTCACAAAAACGTGGGGGATGATTCAATAGCACATTCTCCCACTTCGGAAAGCGAGTGGGGGATATATTAACCCCCCCCCCCATCTCACGAGATTTACGGCCATTTTTGTGGCCTACCTCCGCGGTAGTCATCTCTCAAGCGCGTAGATTGGAAGTAAGAGCATGAATGTCTTTAATTTAACGGAAGGCCACTCCCACGCGGACTGTGAAGTACTGGTCGCGGGTTTTATTATTTATGACGAACTTCTGCCCAAAACAGGGTGTGTGCCGATGTGTCTGTACTGTGTAAATATTCCATCTTTGTAAGCTGATTTATATTCACAAATACCTCAGACAGTTTCCCCATTCAACAACGTGCAACTTGACCACGAATTTAAATGTGATAATGCCTGCAATATAAGACGTTATAATGCCGCTGCGTAGATTACGCGTTGGCCCTTGGATACAAGACAGTTTAATCGATTCTGATTTTTCAAGAGTCTGTGTACATGCAGATCGCCACGTGTGCGCTAAGTCCATATAAGAGGATTCCTTTTGGACAACTTGCACAAGGAATAAACATAACACGAACGGGGTTTTCGGAAAATGACTTAAAATTCTAGATTATCGTTGGGAATCCATCATATATTGACTTCTGTTGACTCTCTGACTAAGCAGGGTATCCATGAATGGGAATAAATGTGTATGGCCGATTCTAAACGGACGTTTATTAAATATTGATTTCTTAATTAAACTTACGGCCAAGCACGTATTTCCTCCCCTATTTAAAGAACGTCTCAAGCGTTCATGAAAGCTTGCTTATACGAGTTCAGTAGGGAACGTCCGATTGTAAGAGCCACATATTTGCCAATGGGTTTTAGAAATGATTTGTATTTTAAATTACTGATGATTGCACGATGCTATAAATACTGATGAAAAGAGACTTGAAACAGATTATTAATGGACATGTAATGGGAGTGCACAAACACTGGCTGGGGTTTATGAAATTTCAGTCTATAATCTCAGTCATCAACGAGTATGGAACTACCTAGTTGTTCTATACAGCGAACCTCTATTTTCTGTTCCCTAAACATCCAACTGTCCTTTATAGCAGGCCAGATTAGGAAACGTTTTCTTTGGCTTCCATCAGAAAACGTGTTGAACCGATTTGCAAGCTTTACAGAGGAAATTTCCATGACTTGTTTTCTAAACAGTCAATGAAACGGTGTGAGTAATCCGTCATCCATACTTAACGACTTTGAAGTATCACACATACTGTTGAGTGTTGGTTCGGCTCTGCTCAGATCAGCTTGGATCGGTTCAGTTCGTTCCATGTTGTCAGCAGTGGCGATGCTATGACTAAGACTATGATGGAACGATACGGAAAAAAACTCTGAAGAAAGTTCAAAAGCCGATCAGTACATCCCAATATTCTCGTGCTGGAGCATGCAACATCAGTTACCTTAGCTGGGCGTTCAATCTAATTTGGCAATTTAAATATCCGTATTGCGTATCCGGAAAGTAGGTGATAGGCACACGTTAAACACCTGCAGAACCAATGGGAAATTGGATGCAGGATGCTAATGGGTAGCGGCAATACATTTTGGGGGGTTGATACATTTCTTTCTGCAACTTTATACCATTTTTATCCATACTTTTCATTCATTTAAGGGAAGTGAAATAAAAAAATTGTTATCCCTTGTAATGTAAGCTTACAAAATAAAGAAACTTTACAATGGTAACATCTGAAAACCCAATAGTGTTTATGCACAAACTAATGCAACATTGAGATTTTCTTTCCAGGATAGCATCATACTTGTGCTAATGATTATAGGAATACTTAATAGCTTAAAACCCAACATAAGCAGCAAAATACCAGTTCAGACAGTGCAACAAAAATGAGGCTAACTGAGAAGCAAAGGCGCATTTGGAGGTTTGTAATAAGATATTGCATTGCAGAGAATGTTTAAGAACGTGCATTCAAGACTTCGTGTTTGTGAAACCGCACATATTAATGCCGTGTTGTTGGATAGACCAGTAGGGTTGCTACACGGTCCTGGTGATAGATGAAACAGCAGGTTCGTGTTACCCTGCTCAAACCGCAAACCTGTTCTAATTAAGCTTCAGCATACTTTGGTTATGTTTCCTCTATGATTTTCGCTCATGGTTTATAAAAATCAATGAATAACAATTTTCTTACACCACCTTAGGTAACGATTGGTTCATACTTCCAACAGAATTATCCATATTCAACTTGCCTACAAGTGCACTGCATTAGCTACGCCCTCTGGTTTATATAAAATATGGAAACTGAAAAAAAAAACACCTTTAAGTATGAAATGTCCATATTTGGTTATTCCTTTCGGATGCTCTGTCTTGGAATGTTTTACTTTTTTTCAAGTGAAACGACATCTGGCAAATGAATCGAACCAATCAATGTTGCGTGTTTTCAGGTATATCGATTATCTCGGAGGCAGGAACGTTTTGGTGACATACACAAAGCCAGCTAAAAAGAAGTGATTTGACAAACAGCTTTTTATATACACTCTATTATCATTACATATAGAAGGAAGACAGAAAGTATCGATTCCTCTTCAACGATTCCGGTGCAGAGTTTGTTTGGGTTTGCTCCGCAGATCAAACAAAAACATGAAACAAACAGCGACCAGGTGGCTATTTGGCAAATGGTCCCACACGCACTGTACACATACCGTTTGTTTTTTGCGCCTCCAGTGACTAATCGAGAGAGAAAAGACCCTATAAATGTAAAGGATTTATAGTGGTTTTACCTCATTTTCGCAACAGTCAGCCAAAGCACAGCAATAGTCATAATGGAGCCAGCCCGCCTTGCTCTTCTTCTTTTGGTCGTTTGTGTTGGTGAGTATTTCCTGAGGCTGCTGCGTCACAGTAAACTGCTTTGACGCATGCGACTATGGGAACCCTTCAGCTGGGTTGCTCGTTGATAACATTTCTCTAAGCTACAAGGCAGGGTGTCTTCTTATATGCTTTGTGTGACTGCCATTTTGGCAGAGTTGGGGATGAAGGGGAAATATATCCACAGCAAAGTGGCGCACCTGCCCCTGAAAGGTTTTCTTTTTTTTTTTACATTCTTAAAAAATGAAGATACAATCTGCTACTTTACTACAAACTCAGATAGGCTGTTACTCCGCTGAGGCACAGCTGGAGTAGCATCATGATTAATTTGCAATGGTAAATTCCTGCCCAATGCCCCCCTGGAAAAAAATGCCAGTGCACCACTGTACTCAAGCCACCATCATATTGCTGCCCTTTCTCTTCCCAGTTTGTGTAACAGCATTTGATCAGTCGCCTTCGGCACATGATCCTGGTATCAATGATCCTTTAAATATACATTTTGAAGCCGACTCAGACACGGAGTGAATGGTATCTGTTAGTATAAGGATGGATCAATGTCGTCTTTCTCGATTAAACTACCTCGACGAGATACCTCATAAATTTTTCCTCAAATTTGAAGCGTGGAACGCCAAATCTTTTTGTACGTTTTGTTCAAGTACTATCGACCTGGTATTAATTATATAAAATGAATGATTTTCTGAGCCTTTTTTTGCAGTTATTTTTGTTTAGCTAAATTCATAGAAATTCCACGAGCCAGAAAGGATTGATAACAGTCCCACCACAAGCCTTAAGCGGTAACCGCTATTTAAATTACAGTGTGTATAGTTTATCAGGCTTACAGTAGGAACAGGGGAAAGACAGTTAGGTTTAGATAATTTGTTAATTACTCGTTTGTGTTATTTGTTTTAGCTGGATTGGTGGTGAACGGTGCTCCCCAAAATAGTGAGTACGATTTTCGATTTCTCAACACGTCCGTCAAATTGCAGATGACTGACAGGTCATGCCTGTACTTTTTGCATAGTTTTTATTAACAATTATTGTTTGATAGGCATTGAAATGTCGATAATTAATTACTGTGAAATCCGAGATTCAGCACTTAACTGCTCGTGGACCTATACTTAGGAATAGGAATGATTGTTCTTAGATGCTGTTGCGCCGTTTTCAAAACTATATTACTTGAGCTTGCTGTTTTGCCTATTAATACAAGCAATAACTTTCTTTATTTATACATTTATCAGGTCAAGTATGATTTCAGGATAAGTGTTTGAAACTATGGATTACGAGGGAAACCTTAAAATTGCGATGAAAGCTGACCTCAAAAAGTGCTCAATAAGGGAATCAATCCAAGCATACATAGCCCTCTAAGGTCAAAAAGAAGTAAATATAACATCGTTTGAGAGAAACCTCTTCAAAGTTCCTGGCTTTTGGCATACTTAAATTTGAATGTCTGACACTATTTGTTCCTTAACATTTTTGACAAAGCTATTCTTAAAGGATCCAGGAAATTCAATTTTCTTAGAATCACTTTTTATGTATCTCTGTACTCTTCTTCCATATATGAAGACTGTTTTACACCTTTTTTGAGTTACATGAACTGAACGGTGCGCTTTATCAAACATTAAAAAATCTAGAATTTTTTTGTGCACAAACCAGTGCAACATTGAGTTTCAGTGCCTTGGATGACATCATAGCTCTGCTGGTTAATATTCAAATATGCATTAGCATAAAAAGCCAAAAAACATCAAATTATGGGTAATGATTGCAAAACAAAAATTTAATATGAGATTAATTGAAACCCAAAGATGCAATTTCAGGGGGTGTAAAATTTAAAAAAAATTCTATTTCCTGGTTTCTATTAAATATGTAAAAAATTATCTCTTCTCGGATGAAACATTTAGTCCATAATGTCATTTTGAAAATAATGCACTGTTTGGCTGTGAATTTATTTTAACAGAAATTATACGTTTCATAGAAAGCAAGGTATCTTGCTCCTCTTCTGCAACAATTTAATACCTTTCTTTACGGCAAAAGCAAACTATCTCTAATCATATACGTTAGATATGAGGACTATTAACTAGTGCTCGCACAGGCCAGACCAAGGGCGTCTCTGTTTGCGCATAGTCTCCAAAATGTCACATAATTACATGATTACTGCACGGAGTCTATAATTAATATGAATTTCTCCTGGTACTATATGAAGAGTTTGGAGTCAGATATGGCAAATGAGTCAAAGCTGCCCTTTCTGCTTTTAATACAACTTATACAAAAACATTACGCACTAGTCATGTTAAAATATTATTTTGAAGAAACAGGATGTAATTGTGATCACAAGAAATGTTTCTGACAAAACGAAATCCATCAACAAAACGACCTCTCCCTCCCCCAAAAATAAGAGTTCGTGGAAAAATAAATATTCCAACACGTAAAAATATTGCCAAAAGGTGTTTGGAGATCATTAGTTAATTCATGAGGTATGTGTTGGGTACATTACGTAGGCCCCCACTCATCAATTGTAGTCTTTTCTTGAAAACGCCTGATTTACGGGCATTAAATAAATAAATATTACTGATACCTAATTTAGGATTAGTTAATGTTAAGCAGGACAATTTTAAAATGTACAAAGTTAATCCATGAAAAGTATTTTGCTTTTAAACTAATTTTGGCTGCTGTGTTGCGCTATTCATAACAGGCAAACATCCTCTGTATTAGGTCTTAAGGCCTTAACCCTCAAAGAACCGGCTTTTTTGGGGGGGTGGGGCCTTGTCACAGCCGGGGGTCGGAATCCGCCCTCCCCCACCGATCTCGGTCATACGGTGATGCACTTCAATGAAATTTGGCAGTGTCATAGAGTACGAAGCAGAATTAGAGTCAAAAAGATCGGAACATGTTTCCCGAGAAATGTAATGCAAAAAAATTGATTGTTTTTGGTATTGTACTGTTTTTTTTAAAACAGACCATACTTTGAATGTTTGAATTCATTGTCCAAAACCGAATGAAACCTGTCGTACCTAATATGTCTTTTGGATGAAATTTAACATGTTTTTAAGATTCGGATGAAATTTTTTTGACCCAACATGTGTTTAAGATTCGAATAAATTTTTGTACACCTGACATGTTGTTAAGATACGAAAAAATCTTTTTGGACCTATTTTGTTTTTACTTACTTGCGTAGCCTACTGACAGGATGTCAAGTTCACATGCGCTGCAAACTTGAAAGCAAAATCTATTAACCACTATACCAGTTATAAGTCACCACGTCTGATCAGTGGTACAGTACTTTGAATGCGTGCTCTCTTCCACTACTGTAATTAATTTGTAGTTTATTCGTGCAAATCTGTTTACAGATCTCACAGGAAAAAAATCATACCTGCACTGAAATTCACTTTTGAAAAACATACCTTTGGAATAGCTGCGTTCGCAGAGTCTGCCACAGCTGCGGTATTAAAATGTTTGACTGTATTCAGACAAGTTAAGAGTGGTACACGGGCTCAAACATCTATTCGGGTATAAGGAACAGTCTGATGTTTAGAGGGAGTTTAGTGTCTTCATGAAGGGTTTTTCCTGAGAATCAACTCTACCTCCAAAATGCTTTAGATAGGAGGGACTTACTTTGCTCAATGGAAATGGCGGTCCTGAGATACTTTCAGTAAATTCCCAATACGGGCGATTCACATTACTGCGCCTCCAAGAGTATGAAACGTGTTGGCCAATCACAATGCGCGTTTGGAAAGAATCCACAGATTTCGCTCACTCTTGGAGGCGCACTATTGTGAATCGCCCGTATTACAGTAAGCCAAAAAGTTCTTATTCGGATCTTAGTCGTAGATTATCTGCACCCCCGTTTCAAATCCTATCACTCCTGAAACTAGATAAGATAATACCAAATAGTTGGACTTGTGAAGTCTGCCGAACAGTCTACAATTTCTTCATAGCCACATTTGCTAAATCACAGACTTCCAGCACTGTAAACAAAAGTTAGTAATTTCGAGTTCAAAATGGCTAATATAGATAGGTCGGGTCTCGCTGACTTACTAAATCAAGCCAGGACTAATATTTAGTCAACAGTGACTGACTTTGGTCAAATTTGGCTAATATTTGACTTATCTTTGACGAATAAATGTTAGTCATTGGTTTGTCTGACTAATGCAAATTAGTCACTGGTCTGTCTGACTACATGTAATTTAAACTGGTCATATTGGGACATAGAGCTGGACTTTTTATTAGTATTATTAGTCACAGTGACTAATTTTTGTTTACAGTGATAACAGTTCAGTGTAACAGTGAGCCTGTAATATTCTCCTATCACCCAAGTTATAAAGCAAGGACAGCAGTGGTCTCCCATTTCCGTTCAATTCTTGTATCTTTCATTTTATTCATTGGAACTGCTAGACAAGAGAGGATTGTGGGTGGGGTCAACGGCCGCCATACCTCCTCATCCCCCAAAGAGGATTTTTCAATCAGAGTGAAGTGTCTGAAATATTTGTATAGACAGAGCCATTTTGGTCAGGACATTGCTATTGAGCAGATGCTTAATTTGTGACTGGTGCAATCAACACAAAAGTGTACAGGGGACACTGCTTACTTTAATTCACCCCGTCTGCACCTAAAAAAAAGGGAAAAAAAGAAAGAAAGAATAAAAAAGACTCTGGATCTGGTCTTGATGTCAGATGACAAAACAAGTTCTGAGTTAACTACAGAATAAAGCAAAGGCCACTTATTGTCACTTAACATTGATAAATGTTTTCAATTCACCAGGGTTGTTGGACAACGAAACGCAGAACAAAGCCCTGTCTAAGAGGTCCGACGCAGACAACAACCCGGGATGTAAGAAAATTACTGTCTAAGGAAGTGTCCTAATTACTTGGCTTTGGCTTGAAAGTATGCACGAGTATATGTAAGCGGCCACAGACAGTTCCCGAGGATTCGCGTGTAATTTCCAGCCGTAGCCAAGTAATTCGGACGCGGCCACAGCAATCACGAGCCAACCCCAGCCACTTCTTAATTATTAATGGCAGTACCGGACTTTTTCGTGTACCTGATGTTAAACATTCGGGATCATGCACCTGGCAACACGCGTCTACTGTGATGATTGGTTGGGCGTGTCTGAACTTCCGTGAACTTCACGGAATTGGTTTGTGAATTAATGTTGGATTTTTGCCCTGCCCGACGTGTATTTTAACACTGTACATTCAGTGTATGTCACCGAAGGTTTGTGAAAAAAAAACACAAACATACTCGGGTGTCTAGTAAACAGGAAGTCGTGGGTTCGAGTCCCACCCAAGTACGTTTGTGTTTTATCATAGACCTTCGGGGACATACACTGAGTATACAGTGTAAAAATACACGCTAGGCAGGGCAGAACATTCAAAAATTAATTTACATCTCCCCGGCACAAATCCATATTTGAAATGCTTGGTCTGTGAAGTTAACTATACATGACCGGTTCCCTCCCCATTTCATATATATCATACAGTTCATTCCCAGAAAGGGGGGCAGGAATCAGTCTGATATTTTACGGTGTTACCGAAGGATGACGCTCAGTGGAAACGAATCTGTTTTGAAATATGCTGAGCATCAATAAGCGAAAACTGTGTATTCCAATAGAATAGGATTTTTCAGGTATTGTAAACGAATCACATTCCTGCAATGATAAGAAGATAATTTCTGATCTACATACCATCGTATATTTATGGTTTCGGCCTGCAAAAATACGCTATTTGCCAGCATGTGTTCATAAATCAAAAATAAATAATTCTCCGACCGAATTTGAATTTTTAAAACTTAAGATATTCCCAGTCATCCTGCCATTGTCCTTAAAAACGAGGTACTATTTCTATTTAGAAAAATGGCCGAAAAGGGCCGTGGGATGAAAACGACTGTAACGTTCGTTTGCAGATCTCATGCTGTCTGTGTTGCCGTGCTGTAAACAAAATGAACTCGTATTCACAAGTTGTAAAGTGAACATTTCAGTAAATCTTTTCACAAAGCAGTTTCTTTGTGTTATTTATTCCACGTTTTCCGTTTTTTTGGTCCTCTGTATTACAGACGATGCTTGTAAAATCGGTAACGTCAAGTGTTTAAATGGTGGCACCTGTTACACTATTTATGGCTCCCCTGACTGCAGATGTGCCTATGGTTATTTTGGAGACCGTTGCCAATTCAGTAAGATTTATGCCTTAGTTCCTTTTTTCTGCTAATACACTGGACAGCAAAAGAATCTTGCCACTTCTATCAAAGGCACAGCATGCAAGTTGCTGTGCATGTCAGTTTCTTCTTTGTTATAAAGATAATCACTTGCTTTTGGGCATGTGATTAGTAAGGGGTATTGCAGCATACCTGTGTGCAAAAACTGTTTATTTCTATGGAGTAAATTTTTCTGTGTCCTTTGACAGGCGTGGCAAGTTTCCTTTGCTGTTCAGTGTATATGGTGCCACCCAATGGGTGTAGCAAACGAGCTATAATGTACGTTACACTGACTTGTTTGTTCTTTTGTTTACTGCCTTGTTTGTTCGTCAAAAGAGCAGCAAAAATAAACTCAAGGAGGTAATGTCCTAAAATAGTCGTGATCGTTTCAACAGAATGAATTATATATCTTGGCCCACGAAACTCCTGGTTAGGCAACTTCCTAACTTCCCTAACGTTAAGGGGCATTCATTGAACACTTCTATTCATCATGTTTTGAAAGGTGTTCCCACTCACTAGCAAACTAACTTATTGTTTCTTTGACTTTGAACTGAAACCCTTGGTACCTTTCTGTATGAAAGTTTGTTGTATATCCCCTTTTGTGAAAATGGTTCAGCCTAGAAGTTTCCACCAATAGTACTATCTACCTGCCTCGTTTGGAACTAGTTTTTTGTTACTCCAGATGCCTTTATGTAATAGTCCTTGCAGCCAGCAGTCTTCTGGTAGTCAGTAGCTTTTCGGAAACCTGGTGTGTTTTTTTGTTTTTTTGGTTTTGTCTCTAGCAGCAGCATTGATAAAAGCCATGGTTGTGTAAATTATGGGTGATAACATTGAGTAAAATTACAATTCAGGTGATGTACAAAGCTGCTAAGGAGCTGTTTTGCCAGCTGGACGGTAAAATGTGTTGTGGTGTTGGATGAATCGAGGTAGGGTAGACCAGATCAGATCTCGATAGAAGACAGACGTGTGTGTTTGCTGTATGATCGCATGAATTTCAGCCACCAGGCGCAGCAAGCTACAGCGGGCTTTTGTTATCAGCGATCTCTCGAAAGACTGCACTTCAAAATAAGTGCTTGATTTATCACGATTTTTATGAGCATTTTGGCTCTGTAAAACACACCAAAGAAAGAAATTCAGCAGTTCTGTCAACCAAACAACCGTAAGTGTCATATTTTGAACTTTTCTGATGTTTTAAGAGTCTGAAACAATGAATTTACGGGCTTAACAAAAGTGAAGTGATTTAAGAAGTTGTCAGTATTAATGTTTCAGAAGGTTAAACTGTGGATTGTCGATTATTGGACTATACATGTACATCGACATTTGAATTTAGTGAATTTGCCAGCAAGAAATAGTTATTAAGAGGAGCTATAAAGAGGAGCTATTAAACATAAAGTGTTCCTTTGATTACTACCAAACAGTTGACCAAAATTTGTGGAATATAGTTAAATGTTTTTAATTATCAGATGGCTTGCAGTTGAAGGACCAAACCCGAGATACAGATATTTACTTGGGCAAAGCTAACCAAAGAGACAGTACAACACCCGAAGGCTGAGGTGTTTCCAAGGATCGTGCCAGGTTTTAACCAGTTGCGGTCCCTGTGGTTGCACTACACCAAATACGCGCCCATAGCAAACAATGCAAAATCGGACTGAAATAACGCTGCCCGTTGACTCTCGTGAAGGGGTTGGCCTCCGGTTTTTTTCAATGGAAATTCAAGATTTTGGCCAGGAGATCACTTTTCGTTTCAATTTCATGGGGGTTAGCCAAGAAAAAAAATGTATTCGCCTTTGAACGAAGAAACCCCCAAATTAGCAATAAAACTAAGCGTTCATTTCTGAATGTAGCCACCCGCCTCTATCCAAAATAGGTCGGCAATTTCGGGGTTTTTGTGAAAGAAATACCTCGAACTGGAAACTATCAGCTCTAAATTCGAGATTTATAGAAATATTTCAATGATGCCTCCTGATTATGGCCTTGTTTATTGGAAAAAAAAAACCCAAAAAAAAAAGAACAAACAAAAACAAAAAAAAGTGGGATCACAAAATATTAATGGGCTCGCGCGCAGAAATACAACCATTTGGTGGAAAGCACCCCTATATCCTTATCGCACCTAGATCCCTTACTACAGAGAACTAGAAAAAAATATAGAACTTAAAATTGTTATAAAGAGATCTCTATATTAATCTTGTACGGAGTTAGCTTTAGAATTGCCTGCAGGTGACATAAATAAGAAAGTGAAGACTTATGTATGCTTTTATCGGCCGAAAATTACCCACTGACGGGATAGTGTAAATACTTGTAAATTTATGTAAAGACATGCAGACTTTTGAGAACTACAAGTAAGTAGAAAGTCTCTGGTGTTTCCTTTCGTTGTTGGGTTGTAAATATATTTAGTTGCAGACAGAAGGGACACACAGTTTGGGAAATATCCAACAGTCTGCTCCTTTTTACGTGTCTGCTCTTAGTTTTGTCTCCCAATCTTCGACTACGGACGACAGCCAGACGTCCTGTGTACATGGTGCAAATCCCCTGCCAATTTACTGATCCCAATGAGTTTCTCTTAACGTTAGACAAACATTTAAAATGCACTTATTACCTTAAAACCATTTGTTGCGTTGCTGCTGTTTGAAATTAAGCAAATGATATTTCAACCCACATATGTTGTACCGTTAACAGTAAGCCATGCTGCTTGTCTCCTGTGTAAACTGACTTCTTGTCTTGCCCTGGGATGATTTTTTTGTTTGCTTGATTGTATTTTTCAACCTGGGGAACTGACACATTTCCTTGCTACAGTTAACAACTAAAAGTGATTTTAGAGAAGCGAGTCTTGTGATGGATTTTTGAGATCCACTTGATTTGCATGATTTTTTTTTACCTAGGAATACTTACAGCAGTATTTGTAATTTTGTTTTGCACTCTCCTAGAACGGGGTAAACGTCCACTAGCAAGAGGCAAGTAACAAATTCAAGGTAAACTACAACTTAGCCCTGTTTAGCGTAGGTGTTTCTATCCAGCTGAAATAAATCATCGCCTAGAGTAACTCCCCCGGCAGCATTTTTTGCATTCAGATCATTGCTCACTCAACCAGTAGGAACATGTTAATGGAGACCCCAGTGGGAAAACATTGCAAATTTAAAAAATGTTCCTCATTTCTCCTGGATACTAATTGTTTCGATTTTTATCAACCATTGTCTGGTGTGATAACAAGGTACTTTACTTCCAGAAATGGCTATATAGATTTGTCAAGTACGTCTCTTGAACTAATAGAGATAAGAGGTTCATGATTATGGATTAGACAGATCTAGAATGGGACAGCGTTTTTGTTTTAAATTAAGCCTAATTCGTTTGATATTAAGTCCCGAGTTATGGCAGAAGGTCAGATAGGATTTAAATTACAACTGAGGTCTATGACAACAGGTTCATTGTCAAAATACACTCTATCCTGCATGTAAGATCTTTTCAAGACAAACTTTTGACAAATCTTGAAAAATATGTGTTGCATTAAAAAAATTTAAAACGTGAAGAAAAACCTTTAACGCAGTGATGAAGAGCCTATAAATGTAGTCATTTATGTAGCAAGTAATCCATTTTTGTTATCTTTTTAGGAACCACGGGAGAAGATTTTGAAATGGAACGTTTTCAAGGCAACGCCGGAAAGCCAATTTCCTAATTTTAGAAGCAGTGTTTATTTAAAAAAAAAAACGAAATTAGAATTCGGTAGTAGTGCTTCTGTCGACTACAGCGACGACGATAAATATTTTACAACACCCGAATAAATCCTTGTCATTCGATTGGTGAATCACGAATGGTACTCTGAACAGAAGGCGTGGTCGTTAGCCTTTTTGAAGCTTGGGACACTCAGTAGGACGGCAGTGTTTTTAGTGAGTAAATTTGTATTAATCACCAAACACTTTGACCAAGTAGCGCCCTTCTACAGTGTACATCATACATCAAATAGACTAAAGGAATTCACAGGGTTATTATTTGACAAACGTTCAATCCACCCATCTAGCGACCATCAGGGGCCTAAACCCTGTAAAGTGGAGTATGCCCAACTTTTTGATGGGGTTGGACTATTGGATTATTCTCCCCACAATGGTTTCATATGGTATTTGGACCCCCCACACACACTTTTTGAATGTCCAAAGCCGGGCAATGTTTAATTTAAGAATGTTATCTCTACCCATCCCGCAGTCAGACGCAGCTTTGACCAACTGACATCCCCAGTATCCGATTCTGCGCGGGCCTTCTCACAAAACAGACCGTGCAGGGATTTATTCAGTGCTGTTGTATTTAGGTTTCTTTCAAGTAAAACGGTGGGGGATCTTTGTTTTCCATCATAGAATTTAGCCTTTGAATTTTGCAAATATGGAATGCTTCAGAGTCGTTCATAATTGGTGAAGCTAATTTATATCTCTTGGAACCCCAATCTGTTAACTCATGAATTGATTCTTACCGCTTCATTTATCAATATCCGCTAATTTTATCCTTTAATTAAAGTTTGAATAGTTACATGCTTTTATTTCTCATATTGCAACAAAAAGAAACAAACAGGAGATACAAAACCAAGCTCGAGAAATACCTTTCCACACTGTTTACAATTAGAAGTATCTAACAAATACGGATGCTCTTTCGGATGGTAAGACAATCTGATATCCGAGACTTCGGTTTTCAATTTAATACTCGCATATACACACACACAAAAGGAATTGTTTTTCTGAGCAAAGGTTTTCCCATGCTGATGGCGCACTGAATTCTAATTGTTTAAAACCGTGGGATATATTTGGTTTTGGTATTTGGTTTTATGTAAGTGTAATTTTGGTAAGAGGGGACTATAGCTGAGTCGCTTTTCACCCTAATCTAAAACATTAGTAAAAGAGTCATTATCAGTCAAATCACAAGCAGGAAACTATAAACAAAATGATGAACAATCGAACGGCTTTATAATTTTTCGATTGGTTGGTTGTTTTAACTTTTAACGTAAGAAGAAAACAGCAAGTAAAAATTGACATAACGTAACTTATTACGTGACAATTATTGTTGAAAGAGCAGAATATACAGCAATACATCCTGAAATTTCTGCGTATCCCTGCGTACTTATTTATGTTTATTTGTTTGTTAGTGGTTACTGAAAAAACATACATTATATTTTGTCAACCTGTCAATCATTACAGTAGAGGTATTGAAAACGTACCGTAAACACATCAAATATTTATCTGTGGGGGGATGGGGTCTTTAAGCAATAACAGATAGATTGTATCATGCTGTGCAATAGTACAATTTGATCACGAGAAGAGACGTTTGCCTGGTATAAAATTAATCCCTAAATTTAGCTCTTCTACCAAGAGGTCTATCCGATCTATCTAGTTACCATTGTCAGTCCGAGTAAAGCTCACTTTACTTTTGTTTTCATTTTTTAATTCCTTTATCAGATCAATGTACTGCAAAAGGTGACAGACAATTCCAACTGCCCTGAAAATACATATACCCTTCCCTGTTTTGACTTCATATACCTCAAAACAGTTGTTTATTTTCATTTTTACCTAAGTCTGGAATTACTGTTGTGCTCGCACGTTAGCAAAATGAGGTAAGGAAAATGATTGGAAATCAAATGTTGAAACGCCCCACTCTTAACGAATCCCCTCACATTGAATTCCCGGATGTCGATATAATGCCTGAACATCTACGACTGTTTTGTGGCAGCTAATACATGTCTCAAGTCCCCGATCTCATTTCATTATGCCGCCGTGGAAGTGAAGTAATACCATTCACAGCCCAAAGAGCCGTGACCTGTCAGCACATGTCTGTAAATAATGAGCTCCTGTTACTGATAGCGACCATATGGGTCCCTAGGGGTTACTGATCATTCAATACTCCTTACTCTGCGAAAACGTTTCGCTAAAATAGTTGGGAAAACTGTGGAAACAAAATCATTCTGTTCATTTCCAGAAACTGACGGTACATGCTGACCACTAGGCAACACCTGTAAAAACAAAATCTGTAAATAGTGCACATAAATTCTACACGAGAACCGTAACTGACTAGTAAATTAGTTGGAACAGATGAAAACGTGAAGATGCGAAACCATTGTAAGTTTTACAGCCGTTGCTGTGCATCGGCTGATGTAAGTAAATAATGTTATGTTGTATGTGCTTCAAGACACAACTTTTTTCTTGGCCGAATTCATCATCTTTGCAAACGGATTAGCGACAGTTTCATTCAAATTAGCACGAAATAGATTGACGATCTAGATCACCATTCAAAGAACAAAACTGATCATTCAGTTTTATTCTAAGAGCATACGATTGCGCAGTCTTGTTATTCAAACAGTGAATGGTGAGCATGCAATTTGTAGAGAAATGTAACATTTGCATTCACATTCTCGTGAACACTCGCGCAGTATGAATGTCGGCGTTCAATTTGAATTCGTGAGTCGACTAGCATTTGTGAGATTTGTGCAATGCTATTAAAGTTTTAATGTTCTATTTTCTGTTTTTGTGACTAGTTTAAACTGCAAGCAGCCTCGCCCACAAAATAACACCAAGTATCCACTTAGATAAAAATATATCCAGGTAATTTCCTGGTCATGTTTGTAGCTCAGTGCACTTATGAATCTGTACGGCTGTTTTATAGTTGATAATACAACCACGGGCTCCTCTCTCTATCTACAACATTTTTTGGTTGTGAAAGTACAATATACCAGTCAAAACCAAAAAAGTTGTGACCTGTCAGTACATATCTGTCAACAAAGAGATCAACTTACTGTAGGAGGCCATATGGGGCGCGTTGGATGTACTGGTATTTGAACAGGCTTTACTCTACAGTCGTTAGAGCTAGGTTAAAGGGACTTGGCAGTCTTTAAGCACATTAGTAGCTGGATGATTACAAAGCTTTTGAACCTAATTCAACAACAAAAAATAAATAAATTAAAAAAACGAAAAGTGGGAAACTGTTTTTATCCATGCTGTTTACGTGAGGGTTCTATGCGAAATATTTCATGAAAGGCAACGTTTGGTTCACGGTTAGAGAGATCTCTATAAAAAAAAACCAACGATTGATCAATGTTTAATTCTGAGTTACATTTTTTTCTGTTTGAATTTTTCCAAAACAAATGAATAACAGGGAGGTAAAATTACACAAATGGACAAAGCGGGAAATGTCTAAAAGGGATGAGAAAAATAGAAGGAAACATGACAGCAAAACATTACTTAAAATGTGACAAAAAGAAAATAAGCCATTGTTTAAGAGAATCCGAAAAAAATCTTATTATAATATTAGTGCACATCTACGGAGAGAGGGTGTTTCGTGTGTATAAAATAAAGTAATTACAAACAGTGCTGTAGTCGAGACCATCACAAAACCAGACACAAGACCATGCCCAACACAAGTCACAAGTAACATGGTGAACAAGAATAAAGGAATGCTTTTGTTGCAATTCGTTTGAATAGCCTGTGGCTTGAATTAAGACTAGAGGTCTTGTTGCTCTTGCGCTAGTCTAGTTCGGTCTTATGAAGGTCTCGAATACAACACTGATTACAAATAAGTAAACTGTATCTCAAGGACTTTTCTTTAAGACTCTGTGATAAAAGTCCAGGGAGAGTTCACTTTCTTGTCTACACTTTTGAAAACGAGCATTCAGTATTGGAGTAAAAACAATGTATTCTTGATATGTAATTTGTTTGAGATTTATAGTAATCTGCATTTAAATCAATACATGGGACACACTTTTAGCGTGTTCTATATTTGTAATCTCCCTTTCTGTTCTATACCGTTACTCATCTTAATTTGCCGTAAATTTCTCATACCTTGAAGTTTTCCAATGTGAAGGCTCAAAATGCCAACATGATTACCCATACCCGAAAACAAAAGTAAAATTCAGGAGGAATTTCTATTTCCAGTCACCAAGCACAAGCTCGAATGATGGTTATGTTCAATTGCATGAAATGAGGTCTAAATTGAATTTGTTGCAGTATACTATTTGACGAGTGTAAACGAACGTGAAAGCTTCACCGTTGGAAAAGAAACATGGGAGCAACCACCTGAAAAAGAAAAGGTTGGAAGAGGAAGGAACAATACTGAATTTGACTGTGAAGATGGCGAATTAGGCCGGGAAAACCTATACAATCAGACGGTCTGTATGTCGCACGAAAGGCACAGTCACACTGACTAATTAGGGAAGATTGACCTTTGTCTGCAAACAGTGCAAATTCGGCTGTTAATACTGATTTAACTGAATGCTGTCTCATGAACTAATTCATAAAAGTTGGGAGATTGGCAGATTTCTTACTTGCCAGGAAATGATTTCCGCTTACCTCAAAGTAACCTTTCACCTTACTCTGCAAAGACACCACAGGGCTCTTATGCCATATTTAATGACCACATGCCGATTAATTCGAAAAAAAAAAGAGGCGTAGGAAAACAAGCATTCCGCGTACCGCGTTAGCTAGATCTCACGGGGTATATTTCAGTGAATAAAATCCTTTGCCACTAAAGCGCTATCCCACTGATTTACATCGGTTGTCGAAAAAATGTGAGCTCTCCATATGTTTTTATTGTGCAAAATCCAAATCTCTCCTACACAAGTGCCTGAAATACCGTATCCAGATGACAAAAATGGGCATTTAACCGTCGAGAAGCATGGATTCAACATGTAGCTTTTCTATCAGTAGCATTATGGCAGGAGGCTCCACATAACCAGTGTGTTTTAAAATTCCCAGAGAAATTTTGGGTTGTACATTCCTTGACTACCTTTGATTGCAATCTTAAATTGGGAGGTGATCAGAAATATGGAGATGTTTAAAGCTTCATATCCTGATCGAGCTAGAACTAAATTGCCTGAACTGATTGAAAAAGCGATTGTCTATTTGAATGACTTCTATGAGCACACAAAATACTCTTATTTTATAAGCACCCCCACTTCAAAGCCAGAAATGTCAGCCCAAAATTGATGACTCACTCTTGTCAGTTTGACCTGTTTTTATTCCATGCCACTATTCAGGGGACCAGCTTTCATTATTTTGAAAATATTGACAAGTATGGATGAGCCTTTAGATCTGTAATAGTCACCAAACGCAAATACGGGTAGGACCCTTAGAAATAAAGAGAAACAAAGCCGCGGTTTATTTCAGTAGGAATTGGGGTAGTGTTACTTTGTTAATTCAGTGCTCTGCAAATAAAATATTTTCTGGTGAGCCTTGGGGGAATTCAAGATTTTTGCCTCGCAAAGTGTTGGCTGATCGCCAGCTGACGCAGCAGTCTTTTTTTTCCTAATACAAGCTAATGTAAAATTACCAATAATATTTACAACGCAAAACATATTTACCACAAACAGAAGGTTACCATTGGATGCCTTTTTCATCGGAGCTTCCCGTTTACACAGCGAGGCGATACAAGTTTATGCCTTTGGTGATTATTTATTGTTCAACTACTATAATCCAACAGTGTGTGTTTGAGATGCCAAAGCGTCAGGATGTCCGGATCGTTGCCACAAAACTATTGACAAAGTCGCCAGCTAACGCACCATATGTTTTCAGACAAAGCTGATTTGAATTTGCAATTAACCAAATAAAAGATGTTTAAATTAAAGTTTTATTCGTCATCTGCCAAAACACTAACCAAAGACATGTGGGTGGAATATTTTATTTCACTTGATAAGGGTATCGGGTGGTTTTTAGGTTGTCAATAATGCTGAACGTTCAAAATAGAGAGAATATCAGTTAAAAAGGGGGCTTATCTATCGATGCATACTATCGACCCCTGTCTTAGGACTACGCAAGATTCTTTTCAAATGTCTGCAATTTTCGGTTCAGTGAATCAGTAGGAATAGGGAATACTTAGGTCAAAGCATATTACGTGAGTAGAAGCTTCAAATAATCAACCCCTGAAGATTACACAGTCACATATTATCCATTGGTAATCATTCTATCCATTAGTAATCACTCTATCCATTGGTAATCATTTTATCCATTGGTAATCAATCTATCCATTGGTAATCATTCTATCCATTGGTAATCATTCTATCCATTGGTAATCATTCTTTGAGGATCTCCTGCTACCCTTGTACCTACACTGAAGCAGAAAAAGGAATAGCAAACACTCCCTCTTCTGAAAAAGAACATAAAAACACAAACAAAACAAAAATATAAGCCGTTTCACACTGAGGCAAACACTGTTATTTTGCTGATCAGTGTGCGTCCATTAGCCTCTTTTTTCTTATTTTCCATTCATCAGGGCTTAAAAGGGAAAACGATCTTGGAAATATGTGATATTTCATTCTCTTTTAGCATTCGTATCTGAGCTGGAGAGTTCTATGTAGGTAAAAGAATTCTCGTTTTTAGGCAAAAAATTGCTTGGCAGCGCTTTGCGTACCAAGTCGACGCAACTTCAAATATGACGTTTACCTTTGCAGAAACCACTTTTGTGTCCATGTTTCAGAACCGCTTCGTTCGGGTGCTTTCCTTGTAGTCAACAGAATAATATACCATCTCAACATACCCTGCACGTCGCATATGAGTGGCAACAAAATGAAAGAAGTATCACTTAGCTGACACTACCAAACCCCTGTATTTCCGGAGTGCTAACACAACAGTTAATGTTGCGATGGGTAAAAGTCCACTTCGAAGCTCCCTTTAACTCTCGACATTGATTTTTAGCAGTGGGCGGGAGTGAAACCTGCTCTTGCTGTTTTGAGTTTGCAGTCGTGTTCTCATTTCGGCATGTGTTCACGCGTGTAATCCTGCGGGAATGGAAGAGTAGATATGCCCCCATCCACTTGCTGAGGTGGAATATGGGCTATTGAATTGTCCCCCTCGACACACACACCCACACACTATTTAGGTTAGCAAAACAATACAAGCAGATTGTGAAGAATTTTTCAGACCCCCAACGCTTAATACCATTCATTATCACTCAAAAAGTGAAACGATTTTTCAAAGCCAGCAATATTTTGAATACACATTACAGGTGTACCTCAATATCATGGACATGGACCTCTATATTGTCAGAGACCCACAAATCGACAGTCGTGCGCGAGGTGAAGTGGTTGCATACCACGTTGGGCTTGACCTGTGCCGTAATTTCAGACTCTCTCGAATAAGTTCTTGTTGAAATGTCGGTACAGCGCCACGTCACGTCCACTTAGTCTGGCGATCCCACTCCTTTTGTCAGAGATCAGGTTGGTATGGACGCTTACTCCGCAAACCTTAGTCGACATGAATGTCCTTAATTCGAGGCGATTAAAGGTCTTCGTGGGAAGGATCAAAGATTTATAACCATTCTTTAATCATCAACAAGTGCATCTCATGCCTCAAGAAATGTTCAAGGGTTCTTTTTTAGTCCCCTTCCTCTAGGCTCAGATAATTGCCAGGTGTATATCATGTGGGGTATACCGCAAAGGGTCACTGAGGAACGTTTATACGGTGTCCAAAGAGGTCTTCTTGATAAATATCAGCCTACTCGGTAGTAAGTGAAAGAAGACTTAAACTGAACGATCTGCCTTCATCGTAATGATAACGTAGGTCACCTCTGGGATGAGTGCGTCCATCACTCGGCAGTTGTCCTTGGCTTGCAGTTCGCTGGCATCTGAATGCCTCTCCTCGAGTCACTGATTTTTATCCCTAGACAGGTAAACCCGAGGGCCCCTGACTGTTCTAGGGAAGTAATGCTTCAGTGCTAAGTGGAGACCTCTCCGATAGCCTTACCGCTCCAGAAATTTCACAGGCGTTCAATTGAACTGTCCGTTTTGTGAGTGTTGATGTACAGCTGATCCAACAACTGACAGGATGGTATCTCGACAGACTGAAATGAGGCCTGACGTGTGGCTAAATCGATACCGAGATCGCCTTATGTTGTTTAACTTAATGGTAAAATTGGTATACCCCGAGTCAGATCCAATCTCAAACTGAAACTTCAAATTGATTCAGAAACCACGCCTCAACAATGATTTCAACGAAAGCACTCTCCATTTCTAGATGACACCTCCCACGTGCACAAAGTGATCACTCCGAAAAAAAAAACTTGTATGGACAATAAAATCCATTAAATCCTGAATGAAAATGAAGAAGGGAAAGGAATTATTATGCAGTATATTGCAACCTAAATTTTGTTACTGTGTTAATTCAGTGTTTTCCAAAATGTGGAGGTAAACCTTTTCAATGGAAATACACAAGAATCCAGACATTTGTTTTCCATAAGGCGGCGGCTAGTTGCCAGCTGATGCAGAAGATTTATCTAGGTCAAAATTATGTAAATTGCGAATTGTACAAGGCAAACGTGCTTGTCACAAATAAGCTCTTGTCTGCCATCTGCTGCCTCTCACCAGTATGCCTAGCTTGTACGGCGAAGGTACAAGAGATTATGCCTCAGGTATTCACCGTATGGGAAAGAGTTGCTGTGAATAGGTTACTTTTTATGATGAAAATGCCCAAGCCTCGGGATATCGTGATTTCTCAACCACCCGAAAGATTGTCGCCAGCTCAGGCGGCATATGCTTTCCAAATCTCCAATTAACGACATAAAAGATGTTTACAACAAGCTGCCGGCCACTTAACGGAGTACATGAAAGCCTGGAAGCGATATATATGCAGCCTTACTGCCTTTGCCATCAAGTCCAGCCTAAAGGTAAATGGTTGTTGCGTTTACTATCACAAGTTTTCCTGCATGGCCAAATTCCGCCAAAAATGAACAAGCACACCCAAAAAACAAACACAACCAAAAACAAAAAAAGGTCGTTTTGGCGACGTGACTCCTCTTGTCCGACTTCAGGTTAGTGTGAACGCTCACTCTGCAGACCTTATTCGACATGCAGATGAATATCCTCAACATCAAGGCGAAAGGACTTCCTAGGAAGGATCAATGATTCATAACAATTGTTTAATCATCACCAAATCTGTCTCATGCCTCAAAAATTGTTAACAAGTTCGATTAGAGTCCCGTTCCTCAAGTCTCAGATCATCGTCGGGTATATGTTGTGTGGGATATACCACCAAGGGTTAGCAAGGAACATTTATAGGGCGTCTTAATTAATTAACCAACCTGGGACGCGGTATGAATGTTTTTTACACGGTCTCTAGAGCAGCCTCGCCAGGTGAGTCCGTATGATCATGTTAACGAAAATTAGCGATTTTTTGCCAAAATTGGCCGGAAAGACCAGTAATTATCAAATAATGATCGATCAGGGATGGATTTGTTAATCGCACGGGCGTAAATCCCCGGAGACGGGGATATATACCCCCTCCCCCACAGTTTTTGAGGTGGGAGGATGGGCTATTAAGTCATACGTCAGCACTTTTCTGTGATGAGTTAAATATCAAAGAACAACCCCAAAGTCGTGAAAAAATGGGCTTTACAATTTAATATAACCACGTGGTATCTAAGTAATAAGCTATATATGTGAAGTGGTTCTGTGTCTTCCTTTTAATTAGAAGTAGTGCGATAAAAATATGGACCAATTCTGTATTTAATTTTAACTGTTCACGTTTGTACCGTTGGTGGTGCCACCCAGAAATACGCACGGTACGTGGAAACGAAAAACGCCACGACATCGAAGGACTTGTGTGTCGTGGGTATGTTTTCGCACCAAGGCCTGCACGCCTGAGCTGCACGGCCTAGCCTGACACCCTTTTTGGGAATAAAATTAAATAACAAAAAAAACAACAACAACAACAACAAAACATTTGCCTTTCACTCTGAACTTAGCAAGCCGTATTTATCAAACGTGCACCGGTTGCACGATGGGTTCGAAGCAGTAAAGCTGTGCGCCTCGGACAGTGTAACTAACTACACACGCGTTACTTTACTACGTGTAATTATGTGTATGAAGTGATGGCGCTGCCTCAGTGCGTACATGCATCAGCTAGAGAACCGTTTCCACGGTGCTACATGGACATTATCCGTATTCATGAGATGTAAATGGGAGCAGTGACGAAACGCTCCTTTCACGAAAGCTAGCCACGGTGTTCGGCAGAAACTGGTCTCAAAAGTGAGGTTTTTACCAAAATTATTGCTGAGTCCGGATTTATGTGGTATAGGGATCCAAGTAAACATAATACCGCCAGATTTCTTATTTTCTTCTACCGTTGGGGATTCTCTTTGATAGCGGATTGTGAAGATTTTTTTTCAGACTTTCCAATACCTAAAGTACATTTAATATCCCACACAAAGGGGAAAATAATAATGATGATTTTCCACGATTGTTGTGCATATCATAATGTACAGACATCTGAAAAGAGTCATGCCGTGAATTCTAATTTAACTCGGATTTCCTGGCAGGTCGTACCAGGATTTTAGGATCTCATAACAGCTACTGTTATCGCCCTCGGGAGATTTTGTTACAAGCTTGACACAAAACCGCAGACGGGGCTTGACCTTGGCTTGACTAGGTGGCAAGAGGGCTTTGCCTGTATTTTTCTCAACACCGTCCAGTTTCATACTATGCTAAAAACCAGAGTAGTATTCCATTTTGATAGATATGAAATCACATTTTCCACTTTTGATCACTCAAATCGGTGCTCAAACACCCGATTTACGTTAAATCTTTGAGTTGTGGAGTCCTTTGTGTGTGGGCCACAAATTACTCAGTATGCATGCGTGAAAGCCGCCTTACAAGTGCATGAATAACACTCTGCCATAGAAGGTGTTTCACGTGATATATCATAAAATAAACTAAAGTATACAAAAAATTGATGCTCAATCGCCTTGTGTTCACATTCAGACTTAAATCGTTCACAAATCCCCAATGAATCTTATAGGTCATTGGTCACGAAGTTGAAGTAGGACTATATTTTCTCGCGGACGTAGATGGCGCTGACGTAAAATACATTGGCTACGTGAATGAAGGATCAAAGTACATGTAAAGTAACTCCGTTGTCGGAATTCCGCCTCCGTATTAAGAAATCGGATCGTTTACGCACTAAACTTCGTTGTCAGAATTCTGCCCCCTTATTGGGAAGGCGCGGATCATAAGAGCATCTAAACTTCATTGTCGGAATTCTGTCCCCATATTGGGAGAGTGGATCATAGTACACACTATACTTCGTTGTCGGAATTCTGCCCTCCCCCCTTATTTGGAGGGCGCGGATCATAGTACGCATTAAACTGCGTTGTTGGAATTCTGCCCCCTTATCGGGAGGGCGAATCATAGCATGCACTTAACTTCGGAATTCTGCCCCATATTTGGAGAGCCGATCAAAGTGTGCACTAAACATCGCCGTCAGATTTCTGCTCCATCATTTAGAAGGCACATGAAGGTACGCATTAACTTTCGCTGTCAGAACGCTTCTTCAACAAAATGATGTCTATTTCAGGCAACCATATTGAAGTTTTGTCTATTCATGGAGGAAGAAAAACATTCCTAGTTGATACTCAGACCAGTCGACCTTTCAGCTTCAAAAATGGAAAATAATGCTTTTTATTTGTAAAAATCTGGGATCCACTGAAAAAATAATTTACTGATATAAAACTACTATGCTCTGTCCTCAAAATTTGTTCTTTAAAATCTGTGCACCACCTTATAAAAACGGCCTCCATTAGGTTGCCTTCTAGCTATTTTGTGTGTTTTGTTTTTCTATTCATTTCATTTAGTCAATATGTACTTTTCTATGAGAGGAGACTACACTTCAAAACTTAAAGCTTCCTTTAATTTATGCCACAATTTCGAATTTTTCCAGTCGGGTTTCCCCAGCAAGACAAATAAAAATATATTGACTTCAGACTAGTGCCACGTACACGTACTCAATGCACTGTGCATTGCTGTGCAGTAAATGTAAGCCCAACCACAGTGCACACACAAAATGCACAATAAATGTTCGATTGTGTGTACGGATGATATAGGACAGTGCACACATTGGTGGCGCGTTGTCGTTTTGGAAGAGTAGATCCGGCAGAAAGTCGGACTGGCCACCTGCAGTGTGTTGATGGGTGGGGTAATGGATGGTAGATAAGGACACCTTCCCTAAATTAACCTTGGAATCCTAGTTGCAGAGAGGGCCAGATTTTTAAAGAGAAATTCGCCTCATGCATATGGTATCTTCCCCAACTCGTTTTTCAAATTCCATGGCTGGGCCTAGTCACCCCCGTATATTTCCCCATATCACCCATCCCCCATTTCTGGCACAAATTAACGCCACTGGTAACGGATTCCTTCAATCGATCCAGATCCAGACAATAGCCCACCCGAGCACAAGCAAAATCAACATAAGAAGTACATAGAATCACGCAGTATATTATCTTTTTGCGTAATACAATGAGCTTTAAGCCGAATTTGCAAGGTTTTTGTAGGCACCCGGTCTATTTCCGTAACGTGAGCTGTTGATTTTTAGCATCATGCACAGCTCGAAATCTGACAGGGGATTGGTATCTCAAATGATACTGTAAATAATAGTTAGAGAGGTCAAGTTTAAATACACTCTGGAAAGTGATACAAGGGTCCAACGGAGACTATTGTCGAGCAGACTGTGGTTCAGATGGGAATACACATGATGGTGTACGGCGTCCACAATTGTTTGATACACTTTGAAACTATATTAATTTAATATAACCAGACAGCTAGTTGAGCCCTGAGGGCGCTATTCTCGAATTCTTCAGTAGGAATGCAATCGCGCAAAACTATGGAATTTCTTGTCCATTTACTCCTGAAACGAAAAGAAAAAACTGCCTCCTTGAAAAAATATCTTTTTAAATTGTTTACAAGCTCATGAATTTATGGAAACCCCAATACATTGCATGTCCCCACTCAGAATGACCCATACAACGTCAGCAGAACATTTTATAACCACCTGAGCAGGGCTGCAACGCATCGGGGGAAAGGGCTAGCGTAGAGGTTCTTTTCTCGCTTTGCACCAATGAGGCCCGGGTTCGAGTCCTGGCTTGGCCAAGGCTTTAAGAGCACTTGGTTTCCAGTCCATACTCCCTCTCGCAGGTTTTCTCCGGGTACTCCTCCCGGTTACTTCTTCCTAACTCCGTAATGTGATGCTGATTAATAAAGTGTACGAATAAACGTACAGTTATTGGCGCAAATAGCCTGAGATGCTGAAAGCGCCATTAAAAACAAAACAACTACATGCCTCAGCAACAAGCGTCCAAAATCCAAATTGCCTCCCCCAGTCGGCTCGCCACTACAGTGCGGCCAGCCAGTACCAGTGCCACTATCGGAGAACGAATCCGAGGATTCTCCTCTACTATCACTGGATAAAGCCATTCCAAGCAAGCCATCACCAGAACGACACTGACTCCAGGACTGTAATTACAAACTAGTTAAAACTCTGGCAGAAAACGTCAACAACGTGACATCTGCCCGATTACTTATAAATTATCACACCAAATACGTGTCCTCTCCTAGTCAATCATGAGGGAAACCCCCAACATACCTAATCACATCTGTCTGGCTACCAAGACCCCGCAGGGCGATCAAGTTCAAAAAAACTTTCAGACAACGCTGGGACAAATTGGCCACGAAAGCATCCAGCCTCTTCGTGCAACCATAGAGGAAGGACATCGAAGGAGTTGCAACTCAGACACTTCAAAGTGTTCAGTGATGGTCGCCGCCAAGTCGAATAAAAGAAAACATTCCAAAAATACCCGAGTACTGCCTACATCTTAGCCGGACAAGTGGGGCCAGTTATATCCCAGCAATACTTGTACTTTTTTTACTTGCAATTAAATCCAATTATTGCTTTGACAAGGAAATGAAAATAGAAAAATACCTGATATTAGACCTACTTTTGTCATCGTAAATAACCTTTTGAAATGTTGAAACACTCTTCCGTTATCCATGCAAAGTTTGTAATTTTATTCTCTTCCACCCTATACACCAGTTTTCAAAGGCGTGGTACGAATTTGGCTAAGACTGGCCAACAAACTGTTCACTACTACAGGAAAGCTGAGTTCATTAGGAACAAAATGCGCTAATTCATCACAGGGAGTGATCATGAAATGTCATGAAATACGCTTTTGTAAACATGCCATAATAAAACTGATTCGAACAAACACAAAATCGTGTAAAGAACCGGGCTATTTATTCCCAAAATAACTCCAGAAGAAAAAGCTCATTAAGGGCAAAGACTGCACACATACAGTGTGTATCAAAATAAACGCGACCAGAATTCTGTTCAAGTTTGTGAAAATTGTGTTAACTTTACATCAAAGTGAACAGTAGCACCTTAATGCCACATATCCCCTCATTCCAATGATATTTTGGTATAGTAAAACAAGAGTGTCTAACATTTTTAAACGCCCAGGGTGGTGGCATTTGAGATTTTGCACCAATTGGAATACTTGCAAATTTGCCATCGACATGAGTATTACCACCATTTTTGCGTTCGGAACTGCTTGTAAGGTGGAATATAAATTACAAGTCAAGGTATACGTAAGGTGGCAGCCACACAGACATTCAATATGGCGGCCAAATGAAATTGGACAGAAGGATAGCAGCGGTTTGGATGGAGATAACTTGGTTATTGCCACCACTGTTACTCCCCCAGCTTACTCACAATTTGAAATTCAAAGTGTCATACTGCGTGAACAGATCACGCAGAGTACCCGCAAAATCGACAAACTGATCTTGCTTTGTACCTTGTACAAATTTCAGCAACTTAACAAAGAATAAAGCTTCATGTTATTTTCTTTTTCTGATATATGTGCTAGCAAAGCACGGATGCTCTGAACCTTTTTACACTAAAACCGGCCCCCTTGAATTATTCGGTCGTTGATCGCAATATATTAAATCAACATCACTGTCCTCGGCAAAGTTGATAAAAGACCTGCGATCGTTGCACTGACAACAGTGGGTATGGGCTCTTAGATCAATAATTGAAAAAATAAAACCTTGTATAAGCTACCTGCTGCCGTGGAGTCGATTGGTCAAGGCACTGTGTTCCTACTTATTACACCAGAAACAAACCAATAAATTAAGGAGGCCTTAACTCAATTCGCCAACTCCTATCCAATTTGAATTCACATTTTTAACTGGTAACATTCCAACAACCTTCTGACTTCATTTCGTGATTTTTGCAACTGAATTCTGACATGACTTTGGAGAGCGGTAGAGTACCGATATTCTCCGTTGAAATCACCTAATGCTGACGCTCAAAAGGCAAATTAACATGAATGTTTGTTGTTTTTGCGCGTATCCTAAATGTATGTGGGGACAGTATTCATTGAAATGAAAGTATACTACAGGTGGTAGTTTCAAGCAAGACTATGAGACTTCTAAGGATATCATTTAAACATAAATCGTTCAATTTGAATCACTACTGTCTTCTGACCATGAGTTCAGCTTAAAACTCTTGACAGAGATTTATGGTATCTTTGAGATAATGGATAAAGGCCATCAAATAATAAGCAGGAAAAACAACAAAGAAACCTGTTTAATCATTGTCAATCCTCGAATCAAGGGTCCATAAGGAACTTTGACCTGCTTGTCCTTGGCTTCGTGTAGGGTACGTGCACATAAATTGGTGTTGCATTTTACAAATGCGCAAAACCCCTTGCCATCTACTTGCTGTGCTGTCGTTGGCGAGTGAGAGTCAACGGATCTCGACTACTCCAGTTGAAGGCATTGTGTATCCCATGCACCATGTTTCGTATTGTTTGTTTGTGTGCTTTGTTCATTTGCGGCTTGGTCTTTGCATCGGCCCAAGACAATGTTGGTATGTTGCATTGATTCTTTACGTTACCCAGAGGTTCTTGTGTGTACAAAAACAATGTAACAATAAGCTTTTTTCCTTGGATGAAATCAAAAATTTGCGTATGAATATGTATGTGTAAATCTAAAACCAAAAATAGCTGCAAAATAATCCTTAAAATAGTGATACATTGAAACATTACAAACAAGAATAACTGCAAGACAAATGTGCATTCTGGATTTTTTTTTTGGTAAATCCTATTCCAACAGTACAATTAGGGTAGCGGTGCACGCAGGATTTGCCGTGGGAGGGGCTCCAAAGTCGCTCATAGTTTTATGTCCCCTCCCACTGGTTCTGCTACAGAGGACTAGGATATTCGGCTATATCAGAGATAAGGGGTAGGTGTATATTCCTTTTACACCTTTATTTGTTCTTCAGAAACTAAAACAAAACGAAAACCACTCTTTGGGCAAGGTTAGGTAAGGCAATACAACGCTGTAGGTGCCCTACTACTCCAGACTAGTAAACGGATGGACGTGATGCCACAGTTGGCCCTCGTGGGTCCAGAATCCCTTGTTCGCCCTTTCAATTCACAGCTTTCATTTCCTGATTCATTCTCCAGTCAACAAGGCCGAGAATTTCGTCCCCGTAGACGAGTGGACCACTGAGCGAGTGGAGGCGATGATCAAAGCAAAAGCTGAGGCTGAGGAGAGAGGCAGGACTCCCGAAGGTGTCGTTCATATTCTCGTGCTTTTGGGCCTGTTCGGTATTCCAATAGCGTACGCCTAAAATGAAGTGCTTCTGAAAGTTTTTTTTTCTGGAAAAGCAGAACAATAGCCTGAACTTAAAGGCTACCCACACCCACCTCATTGGGTTTTGATTGTTCGAGTAACTTTGCCATTTGCTCTCAACTGGTAGCAAAGATCAATGATCTGTCAAAGTTGTCCAGTTATTGAAGCACATTGGAACCTGTTTGCAGCCAATTTGTTTCGATCCTGCTAATCAATATTTTCCTCAGAAGAGCTTTACGGCTGATTTCTAGCCACTAGTCAGGTAACAACGTGCAATTAACACAACTGTGCTATCAACATTAACAATATTAAATCACATGAGCCCCTCAGAATCAGGCTCATCATTTACTATTGTTATTTCGTATGATTCTGTTTTTCATTCAGAGGTGAGAGCCGAGGTTGACTACTTGTTCCACCTCTACGCCAAACACGTCAGGGACGGCAACTGTGGTGCCATCATCAACTTGTATCATCCGGAGATCACGTTGATAGGCTATGATGGGGATTTCACGAAAGGACTCGAAGGTGAGGTCGTATATCTTATTCATATATTGACTCCATACCCCCATGCCCCAGCGGTTTGGGTCCGTATTTAATGGAGTCTGAATATCACTCACTAGTTCAGAGGCCAATTGCAAGACCCAACTTCGCTGAAACTCTATATGAAAAACACAAGGCCGCAGGCTGTGAGAAAATATTCCATTAATAGTTTTTGGGAAATTACGTGGAAATTATAAATAGAGCCTGAAAGTTGACCCCTGATGGCGGGCTTCCGGAACCCTTATAACGTGTTAAAAAGTAATAACGTGTAAAGATTTGTAAAGAATTTGTAATATCCTTTTTTCGTCCAGTTTCTTCTTTAAAAATCCAACTTAGAAAATGGGCTGTGGAAAATATTTGCTAGTTTATTAATTTATACAAACTGAAAATCACCTGACCTAAAAGGGAAATATCCTGCCAAAGATTTTCCCATCACTTCCGAAAATCTAAAATACATGAAGAATAATACCGTCTCCCCTCTTGTAAAAGTGGACCAGTCCACTGAGTCAGCGCTTCTTATCATTGTCAGCGTGTCTGGGGCCTTCTGGCTGGCGCCCAGCAGATAGTTTACTTACCTCCAGCCGCCCCCGGCCCCACCTCCGGAATCTGATTCTGGCCATGTGGAAAACCAGTTCTGCGACTGACTACGCAAAATGACACACACAGGCTTGCCCGATTTTACTCAGAAAGCTAGCGGGAGAATGTGATTTATGAGTCCTTTGTATAAAAATATGATTTGGCCATAATTTGGACAATGTGCCGCACAGTTGCACAAAATGACACACTGCCATCTTAATTAATTAATTTAATGAATGTATTACTTATAAGTAGCGTCAGTGAATCCATATATAACTACTGTTACAACTGCTAGAAATATTTGGAGCACTTGAGTGTTAATTAACTCCATGAGGATGCTAATGTTGTTCATTCCGTAGCGATCCAGTTGACGCTGACCTCCCTAGAGGGCATTGGCAGCATAAACGTGACTACGCTGGCTGTTACGACCTTGGGTAAGGAGGCTAATTTTGTCTTCCAACACGTCCACGGCACATGCAACGACCCTGAAGGAAACTTCGTTTACGGTGGACCGTAAGTTGATTTTTTAATAAGCGTATAATCCACCTGAACATTTAAAACAATGTTTCAGCCATTTGCTAGTGCCATAAAGGATGGTTTTATAATCTAGTCTTGACATAGACAATTCCCTTTATTACGTCAGGCAGTGGGGAGGTATTGTTCGGCCTTGCAATGAAATTTAATTAGTTCAACCATCATGAAAAATCGGTGCATAACACTCATTAGCAAGTGTTGAAGTCTTGGACCAATCAGTGATGCATGCGCCTTGCTTTAGGTTGATATAAGGGGTCACTGCCTTGGGCCAAAAAGTGCAGATCACATTTGCCATCATGGAAGACCAGCGTCCGTAAGTTAGTCTGTTGGAATCCATGCCTCTGACGAATCATTATTCCAGGATTACAGCCTCAGGTCATCTTGGGGCCCAGTGTTTTTACGTCACACCGTGACGAGTGTTGTAATCATACAAGCCATCAGTTTCAAACTTTTGACTGTGGTACAAGTTCCCTAAGCAAGGTTTCATGATGTTTTGGTAAAAGAAAATGTTGCTGACTCTTCACAGGGCTTTTTTCATCTGGAAGAGGACCAAGGATGGTTTAAGGATCTTCATGGAGATCTATGACGATTCGGCCTTAACTATGTAAGAAAGAGAGGAAAAGACGGAATTGGGGAGGATATCATAACCCAATGCAATAACTATTAATCCTCAGTATACGCGCAGGTTAGTTATCACCATCGTTTTGTAAAACAGCAGTACTTCTGCTGTGCTCTTTTGAAAGAGTTTCTAAGCAAAGATACTTCAGAGAAATGCAACTCCATCCTCTTCTTCTTATTTTGTGTTAATAATCTGAAAGTGGTCATGGCGACCTTTAAAAAAAGAGAAAATTTATTTGATCACATAAGAGGTTACCGCGATGAAGAAAATGAGGTAAATAAAAACCCCTTTGAAATTAAATGTTTTTGCAGCAGTGCGTTATTTGAATGTCATTGAAGTTGATAGCTGAATGTCTGTCGTTCATGTTAATTTATTTCCACAGTTTTGCCTACATACGATCTCAATTTCAAACAATATATTTGATACCGGGGGAAAGCCGCGGAGGTACCCACTAAAAAGCAAAGCTTATGATTTTTGCCCTAAAATCAATTCATGGTTATTATTAATGAATTACTACACTTAAAACACAAACACTAGACAGACGAGACACTTACTTTGTATGCCAGTAAACAATAACCTAAGTTTGAAATAAAAAATAAGAATACGAAAAATGAACAAAGAATAAGTAAATAAAGCTAATCAATTCCACAGTCAATAATTACCAATACTAATCATTCAATGATATGATTTTTTTGAAGTTCCGTTTGAAGATTCGTATTTTTTTCGAGGCTTTCAGATTCTCATTCAAAGAATTCTATAATCTTGGTCCTTCGTATTTGATTATTTTTTTTGGGGGGGGGGGCGAACGATGTACGCATTAATGACATTCGAAAATTTGCAATTTTGAGCAAAGTATAGCCCTCCAGCAAACATGACAGAGATTTTTCCCATCCGAAGCTAGTGAATCGGAACAGCAATTAATGTCAGCAAAAGTACTGGTACTAAGGCAATCAGCGATTGCTCCCGCCCAAAGCTGGTGACGCGGAACAGCAACTAATGTCAGCAAAATGTATAAAGCTATCAGCAAAATGTATGAAAAAGCAATTATCCGCATTTCGTTGGAGCGGTAAATCATTTTGGACTGTACCTGCGCGGTACAAAGCCTTCGATATGCAAATTCAAACAGCAATTACAAATGACAAAATGCAAAACTACCTAATTCCCATGAACAAATTAACAAGAATCTACTGCAGGATACAATACCTTTGGGGCCAACCATCCTTAGTTATCAATATCAAACGCTGTGATTGGACAGCAATTACCATGAAGTGCGGCCTGACTTGGGCCTACACTGGCATGCTGGAATATTGGCCAACTAATGAACATTTAAAAAACCACAACTATTTATGTCACGCGACATTACTTGAATAAGTAGTAAAAAAAATCATGTAAAAATCCGGTAAAATATGAGGACCTACGCAAATTAAGTAAAATTTTGCCCAAAAACACATTTGTTTTGTAACGTTAAATTTCCCATGTTTAATTTTTTTTAATTTTATAATAGTAATGTAAATTCGAATGAATTTTTACTATAACTAGGTATGATTTACAAAACGATATGTAATGTATACAAGCGTTATGTAAATTATCATCGAGTAGAGGGGTAAAATTCTCCATGTGCGCTCGCCGCCGCGCCGCCATCGCGACATCGTTCAACTTGAAGTTTGCAACATGTAAAGAATGCAGTAACTTCTGAGGGATTGGGGGTTTGTTGGTTTGGTATCCGTATTTGGAGGTAATTTTGGTCTTAATTAGTCAACTTGATTACATATCTGAACAAAAGATTTCTACTTATTTTGACAAAGTCATACGGGTCCAAATGCAATTCCCACAGTGCCTTCGACCAATGTTCAAATTCAGTCAACATGGGAGGCCTATATTCCTTCTTGAGTAGCAGACCCTATACCACTACAGCACCAGTTCAAAGTTGGTCCAGTGCCACTAATTAGCAAATTGGCTTACTGTAGGCCTAGTGTTAGGCCTGTAACTATGCCAAGCCTACACATGTGGCATGGAATCCAGGCTATGTTGACCAACTCTAGCCTACGTACATGTTCGTAGCATTGCTTGGAAGTGAGTTATGCCCACCATTTATTATTTAGACTTTTTTGTTTTGACTTGAAAAGTCAGCCGGTGCACGTAGTTCTAATGAAAAAAAAAAACAAGGTGGATTAGGTCTATAGACGATGATTGAGATACAGAATGGGTGGAAAATCCTTGAAAATGCTTACAACTGGCCTAAAACTCTACAACTTAGGCCTGCATTTTTCTGCCATCCTTCATTTGAAGGTCAGACCTGTAGCTATGGTTGCATTAAATTTTTCCATGTGCAGCTGTTGAGATTTTTGTGAGATTTTCATTTTGGGTGTCATTGCAAGACATCTGATTTAAAAATTTGTTGAAATAAAATACGCAACTGAAGAGAAGGTGGAAACCTTGAATCGTGATCTGTCCTCACCTTGTTTTCAGAACAAGGATTTAATGACGAGTCTTTTAGCCTTCAAACAGACGAGTCTGTGAAAGAGGTGATTCTGAAGCTGGGGATCCGTCTGAAATGTATGGCCCCTAATTCATCGTGCAGAGGTAATGCAACTGGTCTGCATATGTTTCTGAACATGTCCAATGACTGTACACTGTTTTGAATTATCTGCCAATGAATTGGCAGAAATCTACTGTAGAAAAACTTAAGCCTCTCAAAACACCCAGAGAAGGGGGGTGCAGCCTCCATCGCTTTTAAAGGCCCTGGATGTGTGTTTCATATCGTACAATGGCTTTGTTACATAAGTGTGACTAAAATCCAGGTTTTAAACCAAATTACCTGGCGTAGTGACTTTACGGATGTCAATTTTTTCACATTTTTCACTCTCAAATTACCTGACTTTTCACCCTAACATTTTCTAAATCAGTTGGCGTTTGGAATTAGTCAACATTCAATCTGCTGCATATGATTCAACTATGGACATTCGTCTTAGCCTCTGTACTGACTGATTTATGGTGAATAGAAGATTTGGACAAAATTTCAGGTACCGCACCTGTGAGCTTAAGAAAGGACAAACTCGCATGCTAGTCACAATACATGAAGATGTCATGCAACCTGGACTAGGTTTCCCCCCCCCCAAAAAAAAAATAAAGCAACTTTAATTGCCTTGCCAAAGACACAAATCCCTGATTGTGCTGTGCTAATTGATTTCCCCTCATAGAACCATTCAATCTCTATACAAATGAAACCTGACAGTTATGAACAGTTTTACATTGAACACTTCATGCTGAAAATATGGAATATGACTCCGAAAATAGATCATGGTGATATTCATTCTGATCAGCAAACCATTTAAAAATGATTCGGGCAAGATGTAAAGCAAAAATGGTTCAGTTGTGGCAAAAGACGAAAAGGATGAAACGGTCCTAATGTTACTGCGTAGCCTAACATAACGGTTTTTTTAAACACCTTCTTAACTTTTTAATAAATGCCTATGATTAACAAATAAATTACACAAATTCTGAGAGAAACTTTAAACTTGATACCCTTTTATTTTGTCCTCCCCCCTAATGTTAACGTCATGAAGACTTTTATTTTAGGTGGTTTATCAGAAATCGTCCGGAAGGCAAGATCTGGGGAGTAAACTGTTTTCGATTCTATTTTGACATTGACAAAAATTTTGGATTGGAAATTGGAGGGATGGGGATGGGGGTGACTTACTCGGCCATGGAAATTTGACACCCATGTGAGACTATGTACCGGGCGATGTTCACCGTACCTCAGATATGTATCCGCAGTTTGTTTAAAACCGATGAGGAATCTTACATCAAAACGGAATATTATGAGTTTGTTTTCACAGAATGTTGGTTTAAAATTGCTGTTCACTTAACAACATTGGTGTTATCAGAAGACTGTATCCAGTCTTATGTAGTTCTCTGAGAACACCCAGCGTAGTGGGTTAACACCATAGTTTTACAGTGTACAGAACTACGCTCACAGACAGATCCAAGCGATAGCTAAAGTGGGAAATCTTTCTCCCTAAAGCAAGGCTTTTTCATATTATTAGAGGAAAAAATTGGGTCCGTTTCGTTCTCATATTTCTAAAGTTTGCTTAAAACCTTCAAATGTGGCCTCCCTTTAAAAAGACAATAAAATGTTAAATACAAAAATTGAAATGAGCCCCGCTCCCAAAGATACAATTGCGCCTTGCCATTACCAACGCTGAACTCCATCTGGAAACTAGCATGTCTCAAAACGCAAACACTCGTTTAATTGAGTGTGACTAAAAGTCGTGGTATCTGTTTAGTTCCTTCATCTTATCGGGTGATATTGTGGCGCTGGCTTCTCATATCCTATACTAATTTCAACATTTCCAGTGCCACATCGGTTTGCCTTCCCAGCTGGGCGTGTGCAGATCACCGAGTCAGTTTTTATATGAAGCAATGTGTAATGAGAAAATGCCATACTCGTCATGCCATAATTTTTCGATAGGCCCTATATGTGCCAGCAAGCCTCTGATAAAGCACGGATACTCCGAGCCATCTTACACTGAAACCTGCCCCCTTCAATTATTCGGTCGCTGATCGCAAAGAAGCAGGTCATATTTTATTAAAATATTAAATCAACACCACTGTCCCTCGGCCCTCGGCACTGTTGATAAAACACCTGCGATCGTTGCACAGACAACAATTGGTATGGGCTCTTTGATCAATACCCCCCCCCCCAAAAAGAAGAAGATACCTTGTACTGAAGCTACCTGCCGCCGTGGAGTTGATTGGTCAAGGCACCGGGCTCCTACTTAATCTACCAGAAATAATTAACCATCAATGACCCCAACTAATACACTGGTGTTTTTGACAGTGCAACCTACATGCCTCCATCAATCACGCACTTTTCTGGCGTATATAGCGTGGCATGGAGAGGAGCGGTTCTTGCTGACATGGATAATAAAGAGCGGGAAGTATTAAATTTACTGCGTCGTGTGGATCACTAAAGTATATTGCCTACTCCAGCAATAGTGTTGAAATAACATTTGAGACTGACAAAAGTTAGAACCTTTTTCATTTTTAACAGCTTTAGGTTTCATATCCATGCCACACCTGCAGAAAGCGTTGTTCTTCTTCACTTATTCACCCGAGTAAGAGATCGATGTATTTGGTAGCAGTGGTCCTCGAATGATATTTTTTCGCAATAGTTTCCCATGTGGCTCTCTGATCAAGAACAACCGCCTTAGGGGATTAGCAGGAAGGTCAATGGTAGAGGGCTGTGATCTGTTTATTAAGTTAAAGTTTTGTATTAGATGTTTCCAAGTTTGTCCACTTCTATCCTTATTGAATTCACTTTGTAACTCCTAACATTCCAACACCTTTCTGACTTCATTTCTTGACTAGGGCTTTTTGCAAGTTTATTTAATTCTTACATGACTTTGGAGAGCGGTAGAGTACCGATATTCTCCGTTGAAATCACCTCATGCTGACGCTCAAAGGCAAATTAACATGAATGTTTGCTGGTTTGCCCGTATCCTAAATGTACGTCGGGACAGTATTCATTGACTTGAAAGTGTGAGACTTCTAAGAGAATATTTATACATAAATCGTTCAAATTGAAACACTGCTGTCTTCTGACCATGACTTCAGCTTAAAACTCTTGATAAGCATGGCGCGACAAAGATTTATGGTATCTTTTTTGAGATTACGGATAAAGGCCATCAAAGCAGGAAAGACAACAAATAAGAAACCTGTTTAATCATTGTCAATCCTTGAATCAAGGGTCCATATGGAACTTTGACCTGCATGTCCTCGGCTTCGTGTAGGGTATGGGCACATAAATTGGCGTTGCTTTTTAAAAACGCGCAAAACCCCTTGCCATCCACTTGCTGTGCTGACGTTGATCGAGTGAAAGTCAACGGATCTCGACTACTCCAGTTCAAGGCATTGTGTAACAGGCGCACCATGTTTCGTATTGTTTGTTTGTGTGCTTTGTTCATTTGCAGCTTGGTCTTCGCATCGGCCCAAGACAATGTTGGTATGTTGCATTGATTCTTTACGTTACCCAGAGGTTTTTGTGTGAACAAAAACAATGTAACAATATTTCTTTTCTTGGATGAATTCAAAGATTTGCGTCTGAATATGTAGATCTGAAACAAGAAACATAGCAGCAAATTACTCCTTAAAATAGTGATATATTGAAACATTGCAAACGAGAATAACTGCAAGACAAATGCGCATTCTGAAAGTTTGTTGATATTTTTAATCACATTCCAACAGTACAGTTGGGGTTGCGGTGCACTCAGGATTAGTTGTGGGACAGGGTTTGCTCCGTGATGGACCCAAAAGGTTGCTCATAGTCTTATGCCCCCTCCCCCTGGTTCTGCCACAGGGGGCTAGGATGTTGGACTAGATGAGAGCTAAGGTGTATATTCCTTTTACGCTATCTTTGATCTTCAGGAACTAAAACAAAATGAAAACCACTCTTTGGGCAAGGTTAGGTTAGGCAATACGACCCTCTAGGTGCCCCAGCTACTGCTCCAGACTGGTAAACGGATGGACGTGATGCCACAGTTGGCCCTTGTGGGTCCAGAATCCCTTGTTCGCCCTTTCAATTCACAGCTTTCATTTCCTGATTCATTCTCCAGTCAACAAGGCCGAGAATTTCGTCCCCGTAGACGAGTGGACCACTGAGCGAGTGGAGGCGATGATCAAAGCAAAAGCTGAAGCTGAGGAGAGAGGCAGGACTCCCGAAGGTGTCGTTCATATTCTCGTGCTTTCGGGCCAGTTCAGTATTCCAACAGCGTACGCCTAAAATCGAAGTGCTTCTGATTTTTTTTCTGGAAAAGCAGAACAATAGCCTGAACCTAAAGGCTACCCACACCCACCTCATTGGGTTTTGATTGTTCGAGTAACTTTGCCATTTGCTCTCAACTGGTAGCAAAAATCAGTTATCCGTCAAAGTTGTCCAGTTATTGAAGCACATTGGAACCTGTTTGTAGCCAATTTGTTTCGATCCTGCTAAACAATATTTTCCTCTGAAGAGCTTTACGGCTGATTTCTAGCTTATAGTCATGTAACATCATGTGTAATCATTTGCTGTTGTTATTTTGTATGATTCCATTTTTCATCCAGAGGTGAGAGCCGAGGTTGACTACTTGTTCCACCTCTACGCCAAACACGTCAGGGACGGCAACTGTGGTGCCATCATCAACTTGTATCATCCGGAGATCACGTTGATAGGCTATGATGGGGATTTCATGAAAGGGCTAGAAGGTGAGATCTACCAAACCCTTTCTTCTCCCCAATCCTGACGCGCAATGTCCCTGTGGTATGTCACTGCATTGCAGAGTGTGACACATGGGTCCGCATTTGACGGAGTCTGAATTTCATTCACCTTTTTTTTTTGATAGTGTGGGGTGAATAAAACAACGAATATCACATGTCAATATCACCAGGCTCTAGCGTGTCAAGGAAATGGTTCTTGATTCTTTGCAGTTCCCCAAAGTTTCTTGCATTGGATTTCTTTCTCATTCTCCTTTTCCATTGCTCGAAATTAAGTTTATATTAAATTACGGTTTTACTCATAAGTAGCGTCAGTGAATCCATATGTTACAACTACTAGAAATATTTGGAGCACATTTGAGGATAACAATGTTTTTCATTCCGTAGCTATCCAGTTCACGCTGACCTCCCTAGAGGGTATTGGCAGCATAAATATGACTACACTGGCTGTTAAACCCTTGGGGAAGGATGCTAATTTTGTCTTCCAACACGTCCTCGGCATATGTTACGACCGTGAAGGAAACTTCGTTTACGGCGGACCGTAAGTTGACTTTGTATAAGCGCAGAAACCACTTAAACATTTCCAACCATGATTTTAAAGATCGACAAAATATTTTTTTGCCCAGTAAGGACACTCATTTTGGCCACTTGCTGATGCCAATCAAGGAATCTTTTCATAATTTCATCTTGACATCGACATTTCTATTTATCAAGCCAGACAGTGATGAAAGTATTCTTTGGCCTAGTAGTGAAATTTAATTAATTCAATAACCAGGGAGAATTGGTGCATAATGGTCATCAGCAAGGCTTAAAGTCTTGATGTCTATACAAGGGGCCACTGCTTGGGACAAAAAGTGTGGATCACATTTGCCAACATGGAAGACCAGTCAGTCTGTTGGAATTAATGCCTCTGACGAATCATAATTTGAGAATTACAGCCTCAGGTCATCTTGGGACCCAGTGTTTTACGTCACACCGTGACGATTGTTGTTATCATACAAGCCATCAGTTTCAAACTTGGGACATTGGTGCAAGTCCCCTAAAAAAATAAGCAAAATTTCATGATATTTTGGTAAAAGAAACTGTTGCTGGCTCTTTACAGGACTTTTCTTATCTGGAAGAGGACCAAGGATGGTTTGAGGATCTTCATGGAAATCTATGACGAATCGGCCATGACTATGTAAGAAAGAGAGGAAAAAACGCAAAGTAAAGATACTTGAAAAGAATGCAACTCCACCCTTTTCTTCTTATTTTATGTTAATGAACTGAAAATGGTTATGGTAACCTACAAAATTGCAACAGAAAATATTGAATGACATAAAAGTTACCGCATTGAAAAAGGGTGAGACAGGTAAAACCCCTTTTAAATTAAATGTTTTTGCAACCGTTATTTGAACGTCATTCAATCATTCGATCAATAAATTACATTATTGCAGCAAAATCACTGGGTTCAGTGGCATTTATTTTGATTACATAACTTGTTTATATTTTGAGGCCTATAACTTCAGAATCACCCAGGAGAAGAAGTCTGCCACACGGGCTAAACACATGTAAAAAGTTAAAGTTAATAGTTGAATATCTGTTAACTCGATATATTAAAGTGAAGAAATGATTGTTTTTAAGAATAATTTCTTTCTGAAATCTTATGTTAGTCTTCAATGACTGAAAAATATCGATGTCTTTAATAGGTCATAATGAATCGGAAAGTGCACCGTTTAAACATTCTTTTTTTTATTCAAGCTTTCTTGTGCATCTGTGGGCGCCGTTTCCATGTCCTTCAACCAGAGATGACATGGTTTAATTCAACACCTTTGAAATTTGTTTGAATTGTGAACCCAGAATTTATTCATTGAAACACACCTCTGAGAAAGGGAGTGATTGCTCATGTTTTGTACTCCATACACCAAAGAACCCCCCCCCAAAAAAAAATTAGGCCAGGAAAATCTAAACAAATTTCAGAAGACTTGGAAACACATACCAATTTTACAATGAGGTTTTCTTTGTCGATTTAGACAAAACAAAGAATCTGATGATCTTAATAAAGTTATATTTTATTATTTTTTTATATGTTAAAACATCAAAGTCTTGATGACCGAATTGTAATTTGATTTACAGATAAACATTACCGCACACATAGAACCTAAAAAACATAAAAGACAAAATAATTATTTATTAGAAAAATAATTTATCGATACAAAAATTATGCAAACAAGTTACAAATTTATGTAAATGAAATACTCATTTCCCCAAGTGTTGCTTAAAATGAAATATTGGCACGTGTGTTCAACGGTTTGATAAGGTATTGACTAGTACTTTCAGAGTCCCTCTCAACCTTTTTCTTCGGTTCAACAAACTGCCGTCTTTGTCTAAGTTTCATGGCATTAAATCTATTATTTAGATGGAACCTACTCTTAAAACGATCAGAAACAAGAGGATACTTACCAAAATTCACATGCATGTGTTTTTTATGGATTTTAAAGGGGTGAGAAGGGGGGGGCGTACTTCCATTTTTAGTAACAAAGAAATATGCAGATTCTACATAGACATTCCTCAGTACCTGCAAGTTGCCATCATCTATCTGCTGAATTTGAATTTTTGAATGCTTCCGATTCTCCAAACAAATACCAACCGTGCATTGGAAATATTAGTTGGAGAAACTAAATGCCCTCTCCATGCAGACGTCTCCCTTTGGAAAGTCAAAGTGATAGCCTTGCAAAATTTTGTGACTACGACTACAGTTGTATTTTTTGTCTAAATAAAAACTTTCACTGCAGTGCTCTTATTCTAAAAGCCTTTTGTTTCCAACGAGAAGTCTGTGCATTGGCAATATGTTTTTCTCACAGAGAACAACGACTGTGAAGTAATCATTGCAACAAACATTATAATCGGGGTAACAATTTATGATCAGATTGGTCATCAGAAAAATACTAATTCGACTGTTTGCCGTAATATTCAAGTCATTCCTGGAGGCTCCAAGGTGGCTACGTATTTGACAAAATGGTGGCAATGCAGCTGTGACGGCGAGGACCATGTCTGGAAACTTGGCCAGCCTTGCCGATTACGCACCATTACGCAAGACACAGCCTAATCGTAACATTGATAATGACAGGTGTAAACAACTTTGAAGTGGTTTGTGTGTTACTGCTCTTTGTTTGTTTCTGTATAAATATAGAGCACTTGAAGGTGAATCGTGGACTCAGAGGTTTGTTCATTGTTTATCTTTTAGATACATTTTGATGCCCTGGACGAATAAACTACTGATATCCCACTGCACATTACGTGTTTGTGACATTGTCTATAAGTGTATTAAGTACACGTACTTTGGGGTGAAATATTTCGTACCGTTTTTATCATGGCAACAAATAATTTTATTTTGAAATTGAATATGTAAGAGCACTAGGTACGCGTCTTCTTTTGCAATAATAAAAAAGTCTCGTATCTCATATTACTCCTATAAAGCTAAGAAATATCAATTGAAAAAGTGAACACCACAGAATGTTGTTTGTAATAATGTTCAAATGCCCATGCTGTATTTTCATGTTATTCAGTGTAGTTAGCATGAAAAAAATGCAAAATGGGAATAAATCAGGGTTCTCCGGTGATCCACGTAAGCACGTTCCAACACGGGATGTTTCTCTAAATGTAAATCGTATGGGGAACCCTCGTCCTGTGATTTTGTTTCTCGAATGCCGCTGACATAACCGGGCATATTCTCTCAAAAAGCAATAATCATATTAGATATTAAGTTATCGGGTAAGTGTTTCGAATCAAATTTGAATACAATTACTGTTTACCTGAGAAGGATTATTATCAACTACACAATCGCTATGATGCAATAAGGCGCCAAACAAAAATACCACAACTACCGAGTCCCTCAAGGGACGAGACTTGGTTACTCTTTCATAAACAAAAGCTTGGAGTTTAACCTTAGCAGTTGGTGTGCAAAGTACATCGACATGCTTGATATCTCTGATATATTTAAAATAAGTAACTAAAGTTGTCAGGCAAAACAACAAATAAAAAACCTGCTTGATCTCTACTGTTCACTAAGTTGGGGCCAATCAATCAGTCTGAAGACATTGGCATTTTGTCCTTGTAGAGAACGGGCAGTTGAATCGCTTAGCTGCCTACTATCATTCAATTGTTGTGCCAACATTGATCGAGCGATAGTCGACGGATCGTACCTACTACTGAAGGCATTCCTGAGCGCCATGTTCCGTACAACTTTCCTATGTTCTTTGCTCATCGGCGGCCTGGCGGTCTTCGCATTGGCCCAAGACAGTGAGGGTAAGTGAGCATTTTTCTGAACTAATGGCAAGTGTATTCACGACTACATGAACCGATACCAACCGGACACGCCAAATATCTGCCCAGACTCGAAATCGAGTATGGCTGATTTCAAATGCGCATGTTACTTGGTAGTTGGTGATGTTACTTTCGCCGCTAAATATGGTACTCAGACTGACCGCTGCAAGAGGGGAAACCGACAGCTTTTATTTTCTGATTAATTCCTTAGTCAATAAGGCCGACAATGTGGTCCCCTTGGATGATTGGAACGTGGAGCCAGTGGAGGCAGTGATGAAAGCAAGAGCTGAGGCCAAGGAAAGAGGCAGGACTGCCGAAGGTACTTGTTCACATTCTAGGGTTAATTTCACACCAGCGCTTTTTGATGATTTGGCTTACAAATGCATGTCAAGGTTGAAACCGGTTGCCAGCCGAATATTCAGAACTTTAAATAAACTTTGACTGGTTTTAAACAAACGTCTTCGAACTTGCTAATAAACGTAACGTCCGTTTGATACTTTAATGTAAGTTCTAGTATATTTGTTGTTGGGGGTTAGGAAAATGTTTGTTTATTCAGAGGGCAAAGGGGTTACTATACGTCGCTGTTGCAACAACAACAAAAAAGAGCAAAAGCAAACTACTGGAACAAATCTGTTTGAGCACATTATTTGCTGTTATTATTATTTCTTAATTTTGCTGTTGTTACGTGACTGTATTTTTCTGTTCAGAGGTGAGAGTCGAGGTTGACTACTTGATGCAACTCTACGCCAAACACGTCAGGGACGGCAATTGTGGTGCAGTCATCAACTTGTATCATCCAGAAATCACGTTGATGAGCTACAGTGGTGAGGTCATGAAAGGACTAGAAGGTGAGATCTCTTGACACCCCCCTTCCAAAACCTGGCGTCGTGTGAAATCCAGTATTTGTTCCCATAAATACATATTCACCAAGCATCCCATACTCTCGGGGGGTTACTAATGCTCTCATACAGCCCGAATTTTACCCTGCAGTCTAATGTTTAATTTTGGTCCATGATATAGCGCTTGTTCAGGCTACACCTTTGCCAGTACATGCCTCTGATTCCTCCAGCCAGATGTTTGTTCATCCTTGCGTTTTATTTGCTCCCAATCTAGCAAACACTCTCAAAACCGGCTCTGTTGTCTGCTCAGTGGTAATTGTCCAGAAATTTCTTTGCGTCAGCACTTCCTGGAAGCACGTGGCCACAGCTAGGCTTTGAAATAAATCCTGTAAATGTACAAGAAATTGCCAGCGATTTCTCGAAAATGAGCACGAAACACGAGGGTACCATCGGTCACAAAGTAATTTACGATGTTATTTTTTCCTTGTGTGGTTTTCGTACCGAGCGACGTTTTGTTACGCAACAACGACCCCTTTCAGTGGTAACGGTTGTAAAAAAAAAATGAGTATGGCATTCACTCTGTTCCTTATTTCCTTACCCTCACCATGGGCATTGTGCAACATACACTGATTTCTAGCGCCCGAGAACTACCACTCATCCGATTGCTTGAGCCCAACCGATATATATATATTTGGCTCGTGCAAATTTGACGCCTTGAAAACGACATGTTGTTCATTCTGCAGCTGTCCATTTCACACTGAGCGGTGTCGAGAGCATGAACGTGACTACGCTGGCTGTAACACCCTTAGGTGAGGACGCCAATTTCGTCTTCCACCACTCACACACCGCAGCTAGTGACGGCAAAGGAAACCCTCTGTACAATGGAGAGTAAGTTTTCATTAATCAGAGCAAAAATTACCAGCTGGCATTCTAAAGGCTTATACAGAATGATTGGAAAGAAAGAGACGAAAATCATTTCCTTTTGGCTTTAGTTGAGTTAGCAAGGATCGATGTCTCCGGCCAGTTTATTGAGGATCCTTGTTTCGCCCAATCGGAGATGCGTCTAAGGGATGCTTCCGTAATTATAAGGCTTTGAAACGAGGATCACTGGCAGTGAGGGAAGTATACGTGGCTTGACAATGACGTTTAACGTCTTCAGCTAATCAATGAGGTTTGACACACAAACCAGCAACGTTGGGTGTCGTGAACCAAAGCGTGCATTGCAAATGCCATTAGAAAGACAATGCGGCTAATTTTAAGCTAATCATCGAGGATAAGTATTTTCGGCCACTTAGCTTGGATCATTATGTCAGGCTAATCACGGATACTGCAGCAACTTACGTCAGCCATTGAGGCGGTAACGGAGGAGTTAAGTTTGTAGACTGAAGTCCGCCCAAACTATGGAGCCGGACTGCGGTGAGGTGAGCTCAACTGACAAAACTGCAATGCGATTCACCGGTCTAGGTTAATCACTGCTAGGCAATACTGTGGGCTAATTAGAGTTCCTCTTTGTCAAAGTTTAACTGGTGAGAGTCAATACCCAAAAGACGACCGCTTTTGCCAATAGTTTGGGTAAGTATCTTGAGTCAGTAGTAGTCGGTGCTACCGGCTGTAATAAAGGTTTTCCCCGTCGATTTCGGAAGATGCGCAATTTAATTTGTAAAATTAGAATTCATGTTGGTGTAGATTTTGAATGCGGCTTAGGACCTGGTTTCATTTAGCAATAACAAGCATTCAACTTCAAATTAATTAATGTGCATTACATTTCGTTTAGGCCGTTACAAAAAAGTGATTGGGACTTCAGTTTGACGTATGTGCTGCCAATTATAACAAATCGTTGGTATTTTCACGAAGTGACAAAAACCTCAACATTTTGTCAACGGACAATCCGAGATAAATGCGTTTGAAAATACTAGGCTTTTCAATACATAATTCTATCTTTTTGTTATATTAAGGATTGAAGAATGTGTTACAGAATGTAAGACTTGGAAAATGCTAACCGATGCCTAGTTACATATATATTGTTTAAATTAAAGAAAAATTCATTAATGAAAGTAATAAAAGTTTTTGTTTTCATTTTTTAAACAAACATAAACTCAAAGGTCTTTTTATATTGCTTTATACACATTTTTGTCACTTGGTGAAAAAAATACGTCCTTCAAAAATTGTTACACTTCGTTAAATTTCAACACGCGCGCAGGTGTTCACCCACCCACTCCTGCAGGGATTGTGTATAATCTTTTTTTTTTTGCCCGCTAACGACGTGACTTTTTGTCTCTTCTTGAAAACAGACAAACACAGAGATTAAGCTTGAAATATATATTTTGTTAAACAGGAATGGGGATTTGAGTGTTCGTTCTATTTTGCACGAAAAACGAATGCTGCTATTACTAATTCGTTCACACATTTTCCGAAATTGACCGGGAACGCCCATGTCCACGGTCTTCCGCTAGTCAGTGACGGTTTGTGTTTCATGCAATCGGGGAAGGTCTGTATCTTGCCCAGGCATCAGTTTCAAACATGGGAGATTTTATGTGAAGCTTGATATTATGGTTTGGTAAATCAAGCCGTAAGTTGTTTTTCTTTTGTCACTCTTTACAGGAGTTTTACTATTTGGAAAAGGACCAAAGATGGTCATAAAATCTTCATGGAGATCTACGACGAGTCTGCTCTGACCATGTAGGACCGACTTCAAAACAGGAAAAGCTGTAGTTACTTAGTAACTTAAGCTAATGCTATAATTGTTAGCACCAAGATGTGTTCGAAATGGTATGCATTACAATTAAATGACAATTAATTAAAACAACAATCTCAAGGTAAATTCTCTTGAGAGATTATCACACAAAAGATACCTGAAAGCAGCACGACTTTATGTGTAAACAAAAACAGTTTTGGGATTCTTAATGAATCAATTGGAAATGGTATGAATGCATGACATGCAAAACTATAGACCATTAATTGCGTGAAAGGTAATTGCAGTGCAAAAGTTGATGTGGGTAGAAATGGCCATACAATGCTTGCAAGCAGCTTGGAACTCAGAAGAGCGGGATTGGGAGGGGGGGCTATCAAAATACAGCTGATGCTTACGTGCAATTATAGCCTACAACTGTATGAAAATGATACTTTTGTCCTTTTGTACAGTTCATTGTCCTTTTCGCCGATAGAATGAAAATGTGCTGCTTAGACAGAACCCTCCGATGCACCGACGTGATTTTTTTTTTATCATGGACCCAAGTCCGTCAGTCTGTGAAGGCCTCTTAATATCATGCCCCCAGCCCCAAAGACCCTTTAATGGCATTTAAATTGATTTGAGGGTGTCCCTGGGAGTCTGCCAATGCTTACCAATTAAAAAAAAAGAAAAAAAGGTCAGAATAAGGTCACAGTACCTTTTTATCCGGTAAAGGGGGGGGACCAAGTCAACAATAATGTGACACCCCCCAACATGAAACAACCCAGACAGCTGTCCAGACAGCTAAGAGACACATCAGAGAGACCGACAATTGATATGTGGCAGACTCTGGCTGGCCAGGGCAGCCTTGATGTAAAAGATCCCATAGGGCCACGTGGCAGAGAGATTAGTCTGTATTCCTATGGGATTAGCAAGAGGCTGGCTCTGGCTGGCTCTGGTAAAACTGATACCAGCCAAGGGGAAGTCCCTACCTCCAAGGCGACTAAACTGGGTTATTCAGCATCGAGAAAGGAAGGATTAGATGTGAGGTCTTCGCATTTGGCCGTAAAAATAAATAAATAAAAACATTAAAAAATGGCCTTCAGTTGTTGACGGAGTGCGCTCTACCCAAGTTAAACAACCCCCCAAGTTTAAAATTGGAAGGGAGGGGTGACCATGCAGTGACTCAACCCATTTTGTACCTCTATCATGTCAATTTACACCCGTGGTGACAACGCAAAGTATAGATTGATTTCATGATTATGACCCGGGTAAAGTCAGTTTCACCTTTTCCCGTGGAGTGAGTTTCTTGGAAATAATGTTGTCAATGAATAGATAATCTTGCTTAAATGTAGCGTTCTTCATTAAACTTTCTTCTTTTCGTCTCCACACGTAAAATACAGATACAAAAAAGCGGACTTCATTCATTTGCTATTGTTACGGAACTATTAGTTTGTCACTTGATCAGAATATTGTACCCAGTGTCAATATTTAACCACCTTTGCATTTGATTTAATCTGATAATAAACTGACCAAAGTGGCGGACATTGTCGGGGAGTGATAAAGGACATACAAATCGACAGTTGGTTTTTTTTAAGTCCTTTGGTCAATAATTTCAGCATCAGTGGTTCGGCAGATTCTGCCGTACAAATTAACCTGACCGTATTAATACAAGGGGTTGAAAGGAGTTTTGTGTGACTGGATGCCCCGTTCCATTGATTGGAGCAGCTAATGAGACACGATATCAAGAAAACGGACTGGTCGGTTAGCAACTGTGGCGCATCCCTAATGTCCAACAGAGTTAACCTACAGACTAGACGTTTTAGGGTGGAAACCATTTAAATCATGTTTTAATAGTTTCAAATAGGACTCCTTTCAGTTGAATCGTGAATCAAATCATGAGTTCTTTGTCTGATGAGATTCACTCGAAATCTTGTGGTCCCTAGTTTCAACCAGAGGGGGTGACGTTTAACTCGAATGGAGTAAATTTGCACTCTTTGGAGTTTTAGAGAAACCTTAAGTCTACATGAGGATATCTACAAGTCAAGGCAGGTTCATATTAGACGTCAATGCGAACATTTAAATTTGTGGCCTCAGATCAAACCTTCGTGCTTCCAATTTGAAAAAGTTGAAATTTTTTTTTCCACATACTGTTTGAAAGATTTGTATCTAACCATACCAACGCCACGTCCCGTTGCGTACCCTATAGTGAATCAATTTCTACTATACAACGGCAATTCGGTATCCCAGCTATGCTTTAAGCTGCTCAAGGATTGATAATTAAACTTATAAATGACAAAAAGATAGAATACGCGAAGTACCCGTGCAATTGACGAAAAGCTCTAATAGTTCCTAGTACATATTAAAATTAGAAAAAAGGGGAATTTTCCTGCTCTGAACGTGGTGCAGACAAGCCTCTGACAAGGCCCAGATACTGTCATAATTCTGTATGGCATGCAAAGTTAGCATTTAATCCCGGAATAGAAATATCTCTATTGGGCAAATACAGACAAGTTACCGCTTCCGAGGTCAGCAGGTCGCGCTCGACGTTTTGTGTTTAAAGATTTATTATCTTGAGTGGTTGGAATCCTTGTCTCAGTTCTTGTACTCCCGTGGTTGTTTACATTAGGAAACTTCACAGAACCCTCGGGCTCAGTGAAACTTTGTGCGTTACGTTACAATGACCTTTCCGTTGACGCAGTGTGCGGGACTGGAAACATAACAGAGATATCTCTTTTATTAATAGAGATATAGATATCTCTATTATGAAAAGATATATCTCTATTAGGAATAGATATATCAGCTCTTTTAAGAATAGAGATATCTGTACACACGGATTAAATATGAACTTTGTACGCCAAAGTTCTGGTATGAAATCGTTTGTTGCTCAGAGTAACGCGGGTCGTAACTTCTGGACTCTCCAAATCCCCAACAAGGTCGTAAAAGTTGGCAAAATGCGAAATCAACATATGATATATCAATGTCCTCGCAACAGTCGATAACTAACTTACTGTGGTACACAGGCAATATGCGTAAGCTCTTGGTCAACAAGAGAGCCTTAAAGTAAAATGGCATGTAGCGAGCTTCCGGAACCCTCGCGCGGTCCACCTGTCGGAATTTTACGTCGGGCCTTCCTATGACGTTCGATAATTTTTGGAAGAAAAATTCCTAACTGAAATCACCCAAAAACACTTATGTTGGAGTTTCACCTTTGTCTTCCCCAAGTAATATTTAGGAAAAGTCACATGGAGATGTGAGAATGTTCTTAGCGACAAAGTACTAGCACAAGCCCTAGTTTCGGCCGTTTTTAGTTCAAACGAAACTTGGTGGACGTTCAAGTAGCTAATCACATACTCTACGGTGAGAACAATTTCCACTTGGGATGATGAACACTACTTCACCGTAACCATCTTGTCCTGGTGCAGTTCCAGGATTGTATGAAAGTTCTGCCCCATTATAAGGTTCTTAGAACTTGGGTATATGAACTTATATAAAAGAATCAACCAATGGGCATCCTCCATATCACAGGGTCACGCGACGTCCTGCTTTGATCTTGTGCAAAAGTCTAAGGTTCTTTTGTAAAAAAAATTAAACCCATACGAAACGAACACATGAACAATACAAACTCTGTCTTTTTTTCTAGCGCATAAGTAAAACAAGTTAACAGGGTTCTCTTTCAAGTAAATAAACATATAACAGTTGCACCAAGTATGGATAAGGCTACAGCCAGGAGCGGATTCAGGATTGATTTTGGATTTTTTCCCTGCCTGACGTGTACGTTAACACTGTATACTCAGTGTATGCCCCTGAAGTCTGGTGAAAAAACCACCTGTGCAGACGTCTTAACCACTCGTCCACTGAGCTTGCCGTCGTTGGTAGGCAGGTTCAAGTCAGATGCAGCAGGGGGCACCGCGAACAACTATTTCCAAAGATGGATTGGATGGATTTGTACGCTGATGTTTTGTTCTCGTATTATTTTTACTAGCCTTCGGGGGCAAACGCTGAGTATACAGTATTGTGTTGTAAAGTGAGTTAAGCTTGGATAAAGACTTTGGCTAGCTAGTGTGTGGGTTAAGCGATCGATCACGACAGAGTGCAGCATTAATGACTTCATTCAGAATCAATGTCTCCGCTAAGGGTTTGCATACGCAGGGGCCAGACATTCGGTGAGGGGCTTGCAATGTGAACAGGTAAAACTCTAATTAAACGAATTCCATGATCGAGACTAGTGGAAGTACAGCAATACTTAATTTGGGAGATCTGGTAGTTTGAATAATTTAAATGCCCCAGTAGTATACCAATTGGGAACAACGAAATCCATTTGATGACCAACCTGTTTTTCATATGATCAAGAAACATCAATTCCAATTTGCTCAAAATGAAACGTTATATTTATTCAGAATTGTAAATGCAAGTGTAATATGACGTTTGATCAGTTTTAATTTCAATTGAAATTTGTATTTAATAATCGTTTTTAGTCAAGGGTTTTACTTATTTTCCTCATGTCATTTCTTTCTAATAGAACACTGCCTTGCATTTCCATTTCAAGGTGGAAATTAACACTGTCGATAGATTAACACAGTTTCCTTGACTCAAGCGTTGTATATTGGTGGTAGCAGATGACTTCGTTATACAGTTTTCCTCTGATCGTCAAAGCAGTACAGAAATTGAACGCCAATTTTGCGGGTTTTTCTTAAAGAGCATCTCCGTTGCATGTTAATTTAAAACTGCACTCAGATTTGAAATTTTAACAACACCCCAAAGCCAGGTTTTAAAAGAGTTAGAGAGAAAGACAATAACCGGCAGTTATGTTCGGAAAAGTGAAATTCAATGTTGAATGCTTGACACCCATCAAAGAGAAAGGTTATCTTCTTCTGGTGTGGGTTTCCATGCTGGGGATACAACACGTCTAAGAAACTGTGACATCTGTTGATTAACTAGAGACTGTCAGTTTTGGGGGCTTTGATTAGACTTCACTCTTCTCTATTCTTTTTCGTTCGCATCTTTATGAATTAAAAGGTTGGAAATCGCTTGATTTTTGGTAAGCTGTGATCTGATGATAGTTGTAAATGGGTAAGCTCATTTGCATGCATTGCCCTCTCTATATATTTAAGACTGAGGGAGACAGCAATACGAGTTGATTCCGTCCACGCAGACACGACCAGACTTGCATGTTATCAGTGCACAGTCGTCGGTATCTAAAAAATATTGAATGAAAATGAAAAATGCTTATGGACCGTACAAGCATTGTCAATATTTATGTAAGTTAATTTGTAAATCTTGTTGCCTTATTTTCGCTGGTGTAATTTGTCTTATTACTCCCAATGAAAGTCTGAAACGAACAGAAAAAGGTTTGCACACGATTTTTGTTTTTATAAAATAGCCATTTGGTAATGGTCCAACAAAACAACAAAGAGGTATTCCCTGATGTGATCAGAAAAGCTAGTGGGGTCGGCCATACTTACTGATCTCACAGTCTTTTCCTTCGAAGCCATCCAAACAGTCACATCGGTAGCCATTGACCAGATCGACGCAAGCCCCTCCGTTTAAGCATGGCTGCTCTGCACAATCATCAATGTCTGACGAACAGAAAGTTTTTAAACGTATATTATATCAATTTGCTACTCGTTGGTTCTAAACATTAATATTTTGGATTGGGATGTTGTACTTTGTAATTAACCTGAAAACAGTGGTTGCAGTTAACTCGGCCCCTTTTTGAATAAATAGAATATGAATTGAAATTGAGTTAAACAGTTAGTTTTAAGACTGGCAACTTACTGGTCTCGCAGTTTTTCCCCTCAAAGCCGTCAAGACAATTACACTGGTAGTCAACGACCAAATCAATGCAAGTAGCCCCATTCTGACACGTCTTTGGTTGACACACTATGGGAGATATTTCGAAGAAAATGTTATAATTTCAAGCAACCTCTATTTAATCAGGGCAAATAAACATATTTTAAAAATCAAAATAATTGGTTTTTGAACAATGTTATCTGTGTTAAGTTATTCTACATGAAATTTTCGGATTTTTTTACGATCTATTAGATTCTCCGGTAATATAATATGCACCCATCCGGTAATCGTGTAAACGGAGTTGATACTTGTGCGCAAAAAAGGTGCATTCACACTGCGTTGGGTGAATCTATTTATGGCTTCTTACTGAGCGCTTGGCAAAATCAAACATTTATTAATGAATTTATTAATCAAGGAGCGCTGCTACCGACAAATTTCTTCTAACTCTCCAACCTGTCTTTTAAGTCTTTTAAGTTGGCCGACGAAGAGATGTGCTTACATGATGCAGGTTTCTTGCACACATAACCGTAATGTGCACCACCATAAGCGTCGGCCCAAAGTGAGCCATAGAATTCAGGATTAATGAAGGCGTAGTCCTCGTTTCCATTGTTGTCAGGCAACCTGGGGTGCCAGTTTACAAAGTCTGCCTGCAAAACACGAATATTTCAGTGGCTTTTGATGTTGCATCCTGTGTGCATAATTTTGAGGGTCGTTGCTCTTATAGACCTTATAGAATACAACGGTACATGAGAACGGGGCTTTCATTGTGGGGAGATCGGCGTCATTCCCCTCCCCTGGTGCACATTTACGTTTGTGACGCACAATGTGATGCTGGATAGTTACCAGGAGGACACATGAAAGTCCCAACAACTCTGTCTTAAAAAAAATAATTATAGCACTTTTGTCACGTAGCAGCCCAAATGTATATTGAGTCCTACATATGACATCTGATTAAGAGCTTCCTTAACTCTTGAATATGAACAATACCATGCAAAGTATTGGACTTTGAAGTTATTTAATTAACCTCCGCAACAAAACCCCCTCTACTCTGAATAATGAAAGAAGTTTGCCTGAGGTGAAAGACAAATACCTTGCAACAAACTACGGCAAAAAATTGCAAGAATTTCCTTTCATGGGGGGTATGACCTGGCATTCATATCCCTGATGAAAGGAAACCCTTGTATATTTGCGTCCCTAGACCCCAAATTGGGGTGTAGAGGTGATTCAACAAACGTAATCAGTTTACAGTTAATATGAAAAAAATCGCGGCTGATTCAGCGTTTATAGAAATTCTTACGTGCAATAAATATATAACCTTTTCTGATGAGACCTGCACCAAAACCAGCGTGACCAAAATCTTCCATCGAATGCATGAAGGTAATTTTGCAATATATTATAAGACTATAACATATTATACACTAATATCACTATGTTTTTGTTTGCGTATTAGAAACTGATGTAAAACAAAACGTGCACGAACAAACAAGGAGACATGTGAACGATATTGGCGGAGAAGGAACGTCGTGAAATTCCTTTTTTACTCATCTTCTGTGGATTACTTTCACATGGTATCCACGAGCGTTTTTGGAGTAGTTTTAATAAGAAGGCATTATTTAACAAATCATGACAGGCCTATTATTAATTTTCTAAGACAGTTTCTATATTCAACGACGTGCAACTTGACCGTGTATGAGTGCCCACTAAGAAGTGATAATGCCCGCTGGCTAAAACACACGCTGGCACCTGGATTTAATTTATTTTGATTGGTAAAGAGTCTGCGTGCACGTAGCTCATCAAGCACACCAAGTCCATAAATAATGAGATTCTTTTGTACAACATGTACAAGGAATATACCATAAAATGAACTGGAGTGCTCGGGGAAACGAAAGTAAAATTATGGAACAAAATCGTTGCATATCCATACATATGTGGACTTATTTTGACCCTCTGACTTAAAAGGTATTGGTGAATAGGAATAAATATGTTTCGTCGATCTTAAGCTTGTGTTTAAGACCGGCTCAGGAGACTTAATGGCCTCGACTTAAACGCGCATTTGAGACCTACCAAGTACCCATTTATTCCTTTGTTAATGCACAATTCCCATAAGTCGGCCAAGCAAGGGTTCACAAAGCTAACTGCATTATCTTTTAATGGTAGGCTTTTCCTCTGCATTCTATCTACACCTATTAGCAAACCCAGCGTTATTCATGGGAAACATGATTTACAAGGACAAAATGACACGTGTTTTTTTCAAAAATAGCTAAACGTGGATAACTGAATACCCAAGGATGACGATTTTGCTACACTTCATATTCAGAGAAGACAGTGACGCACGCTGAAATCTAAGCAACGTAATTTTTATTTGGATTCTGTATAAATGTTTCAGATTTCCCCTTCCTTTGAAATTAAAGGTTTTAAAAAAGTAAGTCACTTGATTGTTAGTGTCTGCTTTCCGAATAGAGCTTCGTGAAACCGTCTTATTAAGATAATTATACAAAATCAACTCCACCGTGTACTTGCAGTTAGTAGAGTTCAGGCAAAATGTAAGTCACAATATGGGCGATTTACAATGTAGTACGCCATAAAGTGGTTGTAATGGACAAACCTTTTCTTAGTTTGTATCATAGGATAAATAGTCCACAAAGTGTCACTGCGCTGTATACGAAAACTTTTTTCGAATATTTTTGTTTTTCTTGGTTGAAAATTCGAAATGGTGTAGTGTGGCGCAAAGAACGCCTCAATCAAGCAAGTATCCACGAATTACACGAGGTATCCTTAACTGCGGTAGCGTGGCTACGGTAAACTTGAAAAGTGGCCTGTCTGTCGCTAACTCTTGGTGGCACGCTGTACATTGTTCAATATGAAAATAATATGAAAACATATTATGAAAAAAGGAGTATCAAAAACACAACTTCGTGGTCATCCGGAAAACAAATCAACATACAGATATACTAAAAAGGGTCCAGCATGAATGGTCTGGTCAACGCTTAACTGTTGTTTTTGACGTTGGATGGAAAAGCAGTATCGCCGATGAATTAGGTTGGATTCCCATTATTAAAAAAAATTATGTCAGATACACCATATTGCTTACTGATAGGTCTGTATTACCGTCAATGATAGCAGCAATTTTGCACAGACGACAGCTTAAAGTCTGAAAAACCCTCTTCCTCTCAACTAATGGATTTGGTGGCTTCCCCTGCGTTCAGCACCAAATTCTTTTGTCCCTACTAAAACGAAGCCCGGTTTAGCCCAACGGGCTTGTGACGTATGTATGAACGTGAAAAAATATTGTTTTGTAAATTAAGACGCAAATAGCATTTCAGACCATCCTCTGTTTCAGCAATGAGCGTTTGCCCACTGGTGAGATTTTCCAGAATTTTCCTACCTTTGTCCCGTCGCTCCATTCGAACGTGCCTTCTGTTACTCTGTCCGTGAAACCAATATAAAAGCGACCTTTACTGTAGCCCATGTGATCTGTGTACCGAATGGAAGTTATATAACTAGTATTGCAGGAAACAGTAGCAGAAAATGCTGTTCTCTTTCAATAACCAATTTTATTCGTGATTACAGACATCATTATTTGTGTTCATAGTTGTAGCATTGAGGCAGACTCGATTGAATGCATCTTAAGGCCATGTAGGCCTGGTGATAGGTAGAAAAGGACATATCAAATAATGACAGTTCGGGAAAACTAAGATACCCAACACTTAGTATTGCAAATTGGAAAACATCTCTTTTTCAGTTTATTAGATAAACCAACATCCCCAGTAATGGGGCTTGCAAGAAATAGCTTCTGTTTTAAACAAGTTGTCAACTGTGCCACTTTCAGAAGAAAAATATTATTCTTCAGCATTTTCCAGTGCAATGTAGCATTGCCATCTTCTTCTTGTTGTTTTATATCAGATTATAAAATTGATATAGTCAATTTTATTAACGTTATTCCCAGTGATCAGACAAGAAAGTAGCACAAACTTTGTGGGGCGTCAAAAGCAAACATGAGTATCAGGTATCCAAAAAATTCCAAGTCAAGATTACCTTGTTAAAACCATGACATATTTGGCACAAGCAGTTTATTCGTAAATTACCAAAGATGAAGTCGTTTTCCTCCTTGCTGTGGATGCTGACAAGATTTCCCCCGTAGGACTGACACTTGGTTTCAGCTCCGTCCCAGGTTTGCCGATCGTTGAAATATTTGAACTCGTCCCGGAAAAGATAGCAGAAGTCTCCCGAGTGATACCAATCAGACTCACAGTAGTAGTCTGCGAAATAATATCAAAAGGAAGTTAAACCTTCATATCAACCAGCTGTAACGGATACAAGCCCATGAATGTCCGGTATTTACAACTTTATCTGTAGTTTGGGCAGAATGGCATATTGCAGTATTTCATGATGAGTGATTCAATGTTGCAGTGAAGGGAACTTGTTTTTCTCTGTATACTCGCAGATATCATATTTGTAAGCACTGAGTTCTTGACAGATTCAAGATTTAACTTGGGGAGAAAAGTTTACTACTGCAGTGGCCATGAAAGACTAAAAAATGATAATAATAACATACATTATTCTCCCGACTAGTTAATGTTTGAAAAACCCCAACAGTTTGAGTATGGCCTTTTGCAACTTTCCCATAAAACACCAAGGTTTTAACAACGTGAATATTTGAAGGGTTGCAGGGTTGATGTTGTAAGCTATGTTGTGTTCTTGACTGAATTTTAACATTCAAAAAGGACGCGATTTTATTTATCTACCATTTTAAACCTGCCCTTCTAAACATACTCATGGTACATGCATAGCAAATAGAAAATTACTTTATTAAAAATACCTCACACCCATTCGGGCTTAACATACCTATTTGGCAATTCTTGCCCGAGTATCCACCTTTACATTTACACTGGTAGCCACCATTTGAGACGCTTTCACAAACTCCCCCATTTTGACAAGGTTTGTCATCACAGCTTGACGCTTTGGAAACCAAAAGAAACAGAAAGAAAAGTCTCCACAGTAACACATCGATAAATAATAAAATAGAAAAAGATCGATCATTGTACACTAACTCATCAATTGAAAAAAATATTTACAAGGTGTCCCGTGCGTTTGAAGTCTTTCGAGAAAAAAATGTAGTCGGTAACTCTTTAAATCCAATCCCACACATAGGTGTTTGGAATGATATTAGTGCCTTATTCACCGTGCAAGATCACGATTATAGTCTGCTAATCACGAATTGCGCAAGGATTTTCTTAGACACCCAAAGAACGCAATTATTGGAGATTTTAGAGCAAAATGAGTGTTAGACAATGGTGCCTTCATTACAGAGTTAGGCCAACCACGTGTGTTTCCACTTTCATTGGCTCAAAGATAACTTGCTTAACTTTACTGCAGCTTGATTCTCTTTACGCAGTTTCCCAACGTTTTCCGTTTTCCTTCATTCTTTCAGATATTTTTAGGGAAACACTAATTTTCGTCTTCCCGAAAAGCCAGTTCATCCTACAGGCAAACGTGAAAGGTAAACGAATTTCACGTCCAAATATTCTTCAGCAAACCTCCGCTCGAGTTGAAGAAGTTGAGTTTTGGGGGATTCGCAGAGCGCGAATATTTGATCTGACGTCACACATTTGCGTCTGTGTTCGCTTTCGTGCAACGTATGACTGGTCTTAAGCGCGGTTTGGGGATAATTACCTGCTGACCCTTGGCTAACCAGTGAACACTGTCGTTGGAGTTACCACATAGGATGAAGGGTCTGGAGCAACGGTCTCTTTATATATATGTTCTGCTTTATTTAAGATCCCATCTTTCGTGAAGTGGCATTGGTTAAGCCTAGAAAACACTCAATATTGGTAAAACTACTGTTTTAATTAAACCAACTTCGATTGTGAATTTTGCAACCTGTTTGTTACTCACTGGCGAGACAAATTGTGTCTTAGTAAAACGGGGACGGTAGAACCCCGATTCAAAGCCTAATAGCATGGCTACATACTTACGGGTAATTCGTTTTTTGCAGATGATAAGGTAGGGCTTGGAGCATGGGACATCATTCCAGTTTCCCCCTGGTCCGTAGAAACCCGGGTCCATATAGGCGCAGTCCTCACCACCAGCGTTGTCTGGCTCGTCAGGAGCCCAGTTAGTGTAAGTATTCTATCAAGCAATGGCAAAGAAACCGAGTAAGCAAATTGGCAGATCTAGAAATATATCTGGCGCATTAGCTTGTCGAGCCTTTTTGTCAAATTGTGTGGGGAAAGCTTATAACGAGGTAATGCACTGCATTGATATTGAGGTAAGAGCAAACGATATAACCTCACAGGATGTCCGATTTTTCTATTTGTATTTCCATGATTGCTATTTCCTTCATATGTTCCTTTATTTTGTAATTAATATTATTGTTTTTGAGGGTGTCAGAGTATTGTCAGAACAACCCCCTAATTCCCGGCATGAGACTTATTTCAACATATACTAAAGACTAGTCACCATAACTACATGGTGAAAGAGACGAAGTTAAAGCGTCCAAACAATTACTTCAAAACACACTACCTTTTAATTGGTTTAAGTCATAAAAGGTTTTTAAAATAGTTACGGTTGCACCATGTATCAATCTCTTTCTTGAGTATGTGTGGTTCCGAGAAGAACTGGGGAATAACTCGAACTCATATCGAATTCATCCGTGATTCAACAATATTACACATTTCAAATCTTAGGCAAACACAAGCCCTAAAACAAGGGCTGCATTATGTGTAATCTATTTGATAACTTTATGTGTTTGAAGTTGAAACCAACGAATAATGATTTGGATCTTTCAGGTGCCTCGTATATGTGTTAACAATTGCACCTCAAAAGCGTAACAAAAAAACCCCCCAAAAATCAGCAAATCCAATTACAAGTTCTAATATCAAGTCACAGGTTTGGTCAGAAATTGGAAAAAAAGTGTGTTCACTATTAGGACTGAGCAGATTGTTACTGATGACAAACGCCAGTGCAGTCAAGTTGTATCGTTGTATTGCAAATCAATCTATGAAACGAAGATTACTTACTTCACGTGCTTGCTACTAATTCACCAATAAATGCCACGTTAGGAAATGCAATTTAAATCAATGCACGGTGTCGCCATTTTCTCAACAATGATTAAATCTTAAGTGCAATAAATCAGAAAAATCACCTGTGTACCATCCGTCCAGATGAAATTACCTTCACTGGCCAAATCGGTGTATCCCACCCAGTACGTATAACCAGGATAGTGATTATCTATGACAAAAACAAGGTTAGGAATTTCTCATGAATGAAAACCTTCTACACTTACTTCATAGGCGCTTATTAAACAAAACAAAAAGAGCCCCCCCAAAAAAAAAATTAAAGGATGATGCAAAAGTTTCTTGCTAAAAGGCGCACTCGGTATTCATGACACCCCTTTCTCGGAAGCATCTGTTCAACAGTCATACTACAATGCTCCGTACAAGCTGCCCATCATGTACATGTATACTATCAGGTCATAGGTACTTAATAACGAGTAATTACATGTATCACAGCTACCATAACAAATGGATGCAAATGCGTCAAATTGGACACAGGAAATTGAAAAAAAAATGACGAATAATAACGAAACCCGGATTACAGACTCAACCACCAGCCCTAGCGGGCATAATTGGATGTATTCGAAATCTGTTGAGTGCTATGAAATATATATTTTCAGAAAGTGAAGTAGAATTTTTTTAAAGGTAGCTTTGGTGAAGTATATTTTTTTATCAAATTTGTTTTTACAGGAATTTTAGTATATTAAGTTCACTTGTTGTAAACATATTCTGTAACTTATTCTTATGAGGTCTACTTATATATTGAAAGGTAATGTTTCTATTTTGGAAACAAATCGTTTCACAAGATATCTTGGGACGGAGTTTGTTTGTACATAACATGTATTTTCCAGATTAATTCAGACCAATTTTTATCTCACGAAAAGAAACTTCAAAACATGATTCATAAATCTGAGCTTGGGAAAATTTTCTTAAAACGAATTTTGAAAAAAAAAGTTTCGTAACGTTCAAGGTGTTTCCTAAAATAGAAGCAATCTTTCTAAATACAGATATCATAGGAACGAATTTGAGAGTACTTTTCTCCAGTAAACAAACTTTCGAAAAATGTCTCTCGTGAAAACGAACGAATATGCTGTTCATTTTAGAGTTTATCCTTCAAGTTAACAACAACGTAATTTGGCTAAAAGCTGGGCACGCAGCTGTTTGCTACAATTAATTTACAGAACTCTGTCAAAAGCAAATACTTACCATATAAGAACGTTTGTTCCTCTTGACTATGGATGCTAACCAAGTCAGCGCCTTCGCCCTTACAATAACCTCTAGCTTCATAAAAATCTACCATAATGTTCGTAGTGTAAAGGTAGCAGTAGTCACCGAAGCGAAGCCAGCCTTGGTCACAGACTGTTTTGTGAAGTAACAACCATAAGACCTCAATCAGTATTAAGAATTGTTTGAAAAGGGGGGTTTGAACTGCATTTATTATTTATTCCTACTTTGTTTAAAATGTCAAAATCTGACCCCAGTTGTTTGTTGTGCCTGGTTATAAAAAATGTTTAAAATCTAATACGTTGACAAGGAATTACATTCGACATAAAGGATCAAACGCTCGTGCGCAAAACTTGTTTCGGGCACAGTTTCATGCAAAGATTGCAAAAGATATCACATTAATTCACTATTTTCATACACCGATATTTTTGTATCAACATCTATTTTTGTTAATGAACCAATCCCCCAATATCGTATTCTGTTGTGAAATGTATCGTATTGTGGTAATACGGTATGTCCAAGTGAAGATTTCTCTGATCAGTCATCCGGAAACAAGCTTGCAACGAGTGGAAAGTGGGGTTTCCTATTTCCGGTTTTGAATATCGGCGTGCATGTCCCCTCGATAAAGTACGGTGCCCCTAAGGGGACAGGCACAGCGTTTTTTTTTCTATTTCGTTCCGTCGAATTTTTATTTTGTTCCCTCGAATTATTATTCCGTTCTCTTGAAATACCGATTTCATTCACTCGAATTATGTTTGTGTACCTGGCGCCACTACTCTACACTCGTCGGACAGGAAAACGCTTCCAGATTAAAGTAACTCCAAGGTGCGTAGTGACAACTTCATCGTGCAAAGTACGCAGGCATCCTTCGAGGGAACGAAATCAACAATTCGAGGGAACGAAATGATTTCAAGGGAACGGAATGATATCTTGAGGAAACGAAATGATTTCGAGAGAACAAAAAAAATATGTAATTGTGCCTGTCCCCTGAGTGGCTCCGTAATAAGGGGAAAGCTAAACAACATGAATGCACGTACATTATACTCCCATTGACTGTATTGGTGATTTGCTTTACAAAATATACCTTTTGCCTCTATTGTTAAGCTAAAGACACGTATGTTTCACTTCAGAATTTTTGTCAATATTCAAACGCGTCCAGTCGGGCAGGGGAAAAGCATCTAACGGAAATGTGTCAAAAAATGTGAAATTTTTACGCCTTTCTCCTTCAGAGCTCAAGTCTGAAAATGTTGGGAAAACTTTAATTCTTTATTTTATGCCGTTTATGAATTAAAACCTCGGAAAACATTCCCTAGATATGAGGCTTACTTTTTTAAATTTTATTTTCACAAAACTAAAGTAGAAATGGGGCTACTCCTCCATGAAAATATTTTTTCTTTGCTGTTGTTGTATAAAAAAGAATGAAAAACAAAAACAAACAAAACGAAAGATTTCATGATATAAAGCAACTGCTTGCATGGCATGAATTCACTTAAGTCCTCACTACGTAGGCAAAATAAATTCAAACTGGAAAAACTCAGTTCATAATTTCCCACTGAAACACGTGCAGAGCGCGCACTTGAGAGTGCCTTCGAGCCTAGACGCAATAACATTTTCACAAACGGTTAAGTCAAGCAGGCACGTTTTATAAGGCAACACTAGGCCTATAGCACAGAGCGTAAATAGCCTTGCTTCCAGTCAGGGAGACTTAAGATATTTTAAGTAATATTGAAAAAAAAGAGTTATAAATAAATCCGTGTAGATGTTATTATACAGATGTGAACTGTCAGTAGGCCTAAATTGAAGACAGACACGTTTTTGTCTGTTGAGCAATGTCAATCAATCCCTTTCCGTTGATAAGATCATGAGAAACAAGACTAAAATGGTCTTACCACCAGACAAACTACTTCCTTGTGCCGTACCAAGGACAAAGATGGAGACGACTCCTAAGAAAGGGGAAGTTGAAGCACATTAACAAGGCACTGCTATTCACTTCTTACATAACCATGGGGCACCGACAGGGATGAATGAGGAGCCAAATTTTCGGGGCAGGACTTATTTTTAGGCGAAAGATCATTAAACCTTTCAAGGCTTTCCTAAGATGTGAAACTACATCTGGGGCTTCCAACTCACTTTTTTGAAGGAGGGGAAACACCATAAACCAAAGCGTTTGCTGTTGATTATTTTTCAAACAAAAAAGGTGGCTCTTTTGGCCGGGGGCCAATGGTCCCTTTTAGCACTTGGGTTTTGATCGTCGTCGTTGTTACATTCACACCTCTAAATTTTCTGGTGTGAAACAATGATTTTATTTAATAGCCTTGTTGACCACGGGGGAAGAGCAGGGACTGGTTGGAGAACTGGTGCGCCTGTGAAGCCCAGAATCAATTACAAGTTACAGGAATCAAATAAGAGTCCACCTGTGAAATGACAGCGGCACACTCACTATGGGCGCTTACTTATTATTGTAGTAGCATTGTGTCAAGACGTTCTTTTCTGAACAGTGGCAATGTCAAACACTGTCAAAAGCACTGAAAGCAGAGGGTACCCGTAGCCTGTCAGCAGGCAGAGGACTGTTACTTGTCAGCATACACACAATTTTTATGCAGGCATCATGCACATCGGCAGATATCAAAAGCTGAAAGCCAGCTGTGCGCTAACGCATACGAAAAGCGTGCGGACGAACCATGGCATAGAACAGCTTGAACTAAAAACAATTTCAATGAAACTATATAAAATATCAACCATAAAATAAGACGATTGTGATGGCCATCACTGCCCGTCTCACTATGCCATCAAATTAATAGCATAGACAGAGACGAGGTCGCACGCCTACAATTTCGTGTCGCATATGTGGCTATGTGAGAGAACTCGACAATGTTGCCGAATACTACTGCTACGAGCTCACTTTCACACGAGCTATGTCAACAAATTACGTGAAATTTGCAGACAGGAAACAAACTGCCTGAAAAAATGAACCACAAACACTCCCAGAAAGTTTAATTTATTCCAAAGGGACATAAGATGGCAAACACGGTGCCAATTTTTAACAGGTATACCAGCTTTTCTTTATGGTCTTGAAAACGTTAGTTTTTCCTGCCATTGACTGTCACTTTAGGTATGGTGATCATGGAACTTTGATAAAATATAACCTATTACCATCGCCATTGTGTTAAAAGTCTCTCACGGAGTCGTGCTCGCATGCCATGATTAAATTAGGCGCAACTTACCAAAGAACAGGAGAGCGAAGCTAGAGCCTTGCATGATGAAGCTTACGAACGATTTAGTCCGTTGGTGTCCTCTGGGCCTACCTGCTATTTATTAGATCCTTGAGCCTTTTTATCACACAGGAATCTAGAGACACTGCAAGATTAAAAAAAAAGAGCCATTATTTGACGTCTAAGAAAAAGTCTCAAGATTATTTTGAAGAGCCTGATTATTTGCCAGTATACGTTTAGATAAACTTTTTATGTGTTTTTGAGAGGCTGTGTGCCATAGCCGGCATGAAGCAGGTGGTTGATAGATTGTGTTTCCGATAGAACCTTGACAATGGGCGTCTCAAGTGACGTGTCCAGGTTTGGACTTTGGGAGGCGGTTGTTAAAATATTTTCAACGAGTTTATGCTACTGTCATATGTAAAAGTTCAAGTTTTACGAATATATTCGAAAGTGAGTTCAAAAATCAGAGGTTGGATTTCAGAGCTCGCTAAAGCTTTTGAATTTGTGTAACCGGAAGTCTACATTCACCGAGAAAGGAGTTCACGATCTTGATAAGGTTTGTTGTTTTCCATTCTTTTCCATTAAGCAAAACCTAGGTCATTCTTTTCTTGCAAAGTCTTTGGCAACTGCATATTCTGGATAAGTGACGATCTTGGAAGGAAACAAGCAACACTTCGAAAAACATAATTTCAACTAATCCAACGTTAAAATCGTCAAATATAATTCAGTGTTATACCTGCAAACTTTGATAAAAAACATTCTGCCCCTGACTTTGCAAACTGTTTACTTACTGATAAGTCAGCTCTCACACGTAGACGGCTTACTTATCAGTAAACACCGCCTCACTCACCTCGTTATCTGACAGCAAATTGCAAAATGGGTACTCAACATTTACTAAAATGTCAATTACACAGTTAAAATGGACAGCAAGTTATCAAAACGGTTACGGGCGGAAACTGTAATGAGGGCTTGGCTTGTCGCCTGGTGCTTTTTTGTAGTGTTCACGTTTTGTCCCAAAGAACCATTAAAATAGCTCTAATTTAAAGTTGAAGGCGAGAATTGCCCTTTTCTGATTTACGTTAATTTTGGAAGTTCATGTCACCCTTTTCAAAGGCTCATTAGGTTACCTGGGCTTAGTCGCAAACTGCCAAAGACAGAGAGGGTAATACTAATTGCCTTTAACACACCGTCAAAACTTCTTAAACACGTTAAAAATTAGAGAAAGAGAGAGAACTAATTAAGGATTTGATATTTAACCGTGAACTATTCATCAAAAGGACACTTTGGCAAAACCGTAAGAGGTTTGACCCTTTTAAACGGCTCTTTTTAGTTCACTAAATTTAGTGTGAGAAAATCCATTCTGAAAATTGAAATGCAACTTCAAACCACTGGACAATTACCTTTGCCCAAATATTACAGTTTTATGTCTGTGCAATTGATTTCAAATGCATATGGGATGAGTTGACGGTGTGTTGACGTAACTGTTATGTGTTGACGATGATTAATCAGGCCCACATAAAGTGTAGTGTTTCTTAAAGATATACTTCTGGTAGCCTTAGGCTGATTACACGGATAATGTTTACAAGGTTTTGTGTTCATTTCTCTGTGCTTGTTGCTTTCTTGAATTATGTTACGTCACAACCATTCTCATTCTCAAAGTTCCACGATATAATTGAATATTTGGACAGTTAACAGTTTTCTTGATAAAGACAGTGGTAATTACCAAGCGACAGTGTTATCACGCAAGTTCAACAAGTCAGTAGTTTTGAGTATTGCACATATGTTACTTCTCACACACCTTTCAAACCAGCCATTGCAACTACAAGAGGGTCCTATTTTCCATAGAATGGGATACAGTTTCCAATGGCGATCGGTACACTGGCTTCACATGTTAAACGATATATACGAGACCTGCATTTCTCTTGCGTTATAACGAGCAAAACTGACGTGTCCCAAGTTGTTTGGCTAGAATTATCCAGTATTGTTACTATAACGTTGTCGTTCTCTGTATTTTTGTAGTGGTATTTTCTAACGAATAACGAACACAGGTATGGATGAATTTGCTACAAGGTGTAAAGCAAAACAGGACATTTTGCAGGTACTAAAATATAACAATACAGACGGCAGTAAATGACTCTTTTTCGGGGGGGGTGAACATTATGATTATTAGCCATCCAGCTGTCAAAAAATATCAGGACACTGTTGGGCCGACAGTACTTTTTAAATAATAATCTATATATTTAGCGTATTGTTCTTATTATTTTTGGTTTAATAAAAAATATTTACAATGTGTAGGCAATTCAATCTTCTTTTTAATATTCTATTTCCCATTTGAAAACATTTGTAATCGCAGGAGGCAATAATTTTCTTTTAGTAGCAAGTACATAAGAAAGTAACAACCGCGCGTGCGCAGCTGGTAGGCAGAGTTAAGTGCCATTCAGTTGCTGCAATTTTACAATTCTTAGCAGTTTACCATGCCAACAGACTGTTGTGTGCTAGGGTGTACACGCAGACAAAGCCAACATCTTTCACTTAGTTTTTACCACATTCCGGTAAATCCATCACGGCGACATTTATGACTTCAAAACGTGGAAAAATCGAGTGGAACCCCAAACCTGGCAGTGCCAGAATCTGTGGTGCGCACACAATTTCGGAAAGGTGTACCTTTCGTATGTCCATCAGCTGTTTGTTGTAAAGCTCCTCTGCACACATGTTTGAACACAGCACGTTACTGTTGGTGCCGTAGTTTAAAACATAATGGCTGAAAGAACTTATCGTGCGGGCCAAGAAAATTGCAGTCCCTCAAAATTTGAACTGTTCCTTCAAACGAAAAGACAAGAAGAGAAAAAAGGGGGGGTCATGCGTTCCTCCCCCGACGACGTAATCATCACATCAGGCTAATTTTCGTTCACAACACTTCTCTTTCTAGCTATTTACAAAGTAAATCCAATTCGACATGTACTTCAGGAGACACGGGTTTGAGATGCACCTCTAATTTCACGAGACATTCACCTGATGATGTTATCATCACATCGGGTCAATTGTTGTCTATAACAATTCCCTTTGTAGATATCTGCAAGGTTATAACCCCATCGGAAATCGATACGTACCTTCGGAGATCTAGGGCTTTAAATGATTGTATTTTGTTTAAAAAACAGCATTATGTAGGCTCCATCGGATTTAAAGCCTTTTTGGTCTAAGGTGTTCCGGACAAAACGATCTGAGTGCGTTACGTATGTGACGAAGATCCAGTACAAGCTGGGTGCATGCCTATGCACTGTGCACTGTTTTCTGTTTGCATTTTGTTGGCAGGTCTTTCATATCCACGCACACCGAAGCCTATGCACAATGTGCGAACGGAATTTTCGAGTATAGAAATATCGTGGGTGATGTTTTAATCTGGTTATACAAAATTGCGAAAAAGCCCCCCCCCAAAAAAAAGGAACAAGCAAACAAACACATCAACAAACAACCCAACAAAAAAAAATGATAATGCTTTCGATCGCTGCGTTATCGATTGCACAGAAAAATTCTGTGAAAGATATTACAGATTTGATATTACAGGTCTTGCACAGACCTGGTCTATTATACCGTCAAGTAAGTACCTTGCTGCAATAGGTCCTGGAAGAGCCACCAATTTTATTGCAAAAAGAAATAGAAGAAAAATCTTACTGAGGATAATTTGCCCTGGCTTTTAAATTTTGTTGAGTATTGAGATTCTATTGTCCTACTAATTGGGCTCTGAATCAGCCACAAATCGCCGTTCCGGGCAAGAAACCTCTGTTTTATTTCTTTCGACGTCACAACACTGTTTTTCACACCAAGCTCTAGACACGAGGTGTCTAGGCGGGGACTGCGCAGGCGCGACGTGGGAGAAACGCGGGACGTTGGCATACCAGCGGGGGCAGCCAGCTAGCTCCATGTGGGTCTGAGCTGGCGCCCCCACCGGCCGAACCTGCCGGCGCTACAGTATTTTTTACAGACCGAGGTTTTTTTTTTACCAGGGAAGAACTTGCCATCCATGGTGCCACTCTCAGAACGCGATACCTCATTCCAAAAAAGTAAGGCAGTTCTCGATGGTGAAGTACATCTCTCCGTAAAACTTCAACAGTACGTATACGTGATGAGCGAGTGATGGTTGCAATCAAATGTTTTCATCTCTTGCAAAGACTATACCTGAGTCTCAGTTACACTTATTCAATGACTATGCAACTGCTTCATGTTCAGCCATTTGGTATTAGCAATGGTTTTCAGGGCAAATCCCCGGTTGCGGATCTAGCATTTCCACTCTGTAGGACCCTGTTTTTCATTCAATCTCACAAAGGTTTTGAGCATACTCGTTAGGCCTTTTATTAATGGGCATGTCAGATTGCTGACATGCCCATTAATAAAAGGCCTAACATTACGATACACGTTGCTGCGTGTATCGTAATGTACCGATGTAGAGTCACGCAGAAACTAAATTTTTACAACCGTATAGGTACCCACGTACATGCTGTGTCAACAGCGTTGCTGGACTAGCTACCGTACCTCAGGTAGTCACCAGGTGGAGCTTTTTATATGCAGAGTCCACCGCAAGCTGCACTTTGTCTTTATTCATTTTGTCTTTTTTTTTATTTTCCACAGGTTGTGGGCGCGGTGTCTGACTTCAGCAAAACGCGTTATATGTGTTCGGAAGAAAACACTGCGACTCGATATGCAAATTGCACAGGTTGAAGCTCTCTGTCGGTCCTGACCATTTGCCCTGGTTAGACTGACTTTCGATATCCATATCGAAATTACGCTTTGATTGGAAAGCTTGGTAGACTTCAATCTTTGCAGGTGTTACTGCTAAAACATCCTAAATTAGACTGAACTTTCCCATCTCAACCTGATATATGCACTGACACGCCGGGGGTCTCGACGATGTCGCTAAATACATAAGGGTTTTTCTTCCATTTATTAATCACAACAATAACTTTTAAATTAAAGTTTCAAAACGTGTCATTTCTAATTATAAGAATTAAAATCACTTTCCACAGACCCTTTAATGAATTCTGCAAATTTCAAATCTTGAGACACTGGGAAGCTCAATATCGTGGCATTTGAACATGTAATATGGATGTCCACATAAAAATGTATACTTAGATAAAAATTGCTGCAATGGCAAAGCTACTTTATATATGGGAAAGAGAAAGACACCTCTGTAAAGAGAAGAATGCCCTTTTTGCAGTGTTGTACAGGTTTTGATGTTATTGACTCGGACGAGCGACGAGCGAAGCCCTCAATATGCCACAAGCGGCTAGACCTTGCACTGCATGCGCCGCTGATCGGCCAAAGCAACAAATAAAATAGAAAGAATGAAAGTCGGAATCCGTCACTACGCATTTTAATCCATTTGAGAAAAGCATTTGCTGTTTCGAGCTCCCTGTGAGGGCACTGGGCGACGAGCGAAATCGTGTTTTGACTGGCGCCTGAAATAGCGTCTGCAACACATTCTCACGTTCAATCGAAGGCACCAGATCGATGTCACACACATTAACTCGCGCGTGGCGTTTAAATACTTTGCGTGCTTTCAATGCCAATTAAAAAAAAAATGATCCGCTTCACTTCAGTGTGCAGCAACCCCACTGGTTCCACCTCTCTTAAGATTAAAGAACTCTTCTCTTTCACAGGTAGTATTGCCAATAGACTGGAAAGGCTCACAAATCGGTCCTTTCTCTGGCAGCCGCTCTGGTGTAACGAACTACCAATCTATGGACTTAACATTACGTCTTTGCATACAAGTAGAGAAGGCCATTGCCGACAATATCAATGAGCATATATGAACACACTGCCTTCGTAATGTATTGTGCAGTCAGCAAAGATCTGCGTCATGCCCAGGCATCAGTTTCAAACTTGGGAGATTTTAAGCGAGTTATTAAGCAAGTGAAGCTTTATAGTATGGCTTGGTAAATGAAACCGTAAGTTGTCTGTCTTTGGTCACTCTTTACAGGAGCTTTGTTTTGTCTTTTTTAGAACAGAAACAAAGATGGCTTTATGATCTTCATGGAGATCTGCTACGAGTCTTCTTTGACCACGTATATAGAGCCGATTGCGAAACAGGAAAAACAGAAGCTACACTGAGTATTACATTGCATGATTGTCAGCACCAAGATGTGTGCGAAATGATATTCATTATCACGACAATTATTTAAAACCTGTTCTTTGAGAAAATGGACCACGAAAGACACTGGATAGCAGCACGTCTTCACAGACAAAAACAATTCTTACATTTTTAATAAATCCTTTGAAAACTGTTATGATGACATGAAACGCAAACATAGTCTATGAAGGACATAAAATTTGATGTGGATAGAAATGACTTTACAATGCTTGCAAGCATTGCAATCTTGAAATCCACCTGCTGCCATACAGTGTATTGATCGAGGCTCCGATCTCCTGCTTTAAAAAAAATACAACATTGATTAGTTCCACCTATGTTCTCAAGCATTAGGTTGGTCATCATTGCGCAACTGAGCTAGCATTATTGTGCTCAAAAAACTTAACACGGACTTGCAGTGAATTTAAAGTATTTTATAATTACGATATTTACTATTTCACCGCTTCGCGTTCTGGCAACTGTTCTCTTTTTGATGTTGAATGAATTGGCTAATCTATTTTATGCACCTTTTGGAAGAAGATGTCCTGATTTACTAGCTATAAGGAAAGAATGTTCAACAGGAATCGGTAGTCTGCTAGAATTACAACTAGATACATCCAGTCCAATTGCAGTACTGCACACGCATGCATTTCTGTTTACAGGCCTACATTGTGTGTAACCTTTGATGTCAAATGAAAACAAAGGCACATTATGTCCAGTCACATCATCCACTTTATTATCCCATCTTTTCTGTTTTGCTACTAACTTGGAAGCTGTTATTACACAAGTTACATCTATGCACTTAAGGTTAAGTAGGCTAGAGTTATTCTTCTGGAATTCAGTGTTTCTTCAAATTTCTTTTCCAACACCGCCCTGAAGGCATAGCTTAAAGTCAACTTAGACAAAATGATTATACAGAAAATGTCGAACAGACAACTATAAGGGAAAAATTTTCCATGCAGTCATTAGCCATGCTTACAAATCAAAACAGATTTGTCTCTGGCTAGGCACTGATAAAAAATAGTAAAGGGGCATTATGTCAATACTTGTTTCAGAACCCCATGTAAGATGCTTAACTCCAGGTAGAGGGTAAGTCCTAACAGAATGTCATCCTACGCGTGAACCATGGAAATGATTACAGAGAACGGTATCGCTGCAACATTTTGCAGATATAAACGACTGAACTCTCGCACACGTAGTCGTTCCAGGTGGAATCAGTGCGCAGAAAAACGCAGTCCTCGTTGCCTGAATTGTCAGGTTGTCCTGGTCCCCACTGCGTGCTCGAGAGGGGCGATCCATCCAGCCAAGACCAGTACCCCTCCAAAGCAATGTCCAAAAGGCCAATCCAGGCGTGAGGAGTCGATCCAGACCGCTTGATCAGATCTGCGAGGAACGATGCCTCGGCCTCGTCTAGCACCGAGGCGAGGTGGGATGGCCTGCCGGGTAAGCCGCGGGCTACGCAAAGGCTCTCCGCGGTGTTGAAGCTCTCCGGCTGAGGCACGTAGAGGTAACAGTGATGGCCATGGGTGACCCAACCACGTGGGCAGAGGCACTTCGAGTCCATGGTTGGAAGAAGGGCAAGAACAGCGAGTAGAATAACGATATTTGCCGATGAAAATGACATTCTCCGACCTTGATTTTTTCAACACAACGGTTGAAGAAGCTAAAGAGGGATAGTGGGCTCACGCCCAGTTTATGTCAGTATTACCTTCAAACGTACTTCACAAAAGTTTGCCTAATATCAACAGAACAAGCAGTAAAAGTCTGTGCAGTAAATCAGGTCAACTAGGTCTTTGCTGAGCCTGGCGTCCAGCCACCCGCGTAGTAAAATAATGTAGCTGTGGCATCATATATAGCAAGTGTTTTGGTCAATCCATGGGCTGTCGAGTTAAATCTAGCCTTGTCTTTGCCAACTTGAATTTGCGCTTGATGTGTTAGGCGATGTACTTATATCTTTTGCGCTCCAAGAATGAATCGGCGGTGCAAGCCATACAGCCACTCAGGAATTCCAGTCGATTCCCCATTAATAAACCAGACCACAACGTACGGTAAAGGTCGATACCTCGATTTGTGTTCAAGGCACGATATGTATTCGAAGTAAGCGGTATATTCATCGATAAAGAAGGATGGGAATGCGGCAGCGACTGACAACATCCTGAATATTTCATGTGAGCAGTCATTTTTTTAGTCGAGTAGCAATGAAAACAAAGAGAAGCTATGAGTATAATTGATCGAGGCGAGCAATCCATTCTTATGCTAGACAGAGTTCCAAAGATACATCGGCCCAAAAATTGTCGCTACCGGCATCGGCAGGAATTGTTGTTTGTTGTGGTTATACTTAGAAGTTTGATTGGGATTCATTTTAAAACGTCAATTTTAGCGGGTAAAGACTTTTTTTTGCAAGCGATTTGAATATTTCATTTCATTTCATGGCTTGGCTGGTTTGAAGAACGATAAGAAACATTTTTTTTTTAAATAATTTTCTGAACTGGGCAAACAATTTGTCTCAAACTTTTCCCTGTGCATATTAACGGATCACTTCTCAGTCGTTTGTTGTATGGTTACAACAAACGACCGAGGAGCTTGATAATTCAGTTGTACTTCAAAATTAGAAGTTTCATTAGATTCTGCTAAATTGTGTTTTGAATGACGAATCTGTGATGTACATAACTGTAAATAAATCTTTTTTTTTTTTTGTAAATTACAAGCCACGTTTCAAGACGTTCTCTCGTTTTCAATGACGTGTCCTGCAATAGTCCTGAAATTCATGAGGCTGTTAAGGAGAACGTCAATTTCTGAATACGGCAAATCACGGAGCACGTGACGCAAGACATTTGTACCCTATCGTGAAAACGAAAATTTCTATAAAACACGCGTCGAAGCGTGGACACATCTATAGAGTTGTGTTACTTTGTGGTGTTGGTGACGAATTAAGTACACACCCTAGCTTTTGATGAAGAAAGGCAGACTGATAAATTGAAAAAAAATGTGAACAAAAAACCCTGCCTTTGAAAAACAAAACATCCTCAGAGAGAAACCTTTGCATCAATTTTTAGCTCTGTAGACACTCTTTCAGCTAATGTTGAGTTTAGTAAAAAAAAAAAACAGGAAAATGTGGAATAAAGTGCAGAAAGTTGCGTTTACTTTTTGCGGTAAATTATGAAAAACACCAAACAAGAAAAATACACATTGACTTATTCTTGTTGATGCGTTTTACAATCGGCCCCAAACCGCCGGGGTAAAAATGTCTAATTTATTCCAAAATTGGTTGACTGATTACTTGGCTACAAAAATAATCCAGCTGAAAAGTCTTGCAGTTTATCATTGTGCCAAACAAGTCAACTTTCTAAGCCAGGAACTGAAGTTGTTTGGAACACAATGAACAGCGCCCTCTACACTCTAAAAAGCAGAGGCGTGATGCCATGGATATAGTAACCCTACTTGTCAACTGTTCATGCATGTTGGGTAATATTCTCGTACATTGTAGGAGGTGGTTGCATAACCACGTTTAGACTTCAACATAACACCTAGTAGCATTTCAGTCTTGAAGGGACAAGTACAAATTCATATTGAATTGAAAAAGAAAGACGTGGACGGAGTAGGTTATTGTCGATCTTGTCATATTGCTCAGTATTGCTTAATCAAATTGGAGGATTGGGGACTGTTAGGGTTAAGCACACAACAGTACTATTTAACTAGATGAGTAATTGCTACATTTGAAGAACCCACAGCACTGTATGGCTTCATGGTGCTACTGCAGCTTTTGCCATCATTCAATACAAAAGCAAGAGGTCGGGTATCTCATCAAGATGTGGACAAGCAGCTTTGAAAATTCTATGAGGTGACATTTTTATTTTGTAAAGTGAAACAAATGGAGTAGTGAATTTGCAGCGTTTCTTGTCACAGACATACAGATGACAGTGTTTTGTTTTAAGGGAGTTCTTGATCTTGGGATGACGAAAGGAAGTGCTGTGGCACGGGAAGTATATGTCAGTGTGGGTGGGCTTACAGTAGACACTGCAGGATAGGTTGCATACTGCCCCCATGCATTGAGTTCTCCCAGGTTTTCTTCAAAACCAAGAGATATCTGCGTGGTGCTTCTGTATACTTGCTCCTTTCACAATGCAAACCATCTACTCTCATCAAAAAAGTGAAGAAAAAAAAAGATATTACTGACAGGGGCGGGGTTTGAACCTGCAATTGTAACCCTCAGAATACCGGTCCTGTGTTGTACAATCTCAGCTCAATCGTATCCCTTGTGATTTCCAGGACCAAAATTATATTGTATTTGTAGTCTAAAGAATGCAGCGATGACTGTGTGTGAGTAAGAATACATTGGCATGATCAGAACCAAGCAAAATGGAACGTTTCCTTCAAGTGGTGTAATGAATGAATGCTTTACAAACTGACACCCATTATGCCAACTATAGACGAATTTGGTAAGGTAACTGAAATGTGAGATTAGAGGTGGCTGTGTATGTATCCTAACACCCTATGAAGTGATATGACTAAGAAAAAAAAGCGTGATATGCCTCTGACATGTTCAACTCCAGATTGTAATAGTATAATGCATCATTTCAGAAGGCGATGTAAAAGTCGCATCTGAAACCTGTACACAAACCACCCTGGATCTGCCAAAATTCCCACCATTGCTGATTTTCTTCCTCTGGATCCAGTTGTGTTGTCATATACATGTACATAGGCCCCTCGACATTAACAAACACTTCAGAGGTGGTTCTTTTAGTCCATATGTAACAATTGACTGGATTTGGGTGGATGTGGTTCAGTACGAGGGTCAAGGTTAAAGAATGTGAATGTTATAAAGACATTAGTTTCTGCCATTTTGTGTTGTTTAAAGATTGGCAGTTCACTCCAACATGCTCTCAATGATGAGTCCACAAAGCAGCCTGCTCTTCTTGTATTCGGCTCCATATTAGCCGTGCAGCAGATCGTCCTAAAGATTGAAGATTACGGGTTTCCACTTCCATCGAATAAAACCACAGCAGCAGCTAGATTATCTCTTCAAGAGCCACTATGCCATCAACGTACAGTGTTCGGCATCACTAACCAACTTCTCCATTTGCTTGCAAGCTTAAGTCTGTAGCATCAAATATACAGGAAAGCTGCCACCTCGGGTAACAGAAGTTGCCATGGCACTTAAGGCACAGTGAGTAATTTTCCCCTGATGCCAAAATCAAATGCATTGTAATCCCAGCTTGGCAGGGCACCTGCATTGCATACGGAAAACATTCCTTGCCAGAGGACATTGTGACAAGATTCGTACCTGAGGGATGAAATTTTGGAGTAGTCTATCCTGGGTGTAAACATACAATCACTTAAGGTTTTAGTAGTTCTGAATGAAACAAATGAGGATTATTTTTTACATGTAAATTACTCTGGATGCAATATTCAGCATTCTTTAATTAAAATAAATAATTTCTGGTCTTACTAAGAAAAACACAGCGAGATCATTGCCAATTAAAAGTTTGGAGAGTAGATTTAATTTCTGTGGTGTTCGCTTTTGTAAATTAACATTTGATTCGGGTAGTGGTGTAGTAAGTGATTTGACGGTGATTTGAGGAAGTTTTCAAGTTGTCAGCTCTTCGATTGTGAAATATTTTAACACATTTTGTGTGATTTTATTTCCACCGAAATGCTGATTAAAACTTTTGACAAAGACTTCTGAAAAATAAATAATACTGAAAATTAAAAATGTGTTTTCTTGCAGATAGAAATCCTGACAGAGGGTTTAGGTGGAGATGAAGGTACCTCCATGGATAGAAACATGGTCTATTTCAAACTGAACTTGAAAAATACTTGAAGGGAAAATAGGCGGTACAAAAGGGGCCTATTTTATTGAGATCGCCGGTAAAATAATCCCATACCCTGACGTCGCAGGTTTAGAAAGCACTGAGAAAACAGCCACCCGTCGAATATGGTTTCTTTAGGAAGATTTGAAAAACATGATTAAAACAGGAAAGAGAGATCACTGGGAAAAGGCAATTAGTGAATTTTTTTTATATTGCTTCATACTTGTAATCGTGAAAAAAGATTAGCAAAAGAGGGACTCAGACCAAGTGACAAACTTACTTTATTGATAAAATACCTCTCAAAAAAGGGAAGAAATCTTTGTCATTTTATTAAAAAAATCAAGAAGTTCAAAGAACAGGAGTGACAGTCAAATGAAGTCACATGATTTCTTTCGTCATTTTCCCCTTTCCTTTCTTGTTATGTTGCATGAAATACAAACGCATAATGATCTCAATTCCAAACTGTAAACCTACAGACGTACTGGGGTACTCATTACTATGTCCCCTGGAGACTAATCCATTTCAGGAGGGGGAAGAGCGGGGTGATCCAATTTGAAGCCTCCTTTGGAATGTGCAGAAGAAAGAAATTAAAAACGTATAAATGTAATGCCTGGAAAAAGAGAGGAAACGTGGATGAAAACAAACGGTTTTTAACACTCCTTTCTTATTCTTATCCCCTGTCAGAAGAGTCCCGATCCGGACAGTTTCAGGAACATTTGGATTTTTTTTGCTAAATTACAACCCCTTAATGTTTGGACCAGGCTATGACATCCCCCCCCCATCCTGGAAAAGGAAATCATTGTCACGGTCATACAAAAGAGTTTACAGTCGAGCGTATTCCCCAGTGCAACAGTGTGTAGGCGGAAGATCAATTGCAATGCTCTACGCTTCACTGAAAAAAATGGTTGAATGGGTGATTTTTTGTTATCGGTGAAAGAAATTTCATCTGAAGGGTGAGAAAGGTGAGTCTGGAAGCAGGCAGTCAAAAATCGTGTCCTTTGTGCCTGTCAAGTAGCTACTAAGTTATAAATTATGACAGTTCGTTTCACTCTCATGAGGGACATAAAGCTATCATTACAATGGCTGCAAAGCCTCTTTGGGTCAGGTGTTTTAGAGATTGCAGTGGATTTCAAGGATACTGCTTCTGTACCAGAGAGTAAATTATCACTTTTCGTTGGGCGCTTGGTCACTTTGTTTCAATTTGGTACCGTACTTAGTACTTATCTCCAATTTTTACATCTATATACGACCTGTTCGTATACAACTCGGCAACTCCAATTCATATCCAATCCATTCAACACCTATAACACACATACAGTCTGTCAAGAATCTAGGCACAGGGATCTCCATTTAGGGTTTGGGCATAACTTGACGGTTTTCAGTTGGCAGCAAATTACCTTCATATACGATCGCTGTAGATATAGCTTGTCACTTCAGATTCAGTAAAAGGGTGCTTTTTAATCCCCCCAAATGAATCTTAAACCACGTGTAAACTCTTCTCTACTCTGAGATGAATAGGTACATGTCATGGGCATTGCCTGACATTCTTCCGAGCAGCAAACTGACCAAAAAAGTTGGAGGGGTAAATTTGGAGTTTACTTTCCAAAGTATTGGAAGGTGGGCGGAGAAAGGGCCTCCTTGGTTTTCGTCTGACGGGCTCTGGGTTTCAGTTCAGTCTACCGAGATCTGGACATTGCCTGCCTTGAGAAGAAACAAACCCTCTTCGATGGAAAAAGGCTGTGTTGATCAGGAGTGTTGATTTTGTTGGTAGCTGTGCGACTGTAACGCATGCATTTCCTAGACGTTGCTCCGTTGGCAAGAAGAGCGCTCTCTCTCTCTCCCTCGGTCTAGTCAGGGCTCATAGGTCTTATAGTGGTTCCAATTTTAGAGACAAAGCCAAGCGATGGCAAAACCAAGATTTAAAAACAAAGGCTTACCTCTGGAGACTGACATCATTACACGTTTTATAGCACATCTCCGGAATTTTAGACCGTTCATAGCGTATTTAGTAATTGATGTTGGTTTAAGGGTCCGGGTGAAGAACTTTACTTGAGCACACTTGTTGTGCATCTCTTCACTCTTCTTTAATTCATGGAAAATGTTTGACAAAGGCTTATTTTTTTTGAAATAGGCTTATTCTCTGATAGTTCTGGTACACTGCAAAACTGTGGTGTTAAATTTGTGTTAAACACGCACCTGCCATCTGCCCAAGAGCGTTTTTCTACTGTAATGATAATGGTTTGGAATTTTGGTTGTCGAATTATACTTAAGATAAGGGGTACATACACACGGTAACACGCAGGCACAAGTAATACTGCATAGCTGCCCAATTCCAGTGTAGCTGTAAAGGGAAGCTGTATTGATGTTTCTGTAAAATAACTTTTCGTCGAATACTTCTGCAGTTTTAGACACTGACACTGTGCATGCCTCTGTGATGTTATCCGGGAATACACAGTTCCGAGCCACCTTCTTTTCTGTTTTTCTGTTAAAATTTACCAATCCAGTATTGTTCATGCAAGAACATATTTCTGAAAATTTCTCAAAAACTGCCGCATTCTGGCTGGGAGTGTCCTAAAATTCAAAATGACATTTTGATCCTAATAAAATCTTTCAAAAGGACAGGAAGACAGACGCAAAGAGGGAATCAACCAAGCAAGGAAGAATGCTGGTATCAACAAGTGTTTTTAACGGAAGCACAAATAAATATTGAAAACAATGGGGAGTCTTTATCCAAATTCAAATTTACACTTTTAAAGGCGATACCTATGTTCAACCTAGTGCAGTTTTTGCTGCGCATGTGTTGCGTCTCTAATGGCAGAACTTCTGAGAACATCTGCTGAGAACATATAACGCACAAACATCGTAGAACGTCGCGGACGCTCTCGCGTGCATCTGAGTCGTACTCTCGCAAAGGCGCACTGTAGCGTGACGTCCATTGTACAAATACATGTAGGCACAACCTCGACTCTCAGGGCTGCGTGCGTGCTCCTTCACTAGCCCCTGATCGTGTTGAATACGAAAATGACTCCGGATGGCTATTCAAAATTAATATACATAGGCGTAAAGTCAATCGCATGCGATCTCCCGCACGTCGCACGTAAACCTGGAAACACACTAGGCCTAACTGAAACATCCCGGATAGTAGGATATTTAAATTATACAATATCATGGGGTTGAGATCGCGCAAGACATTGTGGGAGCCAACATGGCGCAGCAAGAACCTACCCATGGGATTGAGGTTGATATAGGCACTTTGTGATGAAGTCAGTAAAATAGGCCTTTGCTCGGTGATGCGTGTTAGACTGGGGGCTGGACCCCGTGAACGAGTGCCTACAGTCCGAGAAGACTCAATATGAAAACAATTTAATGGATACTGTTTAAGGACTAAATTTTAAGAGTGAAGTTTCATTATCTGAATTAATAATGCCCTTTTTTATTTCCAAAACGTAAAGGTTACTTACAGCTGTATACGCTTCACAAGCTCGAAAGCACTGTCTAGTTGGTATGTTCACTCATGAGATAAAGCGTGTACTGTATGTAAATAAGTGTAAGTTTTATGTGACGTGACCCAGAGAAACGAGTAAGCACAAGGGGTTAAACATGCAGTGTTATTGAAATGTGCACCGATTGCTTTCATGATCTGTCATAGTGTATTGTACCGCGGTTGTACAGACAAGCAATCATGGCTGTCCATGACGGTAAGCTTACTTCATCAGCAGCAGACAATAAGAAGTGCAACAGCGAGTCCCAGGCAACTGACCCATCAAGGGAATCATGCCAGAGCGGAAGACAGCCACATCCATTGCTGGGGGCTGGCCTATTCTCCCAAACATTCTTCACGTAAGTCCGAAAAGCGCCTGTTCCTGGTGCCATTGGACTTCCAAAAGTGGTTGCCTGCTCATAAAACGGTATTCAGTTCAGACAGTTGCCCTTGATTGGAAGATTTCCTCGTGAGTACTAATAAGTGGTTCAGCCACGAAGGAAGGAATGCCAACGGTAAACCCTTCCCACATCCTGCAATGTAGGATTTGGAAAAATGTTGAAAACAACACTTACTTTTTATCAAAAACTAATCACCCCAGACTACTGACTTGGTGAACTGGCTTACTGGTTTTGCAAAGCATAACAACGATGCTCCATTTCTGGTTCTGAGATTATTATTTTGTTTTTCTTCCATCGCTATTGCTTTCACGTCTACATTAAATTTGCACTGCCTGAGAAACTGTTAACTCATTACTGAAAACTTTGGAAATATTATACAATTCAATGGAAATACAGATTACTCAGTGAGTGTGAAATGGTGATGGTACTTTTCCATTCAGTGACACTTCGTCTCCACTTACTTCCAATCTTACTTGGAGTGTATAACAAAAATGTCCGGTAGGGGTTTGATACGCGTTCGTCCACGCGTATTGGACGTATCAGATGCACCTGGGTGATTCTGGGGCCCGTACGAACTTGCAGGTGGTTTGAAATTACGTAGGTATGTGTGCCAAGACTAGAGACTCGTTTGCTCTTAAAGGCCAGCCAGTGAATTTTATTCAATGCTTAATATAAAATTTACGGTGGTTAATGGCTGGGTTGTAGGTGGTAACGAAGACTTGTTTTCGCCGTTCGTTTCATCTTTGTTTATTTATTAGCCAATTGGTCGTTCAGCATGAATTTTGTGGCGTCTAAATATTCTTCTAGTGTTGCACTAGGTGTTAGCGTTGGATGCCAGGTTGATGGAGGTTTTGAAGGGATGGTGTTTTGGATTTGTTATGCATTGGAATACAATTCTTAGTTTTTGATTATATTAAAGCGTTTAGGTCACTATGGTTTTCTAAAGTGGACAGACGAACATTGCGTGTGTGAGTTGGAACCTCGTGTGTTTGAGTTGTGTTCCAGTTTCGAATGGTAGCTTGTGGAGACCCATTGCAAGAGAATCGATCGAAGAGGTCTCCACGAGGAATTTCTGAAGGTGGAAAGGTCTCAACAAAGATTTTACGAAACTGATATTTGGAAATTGCTCAAAAGATTAATGCGTAAGAATCTGTTGCAAATTGATGTGTTTCATATAAGCGACATTTGGTCAAAATTCCAGTCAAGAAGCGTGATTCTTGTTGAAATAAGAGCTTTTTGGAAACATTGTTTCCCACGCGACTGTATTAGTACACACATGAACAAAGCCATGTCTCCTCAAGGATGCAAATTTCTAAATACATGAACGTCGTGTGTTTGAGTTCAAACGTCGTGTTTGTAAATTGCAAATGTCGTGTTTGTGTGCAGGTGTGACATACATAGGGTGGACGTCTGCACAAACGAAGTCCACATAATGTAGGGTTGTGTGGACTAGCACACATCCACACAATGCACCCCCCCGAACACTTTCATAGGCAAATAAAGAGGAACAGTTTAGAAAGTCATCATCCAAAATTCAGCTCCAAGGAATTATCCTAATTGGAGAAAAAAGAGCATTTTCCTCAAGTTCCTTAACCGCAGGAGATCAAATAAATGAGCACACTTTGTTTGTAAAACAGGTATGTGTGAGTTTGAACTTTGTGTTTGTGAGTGATACGAGCCAATTTCATGGACCATTAGCATGATTTGTTTTTCCCCTTGCTAAAACAGGACTACTAACGAAATTGTTCATGTGTTGTATATTGCCTGAGAGTGGCGTTCAGCTGATGTTCACTAATTATAAAAAGTACATGGAGTTTTGACTGGTAACATGAGCAAGACAATACTGTGCTAAACATTTTTTTTTCTTAGCAGCTTCATGAAATTGGCCCTGTCCACTCACAAGCACGACGTTCAAACTCACAAGCCGGAAGTTCAAACTCAAACACAAGACGTTTGCCGGGGTTAGCAATAAGGTTGAGGCCTTGTTTTCCAAAATAATCTTTTCGGTTTGTGTTAGTGTTGCTTTGAATAGGTAGGTTATAAATGCTTTATTTTGTTCCGCTTACAAACATAGCCGAATGGATTTAGTTATCTTAAATTACCTCAATTTGGTAATTTGGATTGGTGGAGCAACGGTTCTTTTTCCGTTGACTGTGCGTTCTCTTCTTTTCTTTGTTTAGTTTTCTTTTGACCACTGCTTTGACTTTTGGTTTGAGAGTGATGAGAAATGTCGATGAATTTCAATAGGCATAAAGGTCAGGTTTGTACATGAGCCAACTTTACACATGTATGTTGCTCGCTGAACTGATGTGTTTACACATTCGATAAAAAAATGCCTTCATGGCATTGATAAATTCTGTCACTATAGAGACTTGATGACGAGTCGGTAGATGGTTGAGTTAGGTTGAATGGTTCGTTTCACCTCACTTGGTCGGTTTGTACTACCAACGAACCAGTCATGGTCATACAGCTTGGCTTTAACTCCCTACCTTACTATGTGAGTTTCACCCTAAATGTCCCAAGGTGTTCTCAAACTTCCAAACTGCAGAATCCTTTTAACGTTTGCTCTGTGGCACTTTCCAGGAATCCTCGGATTTAGCACAAAAATTAGTTTGTTTTCCCTTACTTTCTTTGGAGCCCCTTAATTCGAAAGTGGTAAGACCTGTGAAGTATTTTGAACGTAAGCTATCCAACAACAAAGAACAACTTCAAGTTTTGCTTCGTTCACTAAAAACGTTAGGGAACCCAGAAGAGTCTTCCTGATGTCAAATGTATTAATGTGGCTTATTGTTAACCGCAACAGACCTCCCTATTTGTACACTCTAAAAGCTCCACAATTGGATTCTGTCAGACTAAAGAGTAGGCCTATTAAACTACTCTTTGGGTCCTTTTTACCCTTTGACGAATCATTTGATCCTTCTCCTTAGTACCTTTTGACTCGTAGAAATGGTCATTTTCTCTGAGTATGGAAACTGATCTAAATGAGAGAAAAAAAAACCAGTATTGATACGGGTCGGGCCCCCCTGACCCATATCTGTGTCAGGTTGATCCCCAAGTTTTGAGCGTGAAGTAGCACAAGGAGTGATGCAGTCAAACCTTTATCTATTTTACAGCTGGATGTTTGGATTTTTCCGTCGAGGGTATAAAAGACCTCTCGTAGAGGAGGACCTGTATGATGTTTTGCCCGACCACTCTGCAGGTGTGTTAGTGAGTAAACTCGAAAGGTAAGGAAGCCTGGGCTAGCCCCATTTCTGGCAAGGGAATTCCTATAGCTTGCATAGCGATGAAAAGAATGACTTTGTATAATTTTCGATTTCGACGTTCAATGTCAATGAGTAACATCAAAAATTCCATTACTTTTGTTAATTTTACTGATCTCAAACAGCTTTTCATAAATGATTATTTTCCACATTTCATTTAAAATTCACTGAATGATTTCTTTTTATTTTGTGGCTGGCATACGTTTAACCAGCAAATGCAGTCTACTTTAATTGTGTATGTCACATTTCCACCTGTCACACAAGGGTGCTGAACACTTTTTCCCAACATGGCTGAATAAATGTAGTGACATAAAGTAGAGCTATGCTTGTTCCCGTTCCTCAGGCCACATGCCAACATGGTTGCAGCTGTAAAATTACTGAATTCAATATCTAGGACACATTGTTAAGTAGTGAAAGATTATACTTACCGGACTTCTGGTGTGATATTTCGTCAGAAATAAGTTGCTTTTCGTGCACCGTGTTGGGCATTGACCAGCGTGTGCCAACGTGACTGTATATATGCGTACATGTATCGCATGCGGTAGCAATACAAACCCGCAGCGTATAACGGCACCACTTCACTGCACCTACTATGTGTTTTCCTATTTTAGTCATCCCGATAGTGACTATGCACAATCGCCATAGAAGAGAACGCTTATCTACACCCAATAATAAACTGGGATGATTCAGACCAGGCAAAGGCAATCCACATTTTGAAACAGCAATGTGCCGTATGTTTCTCGGTCAAGGACGTCCACGTAGATAAGAGGGGGGACCACATTCTCCTTTTCATGGGTGCACCAGGCCTACGAATATACAACTTCTGGAGCTTGAATGAAGCAGATTAAAAAAAATCCAGAGCCAGTGTGGGAAAATTTCATGCAGCAAATTTGGCCCAAAGAGAACTTTCGACTAGCAAGGCTGTATTTACAAAGGTTTGCACGATGAGGCAGCGAAACTGTTGACGAGTTCCTGTCCCGTCTCAATACACGCAAACAAACGCGACTTCACAAATGATGGTGAGCTCCAAGATCGAGTCATTGAGCAGTTCATCGCAGGTGTGAGACATACCGGCTTACAGAAAGAACTCCCGGGCAAAGACAAAACCCTAACAATGCAGCAGACTCTTAAGTTAGGCCTTACTCATGAGGCATCGACAGCTGACCCAAGTTCAACCATCTGACCGCTCAGTGGATGCTGTCAGATCGAGACGTCAATGCCGTAACCGTGGAGGCACTCGCCCCTTCATGCGGAGAGAGTGCTTTCCAGCGTACACTACATGTCACAAATGTGGCAAAAAGAACCACTAGCAATCCGTCTGCAGATCTGGTTTGCGTAACAGCAAACAACGCAGCCGTTCCACATCCAAAGCAAGAGCCAGATCAACTCAACGCCTACAGCTAGACACGCTCCGTTTGAAGGACAAAATCTAGCCGTGATGTTCACTATATCTCCAATCCAGACCATCGACCAGTTTGACGAAATATTCATCAGTTCAATTGCCATGTCTCAGACCACCGTTACCTCGACACACGCGATGAGGCATATACATTCGTAGATGTGAAGCAAGACAAAAACACTTGTCAAGCTGCAATTCAAAGTCGACACAGGTGCAAGGGCAACACCCTGCCCCTTTGCATGTACCGTCTCATGTATCTAGATAGACTCACTGCCGACGGTTTCCCCAAACCACAGTTTGTATCCTGCCAACACACCATATTACACGTCTACAACGACACGAAGATCACCCAGCATGGGCCAACAACACTAGCCTACCGATATGACCAGATTGAATGGAGTGAGGCAGAATTCTTCATCGTAAGCCCAAGGCTCAGCAATGCTTGTACTGCCCACATCACGACAACTTCAGCTCATTACCCTACACTGTGCAATTACCACCCCACAGTGTTCCCCTATCGACTCAACAAAGGCGCTACTTCAGTAGTATCCTTAATAGTTTGACAGAATTTGCAATTTTATAGGCGCATACCATATTGTTCTCAAAGATGAATCCCAATCCACTATCTGTGCCACTCGCAAATGCCCCATAAAGCTGAAAGATGAGCTGAAAGCAGAGTTAGACAACATGGAGTAACAAAGCGTAATTAGACGTGTCATAGAGCCAACCAACTGGGTGAGCAAAGTCTCCAGGCGTAAAAATGGCAGATTCTGAATTTGCCTTGATCCCAAAGAATAGAACAACGCAATCAAAACCCACAAGTCTCCCACCATAGAAGAAATTACCGATAAGTTCTCAGGTGCGCATTTCTTCAGTAAAATAGATGCAAAAAATTGGTACTTTTCAGTGCAACTTGTTGAGGACAGTTCCCTACTCACAGCTTTCAACAGCCCCTTTGTTCTTTATCGTTACCCGAGATTACCCTTTGGGCTAGTGATGGTCAAGACGTGTTCCAGATGCGCATGGACCAGTTTCTCAAGTCATGCCCCGGCACAATCGGCATTGCAGATGACATTGTGGTATTCGGTGCAACAGAGTATGAGCACAGTCACAATCTTTGTCATTTGATGAAGGCAGCCAGCCTGTTCGGGTTGATGTTCAACAGCGCGAAATTTGCAATCAAAACTCAGAACGTAAAGTTTTTTGGCATGATGTACGACAAGCATGGTGTGCATCCGGACCCTGAAAAGGTTCGTGCCATCAAACAGATTAGACCCCCTCAAGACAAGATAACGCTCCAAGAATTCCTTGGCATAATGACCTATCTCAGTCCCTTCATTCCCCACTGGTGACCTACGAGTTCTGGCCATCCACTAATAATGACTTCCTTCAGCTTCGTGAGGGTTGTGTCTGAGACAGTGCGTTATTGCCGTGTATGCAGCCTGGGTTGAGCGAACCTGACAACTGCCACATATACAGGGTATCCCAGAAAAAAACAAACCCTGAGGAAAGGGGTTAATATGCCCAAACCATGGGATATGATTATAATGAATAAGGATCTCCGAAAAGTAGAAGTAGTATTCTTTCTAATGATACCTTGATGGTATCCCTCCTGTCATGCATGTCTGAACACCATTGTCTTGAAAATGGGACATCCGAACTCAGTTGTAACACAGGTCGATGTGGTCGTCATTTGGAACTGGGTTGCGGGACAGGGTGTCTGGCAATAACATCTGTTTACCAGGACGGGAAATGACCTTGACGTCACAGGGTTGGAGACGAAGGAGCATGCGTTGAAGTCTTGGAAGAGCCCACTTGAGTGATTTCTGATGAATCATCTCCAAGGGATTGTGGTCACTCTCGACAGTGAAGCTACTGCCGTAGATATAGGTGTGGAGAACCGGGCCAAGGGAAGGGGGGCGGAGGAAAAGGGGGTGGAGCTGGCACGCAGGTTCACGAGTATACGTATGTGCAACCAGTGTTCAGCTCTCTTCCCTCCAGTGGGTTTATTGTATGCAATAGTCAGGCCCGAGACTGGGGCTACTTGTAAAGAGTCAGGCAGGCGGAGCCAAAACCCGCGTTTTGGGGCGACATTTATGTGCCCGTGTAGTACAGTCGGACCCTTCGAAAAAACTAAAAGTTGATACTTGGCCGCCAAACCTCGGAAATTTACAACAGAAAGAACATCAATGAAAAATAAACAAATGTTATTACATTTCGAGGTCCTTGGCCCATATTTTCAATTATTAGAGCTTAAAATGAACTACACGTACTAAATTAAATATCATTGCACAATGTTTTCCGGACAACCAGCTATGAACAGAAACTAAGGACGACAAGGAAAGACATGAAACAGATTAAAACGGTATCATTGGATCCCCTACATAAGTGTAGAATCGCTCGCGTCCAAGCACTGCGGTACCACAAGGAGTTCACGCTCTATGTAGACGTATCTCTGTTATGTCTCGCTCAGGGATTGTGATGCAAAGGTGGCTGCCCTGCCATCCCGAGTCAGGGCTGCTCCTATGCCTCTGCTTGATGCATCGACTTGGATTGTGGTTTCTTTCCAGGGACTGAAGAAGGTAAGTATTGGATAGGTACAGATGAGATATTTGACCTTCTCGAACGTCGTTTGGTGTGAAGGAGACTAGACGAAATCAGCATCATTTTACAGTTACCCAAAGCTCTCCATTCCTATTGAACTTTCCGAGACGACCTTGCTGTAGAAGATGGGTTAATTGTTAAAGGGGAATCCATCGTTATCCCTGCTACACAGCAGCTACACGTTCTCTCCCAGACAAAGCTAAAAGCGAAAGGCTGTGTCTACTGGGTTGGCACAACAAGTGACATCGAATCATTGGTCAAGAACTGTCAAACTTGTCAGCACTTCCAAAGAGCACAACCTCTGAAACTCTACTTCAACACGCTTATGACCATGGCAAGTTGTAGGTATGGACTTGCTCTCCTCCTAAGGTGAGAATTTCCTGATCAGTGCTGACTACTATTCACAATTCCCACTCATCAGAAACTTTCCATGCCCTTGCACCAGATTAGCAGTCATAACAGCCACCAAGCAAATCTTTACTGAACTTGGCATCCGAGAACGAGTCGTCAGTGATAATGCACAACACTACGATTCTACAGACATTTCTCTGAAATCTGGGGCTTCAGCCACATCACTTCTTCAACTCACTACCCCCGGTCCAACGGTTTCATCGAAAGAACCATACAAAATGTGAAAAACACACTGATGAAAGCCCGATCCAGTGGTGGTGGCATGCAGATGGCATTGCTCTGCATCCGTACAACTCCTTGAGATCACAAGATCCCTACCTCAGCGCAACTCCTCTACAACAGAAAAGTTCGTGTCATATCCTACCTGCAAGGATCAGAAATACCTTAACCTCGCGGAATGAAATTCATGACCGTCTCCACCAGCACCATGTCAGCCAGGAAAAGTACCAAGACAGACGTGCCACTGACCTCACACCACTCAAGATTGGCCAACCAGTCTCCATTCGCAACTCGATATCCGGCCGATGGACAACAACATCCATAAAGGAATAATACACTGAGCCCTTGATCTTACATAGTGTATACTCCGAATGACAGCATTCTACGTCGCAACCGTACACACATCCGTGACCTAGAGCCAGTCAAGAAGACAGTGACCTTCGCATACCAGTGATTACCCCATTTTATTATTAGCCGGTAGCATGTCCTAGATATAAAATAACAAATTGGTAAAGAATAGCTCATGTGTTTGTCATTATCGCCTTCAGAGCACGTCACTAATTTCATAATCAGATACGTTACCATTTTTTCGAAACGACAGAAAGACTTAACATTTGAGGAACATGCCCTTTGAACTTGCCCACAGACTGGATCGAACTGGAAATTATATTGTACATATGTCATAAATCTAATAAGTTTTGAAAAAACTAGAACTGGTAGCCCCAGAATTCCATGTGTTACGTATGTGTACCACCAGATACGTTGCATATTTTCCCTTTCCTCGTGAGACACGCAATGGCATCTGACCTCAACATGTATACCACTCAACAGTGTGTTGGATGACGACAACTCAAGTGGTAGAAGAAATAGGTAGGGTCACAGATTTTGTCAAGGGAAGCCTATTTCAACATAAGCGGGACACATACGTTACACCAGATACGTTACTGATTACGCCGAACTCTTCGTGTAAATTGTAGGCTGACTTCAACAAAAATGAGATACATGTAATGTCATCAATTCCCGGTTTTCTACACGTGTAAAAGGTCCTTGCACATGTGGATCATAGTGCATATGCTTTCCGAGAAGGATTGTATATTGTGTGCTGAAGTTGTGCCGAATAACCTTGAAGTCATGGTGAAAGCAATGTACAATTTTTATAGTAAAATATGGAACCTGTAGAATTTATAGATGAAGATTTTTAATAGGTAGGTAGTTGTAATTTCACAAAAGCTTTATAACATATGAAACCATCGTTGTTGTTTTACATTGAATATCTCACTGTAGTAACGTATCTGATCAGCTTGCAACTGTTTCAATATCCAAAAGATGATTTTGTTGTCAGAATCAACGAAATTTGTTAATTTAGTCTGCCTGTCACAATATGTACCAATGAAATTCATATCTACTTAAATATCCCCCAAATCATATTTAAAAATATGAATTTCTGGAAGTAGACTTACGGTAACGTATCTGCTCCCCTAAGGCGTTTTGGAAGGCCTAACTTCAATTAATAGTTATTCTCAAAAGATTGTTATTTAAAAATCTCCTGTGTATTATTCTGAGTATTCATATAATGCAATAATGTGTAACATAGAATGACGAAATGGAGATCATTCCCGCTGTGTGAAACAATGCAAAAATGACTTTTACTGGTTTTTAAAATCGTTGATATTTGGCTTTATTCTATGTAGGGTGTAAACATTTTTAGTTTTTGACGATGCCTTTGCCGAATGAGGAGTGTACACCTCTCAATAACATCACTATTATGATTGACTACAGCAGGTATACAGCTCACTCTCAGGGCATGCATAACACTTCTGTTTCTCAGACTGGGGATATGATACTTAACACAGTTACTGGAGACCTCTGTTTGATAAAACCACACATTCCATAAGTTCAGGCACTTGTTAATCTGTGTTTTGAGGGATTTTAACTTAAGTCGAGGGGTCGTGGGGTCGAAGAATTTTTGCGGGTCGAAGGGCATTTAGAACAACCCATTATCTTATCAACCCACACCTCAATCTGAAAAAGAACAGGTCATCATAGTTACATTTCAAAATAGAGATACACCAACACCCGTTAGACCTACAATATTCCACTCCCTGACAAAATACGAAGATTACATTATCATTCTTTTGTGGTCGTGCTATTTTGATTTTCTTCAAGTTCATAATTGCCACTGATTTGCTTTGTTTTCCCAGTGAATGGAATAAAGAATTGAACAAAAGTAATATCACAGGGAGATCTCCGTCCCTCCCGTGGGCGTTGTTCAGGGTATTTGGTGTGAAGTTTATGCTCTACAGTTTTCCCGCTTTCATTGAGGTAAACACTGGGATATCTTTTAATTTTACTCAAAGGGGCGCTCTTTAAAATTAAATACATTTCCATGGATAAAGCCTAACTTTGGAATATTTGCAATTACTTTTTGAGGTAAAAAAATACTTTAGTAACTGGAATCTTTTTGTTTAAAGGAAAGAGTAGAAAACATAGCCTGATAAATGTATTTTTTATATCTGCCCCGGATGTCATCAGAACAGATAGATATTCAGTATCTGATAGTACGATTCCCGTTATGCGCACTGTCCGTAGGAGGTCATCCTGAAGATGGTTCAGACGGTCATGTTGGCCCGTCTTATTTTGTACTTCTCAACCGACCTCGTGTCAACCAATGAGGCCTACTTGCAAGCTGTCGGTCTCTCGTTGACCTCCCTGGGTTTCGTTGTTGTCCACCACTATTCTTTCTTCGGATTCGGCTTGACGGGGATGATGATCAGAACAGCTTGCTCGGCCCTCGTCTTCAGAAAGGTAGTAGGTCCTTCTTTTTCAACTCTAGTTGGCATGCCTTTTAGCCCACTTAAGTCTGACACGTTTGTCAAGTACGGATACGATGATTTCAAAATTGGACTTATTGTGAATTTTGGCAGAATCCTAACAGTGAGCTTTTATTTTGAAGGCCCTAAAACTCAGCAATGTTGCACTTGGAGAAACCGCAGTTGGTCAGCTAGTGAACATCCTCTCCAATGACGTCAACAAATTTGATCAGGCAAGTGTGAGAAGTGTTTCATTGATTGTCCATACCGTGTGGCCCAGCCGCTCGGATGGCATGCCCCGTCTAATTTAGAGTTCCATTAGCAAACAGAATGTCATGAGTAATATCCCAATCGAGCCCGCTTGTAATTTCAATCCAAACAATGAGCCAGCTCGGTACTCCAGCAGCGAAAAAGAGGTCTTTCTGACATGCGTGCGAAGTCTGCCCTATCACCGCGGCTCTCCGCGGATTTGCGCATGTGCTTACTTCTCTGTCATTTGTCATTCATATTAATGCAGGGTTTTCTTTTAGAACTTACTGGTTTGCTTTACCGTTTCGTTTCAGGTGATTCTTATCATTACCAATTCTGTCAGAATCTATATAATGTATCTGTTTGGCAGGTCTTTTTGTTCCTAACTTACCTGTGGATAGCACCAATCCAGCTGACTGTGATGATCGTCTTGTGCTGGCGAGAGATTGGAGTTTCCTGCTTGGCAGGTATCTCCGTCATAATCTTGATGGCGCCCTTTCAAGTTTATACTGGGAAGCTGTTTTCTAAACTCAGGTGAAGACCAAGTATCTTCCTTGTCAAGACATATTTGCTTGTTTCTGGATGACTGTGTCCATTTTAAAATGTGTGAGTTTTTACCTTTAAGAGAAACCCCACTCTTTCCCCATTTCTCCCTATCCCCCTCCCCCAGATCCAAGACAGCCTTGTTATCGGATGCAAGACTCCGTGTCATGAATGAGGTGATATCAGGGATGCGTGTCATCAAGATTTTCGCCTGGGAACAAGCCTTTGAGAAACTAGTCACTGAAAGACGACGGTAAGATGATCGTCAGGGTATACAGAATGAAGAAAGGAAGAAAAGCTTTCTGATCGTTTCTAAATTTAGTTACAGGTGTTGTTCACGGAGGGTATCGTTATTTGTTACTAATTAGGAAAATTATGTACCGGTGGGAACCCTTTGAAAACGTAGGTGGCAAAGGGAACAACAGGACAAGCACGGTTATTGGTGGTTTCACTGTGAAAAGGTAATTTCCTGAAGACAGCCATTGATGATTGATCTATATATTGTTACACGTCTTCATCCAACCATCTTCTAATGAGATAATCTGCTATTTTGTTTCACTGCAAGTCTCGTACTGTTTCGGTCCGCAGTGAGGAGATACGCAAGATACTGCACACCTCTTACTTACGCGCAGTAATCTATGCCTTCCTGATCGAGGGCGCCCTACTGACCACATTCGTAACGTTCCTGGTCTACGCATCGCTTGGTAACCCTGTCACGTCGTCCAAGGTGTTCCCGGTTCTCTCGCTCCTCTACAGGACCCGAACCTGTCTGTGCGAATACTTCCCGCTAGGCTTGATTAACAGGGCGGAGGGACTCGTCTCCATGCTTAGGATTCAGGTAAGGACAAAGAATAATAACCCTGAAGATGAGGTGATGAAGGGCCATAACTCGACCATGACGTCAAACTAGTTTTAATCCATATAAATATCCAAGTTCTAGAAATCTTGGGTGTTCTTGGTCAGAATCTGGACCACAAGGTCACACACAGATATTGTTTTTCAAAGTTCAGTTATACGTCTACAGAGGTATTACATTTCATTAAACAGCTTGATATCAACATTTTTTACTTTTATTGATAACCAGAAATTCCTACTCATGGGAGAGATTGAGAGACATGCCAGTGAGGCCAGTGTAGAAAATAACGCCAATGTTCAGAGGGGAAACCCCGCAATTACGTTGGACGAGACTGCTGCAGAAGGCACTGTTGCTGACAGGGAAGCTAGCAATGCGAGCGTCACGGAAGTTTGGACGGGTATCTCACAACGCCTGGATCGAGAAGCACGAGTACATAGCATGGGCTGTCTGATTGACCCCAAAAGCGATCAGGTGATCAGAGGGTACGTTGGACCTGCTGGAATCCACGAGGAAGAGGATCTAAGCAAGCCTGAACCTTTGGCAGACAGGAAAGACTGGAAAGGGATTGTTATGAGGAATGTGTACGCATCGTGGAATAAGGTACCTGTTTTTAAATCTATATGTAACTCATTCCATTCTATGAGCTTTTACGAATAAAAAATGTCCAGTGACCATCCTCTGTTGCACTTCATCGTGTCCAATCATTCCAGCTTAAATCAACTCAGTGAACCCCAGAAGCAACAAACATAAGCTGCACATTTGGTTTAGCAAAGTTTTCGAAGATGAGTTCTTGATTTGTTTTATTCATAGCTTTTTCAGCGTTCCTTTGACAACATTTGTTTATTTTCACTTTCATGCATTTGCAGCTGTTAAATAGGCCCCTTCAAATCCCAGAATAAAACATAAATGACCCAAACCATATTATGGGAAAGAAAAGATGAGGTCGTGAATCAAACTTGTGTTTTAGCCTCCCCCCCCAAAAAAAATCCACAGTACTAATAAAAGGAACATGGTTGTGAACAACCCCGGAGCTATTTCGGGAATTTTTTTTCATCTTTATCATTTTTGAAAACAAATCAATTTGTAAGGGAAAATTTCATTTAATTAGTCTAAAATTCTCACAGTAATCTGCTGGCGAACCACTGGTAAGATCGATAAAAGTGCAAGGTGAAAAAAACCATGTGCGACCTATGGAGGAAACTGTAACTACTGTCATGTAACTCCAGATGACAGGACCTTGAGGATTTTTATTTTAACAGCCCTTGGGTTGATGGACTACCTATGCTACCAAATCAAATCACTCAGATGTATGAGTGCAGCAGTTTTCGACTTCAGAAAAACGTGGACAAAATGTATGGAGAAAAACTGCAGCTATGAAAGTCATGTCACGTGATTTGCATTTATATTGAAAAAAAATATGATGAAACATTATTCGATATTTCTTTGTTTTGATGCTTGACGCCTTGGTATATAATCGAACGAAGAGGGAAAGAAAACTACGATTTCCCTTTCGTTCTCATAGTAATCGTCTACCGAATTCTGGACTTCTCTCATTAAAATGATATTGCGTAGTAGAAAAACGTGTACAAAATCTATGGAGAAAACTGCAACTTTAATCTCATGTGACGTGAGCCCAATGAAGTCAATTTTGTCCTGGGCCCCTTGTCCATGGTGGACTAATCGTGTATATAAATGGATAAGTCAGATTGACCAGAATGCCAAAGACCGGCTGCTGAAAAACGCGTACAAAACCTATGTGGGAAAATTAAATATCCCCAAAAATCAATTTAAAGTTAGTGATGACGTCATCATGACCCCATAAAATAAGCAAACTTCTTTTATCAGGGTCTCTGTTGGCTGTAACTTTAATGACGATCAAACATCGGGGAGTTACTAAAATAGTGACTTATTAACGTGTACATCATAAATCAGGTGATGACGTCATCATAACGTCATCCCTTTGGAACAATTATTGAATCATGGTCTTAGCTGGCTATCACTTGGATAACGATCAAGCATCACGAAGTTACCATGATGGTGGCTTGAAAACATGTACAAAGTCAACGGGCTGGAAACACATATGCGAAAAAACACGTAGATGTCACGTGATTTGCGTTTAAACTGAAAGATTATTATGAAATATTACTTGATATTTTAACTCTTGGGTATATTGGTAATCGAACAGATAGGAAAATTTAGTCTTTTTTTTTCATTCTGGTAGAAATTCTCGGTCGAAGTTGAGGACTACTCACTCATTAAGGTCGACAATAGAGTGTAGTATAAAGTGTACAAACTCTATGGAAAAAATCTAATATTCAAAATTCAATAATAAATCAGGTGATGACGTCGTCATCACATCAGGTCAACATTTGTCTAAAGCACTGCTGTTTTGGGATATCAGCAAGGTTTGAACCGAATCAAACATGTCCTTCACGACATATAGTGATTTGAAGAGTGTTTCTTTAAGGTCACGTGACATGTCATCTGATGACGTCCTCACTGCATGATGTCAATATTCATCTTTAACACTTCCCTTTCTAAAATCTGCCATTTTTCAACCCAATCGGGTGTGCGCCTCAGGAGATATAGTGCTTTAAATGTTGCACTTTTAATTTCACGTGACTTGTCGACTGATAACATTGTCACTACACGAGTTTAAATCCCGTTTATAAACCTTCCCTTTCTATCCGCAAGGTTTCAACCCAATCAGCAGTGTACAAAACAAGATGCGATACAAAACATTATTGTTATTGCGGAGAGAGCAAAGATTAGAGATTGAAAATAGTTTTTTTTATTTACCTTTTGACGTTCCGTACAATGCGATCTGCTCTCAGCTCCACGTGCTTTGCAATTTTCCATCTCCTGAGCATATGCCCTACGCACTGGCACAGTATGCAAATGGATTTTCGACTTTGCAAATATAGTAAGGGGGATTTTGCCGCCGATGTCTTAGCTTTCATCTACTGAACAATTCGCGCGTAAATCTGTTTTGATCGATTGTTTTACCGAGTTTTGAAATTGGCCCCAAATTTCACAAAGATTATCATCAATTTCATGCGATTCGGACAAACTTCGCCACAGACATCTACTCGAAATTCATTTTTCAGAATTTTAAAGCTGTCACTAGAGGGCTCTCGACAATTACGTGACGTCCTCGGGAGATGATTTGAAGAATACTATATTCCAACAGACAAACACTGTTGAAAACAACTGGATATCTATTAACACTTTTAAAAAATAAACTTACTTCCGGTTTCGACCTGAAGGAAGGGTCACGTGACTTAACCCACGCGATATGAATTGAAGACCAAATAATACTTTGCCACTTACTGCAAACAGAATTTTGCTGGAGGCCAAAATTGATTTTATATGGATGTTAACAATTTATATAACATTTTATTGTAACAACATTAACGTAATATTTTAATATTGAAATCACTCGATGACGTCATCACGACGTGATTATTTTAGTAATATTTTTCCTGCTAGGTCTTTCCTTGGTGTAACTCTGATGACGATCAAAGACAGGAAAGTAGCGAAAATGGTGCCGTGAACACTTGTACAAAGTGAAGGGACAAAAATAAATATTGAAAATCAGTAATAAATCACTTGATTACGTCATTGCAACGTCTTTCTTTTGGGACCATCTATTCATAAGTGTTGATCGTTGACGTAAAATGATGAATATCATCCAAGGTTGCCCAATTACCAAAGTTGTGACTAGAAAAACATGCACAAAACAAAAGGGACTTGGGTCAGAAGAAGAAGAAAAACTAGAGCTCATTTGTATGTTTGCCAATGATACACAGAACTTTTAGCATTCTTTTTGTAAATGTGAATTATTATGTCCTCATCACATGAGGTAATGTTTCGTCTGTAAACTTCCTTTTGAAGTTACTTGCAAAATTTCAGCCCGGCGGGACATGTACTTTTGTAGATATAGGACTCACTTCCCTTTCTACTTATTTGCAGAGTTCCAACTCGATTGGACATCAGGAGATATAGGGCTTTTAGGAGTGCATCTTTGATGCCACGTGACTTTTTATGATGACATCATAATAACATCAGGTCAATCTTCGTCTACAGCACATCCTTTTGTAGTCGTCTGCAAGATTTCAACAAAATGTGACTTTCGTCGATACAAGGCTTTGTTGTTTGCACATCGAATGCAATGTCACGTGACGTCTGATTATGCCATTATGACGATTCGGCTCGTTCACCCTGTCTAACATGTGGTGTAAGAGTGATCACCTAATGTAATTATAACCAGTCAGGTCAATAGGAATGCCGAAGTCTGGCTGTTGAAGAAACGTATACAAAACATGTGGAAAAAATTTAAATAGTCAAAAATCAATGAAAAATCACGCGTTGACGTCATTATGACTTTGTAAACTTGGAGAGTGTTCTTGTATCAGGGTCTTTGCTACTTATAACTTTGATGACGACTGGAGATTGGAACAATGCCAAAATGTTGCTTCAAAAACGGGTACAAAGTGAATGGGCTAAAAACCCCGATCCTTTTTGGTGGAGTACGAGTCAAAAAAATCACATAATGACGTCATCATGATGTCATGAATTTGGCCAATTTATGGTACCATGGTCTTTGTTAGCTGTAGCTTTGATAACAGTTGAGATTCGGCAAGTTACCAAAATTGTGCAACAAAAACGTGTACAAAGTCAAAGGGCTAAAAAACCCAGACAGCCTTCTATTGAGTTCCATGTGATTTGCATATGGGTTACATTTTTTTTCAAAAAATTACTTCATATTTTGCACTTAAGGTATATTTGCAAGCAATTGAAAAGCAATAAAAACACGATTTCTCTTTCGTTCCTAAAGTAGTCCTCGACTTAAGTGGAAAACCCACAGTCAGTCATTCAGATCTATAACAGCGCGTAATAAAATCCCTATGGAGAAATACTGCACCTTTAATCTCATGTCACGTGACCCTTGATCATGTAGTTATGACAATTTTGTTCTAGGACCCTCTTCACGTGGTGAGTGAGAGTGTGCACAAACATGAATTAGATTTTCCAAAGTCCTGAAGTCTGGCTGTTGGAAAACGTGTACAAAACCTGAAACCTAATAAACGAGAAAGTGATGACGTCATTATGACGTCATAAATTTTTGCATTGAGTCACGGACTTTAACTATAACTTTAATGACGATTGCATATCGCCAAGAAGAAGAAGAAGAAAGGTCAAAATTTGATGATATGAAATTCTTACGCTTTAAATTCCAGTGTCCATTCTGGTCAGGTATGCAGTCAGACACTGGTAAGGGAAAATAAACTCAGTGTTTGCTTTACAAAACCTGGACTGAAATAGGTATATCCAGCACGATATGTGGCAAAGGGGGACCCCCTAATGTAATGGACAAACCTGTAAGTCTGAAACGAATTCCACATACCGCGCATCAAATGAAAATAAGGTGATTGAATTGGTTACCCTCCACTTCATTTTTGATCCTTAATAAGTATTTTTATGGTTTAAGAAAGGTGCATTTTACATTAGGCCTCTTTTAATATGAAGATCTAACCCCTCTTTGAATACACTTTCTTCAAACAAGAATGTCAGCAATAGTGTACTTCAAAACATCAGTTTTTGCGTTAAGCCTGGAGAGCTTCTGGCAGTAATTGGTCCCGTTGGATGTGGAAAGGTGAGTTACAAAAGTGGGTCCAAGTAGAGAAAAAAGGAATTTGTGAATTTAGCTATATTAATTTAGATAAGAGAAATACTTGGCCAAAGATCTGTACCATTTTAGTTGATTTGAGTTAAGTTTAGCCACGATGTCTTGCAGCCTAGTGGCTGAATTGCACATCAATTATATGATCAGAATAAACAAATAACATCAAAATTTATTATCAAAATAACAAAAAACTTTACAAACATAGAATACTTTTATTGCGTTCATTATATTAAAATACAAACAACAATGACAGACAATGGGACACTCATAAGCCAATTCTTTGGCTTGTTTTACTAGGAACTGATCCGGAACTGTATGCCACACGTAATACCTGAACAGCTCTACCATAGGAAAGTAGATCTTTACCTTTTCGGAAGTCTGTATGCGTCTAGAATAGGACAACATAACTGCATGACTAACAAGTGACCCCTACCACACACCATTCCTTAATATTCTGATATCTTGCTATCCGCATTGTTGAAGTATGAAACGAAGGACCCTTTGTTGATATCGAGATGCAATATATTTATAATTATGCAAAGGTGTATACGTTTGAAAGGATCAGGTATGGGGTTTCCATTTTCATTATGCCTACTTGGTTTATTTCTGGATTCCCGTGTCAGTCTTCCCTCTTGATGACCCTGCTGGGTGAGCTTCCTACTGTATCAGGAGTCAACAACGTGAATGGTCAGGTGGGCTACGTGGCCCAGCAGCCCTGGATCCTGTCCTGCTCACTTCGGGACAATATCCTTTTCGGGAGTGGGTACGAGCCAACCAAGTACAAGCGAGTTATTGGGCAATGTGCGCTCACCAGGGTTAGTGCAGAGAAGACTGGAGCCACTTTTCAAATCCTAGTATTGTATAATGCTTTGCTTTACTCTCAAATCGTTTGTTTTAATGAAATCAACAACATCTATTTGACAAATTGTGGAGGGCCTGATGTTTCAATCCTTGCACAATCTTTCTCAAAGGCAAAATGAAAATTTGTCAGCACAAACAGGCAAACGGGGAATCAACCAAGCATGGATGAATGTAAAATGACAAAAGGAAAGGTCAAGAAAGCTGCAGGCTGGGTAAAGGGGACTGCATGAAAGGGATGGTTGAGCAACAAAGGGATAGATGTAAAAAAAAATACAATGGAACGAACTGGACCACGCGTGTGTGGGGGAGGTATAATTTCCTGGCAAAAGAGAGGGAAAGGAAAGAATGTTTATTAGTAGTTTCCGTCTTTGATGTTCAGGCCATGGGGTTGTATGGTGAGAGTGTTGAAGTGAGCAGCATCTTTGTGCCCAAGTGATTCTATGCCCTGTAGGGTTATGTCAGACATAGAATGGTTAGGAAAGTTGTAGTGGTGGCCCACAGGGGTATCTAGTCGTTTTGTGTTGACCTTAGATATGTGACCCTATAAACGCTTCTTGAGAGTGTTCTTAGTCTCTCCAACATAATGAACATCGCACACCCTGCAAGAGATAGAATATGTGGCAGTAGAAGAGCTACAACTGTTAATGCCTTTGGTTCTTTGGGTGGTGCCGGGGGATTGTCCAGAGAATGTGTCTGATTCCAGGAAATGGTTCTGGTAAGCAACACATCTCTTAATATCACATTTGAACGTGCATTGCTAGGAGTGGGGTATCCAAGGGGGCACCTGTGCCCGAACGATAAGGTCCCGTAGGTTGCGAGGACACCTGTAGGCCACAATTAAGCAACGTGTCTGGGATGGCACTGGCTAGGCGGTCTGAAGTGTGGAGGGTATGGTGATTGTTATTGATTGTTTTGCTGAGGGGAGGAAGACAAGGATGAAAGGTGTTGACCAAGGTAACCCTTGGGATGGTTTCTTCACGGGGAACTTCTCCTTGAGTGCAAGACCTCTAGGGGCGGAGTAGGCCCAATTGACAGAGCGTTGAACCCAGTGATAGCTGTGAAACCTTGCAATCAAATTCCTTTTCAGTTCCTGTGTATGGCAGGAGAATTCTGCATCATTAGAACACGTGCATCTAAGTCTGGGTGCTTGGTTGTATGCAATACGAGTGTTGCAGTGTCTAGGTCGACAGTTGCATGTGTGAAGATACTGATGGGTATCATTGGGCTTGGAATTCAGGTCAGTAGTCACAGGTTGTTCTCTTTCCAGATACTGACATCGAGAAAGTTTGCCTGATAAAGGGAATTTATTGTCCTGTGGAAAGAGTTGATACGTTTAATGAAGATGTCAAGATGGCCACTGTCACTGGTCCAGATGAAAAATACACCATCTCCAACAGATCCAAGGGCGGTGTGGTGCTGAAGTAAGCATACGCTCTTCAGGGTTCCCCGGGGAAGAGGTAAGCGGGTGCCCATAGCTCTGCCATGTACCTGTAGATAGTGTTTGCCCATGCAGGAGAAATTGTTCTTGGTTAGTACAAGTCTCATAAGCGTCGCCACATCACTGATGGGGGAGTTATGTGTCCGCTCTTCACGAGAGCAGAGCAGCAGGCACGAATACCTTCTCCTTGTGGAATGTTAGTATTGAGGGACAATTCACCAAAGTTCCCAATGATGAGTGTACCGGGAATCGGGTTCCTGATGTTTTCTATCTTTCTTAGGAAGTTTGGCATATCGTGGATATATGACGGGATCTGTGGAACGAGGGGTATCAGTGTCAATAAAGAATGAAATGTGTTCAGTGGGCGATCCATTTACAGAAACGATGGGCCTCCCTGGATGCCCTGCCGTATGGGTCTTTGGGAGTAGGTACAACCTAGCAGTTCTACAAAAAAATAGGGGACAGAAAACTTGTGAACTTTCTGAGATAGTTGGTCATTTGGGAGCATATCATTCAGTACCTGCTGAATCTGTTGTGAGAATGTTCCTGTGTGGTCAGAATCGATGGGCATATAGTTCGCATGATTGTTGAAGTGGCGATGGGCTTCATTAATGTATTGCTGTCGGTTCATGATTACCACGGCTGACCCTTTATTTGCCGGCTTGATGATGATGTCAGTGCAGGAGCTCAGGGAGTTAAGTACTGAACGCTGGAGAAATTGTCATGAGGACTATGACGAAAATGATCAGGGCTATTCATTTGTGCATGAACAGCCTGTGCATAGGTCTCAAGGGCCGATGCACGACTAGAAATGTGGATGTACCCAGGTGTTTTTTACACGGAGGGGCTCCCTGTCGTATCCTGCAAAAGTATTTAGTTAGATTTTGGCTGAGTTCAAAATCGTTTACTGTGGGGGAGTGGGACAGAGATTGAGACTCTTACAGGGAAGTTTCTGTTCAGCGTCAGTTACAGGCGTTGAAGAAGGTTGACTGCAGTGCTGGAGGTGGTTGTTGGTAAAGGTTTGGGCTTTGGCTGCCTGAAACGTTTTTGCGTACGTTGTTGTTTGGCCAAAACCCCACTTATCTGCTTGTTCCTCATGAAGAACACAATCTAGGCTACACTGACTACAGTGACCTAAAAGGGAAATCGCAAAATATATATGAGAAAATTTTACCCCTCTGCAAACTAAAAAGATTCAATTGAAGTTAATTTAACTCACCCCAGAATGAACAAATGGAGCCTGAGCTGTAAGGTTTGTTAGGATTTGTTTTCTCTTATTAAGGTCGAAATTTTAAATAGATTCAAAAAATGACAAAAAGTTGGTTGCTGCATCTCTTCAATTTCAAATTGATTTATTGTAGTCCTTTTTATTCTTTCGTTATTATAGAAGGCTTAATGTTTACCTCAGTACTTATGATACAATGCATTTGATAGACAGTGTATTAATGAATCTTGTATCTAAAGGATGTTGAGCTGCTACCTCATGGAGATCAGACACTGGTCGGTGAGCGTGGTGTGACCCTTAGTGGAGGTCAGAGGGCAAGGGTCAGCTTAGCAAGGGCCCTGTACAGCGAAGCTGATGTTTATCTCCTGGATGATCCGCTTAGCGCAGTGGATCCGACAGTTGGAAGACACCTCTTTGAAACGTAAATTGCCTGTAGGATTACATATCTTTCTTTACGTCTTGACTCGATTTAAGCCAAGAGCCGTGTATGAATTTTGCCAGCATACGAGTGACTTTTCAGGCGCGTGGTGGGGCAAGCAAAACACCTAGTCTACCGTTTCGTCCTATTCGGGTTGACTTTGAGTACAGAACGGTCAGACCAAGAATACGCTCCTTCTAGATTGAGAGGACGGTCTTGCTGATGTACTTATGTCGTTTCAGCACAAGTAACATGTTCGAAAGCACGTTCGAACTTGTTTGCGCTCTCTAGCTCAAAATAATGTACAGGACCCAAAGCAAAAGTGGACTGACCACATTGGATCGCTACGTTTGCCGCCATCAAGCGTCTTAATCAAGTCCCCCATTTATGGAGACAAATTGCATCTGGTGTGTGTTGTACAGCCGGTTGAATGCATACAGTAGGGCACTAAGTGAATCAAATGACAATTGAGTTTGTTAAAATAATTTATGACATTGTTCGCCAGGTAGTGGAGACTCCTACATTCTCAGAAGATATGGGATGCATCCCAATTGGATTGGGATGCAGTTTTTATTTTCATCCTTGTCAGCAGCAGTGAGACGCATTGAAAAAACACTAGTATACCAGTAAATGCATCGGCCTGCTAGCAGTTATCCACCTTGCATGGCAATAGCGAGTTTTGTGCAGTTAAATCAGCCTCTCCAGTCATGCAAATTCCTCTTCCAGATCGTCTATCTTGGGGTTAAGGATGTTTTTTACTTGAATTAAAGGTGCATTCTTCATCAGATGAGAGACAGGGCTCGAATCCTCGTCACTCACCAGCTACAGTTCCTGGACAAAGCCGATAAGATTCTCATTCTGAAACAGGTACATTGTAAAAACTTCCGAGTCATGTTGTCTGGGTCCTGTATGTATGGACTAACCTTTTTTTCTGGGATTAATTCGAAAATCGGCAAACAACCTGAAAAAAAAACAAAGTTACCCAGACGCGTGTTATTTAAGAGGAGAAAAAAGTTTCAGTCCCATCACATCCCGTGAAACCTAAATCTTTAATTTTTTAATTGCTTTTTCGATTAACATACCTTCCGTTATTTTTAGACCTTTTGGGAGTTTTGAAATTTCTGTATGATTAAAATTGGATTAAGTGCAGCTGATAGTCTAAGGTAGAATCCGAAACAGGTTCAAGAACCACGACTTCTGCTATTGTCCGTGTGACTCCAAAGGCTGAGACCTAGCATTAGACAAGAGATTAGGATGCAGCTTCAGATTGATTTTACCTTAAGAACAGTTTGGTTGCACATCTGTAAATTTCGTCATTAGATGTCAAAGTTAAAGGATTTTCAAAATGTACGCCTGTGATATTTGCGAGAAATTCTGCTTGTTTGTTGTGTGTGTCACATAATTTGACAGGGCAGTACAGCTGGTTATGGGACCTACCGCCAGCTACAGGAGGAAGGAGTGGACTTCGCGACTTTCCTGAAGAAGCAATCTGAGGACGTTGATTACGCTGGAGAAAAGCAGATGGTCCTCAAACAGCACACACGTGAAAGAAACATATCAACTCACGACAATGCTTCGTTTTCTCCTGTCCAGGATGAGGTGGTCCTATACCTAGTTTGGAAGAGGCAAAATGTGCCGAAACATGGTTCCATAAATATGGCTTTTGTATGTGTGTATTAGTGTGTAAACGCCTTCAATCGTGGACCTATAACAATAGGGTCCACAGTTGCCGAAGAGTCCACGGTTGAAAAACGTGTACAAAACGTATGGGAGGTCTTCCGGAAAAGTTGAAGTATGAACGAAAGAGGAACAATAGGGAGTCCAAGATTGAAGGCGTTTACACACTTGTGTGTGTGGAGTGTACATGAAAATAGAAACGGTGGTAATGAAATACTATTTGCGTCTTATTTTTATCCCTACTGTTGTTTTCTCTCTAGAAATCATTTTTTTCATCTTTCTCATTCTTTCCCTGTGCCTTTTGCTCCCTCAATGTACCGTGATAGGTGGAGACACCCATCAACATCAGTCCAGAAGAGAAAGCGGTGGGTATTGTTGATTGGAAGGTGTACATCCGGTACATTCGGGCAGCAGCAGGATTATTCTTCTTGTTCGTCTGGGTGATTGTCGCAGTCGGTGGGCAGGTAAGCTAGCACCACTGACTACATAGATGGAATCCAGTGATAGTTGGGAGAACCGCAACTTGCAGCTGCGTGTGTGCCTTAAGCGCAATAATTTCCACTTGAATTATCAACAGCTGTATTGGTTTTGGAGTTTTCTCTCAAGTGCAAGCTTGTTGGTAGCGACTTGAGCGTAAAGCATGGATTAATTGCTCGAATTGCGTGCTCAGAACTGGCCCAGTGCGGGAATAAGAGAGGGCGCAATTTCCTATCACCGAAGGTTCCTTTGGTGGGAACTGCACTTTGTTCATTCAAGAAAGACAATGAAATCCATGAATTACGTATGTGTCGTGCAACCTGCAATAAAACGAACGCTCCACACCAGCTTTTCAACTGATAAAGGGGTGTTTCTGCTCAAGGCGGATAGTCTGAGCTTATCACAAATGGATAGCCAAGGTAACAATTATTGGAACAATGTTCAGGGCTGTTAATCCAAAAACCAACACAGGAGTGGTCCTTTCACCCCCTCCTCCGAAAAAAATGCGGTAGAGTAAGCATTTCAAGCTAATGAAGATTAAATATGGACCTCTGTGGCGCCAAGCAGTCCAAACAAAATTCTTAATCAATAAACCAACAAGTGCAGTACATAAAAATCTGCTTTGCAATCCAAATGCAGGCGTTGCTGACATTTACGGACTTCTGGTTGGCTACGTGGGCCTACGAGGAAGAGAAGGATTTAGCCGTCAGAAATCAGGTTTGTTAAAAAAAAGGCCAGATTACCGTTGGAAAGGAACTTCTAAGACTTTAGTGGTGTGATCTTGTCTCTGTCTAAATTGTAACCAGTTTCCTGAAATTCGTTATTCTCCACCCACAGGATAACCAGAATGATACCACATTCGACCAACAGCCGCACTACATCAGGATTTACGCCATCTTGTGTGGAGGATCAACGCTTGTTGTGTTCGTCCGTAGCTTTCTATTCTTCCATTTGTTTGTGAGTGCCTCTAAGGCCCTTCACAACCAAGTGTTTGCTGATGTCATCAGAGCACCCATGCAGTTCTTCGATAAAAATCCAGTGGGTGAGTCCTGAAATCAGACTCTTGGGTGCCTGTTGAGTGATGTTTTTCAGTTGTCTTTTGGGGTGCTTGACGAGGAACTGTCCATTGATAGTGGTTTTCAGACAAGGAAGACGTGGCAAGAACCAAGATTTCTCATTATAAGGTCAATATTCTTACAGGGACTGGAGGACGGTTTTGTGCACGTGCCTCATATAAGACTCGACTTTGCCTGCTCTGTCCAATGGATCATGGCAGATATGCTTACTAATCAAACTTTTATTTCTCCTGTCAGCTGCATAAAATTCACAAAAGATATAGATGGTATACCAACAAAAATGTGTTCTATTTCAGGTCGGATTCTGAATCGCTTTTCGAAGGATATTGGCTTCATGGATGATCTCCTGCCTGCAACGTTTTCGGATTTTCTGCGGGTAGCCTAATACTTTGTCAGATTTAATAAGATTGAAAAGGGGTGTAGATCCTAACTCTAATACGTTGACAATTTTGAGACGCCAGTGGCAGCAGATAAACTGATCCTTTATGATCGCAAGATCAGAACTGACATACAGCGTATTCGACTACATCCCCCGCGCTTACCCTGGCAAGCAAGACTGTGTTCAATTTGAGACTAACGTCACGTTTTGTGCCTACTTGAGCTTGGCATAAGTAACCGACCGCTGAGCCAGTTACTCTGCTAAGTATTTGAAATGCAGTGCCACAAATGGCGGCTTACTTGAGTGATGCGAAGGGAAGGCAAGCTGTTGTCACTAGTCCAGACAGGTCATTGCATGAAGAGGCAAATTTGCTAAAGCCAAGTGAGTTATGCAAATCTGAGAACAGGTATTGTGTAAGTGTTCTTTATTTACCTTAATTCCAATTCGTTCAGAAAATTTAAATTTGCATGACGTTTTGACCCAGTTGGGCACGTCGAGAAACCCAATACCAGTTGTTTACTCTTGCGTGTTGCACATGCATAGTTTTCCCGACGAAAGTAAGAGTGGTTTTCCAATCGAACACGCTCAAAAAGGACCTGTTTTACCAAGCGTCCTAGTCTCTCTTTGATTTATCGCCAACGACCAACTCTTGTGTAGAAATTTCCTATCACGTTAGAAACTAGACAAACACCGAATCATCAGGAGAAGACAAACAACCAAAAGAAAACGAACGAGCAGACTTAGAAGACTGGAAATAAAAACACTCGACACATTCAGATTAAAACGATAGGGTGTTATAAAGGAAATGATAAAAGGGAAGGACTTACCTCAGAGTTAAGGTTTATTTGCACATTGTAATGAATTTTATCAAGAAACCTTTACATCATTACAGCAGGACGAATTGGTCTGTTGTCTCTTGTTTGTTACTTTATTTGTTTCCTATGTGTGTGTTATAACACACACATATTTAACATTATTATTATAATATTAATAACATAATAACGGTTATAACATTTTTCTTTACTGTTTCTTGTAAACTTTCCCTCCAGATTTCCTTGGATACCATAGCCTACATCATCTTGATTTCCACCTTCAATCCTTTCTGCCTCGCTTTCACCCTCCCGATTGTCATCGTGTTTTTCCTCATAAGGAGATTCTATTTAGCCTCCTCTCGAGACGTCATGAGATTAGAGGGAATAGGTGCGTCAGTAATAATTGTTGTTCAGATCGCATACCTTTGGCGGTGAAATAAGAGAAGGATTGGCTACAACACTTGTAATCATTTTTTTTTACATTGATGCGTTTGGCAGGTTTGGGAAACTATTTCAGAGAACCAAATATAATTGTAGTTTTTGCCATTTGTCTTTTCTAATGGTCAGTAAATTTGAGATGTCCCATGGAATTGTTTCAATAAAAATCTTCATTATTTGTGGTATCATCGCAAAAATTGCGTTTTTAAGTTGATTTTTTCCTGACTATTTGCCAGTGTTTTCCATGGTAGAAGTTTTGCACTGATCAAGCAGCCAATATAACTTAGTTTAGATCTATTTGATTGTAATATCATGAAATGTCTTGGTAGATACCCTGCATGAAAAGTTGTTGACTTTGAAAATTGTTTAAAAAAATGTTTGCAGCTCGCAGCCCTGTATTTTCCCACCTGTCGGTCACTCTGGCCGGTCTAAGCACGGTCCGGGCGTTCAAGGCCCAGCAGCGCTTCACTGCGGACTTTGACAGGTACCTGGACAGCCACACCCGGGCCTGGTTCCTCTTTCTGGCGACGTCACGCTGGCTCGGAGTGCAGCTGGATTTCCTCAGTTCTTTGTTCGTCTGCGGAGTTAGCTTTACTTGCATTTTGACCGCTGGTTGTAAGTTGAAGGCAAACCTGCCAGCCCCTATAATATGCAAATGTATAAGTGGATTTGTAAAGAATTTGTGTATAAGCGCATATCTATAGATATATATATATATATAGAGAGAGAGAGAGAGAGAGTATAAAGATGAATGTATGTACCTTGTTGTTGACATTTTAACTGCAAACTTGGACATTAATTTAGATGGCCTTCCTTACATTTGCATCTTATCTTTGGGGCCACAATTCATAACAAATTCATTGACAAACAGATTGCTTGCGGGATTACTAGCGCACATTAACATTTGTGTTTGTGAATTCTTTGATTCAGGCCAATTTTGTTCGTTAAGTATTACATAAATCTCCATCCAATTGATAAGATTCTGTTTGCATATAGTACTTAATCTGAACTCAGGCACTGTCGGCCTGTCGTTGACGTACGCCATCAGCCTACTGGGGGTGCTTCAATGGGCGGTTCGGCGGAGTGCAGAGTTAGAAAATCAAGTAAGTGTACTTATTATTATTTAAACAAGTTTAGGGTAACTATCACTTTAGGGATGTTGTATGTGCATAAGTACACGTCAACTCCAAAGTAATTGCTCATTAGCCTGCTTGAGATATGGTGGACACAAGGAGAGTGTTGGTCCGTACTCGTCTGAAATTTCTGTTGTTTACTGTAGACTTATTCACGTCAGTAGCGCCATCCTATTGTGTCCGTCATGCTTCAAGAGAGTTAATGGTAACACTGCGGTCTATTTATGTTTATTCAGATGACATCTGTGGAGCGAGTGTGTCAATATATTGATATCAAGCCCGAAGCTCCGTTGGAGACTGACCTTAAACCGCCTCCTGACTGGCCGCAAGATGGAGGCATTACGCTCCATGATACTTCCTTGAGATATACTCCTGACGGGCCACAAGTGCTGCAAAATATCAGCTGCTCCATCAAGCCAAGAGAAAAGGTACGGTCAGGATGACTGAGTCCGATGTCATGATGGCAATGTTCAATGGAATCAACCCATCCAATGTCCAAGAAAATTCGACCCCGTAAGAGGAAGGTAGTTGAGATGGGAATATTGAGGTTTTATGGTTTAAGCCAGACTGTATCAGGGACAGATAGAGAGATCGGGAACACATTCCAACTATGTGTAAAATTTTCAAAGTGGTGTGTGCGCAGTATTACCACGCATCACATTTTAAAAATCTCATACGAATATGCTTCGTCGATTCGATTTGCACGTGCTAGGAAAACAGTTATCTTTTAAACTGTTCAATTAGTCTGGTTTTTTGGCCACAGAGGGGCTGAAAAAGACTACAGTGCCTATACTATGCAAGTTTTCTATCAGCATGTGATGGGCGTTTCACCTATTCAGAAACATTGTTTCATATAATGCAACTTGTATCAAGCTACACCGTAGTAGAAATCGATCCGAGGTTGATAGGGTAACTGAGACTACTTTTTTTTGTAAGTAACGGATAGATCGTCGCTGTGACTTTTAGGTGGGCATCGTGGGCAGGACAGGGGCGGGTAAGAGCTCCCTGATGACAGTGTTAATGCGACTGGCCGAACCCACGGGTACCATCATGATAGACGGTGTCAACACGGCCCCGATAGGGCTGCACGACCTCCGAAAGAAGGTCTCCTTCATACCACAGGTAAAAAAAATAACTGGCAAATAAACATAAGTATTACTAAAATTTGCTCAAAAACCTCTCAACTCTTGAAACACCGATCTTCTTAGATGCACCTCAGACCCTCTCATCTTCTGAGGATGTTGAGGATGTGGACTGAGCCATTTTGGAAGATACACAGGAGGAGAAAAATGTATACCCCTTAATCACCAGCACCAACGTCTCCAGGCCAAACCAAATCTATTCAATGCTAAACTTATCATTCAGGGTGTCCCAGAAAAAAAACCCAAATCCTGAGGAAAGGAATTAATATGCCTAAACTATGAGATATGAGTTCATATGCCCCATTTTCAAGACAATGGTGTTCAGTCATGCATGACAGGAGGGATACCATCAAGGTATCATTAGAAAGAATACTGCTTCTACTTTTCGGAGATCCTTATACATTATAATCATATTTCATGATTTGGGCATATTAACCCCTTTCCTCAGGGTTTAGTTTTTTTCTGAGACACCCTGTAAATATGAACAAAGAAATTGACAGGAGTTGGATTTGAACCTGCGACCTCTGGAATACCGTACCAGTGCTCTACAAACTGAACTATCCAGCTCTACGTTGGTGGTTATTCCCATTTGTAAATATCATTGTGCGGTAGTTTCTTTCAGTATTAACTTGTTAGCACAAGAGAGGAGTGGATTAACTTTTCCTAGTTTTTTCGACAAACTATTGTGATGCGCAGTATTGAACCTTCCGGAGAGAAATGAGATCATCCGTGTACATAATATCCTTTCACTCTATGAAAACGTTTGAAAGCCTTTCACCTGTTAATTATTCATATCTCTAGGACCCACTTCTGTTCAGTGGAACACTAAGGAAAAACCTCGATCCATTTGGTGAGCACGCTGATTGGGATTTATGGAGAGCTATTGAAGAGGTGCGTAAAGTTTAATGAATTTGATAATGTTAGCTCCTGGTCAATATGATTGCATTTTATCATGGAGAATTTGCCTTTGAGTACGATCCAAAAGTTGTACCAAGAGTGCGAACTTGCGCAGGTATTGTGTCTGTGCATGCGTACTGTTACTAGCACCACCAGATACTTGGCATAATTGTCAAATTAATTTTCCCCCGAGCATCATTTATGAGTGGTGATTGGAAACAAGGAAACTCTCCGAATCTTAATCATCAAAAAACTTGAATGTCCTGATCAACAACTCTCACTCGGTGTTCATCGACACTCAACAATGCCTGTATACACTTTCACTTGAAGGTAATGCCAAATCAATCCAAACAGCCCATTTCCTGATATATCACAACAATCACAAATAGGTGGAGTTGAAGCCAGCAGTGGAAGAGCTTCCTGACAAGCTAGAGGCAGTCCTGACAGAGGGAGGCACCAACTTAAGCGTGGGTCAGAGACAGCTGCTGTGCCTGGCCAGGGCCATCCTACGTCAGAACAAGATCCTGATAGTGGACGAAGCCACGGCCAACGTGGACGTCAGGTCAGGGTGTTTGTTTCTTATGCTGTGGCAAAGCTTGAGGTGAAGCGTATCGTATAGGTCATGAAGGAACATACGCATGAGTGAGGTAGTGAGGTAGAGTAGTATCCGACAGGAGTAATGTCGTGTCCTTTGTTCTCGAATGACCTTACCGTTTCAAAATATCGAACTGGTTCATTACTATTGTCGTTATACAGTCCATGTCATGCGTGGAGTTATCCAGTCCTCAAGAAAGAAACTGCCAACATTTTGTTTTCTGCAACAGTCGATTTATTCTCAATATAATCCTTTGGTAATGTTTAATCTAGATACCTAGACTCTTATTTCCTCTTTTTTGCATGCTCAAATACAGAACTGACAGGTTGATCCAGGCTACTATCCGACAGAGGTTCAAACACTGCACGGTCCTGACCATAGCTCATCGCCTCAACACCATCATGGACTCTGACAAGGTCATGGTAAGAGGTTTCTTGTGTTGTAAATGTAATCCTCGTTAGGAACATTCTTAGACACTTCCCATAGATACACGATTTTGAGTCCACATCTTTGCCAAAAAAACCCTACATTGTGTTTAAATAACTAAGTGACTGAATTGACGACCAGAGCCGTAAGTAGAGAGTGACAGTTAGCTTGGTTGAAATTTCGTATTGAGTAGTCCTATCCGATCTGGAAAGTCTGCCCTGTCAGGGTGGAGATACAACTCACGTGCTTTGTTTTCGAATGACATGGTCTTTTTGAAATAAACAAAATGGTTCATCTCTGAACCTTGTCCCTTTGCAGGTACTTGACGCAGGGCGACTGATCGAGTTTGAAGAGCCTTACATTCTTCTCCAGAAGGAGGACGGTGCCTTCACCAGGATGGTCCAGGAGACGGGCAAGGCTGAGACAGCCGAACTCATCCAGATTGCTGCTGACAAACACGTGGAGAAAGCTGCCAACGACCCAGAAGACGTCGATGTATCAGCCTGCCTGTACCATTGAAAACGACCGCCATGATGGGCGCAAAGTGACAACATATAACTCAAAAAAGAATGATCATATTACATCTGTTTTGCGAGCTTTACATTGGTTGCCAATAAAGCAGAGGTGTAAATTTACACTTTTGTGCTTGGTTTTTAAATTTTGAATAGTAAAGCTCTAGTGTACCTTAAAGATGTCCTTAACATTAGAGTAACTAATCGAGAGTCACGCTCAATGTCAGCCGGCAAAACTCAGCTCTACCAACCAGTGGAGAGAGTTGCCAGTTTCTATAGCGATCAGGCTTCTTCATTTTGCGCACCTCGATTATGGAATAACCTGCCGGTTTCAGTGTATCAGTTTCAATCGTATGATGGTTTTAAAAGGCGTCTGAAAACCCTCCTTTTTAATGAGTATGTTAACCAATTTTAATTCTTATAAATGGGTCATTAGGGAGAGATTTTGTGGTAAGTTTTCTGGCCTTAGAGAGACATCGGTCATTAGGAAGACGTCTCCCTAATGCCCCATCTACCAGAAGGAGGTCGAATTTTAACGTCCAAATTTTGAGAGATGATCGATTAGGGTCTAAATTGAAAACATGCAAAGTTTCGTTCAGATCAGATTAGGGAATATTTAATTATGGGACAGTAAAGTTTGTACACGTGCGGAAACAGGTAATAGGTTGCGGACTGCGGATTGCGGATTATTTAATAAGTGTTCTTTTAAAATTGTATTTTGTTTTATTCTTTTGTAACTCTTGTATAAAATAAGAAAATTGCAATTGTGTAAACATAGTCATTATATAAGCTAAAGAAGTAGTAGGAAATAGCCGGTTCTGTGTCATATTGAATTTTTGTTTTCCTACGCGACCCTAAAAACTCATTCTTTCTCTCCTAAACTGGAGACGTTGCTTTGGGGCCCACCCCAGTCTCTAAAACTCGCGGCTGTACCGCGTCGCTTTGCTAAGAACCCAAGCCCCCGGAGCGCAGTCTCGAGTTTTAAAAAGGTGGTCGGTCTGGAGACCAGGAGCCAGAAGGGACGCAGCAGAATTTTCCATTGCAATGTCTTTTGCTGCCACAGCTAAATCATGTTGACGGTGGCCATCATTGTGTGTGCAGCTAGATAGGTGTATGAGACGGAGAAGGCTTTTGGGCTTGAAGATTGAGTTGGACTAAAAATAAGTATGTGATTTATAGGTTAGAGAAGGAGAGAAAAGTAAACATTCTATCGTTTGAGGAGCTGGTTTAGGCGTGTTTCAAGAAAAAACAAGTGAACATTTCGATTTGGTTGCTTTTACCGTACTCTGCAATTTAACGAACACCATTTTAATTCCATTTTTTCACCTCTGGGATTACACCAAGTACACAGTGTAATGAATAAATGTCGGTTTGGGGCAAAACCAATCCCTAAAGGTTCGTGTCACACTCATTTACGCACTTCTTCCACGAGTGTATTTCTTTCACAAACTGGGGGCACTTGTTTGATATGGTAAATAGTCCTCTAGCTGAGATTCCCATCAAAGCTGTTCACACTTCGAAACCGCTGCACAGTTTCTTGAAGTAGAAGAGATTGGATAAAGTGGATTATGGTGCAGATGCAGCCAACGGTGTTAAATGAATACTCCTTTTAGAGGAAAAGACCAACATAACTGTTGAATTAAACTGGACTTCATTCAGGAATGGATTGAACAACTTTGTTAAAGTACTGCAAGGAAAATCAGGCCATGATGGTTGTAAACTCATATTTTGCCGCTCACCAGGGAGAAAAGGTTCTTTTGGTTTGCGCTAATCTTGCAATCAGTGTGATTGGTTTCAAGCTATAGGCAGATATACTGGACTGGACTCCATCGTGTTCATGTGGATGCTGTGGCATCTTCTGACAACCCGAAGAAGTTCTGGCAGTTGATGTTCTGGGTAGAAATAATTCCGGTGTCCAGCACCGGTCCTCAGGGTCAAGGAGAACGTCAAGGCATTGACAAATCAATTCATTAGCATCTTTACCAGAGAGGAGTCGTTGCTGCTCCCATATTTGCCAAATTACCCAGTACCGGTCCTCAGGGACAAGGAGAAAGCCAAGGCTTTAACAAATCAATTCATTAGCATCTTTACCAGACAGGAGGCGTCGCTGCCTCCATATTTGCCAAATTACCCAGTACCGGTCCTCAGGGACAAGGAGAAAGCCAAGGCTTTAACAAATCAATTCATTAGCATCTTTACCAGACAGGAGGCGTCGCTGCCTCCATATTTGCCCGGTATAAACGTTTGTGGGAGGTTTTCTAAAATTCAATGCATGTCTCCAAAGGAGCTCGATCGGACAAGATAATAAACAGAACACTCCAGGTGGAATTGCCTCTAACTCCTGCGCATGTTTTCAAACAATCTTAGTGCGCAGCTGCCGGCATATTGGACCAAAGCCACTATAATCCAGTAAATTGCAGATCAGTGTACCTGGCGTCAATGTGTTGCAATCCACATGAGCATAGTGAAAGGTGAAGCGTTGGTGAAGCGTCTGGACCAGCATCAAATTCTAATCAAAATCAGCATGCCTATCGTAGAAGGCGTTCATGAAAGACTCGTGCTTTACTGACCTCCAATTACCGTGCCTCCATCGTAACAATGGTTTCACTACCAATGCAGCCGTGCAGGATTTTCCGGCGGTGTACCTCACCAGAAACTCCTTCATAGCATCAACTTGCACGACATTAGAGACAAATTAAAAACTGGTAGGCTGCAATTCTTACAAACTGGACGTAGAGAGTTGCTGTCAATATGACGCAGCATGTTTACCAAGGCAACAATTGAAATTTTTACACGAGTTCTAAATGGCCAAGTACGTCACATTTTACATTCGTTTGGCCACACTTAATTTAATATACGGTTCGGCAGCATGCATGGAATCGTTATAAAACTGCCACGAGTCTGCAATTTGGAATATTCATTGTTTGAGACAAGTCACAGTGACTCTTCTACTGGATGGCCGTGGTTTAAGGTACTTCTGAAAAGAATTACCAGTAATCTTCTACTGCGTAGTCACGATGTTTAACATGACACACTTGTGCGTTGCGTTCACCCCATGAGCGACTTTGACGGAAACGCAACGCTAAGCATTAGTGTTTACTCGCTTAAGGAAAGGATGTGCACAGTAAGATACTTAATGGGGGCGTGGTATTGGTAATCCCCGATGTAAAAAAAGTTGAGAGGCACATCTCCCCAACCACACCCCTGATATCCGCCAAAGGTTCACATATACTCCATGCACTTCTTGTGAACGTATATTGCTTAATTTAAAATGAAATAACTGTTGCGTAGCGCAAATTCTCATACCCTTTTTACGCATGCAAATTACCCTCGAAATCGCTCATGTGCAGTTCATAGTGTGACGCCTAGTATTTAGATACAGGGCCAAGTTTTATCATCGACTATTATCGACACATAAACAGGTCGATTTTACTTGGTAATCAGCGCACAAAATGTACTTTGGGTACAAGGTAAAATCAACCAATGGTTGACTAGCTATCGAAGATCGCGCTTAGCCAGGCCAATGTAGGAATTGTCTGATGGCGTCAACAAAATCAAGCTACCGTCGTAATCCTGCCATGTAAATATTTAAAACACTCATACACACGAGCTAGACTGGGTGTACACGTATGAACGTTAGTGTGCTGTGTGCAGGCGTGGCATACGTAGTGTAGACTTTTGCACAAAAGAAATCCTCGTTATGTAGGGTATGATGGTGTTGTGTGGACTCGCACACGTCCACACATGTTTCCCTCTCCCTGAAAAAATAGTTTCTGGGGTATTTTGGGGTCAAGGTTATCCGTGGCAGTCCAGGAAATCATCATCAAAGATCCAGCTCGAAGGAGTTATCCTAGTGGAGAAAAAGGAGCATTTTCCTCAAGTTTCCTTAACCACCGGAGAACAAAGGAATGTCCACACTTTGTATGGAAAACAGGTATGACGGGGTGCGGTTGACATACCCAGCACTATAACTAATCGGAACCGATGCTAAGCAAAAAAAGCTTGTCGCTTGGTACATTTGATTGTACCTTGGCTGCAACTGGCTGCTGTTTTAGGGAACTGAAGCCCTCTAATACGCAAAATTGTCACAGTGCATATATACAAGGCTAGACCATGCAAGTGTTTAGAGTACCATATGCCTTTGCGTTGAGAACTGTGAGAAGATGCATATTGATAACAAAAGTCAGCATGTGGGGAGAAGGCGTCTTCTTTTTATGGTGTTACCTGCAGAACCAAATTTTCACTACACCCTCTGCTAATGTTCAGGAGTTAACGTGCAAGAAGTCAATAATCTCCGTCAAAACCATGAAATGATCAGACGAGCAGTAAGGGACGTGTTACGAGGATGTCAGATGTGCATTAGCAGAAATGGTAGCCATGTGGAGGAATTAGCACATTAAACTGATGAGGTAAGTAGCGAAAACAAAGCAGATAACATTGATTTAGGTACATTCCTTGTTTTCAAGAATGCGTTCTTAAAGCAAAGGCATTTGGTATTCTGCACACTAGCATGGTCTAACCTTGTTATTCACATATGCAAACTTGTCACTGCTGATTTCAATATACCCTTAGCATCGGTCTAGTTTGTCCACTCATCTGTACCAATAGCATCACAAGCTGTATACCATTGCAAAGAGGGAATTCTGCCCTTTCTAGAGATATATTTCTATTTCCCACATATAAAGTAGTTTTGCTATTACAGTAATTTGTATCTCGGTATATTTCTTATGTGGACACCCTGTAGGTCCATTTTTTACGACCACTTGTCCATCTCGTGCCACCGCAAGCTGGAGCTTTATCCCTCGTTTAAGACCGGCCATGACAGGCTAATGACTACTGGAAATGGCTAGCTATACTCTCTTATGTATTATGCTAATGAAGTCAACTTCATCACATTTACCACTGATTTTATTGCCCACAAGTCCTGCATTTTTATTAGAACGGTGAGACTCGTGTTTCGTCGATACTTTAAACAATAGATTGCATTTCCATGAGCAATGTGTGTGTGCTCGTATACTGCCAAATGACAGAGCTGCAGACTTGACTGGACTCGAGTCGGATATGATTAGCTATTTTGTGACTCTTGACTTGACTTGTAACTATCAGGTTTTGACTTGTGATTCGACTTGGACTTGAACTTTTTGACTTATTATCCACACAAAGCAGAAAACTACTCGTTCGAGTCCAATTTAGGTTTAAATTAGGCCTGTCAACTTTCACTGTAATAATACTTCGAACGGCTTGCAATTTCTACTTCAGTCTTTTCTGCCAAAGGCCATGTCTAAATCACTTGACTTGACTTGACTTCACTTGACTTGACTGGCCTGAAATCACACATCGTGCGACTTGGTATAGTGATTTTTTTTGGCTTTTTAGACCAAATTAACTCATGGATTGATTTCACATGATCTGTGATCACTGGACCCAATGATGTTTTACTTGGCTTAGATTTTTTAAAAAGTGATTTGTTGCTAACTCTGCCAGATGAACAGTGAATCTCTAATTTGTAATGCTGAAACAAAGTGAGACTGGGGTTGCAGTAACAAAGAGATATAGACATTTCTCACAATATTCATCGTGCAGCACCTGAAAACATTTTTTGCATAATAAGGTTATTCTACTGTCATACAATTTACATGGTTTTTCACCCTATGTTTTTCGTCCTCTAGGTTCTAGATTGCATAACTATGCATCAGGACCGTGACTTCCAGAAATGTTCCAAAATATTTTTAATCATATCAATGTTCTTTGCTTAACCACACGCTGATGCTAAATTTTCAGGGTTGTACCCTTTAGCGATATCGAAAAGACGATCTGTAAGGATTGAATTCCTCAACGTTACGCTAGCTGGATGCCATTTGAGGACAGGGTTCGGTTTTTAAAGAAATTCGATGTTTTTAGGCTGTTAAACAAGAACATATCTAATTCATTTTTAAAGTACCAGTAAGATGTTTACGGTTGCCAAAAGCACGTATCGGTAGGACCGATCCCAAAGTTGGAAAAAACATGGCGCGAACACATTTGGATCACCTTTGTCGACAAATGGTCAGTTGCTTTTGAGGTACCCAAATACGTGAGAAGTTGCGTCCCCCTCGCTTTTTCATCCGCAAGTGAAACACCGGCTTCAGCACAACACGTTTGAAACGTGGAGAGCAATTGAGAACAAGACGACTGATCAGGAGCCGCAAACAAAAATCTTCTAGATAATGAGTAATCAAGTTTGAACGTGTGTGCCCCTTGATGTAGAGCTCCAAGAACGAGCTATTTTTTTTTTCAAACAAAGAGCAAGAGATGGAGCAGCCCACGGGCATGCGCTTGTCGTAATAAATGTCCCCTTTAAATGAAAAACCAGCAATCCATAATCCGAAGGACAAACCGGGAGGAGAAGGAAGGCTGATTTAACCTCAGATTTGGCTATAAAGGCACTGCGACCCTCATGTTGAACAATCTGAACTGCTCTATCAAAGGATGCATAACGCACAGAACATTGATCCTTATCAATAAAGTCATTTATTGATTCGCCCTCAGGATAGGAAAGATGGTTAAAGAGCCGGAATGAGCCCAGCTGGCTCTTAAGACAAAGGCCAATCCGGGATAACTGCAAATTTGGAAATGGACTGGCCTGAAATGGGTCGGGAAAGCGACCCAACTCTATTTCACGGTTTATTTTGTCACAAACAACCTGAGGATGGCACGACGCAGAGATGGAGCATCCCGCGGGACGCGAGGACCCGTAAATTGTAACGATAAACCGGTAACAAAAACATCAAATGAAAGCTTAGCATCCTGTGCCGCAGGATAACCCAACAGCCAATCGTGTAATACGGATAACTTATGTAGTATGGGAAGCACGAAAAGTACGAGCTGCAGAACTAGCACGGACAAGAGGAGTTTCAGACACTGGGGGGCACGTAACTGTGCTTTGCTTGACTCGCGGGCGCTGAGTAGTCGGCTGTTGCGCCGTGCAGTCACTGCGCGGGGCGGCACTATTATTCACCTAGCGAGCCAAGCCAGCCATCTTACAAGTTGTCACACCATGGCTGACGCGCAAGCACTTGGTAAACGCGCGGGTATACCTGCACCACTCAACCGCGCAACCCAGCCGGACGTTGAACGCAAAACACACAACAAGACGCCCGAGCGACTTCCGGTATTATTTTTGCCCACTGTGTGCGGACCCAGGGCGAGAGGCTGCGCTGACAGGCCCCAATATTGAGACTGCTACAACCGTAAGCCACAGCTCGACATCTACGTTACCCCAAGAGCGTGTCAGGTTTGTCGCTTGTTTCATTCTGACCTGCTCGTCATAAGTCTTCCATCCCTGTCCCGGGAACTGTATGGACGCGGTACGAACAATTTCCGAGTATTTAAGCAATTCGCCCGCTCGAGAAGGATGTTTAGCAACGTAAATCGCCATAACTGTATGAAACGCCGATCGCCAGCACCAAACGTTATCATTTTTCTTGCTCTTCGACCCCGGTTTCTTATTAACTGGTAACTTATCCCCATCAAGGGAAATAGGATTCCATCGAGCTATTATCAACGACTGAAGTGGCCGTATCGGTACACAAGGAAGAAATGTATGCACTGTTCCAGATCTTCTCCTTCAAGGACTGTGGGACGTGCAATCCCAAAGGAAGATCACCGCCTATCTGGGGAAGCTGCTCTAAGGCTAAGTGTTCACCAACGCTGTTGTACTCACTGCAACTTTCAGATTCACAAGGGGTGGCCACGGACGGGATGGAGCCCGGGGAAACCAACGCCGACACCGCTGGAAGAGGTGAAGCGTCAATCTGTGCTGCGCTGTCTTCAGAAGCTACAGCCAACACAGGTGACTGGGAGTTACCGTCTTAAACCGGGTGGGATCCGAGACAGCGGTGTCCCCTGGCGCTATCAGTGGGGGCCCAGAAGGATCTGTTGCCCAAGGGATGGAGGGCTGCTGAAACACTTTGGAGCTCGCCGGTGCGGACGGCAGCAATGGGGTATTCGACAAAGGCACCTGGGAAGAGGCTGCCGGCGGCAAACTTGAACTTGCAGTAGGCTTACGCGTAGGTATACTGGTGCGGCTACGACGATTCGGCTTGCCTCCGCGTCCTCGACGACCCGGCTCGACTGCCCCACCACGCCGAGGCTGTGCCCTTGAGCCGCCCCTTGTTCCATCTGAGGCTTGGCTTTGGGCATTGTTATCCGGTAACGTGGTTACCTCAACACTTGTAGCCCACCCCCCAATTAATATCCTGTCGCACTAAACTTCACATTTTCTTAGCTTTATTTGCAGAGAAGCAGTTTCACGTTTGTGATTGTAAAGTGAGGCTGTGACAAAATGATTGATTTCTCGTAGGGATCAAGCCATTTATTTTCAGTTGTTATGCATCGTACCATATTCCAGTCAGGTTACGCACGCTTCAAGCGCCCGCCACGTGCGTCCACCCCCCGGCCTCCAAAACCCTAGGAGACTTTCTTAGTGATTGCTAAGAACACCCTTATTTTCTCACTGTTCAAATTGACTTTGATGGCACGTAATTATTATCTAAGTGCTTGTAAGTCATTACATAGGGGAATGAGTGAATGTAGTTTATGCAAATCTGTCCCAAGGAAGGTCTGTATTAAGATTTTAAGCTGCACAGCCTAATAATTCAGGCCTGTACTCTGTCAGTCGGTGCCACGTCGCTGCTATGATCACCCACACACAACTAGAAGGTGGCATGCAAATCAATACGATTTTTATGCTCTTGAAAGACGAATTAGTTGTCCTTAAGATTCCATATTTCAACGACGACCCCCCCTAGAAAAAAAGGTGACTTGTGCAATTTCTAGATACCAGGTCAACGTTTTGCTGTACAAATCAGGGCTTTACTCACCAGCTTCCAGTTTCGTCGTAACTTGTCACGTGATGACGGGATCAACTGAGGTCAGCTGGGGGTCAACTAAGATCGAATGAGGCTGGACTATTTAGGCTGTCACGGGAGGGGGTCGTCTTTGAAAATGGAATTCCTGGGTCAACTAACGGTCAATCAAAAGCACAAGAAATGTATTGATTGACGACACCCTAAAACGTAAGACTGGCCAACAGTTACACTACAGTTAGAAGGAAAATGGAGGATTCCTTCAAATTCTAGAAGTAACGTTAGCCCCTAGGCCTACACCAGTAAGTTCAGATGGTTAGGCCATGATAGGGATGGCCTTGCTTGGCGTTAAGTTACACTAGAGCAGCGACAGGGTCGGCAGCACAAGAGTTGGGAGCCAAAATTATATAAGCCTTGGTTTAGCCGTAGGCCTAGCGCGAGTCAGAAATACAATGCCTGTTTGTGAGTGATAATTAACCTAAGCGCGTGACGTAACGTACATGTACGTAGGCCTAGGCCTCCATAAACATGCCTAGGCCTAACGTTAGGCTCTATTGCACGCGTAAAGCATGGGTATAGGCCTAGGCCCTGTCATGTACTATGTACAGTACTCATGCACTAGGCCTATGTCATGACGTGCGTAAATGTACGTCATGCATACATCGCACAGGCATGATTGGCCTAGGGCCTATCGTCTCTTTAAAGTTAGCCATGTTGGCACTTCACGGAAGTTTCTGCAATATTTTACCATAACGCCCTCTGACAATCCTCTCACACCCTCTCACACCAACAAAAAACATGTTCCTACCTTGAAAATCTGTAACAGATCTGGAAATCCCCATTCCACAAGTTTGGAGGAGACTGTGTCAGCCATCGTGCCTTTCTGCTGGACAGCCCGCGCACGAAAGGCCGAATTGTGTACAATAAATTTTCCATCAAAGTTCGGCAAACCAATCATAGCTTGGTCTCGATACCATGTGACCTTAGTTGGGCCAAACAAAATTCTGCCCAATTCAAAAAAGGGCGGAAACGTTTTCCCATACAGGGGTGGCTATGATAATTGTCCCTTTCAACCAACAGTTGATAGACCCGTGTTGTATTTCCCACAATATATATTTTACCAAACGCATCAACATAATTTAATTTAACTAACCATCTATCAAAAAAGGTTACCCAACTTTAGAAGTCTAACCAATATTTGGCGATTTTCAACCAACTGTACCGATTCTATACTGAAAGATTCGCGCAGAGTGAAAATTACTCCCTCCAGAAAGCGCACCATCATGGACCATTTACGTAACACTAATGATGGAGATGCGTGTTGCAAACGCGGTGCAGGATTAAAAGTAAACTGGGTACTCAGAAGCAAAAGTAATATTAGGCCAGTGAAAATGGTTTAAAAGTGACCGAATATCTGCGGGGGGGTAGTGGCTCTGCGTAGCAGCCATCTTGCAGGGCCTTTGTTTTGTTCTGCAGGGAAAAATCTTTTGTGTATAGCCTATGAAACACAACCGTTGACCTGCAAACTCTCTATGGGCACACAAAGCTCTGGGTAGATGTACTTGCTTCAGTACCACCACTGAGTTCTCCAAGTGCAAATACATGGTACAGTGCACAGTGATACAAGTGCCACCAACTCCTGTTAGCTTAATACCCGCACATGCAGTGCAAAGTCAGTTCGAGGTCACGCTTACAAATGCTGTATAGTCGGCCTACGGACGATTCACGGCGGCTGGATCCATTGTTTGTCAATGGATTGTGTTCGACCGTCCTTGAATTTACCATCCGCGTCTGTGTATCCAAGGCCAATACATATTTTATGATACACAAAATGGAAAGCTGAATTACTCTAGGTACCTTTGAATGCAGTCACTGATACTGCTTGCCTAACGTGCAGTGATTACAACTGCATGTAATCTTGAAACAATCCAGGCTATTAGGTAACATGCAGAGCGTATTCAAAAGGAAACAAAATGTCTTTTTTGAGATGGTGTTATTTTTACGCCAACTGCCTAGTAGCACCTTAAAGCCCCAGGTTTCCTCTTTTCAATGATATTTTACTTATTCACACACAGCTATGAATAGCTGAACCAATAATTCCTTTTAAACAACGAGACAAAGGGGCATATAGGAGCCCAGTTTCAGTTGAAATTCCAGCATAATTCGTATTCATTCTCGATTTCTCCTATGAAATACTTGTAATCAATAAGCCAGGTGTGTTCACAAAGGAGTCAGAATTCAAAAGAAACTTTGCCGCGTTGTTTGGTACGCTTTGTATACTTAAACAAAGACAAGTCTTCAAGATGGGTGTGCAGTGTCATGTGGTTGCTGAGGACAGGACTCCTCAAAGTCAATGCGTCAAGAGCAATTCACAACAGACATAGGCCTACGGATGATTGGTGGATTGTTAGCGACTATGTATTACTGCAATTGACAGTTTTGCAGGTGCATGAATACGATTTAGTAAAGTCCAATTTACTATAAATTAAGTACGCTTAAATGGCTTTCAAAATGTCTGAGGTGCGTTAAATATGCAAGCTCAAGTACAGGAAAGTGCCCCAAGATGTATATGTAAGTGCTACATGATTTACAGTAGAGCTTTGTACTCAGGGCGTCTTTCAAACTCTTGGCATATAATCTTCTATATTTTCCTCATCCAAAAGAAGACGTGCTTTTTGCATTTCTAATTAAAATCCCATTGACATCTATTAGCCAGGTCATTGGGCTCTTGTTTAGTACCTGCAACCCGATTACAGTCTTTGGATTCCTCTTAGGAGCATCTGTCCTCGTGTCGCTCTTCATGACAAGCAGTGTTAGAAGTCTCGAGGCTGCCTTGGCTTTGGCCCCAGCCTCGCTATGCAATGACTAGGTCTTGACCTTGGCTTCAGAGATCCCAGACTTGGACTTGGCCTTGTAGTAGCCTATAATGTTAATTCCTCCGAGCGTGAGCAGTAGGCATGTCACAGCCTCACAAGTTCAGACTAGCCGAGAGGCCATACATCCGATTCCCTAAGTTAATTTAGAGTTCCAAGCATTTGGTAGTAAATTCACAATGCAATGGTTAGCCTTGACCTGACCTGACTTCCATGAACTTAGCTTTCTTGGCCAAGGCTTGACCTGTATTCACGATGGATCACTTAAATAGTAGTCAGCTGAATGTCACCTTGTCTTGATTTCATTGTGCACTCGCATGTAGTACCCCAACTCTGGACCAACTCTTGCTGTAACAAAGTGTGTATGACGTAACTAGTAGAAGTAGTATAAACAATTTCTGCCTCTGAGTGCTGTCATTTTTAGAGTCTGGTACAACCCTACCTTAAAACTGTAAACTGGTGACCCAGACGTGATTCGGTTCCTAGCCTCAACGGTACATTTAGATTCTGGGTCCATCATGTCCGTTGACACTGGCAGTGAAACCATCATAGGGGTTTGATGTATATCTCCCACACAACGTCCACTAACTCCTTCGCCTGTGGCAGCAGTTAGCCTGAAACTACCTCCCAACTCTGAGGTTTGCCCAAGCCGAGGAACTTTTTGCGACGAAGAACATCACAATGCAAGAAACAAGTTTCGTGCATGTCGCATGTTCATTGCTGCCTCAAATAGCACAGGAGGTACGTGACATTTTGATAAACCCACCCACTATTGTCCAATGCAGTCGGTTCAAAACGGAACTGAGCAGAAACGCCTACATCAGCTTATAATCGCTGAAGAGCCAGGGCATCGTAACCCTCCCAGTTGTTGCGGCTAATGCGCCAACTGCTGGGAGAGAACACTTTGGAGGAGAAAGTACTGAAACAGCTTTTCCTCCAGAGACTTCCAACAACTGTACAGTCAGGTCTGGCCTCCTCTGCCGACACAATGGGTATTGAGCAATTGGCAGATGGCTGACAAGATCTCGGAAATTTCCAATCCGACTCATCAGTATCGACACCTTCGAGAAAACAGGCACCAATAGCACATGTGGAAGTTGCTAGACTGCAGAACCAGGTTGATATCCTATTAAGACGTACGGAGAGCGGTCCATGACACTCCGCCGAGATTTTCGGTAGGTGTTTATAGTAGCAGAACTTCCGACACCGATTGTTGGGGTGGGTTTTCTCCGCCACTTAAATTTATTAGTACCGCCCAAACTCATCGACTTTATGACCAATCTCAAAGTAACATGATGTAACATCCGGTACGAAATCTGTCAACCTCACGTTCGAGACAGTATCTTCATCACGCTAAGACACTCTCCGTCGTGATTATTTTGAACTCTTATGTCCGGTGTACGGAATACGGACGTTAGACATAACGTTACTCATCACATTGAGACTCATGAACCACCTGCCGCAGCTAAACCACGCCGCCTCGGTCCAGATCGACAAGCCGCTGCCAAAGCGGAGTTTGGTCACGTGCTCAATCTGGGCATTATTTGCCTCTCAAGCAGCAACTGGTCATCCCCACTTCACATGGTCCCTGAGAAACAGCCCAGTGACTGGCGACTATGTAGAGACTACTAGGAACTAAACAGTTCCACTGTGCTGGATTGCTACCCCATTCCTCCTCTTCCAGACTTGTCATCACATCTTCATAGCTGCGCCATTTTCTCAACGATCGACCTGATACGCGCATATCATCAGATTCCTGTTGAATCATGCAACAGACATACCAAAAACGGCCATCTTGAAGCCCTTTGGCCTTTTTGAGTTTGTTCGAATGCCATTTGGTTTACGGAATGCAGCACAAATATTGCAACTGTTTATTGCCGAAGTCACGTGTTGACTCTCAGTTGTTTTTGTTTTCTTTTTGTTTGTTTGGTTTTTGTTTCTTTGTTATTTTTTTGGGGGGGTGATTCTTTTTTGGCCTATCTGGATGACATGATCCTCGCTGCTCGTTCATCCGTGGAGGAAAATGAAAAACACTTTACGCCTCCTGCTCGACCGCCTTGCAGTCTTTAGTGTTGATATCAACTCAAGCAAGAGTACGTTTTGTGCAACTTCGCTTAAGTTCCTCGGACACGTGATCGACCGACACAGGATACCCCCCTTCCCAGACAAGGGGAGAGTTATTCGCGAGTTCCCTTTCCCCAGCTCTCTAAACAAATTATGCGAGTTCCTAGGCCCAGGCTACTTCGACAGGCGCTTCATTTCTAAATGCACAGACACTATCCAATCCCCCACTAACTTGCTTAAGATCAGAAAGAAGAGAAATGATCCCATTATCTTTAACGACAAAGCAAAGTCAACATTCAAGCGTACTGAATGGCAGTTAGGTGATGCCACAACGCCCGTTTACCCCAAGACTGATGCCCCATTATAGCTCTATTGGTCGACGCATCTGACACTGGAGTTGGGGCTGTGCTACTGCTACTTAGTGACGGTATTTGGTGACCACTTTCCTTCTTTTCCAAACACCTGAAACGGGTGGAGACCCGTCACGTTGTACCTTTGGAGCAGAAGTTCTCGCTGTCTATCTAAGCATCCAACACTGCCGTCACCTGTAGGAAGGCCCCTCTTTCTGCGTGCATACGAACCACACACCACCACCGGTTCGTTGTTCATTTCAAATGGTGCATGGTGCTGAAATGTGGTTATATAAATCAATCGATCTTCAACTCGGTTCATTGCCATTGCTAGGTTCTTATCGTTTTTCGGGCATTTGTATTCCCTTTTAAATCGCATATATGTAAATCATTTACCGAATATAAATTTCATACTGATTGATTCACGCGGAGCAAACTACTCCCTCCCTCAAGTGCACAATTGGGCCTTTTTTATTCCATTCTACCGATACAAAGATACATGTTTGGTAAGGGATGCAGATTTGGTAATCAAAATGGGAGACGACTAAAGCGCAAGTAACATGGTAGCGATGAAATTGGTTGAACTGGAGCCAATTTACTTGCAGCGTGCCACAGGCGAACAAACCTCATATTTTTTTCCTTCATGGTGTCATTGCAAGCCCCTGAAAACAGTCAAGGTTCAATGGACAGTCGTGCAATGCTACAGTCAACAAACATAACTATGGTCAATACAAGGAAAGCTAAGTACAGGTACACTTGTAGTGCAAAATCAGTTGAAGGCCGTGTTTGAATACACTGGTCGAAAACCGTGACTGACTTGGGGCTATGCGCACGGTTCACCACTGTGGCACTATGTACAACTAATTGAGGGTCCATCCGCATATAAAAAAGACACATTATGAGGCACTCACGTTACCTGGTTTAGTCAACGCCATTTTTCATTGCACCGACTAGCTATTCAGTGTCGGAAGTGCAACTCCGTGAACTCCCAGGTGGGTAAATGCTTCACGTTAAACTTTCCAAAAAGCAAATGTCTACCTGTATATAACCCAGAGTTATTTGAAGTCATGCTGTAAATGTAAATGGAATTAACCTATTGATGATTTAGTATACATAAATGCAATGACATGACTCATCTACACAAAGTGTTCTTTCAATACGCTGTATGGGAATATTCATTGTGTTAAAGTAGCCGTCCTGAGGCATCACATTCAAAGTCTCACTGTCAAAAAGATAAGCTCCCTCTCTGAAATACTGCTCTGGTATCATTCTCTACAGATGCATTTATGTGACTTGACATTGATGCCTACCGATATGTCATACAAGTTCCAATGCTCATTGGTAGAAAATAGTTAACCACAAGTACTTTAAAAGATGTGCTTAGTGTCGAAGAAACGTTAATTTTAATAACAATTTGCCCTTAACCGATATATTTACATTTTTTGCAAACACTGTATACTCAGTGCTTTTAGAGAGCTTTCAAAAACTTCACAGGCTTACTTGGGTGAGATTCAAACCCAGGACCCCTTGCTTACTAATGCAGACGTCTTAAACTGATTATTTAAGGGCAAATTAAGCCTGTCATTAAAATAATAACATCTCTCTGGCGGCGTTATTTTCTTCCTATTAAGGTTACTGGTAATTATAATAAAATGGGCGTATCTTAACTGTTGGGCATCCGTTTTTTCGTCTAGGAATGTTAGGGCTAATTATAATAAATGGGGTACACGAACTTACAAGTATAAGACACAACAAAATTGTCCTTCTTGTCGACTTGTATGGTAGCTCTTTTAGAAGAGAGTTATACCTTGAACCAGCAAGCCAAGGTTTCAAGTCCACGTGTAGTAATTTTGTTCTTGGTGGAGAATTAAGTTGGTTGGAGAATGTTATTATAATATGAAAAGTAAAGCTGACATTTACTTCAGTAATTAAGTTTCTACGTGTCCACTAACCGGATCGACCAGGCCCGTGTTTAACTACCCGTAACCTTCATAGGAAAAAAAATACGCTCCCCGGCGCAACGTACATTTTCAAATAGTTTGCGGTTTCCGCTGCTACATCTGACTCGGACCGGCCAGCCGACCCCGGCAAGCTCGCGATCACTGGTCACGGTCGAGGGGTTAAGACGCCTGCACTAGTAAGTAGGTATGGAATCGAGTCCCACCCGAGTATGCTTGTGTTATTTTTTTCCCAAGCTCTTGGACAAGCACTGAGTACGCAGAGCTAAAACAGTACATAGGCCTAGGTCGGGAAATGGCAAAACCTGCAATAGACCGTGAACGAGAAATCCTACCTTCACTGGAACTACAAATCTGTTTTCACTTTCCAGTGGCAACATGACAATCTGTGCTCTTGGTCAATCTTAGGGTGCTGCATTCCAATTTGTTTCCACATCGACAGGCTGCTTCACAAGTCACCACAAAAGGGTGCCAATCCCATTTTGGTCCAAAACAGCATTTTGGACCTTGTTTCCACATATGTCAATCAAATGTTTTGAAATTTGGAACAGGTACTTGTAAGATTTCACTAAAGAAATATTTTTATTTAACACATTTTTCGGCGGGGAGGGGACTCTGGTTCGTTTATGCAGCCCGACTGGCCACCATCTTGTTTTCATTTAGATGGCAAAGAAGAAACTAGGCCCAATACATTGCGAAAAATCTTTCTGGAAGCGAATTCACTGTTTCTTTCTGTTTGGTTTTTCGGGGTTTTTTTCAAAGCAAGAATGTAGCACCTGTGTTAATTTCTTCCGATTATTTTCTCAAATCCTCAAATACCAGTGTGTGTATAGGGAATGGGCGTAATGTGCATGTCGCTTCCATTTCTGATGTTTGGTGGAGGTTTTTAATACAAAATTAAGGCAACCTCTCTGTCCTATCCATCCAACTGTTTCGACACGGAAAACCCACGCACGTTTACAGACGCCGCCATGTTGGCACTCTTCCTCAGGTGCAACGATGGTGTTTCATAGCTCAAACTTCCAAAGGATAGAAATTGGAGACGAGACAGTGCCCTCTATTAGCACGTTGGAAAAACATGAGCTTTGGCCATTTTTAAACCCTTACATTTCACATTAAAGAGGAAAACATCCGGATGGCAACAGAAAAAAATATTAATTCATACTCTGTATGTTATTTATTAGAGAAAAAGCAAGTTGCCATTTTCAACTCTTAACGAACCTGCAAACTACGATTTCTGGCCCTCGGTCTATAATTCAAATTGACAAGTATGTTTGACTTGTCCTGCTAACAAATACGCTTACAGTAACAAGGGCACCGTGATGGTTTTCGTTCAAGGCTCATGATTAAATTTATAAGAAATCAACATTTATATGTGGTTTCATCCTTCAGCGGTACACTTGAAAGATTAATCCTAGTCCCTATCCACTAGGTTTCTCAGTTTATGAAGTGCTACTGTTTACTAAAATCTGGCAGTCTATACAGAAATTTTTAAAAAGCAGTTGTAGAAACAATGGTCAGAATAATTTCATGAGTTGGCAGATATGCCAATATCTGGAGCAAAATGGTACCCGACCCTTTTTGACGCTCCAAAAGACCAAAATTAGCAAAAATCGAAAAACCCTCATATACCTCATAGATTTTTTTCAAAAAATACTTTTTACCGTACAATTAACCTCTGAAAACACCAAAAACCGGCACGAATTTGGCCAAAACGGGCCCCAATTCGTCAAACGGCCCAATTTAACAAAACGGCCCAAATTGGCTGAGATTTCCCCAAATTATCAAAACCTGGCCAAAAACGGGCCGAATTTCATAAAACGTGCCAAACGGCTCAAATTCCACAAAATCCAGGAAACGGGCCTGCCTTCCGAAAATTCTGAAAACATTTCTGCCTTTCATCGGTATTCCCAAAATGGTTTTAACTTTTGCCTGTCGGTTCGAATACGCCAAATTAGTAGCGGCTCACGCGGCGTGGTTAACTGTAAAGGGTTGTGAAACAAAACTTGAAATAAAGTTAGCGCCTCTACCCCGTAGAGTAGAAGCGCCAATAAAAATGATGTAATATCTGAATTATTTTTGAATAAAATAATAAATTGTATAAAGATCGTTAATACCAAATTACATTATAAATATAATATTCACGGCTGTAGTTCATGGATTAAGTCATTACAATGAAAGCACATCGGCAGTCACTATATTACCATGCCTCAACCGCGACAGCCTTTGGTGCTATTCAAGCGCAAGCAATTAACACAGGCTGTGAGAAATTATACAAAGCAATTTCAAAATTTACCTCGCAAATGTATCGGCATATTACGAAAATTGGCAGATGACAATAATTTACGTATAAAGACCGATTATTGAAGAAAGATTACATTGCCGCAATTAAAGCTTCTATCAACCGGAATTATTCCGCGAAATAGACGTACGCGGCGTAAAGTGACTCCAAGACAACTATCGAAATTGGGATTAATACTGCGGATTTTTTATTACGCATAGGAAAGACATCGAAAAAATGGCATTGAAACAATCGAAGGAAATTGGCACTTATCGTTTCCAAACGGCGATTAAAGTCCGATTTAAAAAGGATCGGCCAGAACAGAAAGATGTCGTTACGGCAGAATTTACTTTCTGGTCAAACGTTACAACGGTGCATTTTGAATCAGACGTTGAAAATAGGTTGGAAGAACAGAAACAAAAGCTTTTAGAATTGATAAATTTGTCAATAAGGGATACGGCTGGCTACTCAATGAAATTATTACTTTTTATCTCAATGTAATAAAATAAAGCCCACAAGGCGGCACTTACATCAAATTGCCTGAGTGTATCGAAAATAAGAAGCCGTAATAAACGTTAAAAACCAAGACTGCGAACGCATACGTTGGGCAATATGTATAACCGTCGACGCTCCATACTTTATCCCTTTTTAGTGACTTTTGGCATGCCATACTACGGTCGTAAAGTTCACGATGCAATGTATAACGTTTTAGCGGGCCGCCGTCCATGTGATTGCCAGCATCAGCATACAGACTTTCTGTCCACCTCGCTCTGATCTATTCCCAGAAGGTGATATCTATAAACGAATAAGTACATTCTAGATCTGCAGTTTTTGACCATCCATTGTATACTGAAGTAGAGAAGAATTTTTGGGGTCTGTCTTCGATAAACGGCACAGTGGTAAGCGTGTATTACTTTGGTTCATGTATAGCATTTAGGGCCTACAAGTACTTGTAGTCTTACCGTTACGTGTACTGTACACTACATGTTTCCAGCTAGTTTTATAAACACTGACTGTGTCAACGTTAGCTGCGTGATAAACTTTCAGATGTTTATTGTATCGCAACTTAACTCATCTATTCATTTCATTACTTGAATATTATGCATGTGAGTACAAATAATTAATACATGTACATGCAGTTTGGGCGGAAATAGTAAGGATTTGTCCCCGAGTTTGACAATATCTTCAGGTTTGCAATTTGGACCAGTCACATGTATCTTCACATGACATTTACTAGGGCTTACCAATTGTAATGTTGATGTGTTTTCTGACATGCATATTTTCTGTATTTGTTTACCTGTAGTTCTTACGGCATTCGAAGTGGGAACTTCTGCTTTGAACCAGAGGTCAGAAGTAAATAAAACTTGAAAGACATGCCGGTCCAAGAACGCGTTGAATGTAATTCCATCAATTGTCGGAGACAGGCACAATGTGCACAGCTTTGGAATTATATTCAGATAAAGTCAAACTTAAAATAAAAAAAAATCCATGTTATGGAATGGAACTCGACAGAGCAACAACTTACAATCCAAATGAATTAGATTTCACGGGCAAAGACTTTCCCACGCAAAAGAACCAAATTCCTAAAATCTAAGCACAAAATAATTTTTCGATTAATTTATATGGCTATAATCGGGAAAAGGCACGTTTCCCACTTTGTATCTATCTAAAAACGTTTCAACAGATAGACATATAGGCATATTATTATCCGACAACTTGCATATTCAAAACTATTGTTAGATTAAAAACAAATCGAGACTCATTTCAAACTTGGTGAGCACCCACGGCCACGCCATTTATGAATGTCACAAATGCCAATCTATTTTTACAAAGCCGAAAAATTAGCCAGGCATCAAGAAGATTGTCTAGTACTAGACGTGCCTGTTACTAAAGTAGTACTACCGCCAGAAAACGACAATATAATAACTAATACACTCTAGATGATAATCGTTCCTGCATTTTACCAAAAAATCACACCACTGTATGGCAGTCAATGCCACTTGTCCCATCATTTGAAAGTAATACTGGTGACTAGTTTTCAGTCTGTAAGTTCCATTATTGGCTCTTCTTAATTACGCACATTCACCTAAGTTTTCTTTGTCTGGATATTTAATTTCTAACAACCCAAAGGGAGGCGTGGTATTTGGGTCAAAGACTTTGCGGTCAGGAGATGTTCCAAGATGAGGGGCAGAGGGATTTACAACAAAACCACATAAATACACATTGTTCCCTGTTACATCTGAGTACAGCTTGGCAGCTTCTGGCTCATGTTCGATGCCAAATTTCATGGCTGCTGTTTGGATGTCACATTTTTTTCAACATTCTGGTTGCAAGACTTTCGTGATCAGCCTTTCTGGCGCAGACTTGTTTGAAGACTGATGAAGTGAGTCTGTGTTTGCGAGCATCGTGCCAGGTTTTGTTGTGGCTCTGTTGTCGGGTTTCAGCCTCGGGCTCTTTTGCAGTTTCAGGTGTTACATGAAGGCCTAAGAACATGTCCTGCTCAGCATGCTGAAGTACAGCATGGTAAGTTGCTGGTTGGTTGGGAGTTGGAAAGTCAGGAAATGTTGAATGAAGAGAATAGTGTATGATATTTCCAGGAGTGTTGTTGACCCTCTGCTAGTAGGATAAAACTGACCCCTGAGGCACAGGTCCGAAGTTTTATTCACAGGAAGGAGGAAATGAGGTGGTCGGTAGCACCTTCAATATCTGTGCATCACTCTGAATGATACCAAGCTGTTGAACAAGTTGTGAGGTAAAAGTAGCACTAGGTATTGACTGTGGCACAGGACAGTATACCTTAGGGAGAATTCCTTCTGACACTTTTGGTGGCCTTGCACTCAGGTTTTACTTTGTTTATCCGGAGAGCATCAACCTGCTTGGGAGCCTAGCCCTCTGTCCCATGTGGAATATGCCAAGTTTGTGGCAGAGATGCCTTGCTCTGAATAGGAGGCACAGCCTGTAATCCCAATTTCAGAAAATGACAGAGCAGGAACAGTAATCCACTGCTGTGGCTGCAATGGCCATTACCTGCTTTAAACTAACGCTGAGATGTCCTTACAGTTACTGATTGTTTTGTCACCGTGACCTGGTGAATATATACATGCACATGTGTAAACAAACCATAAAATCTTATTTTGTGGGTCAACTATTATTTGCATGTGTAAACAACCGAAAAAAGTAAAACCCAAACAACCAGCAACCTCACCCCATAAAACTGGTCCCAATGTATCATGCATCTTTTTGGAGCTCATCTAAAAATTCAAAGTACTGTCATGGCCAACATTACAGCACCCATTACGTGACTGTCATGTGTTATTATCAAAGAACTGTCTGGTTTCCTTAATAAAAACATTTTAAATGTAATAAACCTTGGCTGTAGGAACCAATCAATAAACAAGTTTAACTTTTTCCTTCAAAAATCATCCAAAACCTCACTTCAATTTAAAGAAAATGAAATCAAACGAAACAGCAGAACAATTTAAAAAGTAAACAAACAAATCTAGATTCAGAAGCAAATACAATATATGTTCAACTATATCCTTTATTAAGTACTGCTGACTCAACTGAACTGTAAAGTAAGAAGAAAACTGTAAAAAAGTAACCGAACAAATCAAACCGCTTAAAAAATATTGATTGAACAGGGGTAATAATGGAAAGCACACTGATCTTAGTTAAAAGTACAATAGACATGTACATGTAAGAGCCCCGTCTTATTATTAGTAGTAGGAGCAGTATTAAAACACTGGTAAGAAAGTACATGGAAATGAACCCATTCAAAATACAAAGTTAACAGGATGCCTCAAAATTGGCGGTCAAAACCTGAAAGCAATCTTTCACTACTTTTTACAAACCCTCAGACTGTAAGGGGGATTGTTTGTCCGCATTGAGGGATAGGCTCGTGCACGAATTTTACACTCATCACTGTCATCCTTCACCTGAACAATACTTCAATTAAATACAAAATACTAAAAGAGGGAGAAATGATCTGTAGTGATAACCACTTGTCAATTTACTATTTTTTTAACTTTAATCGGTAGGAAAATCACTGGGAATAAATATTTGCTTCAGTGTATAAACTTTATTTCATATTTTGTTTTTCTCACCAAGCAAAATGTGTTGCCTTTGACTTTGTACGTCTATTGTCGCTTGCTCGATTAAATCAAATTCAGTATCACAACCGTTTACAGTTGACCACGCCGCGTGAGCCGCTACTAATTTAGCGTATTCGAACCGACTGGCAAGAGTTAGATCCATTTTGGAAATACCGATCAAAGGCAGAATTTTTTCAGAATTTTCGGAAGGCAGGCCTGTTTTGTGGAATTTGAGCCCTTTCGGGCCGTTTTGTGAAATTGGGCCGTTTGACGAATGGGGCCCGCTTTGGCCGAATTTGGGCCGGATTTGGCGTTTTCGGAGGTTAATTGGTTAATTATTTTTTGAAAAATGTCGATGAGGTATAGGAGGGTTTTTCGATTTGGGTTAATCTTGGATTTTTGGGGGGTCAAAAAGGGTCAGGTACGTATAGGGCGTTTTTCATTTTGCGGCAGAATCAGCATATCCCTACTACTGGCAGCCATTTCATTGAATGAATTTTCTTTCATTGCAAAAAAAGTGAGGCATTCAATGATAGCTGTACTTTTTTTAAACAGTGCTTGAAAAACACTCAACACTCGAACTAACGACTTGTAAACAGTACTTCTATTAGTAATAGTTTGTGGTTTCTTTTCCGCACTTTCAATATACATGCATATTGATAATTTACAAGTGCATAGAAATCGTTTCCAATCTATTTCATTACTTTTTTTATTAGAAAAATCCAATTTTCTCTATACACCACCATCTATAAGACAAGCATGCGTAACGCTATAAAGTGCATTAACCGTTTGGCTATAAAACAAGCTATGGTTTCTAATACACTGTATGGATGGTTACCTTACACAGGACGGAAAAATTCAAGGCACAATGTCGACAGTTCACCACTCTGGTTACGGTGATTAATATTCAAACTGATGTTGTGTGAACTTTTTTATCCAACAGTTTTGGTTACGATATCCACCTGACCCACCTCATTGAGCGAAAGCCTTGGTGCACCGTTATTTCAAGGCTTACCGTTACCCAATCTTCTGAAGCCTATCACTGGTGTATCATTACACGCTGGAGACTCAATTTGTGAGACAAACCCTCATGATGGTTGTCCAGTGCAGTTCAGGTTGTGCTCACGCAGGCTGGTATGCCGCCCTCTGTGTCCATGTCGACTGGCTGCTGTGGACAGGACTCCTCAAAAGTCTCGGGGTCATGCTGCCAACGCTTCAAGAGCAATTCACAGCAGACACGTGGATGATTGGTGGATTGATAGCGACTATTACTGCCGTTGGCAGTTTTGCAGGTGCATACATACGCTTTAGGTCAATTTACTAGTTTTAACTATAACTTATAAAACCTACTTTCCATATTGACTTAAGAGAAACGCGGGAATTAATCACACTTGTGTACTTTTGAGGCTTGCGTTGCATACACGATGCGTTCATTGGTTTCACTTTCACGGACACAAAAACCGACTCCAGTTGTAACACATACGTGCGTTGCGTTTGGTCGTCAAAATCGCCCCGGGAGTGATTTTGACGAATAGTAAACGCTTGGTGCAAGTGTTGACGCACATACGGAAAGGCACCTTCGACAGGCTGTTCTTTACGTAGGTCCCAGGCACAGGTTTTTTATTTTTTTTCTACCAATAGTCAGTCATGTTGTGACTGGAAGTAAGAACAACACACACGAACACAAATAGATACCTGTACTAAGCACCATTACAATTTGCTCATTCCATGTTTTATACCGATGAAATAAACAGTGCATTTTGAGGTACCAAAAACGTTGTTCGACAACCAAGGATAAACTTACTGAAAACCCTTGCTTCCCATAACGAGCAAATGGAAAAACACGTGTGTGAAACAAACGACGCCTTATCTATGGGTTTGTGACACGAGGTTTTTAATGGGGCAGATTGACAACAGTCCTATGGTTTTGGAAATCCGACTGTCTCTATTTAAAAAGCATTTACTTATCCCCAGCAGAGTGCAAAGTCTGGACCGACCTTGGAATCAAAATGGCTTCAATCTAAACTATAATTAGAGGGGACACAAATTCCTCTAATTATAAGAATCTTTGTGTACAAACACTATATTTAATTAATATAAATTGGAAATGGGCCCAGATTTCAACCTGTTACGTCCAGGACTGACCTACATACTACTATACTACTAAACATGTAATGACGGATACCCTTCCCCTTTGGTTAAATTAAATCGTTTGCTGTTGGTTTACAACACGCAGCGTTACGTGAACACAGTAGGGCGTTGGTTTTAACGACGTCCAGTCGAACGATTCGTTGAAGCCATTACTGCGGTGTCCGCATCACTCAGTCGCGCATTCCTAAGCTTGACGAGCGCGTGATGTTGGTTAGCAGTGCGCTCCCATTTGCTGATGAGGAAGCATTCAATGTGCATATTTTTTCTTTACACAAATGGGCACAACATAGTTATAAATCCTGCAGGTATGTTTCAGAGGGAAATTATTCACTGCGCATGTCCAGTTTTAGGGTCATTTGAATGCGTAATGAGGAACATGGCAATTCGTGCCAGGGAAACAGTTGCCTCATTTCATGAAATTTACGTCTTTTTCATCTTTTGAAATAAACATTCCTGCCCAAAATATTTTCATGGCAAGATAAGGCCTTATCCTAACGTGTTTTCTGAAAATAAAATTGAGAAATAGTACCAAAGTGGTCAAAACTAGTGATTTTTGTGAAAAACTCTTTTCGTAAGCGGTAGTTTCAAGTTGACGTTTTGATGCATTTGTTACGTTTTCGAAGGCTCAAAACAAAAAAATTCCAATTTTTCCTGAAGTTTTCAAAAATGGGCTATGGTGGAGAGAGGTGTGAAGGTGTTAGATTTGATAACGGTTTTCCGCTAGATTCTTTTCTTTTCCCGACCGGACGCGACCTGGCACCGATTCCGTTCATCCCGCATAATCTTACGGCCTTGCGAGCCTAAGAATTCAATGACTCGGGAACGAAAGACGAACACAAAAGTACATGAAGTTAACATGAACTTTATTAATGAAACTGATGTCTATCTGTCATTATAAAATTACCAGGAAAATGTTAAAATTCACGGTATACATCCCCAGGTTTACATGTAGTACACATGCACGAACCACATGAACATGTACACCGGCTCCGTCGAAAATTTCCATGTACGTGTACATTTACGCCGCGGTATGCATGAAACAGGCCGCAGTGTACCCTGCACGGTATGTGGTGGATCGGTTTTATGCGTGTAAAACACGTATATATCGCGCTGTGCAGAAGTTAAATCACGAAAATAGAACAAAAAGATCTATCTACATAGAACGGATTGTATTGTGTAGTTGGAATTCTGGCCTGTCGTATGCAGTGTCTCACTTTTCTGGGGAAGCTTCTAGAATTGAAAAAGTTAGTGGGAAAAAAAAGATGACCAGAGAAAGAGAAGTGATCGATTGAAACTGGACATGATTTATCATCTTAGCAACCACGTTGAGGCTAAAATTTCATAAGTGTGTAGCATCTCTTTTCATGATTCTGTAGTGTTTATTCGGCTTAAGCCTTCCAGAGCACATACAAAGAGTTTCAATGCGATCGTTCGTTAACTTTGTGCAAACGAAGTCTTCAAAACAAGAAGGCTCAACAGAGGATCGGCAAGTTGCTAAGGACATTTCCGTATGGTTCACAAGGGTCCGGTCGAGTAACCGCAGCGCACGGTCGAAGTCGTTAATTTCACGTTGAATTGAGTTGAAACATGTGTTTGACTCTTGTCACGGGATCGGTCTATACAGGAGGGTGCAACAAGATGTACAGTACATGAAAAAGTCACACGATGTACAGTGCAGCTTTGCACCTAAGACGCTTTTCAAACTCTTGGCATACAATTTTCCACTATTTTGACATTCACGTGAAGACATGTGCTAATAGCGTTGTCATCAAATCCAATGTAGGTCTGTTATCGAAACTGCTGGATGTATTGTTTGGTACCCGCTTCGTGGTGACAGTCTGCGGATTCCTCTTAGGGGCGTCTGTTATCATCTCGTCTTTCTCTACCAGCGCTTTTCAGATTACGCTCGTCCTATGCTTAATCGCTGGTAAGTAAATCTTTTAATTCCGACTAATATAGGTTTTCTCGGCCAATTTTGGAAAATGTGCGATCAAGTTTGTAAAAAAACAAAAAATCAAGTTAGGGTAGATTTTGAAAACGACTTAAAACCTGGTTTCATTTTCGCAAGAACAAACACTCGACTTCGTTTTGCGTACTTCCAATAAATGAATGTGCATTAAATTTCATTAAAGAGGTTTCAGATACGTGAGGCTGGGATTTCGGATTGACGTATTCCTTGCCAATTACAACAAATGTGCATTCTTATTAGCCGAAAATCTATTTTTTACTGTGTCCCTTCGGGAGTATTCATTTTCATTTGCTAAAATTTAAAATCGTAGAACATACGTTAATTTCATCAGAAAATTGTAATAACTAAATCAGTGCAAAGTTAAACACACATATTTATCTGAAGATAAGTTATTATCAATTTACTGTCCCAAGGCTCTGTCATTCAAAAATGTGTACAATCTTGGTATTCATAAAAACAAACCTGACATCAGAGTATTGTTTCAGAGTGTTAATAATTAGAGAGGGAACTAGATATGCTGATTTTCAAAGACAATGCAAGCAGCTATTTGCGCATATATATTTTAACTTATCTTATGAAGTACGGCAAAGTTTAATATAAAAGGAATAATTCGTGATCTAGAAACAAGGTGGGAGGCAGTGTCAACATCGGTCCGTCTGATATCAATAAAAATTTATGATCACGAAACTCCACTGCCATGGATTCCTTTTCCAAAAATATAACGATAAAACTTCCAGGAAACACTTTTAGAGGACATTCTTTCCGTTTACTCTATTATTTCACGGCAATAGCTGCCCATAAATATAACGTTGCTGTTATCATGTAGATCGGCAACGATTATGGAGTTCACACAACATATTTGTGGCTAACGTTTGCAGCCGCTGTTGCGTGCTTTTTTTTCAGAGCCGTGTTTCTCGAAAAATAGTTTTGACCACAGAGATGTTTCCCGTCGTCTTTTTCGCGTCGTCTTTTCGAATTGGGGAGGCCTACGAGTATAAACGTGGTATTACTGGAAGCTCATTCGTTTCTCTTTATTCTCATATGTGTAACTAAAAGTCATCAATGGGGATCTTTCCTCATTATGCCATGGCAGGTCACAATTGTACTTGTAATCTCATGTCACGTGACCAATGAGGATGTTGTTATGACAATTGTGATCTGGAACCCTCTTTACATGATGGAGTATGCGTGTGCCCAAACATGAATCAGTTAGATTGACCAGAGTTCCGACGTTGGGCTGTAGAAAACGTGTACATCCCTATATGGAAAAATTAAATATTTAAATATCAATACAAAACAAGGAGATGACGTCATTAATTTGGCATTAATTTTGCAGCAGGGTCTTGCCAGCTGTAACTTTGATTATCGCCAAGTACCCAAAATCTTGCCTCGAAAATGTGTACAAGTCAATAGGCTGAAATAGATTAATTTCATAATTAATAATTAATCCCTTGATGACGTCATGAAGTTTGAACATTGCAAAGGGACTCAAGTGGTGCCAAGAAAAACTGTGTACAAAAGAAAGAGAGTTTGGGGAGAACAACCAAACAGAAAAAAAAGAAAGAAAAACTCTTGACAAAAAGAATGCCATTTTTGCAAAATGCGAAAAAGCCAAGACAAAAAAAGACCAACAAGAATGCCTTTTCCTCAAAAATGCGAAAAAGCCAAACAACAGGACAGAAAGAATGTCTTTTGGCAAAGTTGCAAAAAAGCACAAAAAAAGTGCAAAAGCAATGCTTTTTCGCAAAATGCGAAAAGGCCAATTAGGCCTACGTTGGGCACCAATTAGACCAAAACATATGCTTTGAAGTTACTGCCTGTTAGATTACATAATATTTTGTGCACAATCACAAGAAAAATGGATCTGAAGTGTAGAATTGGAGATCTGACAACATAATTATATGACCAAGGTTACACAAAGGATGACACCGCTTTGATAATAAATGCTATGTTACTCATTTACACTGTGTCTGTCATCACACTGTTGAAAAATAAAGTTTCTATGATTGAAACGCAGCACAGGTAGGAAGGTCCCCCATCGCCGGTGTTTATAGGTTTTAGGTTCCAGCGCCGGTGTTTATAGGTTTTCTGCAATAATCGATAGTTTCCAATGACAGCATGAATGGTTTATTTCAATCATGAATATTCAACATTAACCAATCAACCAACCGCTTCTAAAAATGCAACTCCTGTTTAGTACACAAACGATTTTTAATCCTTGACAAGGCATATCTTAAATAACACACAGGCAAAATCGCCTGCATATTTTGTGAAATAGCTGAGTTCAAATTAAGATGAATGCAAGATTACAGAAGTGCATTCAATTTCCCGCAAAAATTAACGACAACATACTAAACCAGTGCAATATAAGGTCATTGAACGCTGACTCCATACAACTGAATGTTCCCTACTTGAAATTGGATTTCTTTATTTGTTAAATAGAAACACGAATGCTGCTATTGCTAATCCTTTCACACATTTCCCAACATTAGCTATGAAGACCTATAATAAGAAAGCTGATCAGAATTGATTCAGTGCCCACTTGTCGCTCATCTACGTGTATATTGACAAGCAGCTGTTTCGAAATGAATTAAATTGCGCAAGCACATTCTCAAAAAGGTTATCTCCAAAATGCCTAGCGGCAAGAGGACTTTCTTCGGAATGACAGAATTTTTGACCTAACCAAGGTCTTTGTAGGGTGTTGCGCTTTGATCTGAGGGTTGGGGCTCAGTATTGACAATATATTTATGAGCTTCGTTTTAATATGCAGGGCCTGGTTTGGTGATCCCCAGTATTTTATCGAGAGCCATGACGGGCCGTTATTTCACTACAAACTATGCAACGGTGAATGGGATTGCGACCACAGGAGACTCATTGGGCTTGATCTTTGCTCCGTTGACTCAAGTGCTTTTAGACACCTACGGCTGGCGAGGTGCCTTGCTACTGCTTGGGGCTATCAGCATGCATCTTGGTGTGTGTGGCTTCCTGCTGGGACCTCAGCCACCATCTGCAGTGGCCCAGGACGACTATCTGCTAATAAACTCAAGTGAAGAGGAGCAACCAAAACCAAACATCTATGATAACAAGACAAAATCCCCACTCCGCATCCTGAAGGACGCTGTTAAGGCTCAACGGGACCTTTTGGGCTGCACGGTATGCGGCCACGCTGCATTCTGGATAGTGGCCCATGTCTACGTCGTCCATACCTTCGTCGCCACCCTGTGGCTGATATACTTCGTCCCTTATGCCGAGTCGAAAGGTTTCTCTGGGTACGAGGCAGTGACATTCACCACGGCCGCAGCGATTGCGAACCTGGTTTCAAGGATTCTTGTCGCGTCAATGGTGGACCGAGGCTGGCTGAAGCTACGATTGACCTTGCTAATTTCAATGATTACTTGCGGCATTGCTCTGTTCACCCTTCCCTGGGTGCATTCCTATTGGTTGATGATTGGCAACACTGTCATCTCCCACAGCTGCTTTGGGGCAAGGGCGTCACTTTATGACATTTACACGCGGGAACTGGTGGGAGCCGAAGAACTGGTGTCCGCTTTCAGTTGGATGGATCTGCTGGTCGCTATTATTCAAATCGCTTTAGGATTCCTCCCTGGTAAGGAATACTTGAATACTTACGTGGCTTTTGCTTCTTTGAGAATGAGTTTAAACATAGCAAGTACTTTGTGACGTTGTTTGGGAAATGTAACGGGTGACGGAGAAGAAAAAAAAAACAGTTCTCTGGCAGGACAGACAGCTGAGTAACCGATCTTGCCCTTTTTTCCCAGGTTGGATATTCGACCAGACTGGAAGCTATGATACTGCTTTCATCATCTTGGGGTTAATCTCCCTTTTGCCGTTGGTATCACTGCTCGTGGAAAATGTAATCAACCAACGGAAGAGCTAATGCCATCAATGAATAATCTCAATACCAGCACACTGTCGTAGAAGTTGGTACCTTAATACTTCTACACAAACACCCCTTGCACAAGGGGTTTGTGCAGAAACCCTGTCAGACCGCACGTATCTACTCCTAACCACGTTCAATTAACTCGGCAGGGGAGTTCAGACTCAGTGACTGCTGAAACCGCAGGGTATGCTGAACACACTATACAGTACATGTGTTTATGCATGCTCACAGTGCACATTGATTATGTCGGTGACCAGGATGGTATCAGAAGGCCGTTTCAACCTCTTCTCGTTTTAACCCTCCACTTTTCTGTCGGTTGTAAAAAAAAGTAAATGCATGATGTTTCGTCATGGGTGTGGACAGTTACTGTTAAATAAATTTTTGCCAACATTTTCACCAGCTTGATTGCCCCAACCTTGTTTATCACAACTCATCCTGTTTGTTTTCGTTTAGTTGTATTTATAAATTTACAAACCGTGATCACAGAAATTTATGAACATTATAATGCCAACTTTATTAGTTCCTTATCTCATTATGTTGTATACTTTAAGCTTCAACAAAAGCTTTTTCCTTTGTGGAATTCGCTCACTTTGGAAAGGGTTACAGTTTGCGACAATGATCTAAGCTTCATGACTGTCTTTCGTGTTATTGAGTTCAGCTGGGAAAGACCTATAGCGGATCAATGGGCATAATAATTGTTTGAAAATGTCATTACTTATGATGGACGACTGGAATTACTGGTGTAATAATTTCGATACGGAGCCCATAAATGGATCAACACTCACATTCTTTGATCAAGATCGAAGACGACGCAAAAAAAAAAGGTTGGAACCATTTGACACTTTGAGATCAAGGACTTGTTGCAAGGGAAATGATTTTTTTTTATTTAGGCAAGGAGAACGCCAAAGACGAGCAATATTAAACAGCCTTTCTAAGTTTGTTGTTTGGAGGTAATGCCCTCCGGAATGATAGCAGCGTTGCAGGGTCAGAAGACGTTAAACTATGCTGTAAAATCAAGATGTATACGTCTTCTTTCATTTTCAAATGAGCCAGAAGGTAGAGACTTTTATAGCGACCACGAGACAGGCCTATGAATGAAGCCGAAAATTACACTGAAATGAAACTGATCAGCTGGTCACCTCCAGACAGGAGAAGCACGTGATGGTGAGCAGGCCGCAAGAGAATTCCCTGGCAACATTCCCCTGCTTGCAGAAATAGAACATAATCCAGCCATTCTTGACAGCTACAGAGTTCCAAGTTGGAAACGGTGCACTTCCACATCACATCAGAAAGCGAGGCGCAGAGAGGAAAAGCAACAAGTCATTGCATAAGACAGTTACAAGTATTGAAAAAAAGATGTAACAACCCAGATCCCCGAAATTTTGACTGCCGATCCAGAGAAATTGCCAAAAGATTACGGCAGCAGAGGGAGAGTGTCATGGGCATTGCACGCGATATTAATTTTGGTGAGAAAGAATATTTCTTTACGACGTATGGCTTTGACTGTAGCCTGCAGAAAGGGGAAATAAATGAAAACGTGGCTGCTTGGAATGGCCTTCACGAAAGGCGACATAATTTCTATTTTGAAGATGATAGAATCGAGAGATGGATTTTCTCTGTATGATGACATTGTCCAGGTTAACTCTGCACGGCATTTCCATGTTTCCATGGAAATAATGGAGCATCTCCAACAACTATTGCCTGGTTTCTTTGCTCCTAGAAGACAAACTGCCACTGTGAAAGTTGAGATGAATGCAGAGTTAGCTATTCTTCATCCTAAGCACAGAGGCAGTGTTGCATCGTGTTTCAAACTTATGTACTGATTGGAGGTTTGAGTATTGAGAGGACACGCTAGAACAGTTTTGTGTCGCAAATAAAGATATGCTAAGCCTGTAAAACAACGCAGGATAATAAAAGCATGCGTATAAATGGAAAAATATGCCAAGGGATACGACCCAACATGCGTCGGTGAATTCAAACAATACTACTTATTAATTCCCCACGTGACTGATCGTGTTCATGTACGGTGGTATTGTTTGATGGTGAATAATAAATTAATAAATAGGAGTGGGTTTCGGCTCGGTAATTTAAAACCCACGCTTTCTTCAATAGAATCCCTTAGGCCTATTTCGTGGGATGGACTGTGTACAAACATAAGGATAACAAAAGAAAAATGCTGAAATTAAAATTTCAATGAATGGAAACCGAATATCAGGAGTTGTACAATAGGCAGGCTCTCATACATGTGATGAATGAGAGCTTGAGATGTCAAAATGTAACAAATTTGAATGCCAGTTTTAGTCCTAGTCCTTTGTAATTACAGTCTTCAATCGTCATTGTAAGATCCCAATGGAGTGATTTTCTTGCAGCTCTGTGAATAAAATAAGTCCCTTTTAAATTAAAGCTTATTTAATAAAATTTTGGACCCTTCTTTAAAACCTTTGACTATACAAATACATAGTTAGGGGACGAATAACTGAGGCCCAGGCAGCTTTATAGAATTTATGTCTCCAGCAGATTTCAATAATTTGGGTATGGCAGAAACAGACCCTTTAGACGGCCTTTTGCGGCTTTTAGATAATTGATACAAGAAAAAATTCACTCATAGTCCAATCCACGAGACGTGGGTTTGATTCTTTTTTTCCATGCAATGTACCGGTAGATAGACGGTTATTTAAAAAGTCTGTTTCCTGGCGAATTTTTCTTTCTTTCTTAGTTTAAATTAATTTCTTTCTTTGCGTGGTAATTTGTTGATAATAATTTATCACTTGTACAACTCACCAACACAAGAAACGTGTTTTGCAATTAATGAACAAAATTAATGCCAGGCACGATTGTATCATCGACCAGTCATCCAAGGCTAATTAGTGAATCCGTTCTTGTTTCAGTATGATTGTTGATGTTTGCTATGAAACGGCTGCCAAAGACAGGGAAAGGAGTTTATACAGGAAAAGTGGCCATGTCTTGAAAAGAGTATATATTATAAATCAATGCCACACCATGTACTATTAGGGCAATGTTCATGATAAACATTGTACATAAAATAGTCAAACTCAGAATAGCACATTGAAAGCATTTTACAAATCAACTTTTTTGCTTATCACAAAAAGGGTGTGGGATGATTCCACGGCCCATCACCCCACCACCAAAGGTGGGGAGATACATACCCTACCCCCTCAGGATTTGTGTAAATGAGAAAAATAAATTATTGGCAACAGTTCTTTCCAACATTACTTAGTCTAAGGCCCGCCCCCAGGAAATGCTGTGTCAATACTATGGAGGTGACTGTACAACATTCTATGTTGACCGGTCATTGCTGTTATACCCATTTCACTTTGTTAACCAATCAACTATGGCGATTACCTGACCGCAAATAACGTGGGCTACTGCCCGTAGCAGCCTGCAAACCCCCCCCCCAGCTCTCGTTTTTAATGACAAAAACCGCAAAACCCATTATAAAGAGTAAGTTAGGACAGGATTAAGCATGGATTAAGGTACCAACCTTTACGACAGTGTGCTGGTAATGTGGTTGTGCCCAGATATGTTGATGGTGTTTGTTGTCGTATTGTTTTGATTTTAACCCATGAATAGGGGGGGGGAATTCCAAGGAAACGGTTGTGCAATGACCATTTACACAAGGTAGGTATGTGCAACTTCAGCTCAGAGCTGGTTCCAAGCGTGTTACGGCCGGTAAAGTATCAAAGTAGAAATTACATTAACATGTCGCTGGATTACGCGAACATACAACACCCATCACATATTTGATGAATAACGCTGATGTCACGCACGCCAAGCTGCAGTCAAAATCGCGTCTACTGCTCGTGGAAAGCAGTGCTTAAAGTTTCGTTTCTTTTAATTTTTGAGTGTTGTAGTTCAGAGTATTACCTTTTTTACGTATGGTACTGAAGGTATTTTATCTTGTACATTCTGAGAAAAGTATACAACAAAATTATTTGTTTAAATGGGATTATATTTTCCGTCGACTTTCATAGTGGATGGGGGGAACACATGTATGTATCAGCCATGTTATTAAAATATGTAAAAGTTATAAATGTCTGTTTAAAACCTTCATAAAAATAGAAAGTACATAACAGAACAGTACAATAGGACATTCTTGGGTGTTAAATCTCTGAAATATCCCTGCTATTGGTAGCACAAATAGTTTCCCAGTAGATGGCACTTAATACTATTGTCAGATATTTTCTCAGACGGTGACAAAAATATTGCTTCCAGGTTCTATCTTTTAATTAAAATGTTTTTAGCTGATTATATAAGTCCAAGACACAAAACGTTACTTCTGAATGTGTGACTCCGTCCTCAAAAAGGAAATAAACAATACTATTGAGCCGCTTTTGAGAGAAATGAACCACAGTTTTCTGAATATCTAATTGGTAATAAATGTAAACGGCAGTCACATTTTGAGAATGATGTCCTCAGTTACGCGTATTCCAAGGATTACCACAAAGACAATGAAACTGATTCGTTAAGAACTCTTACGGCAAAAAAGAAAATTCTAAAGCTGACTGAACTTTCTGCATGTATTTCTTTTCTCTTTAAAAGTGATAAAGACCAGATCGTCAAAAGAAACAAGTAAATTGAAACTTAAGAACAGTGTAGCATGGGAGCGAGTTTTCTTGAAAAAAGTCGGGAACAATCTATAATTGTGCATGGAACCGAGATGGTAGGTGTTCTTGCCATGGAGCCGGTTGCAGCTGCACATGCATGTTTAAAATGGTCCGTGGTACTATGAAGAAGTGGGTTTGGAGTAAACTTTCTTTTCAGTTTAAATCCATCAAAATAAGTGTTATTATTTATAGGGGGGGGTTCAAATGGGTGATTTCTTTTGAACGTTGGGTGTACGGCTTTTTGTGGCCGCAGAAACTACGAAGTTGTGTATTTCAGTGTAGGAAAACAGGATGCAATCGATTTTGTCAGAAATGAAGCTTGACTTTGGAAAGCTAAAAGTCAGAGTTAGTAACAAATCAATTTGTGCAAGTCCAAGTCAAGTCACAAATCAATTTTTGTAAGTCTAAGCCTAGTCACGGGTTATTTCGTCCAGTCACAACGAAGTCAAGACACAGGTCGTTTGATCACAGGCCAAGTCAAGCCAAGCCACAATTCAATTTGGTCCAAGCATACGCAAGTCACACTAGTCCTTTTATCTATAGGGGATCCATAGTTTAAACTTCCCGGCTATAACGTCTGGCCAATTTTTACCCCTTTCTGGCATTCCTGATATGTCCATTGCCAGAGCGCAGCGAGCGCTTGCTTGGCACCATGTTTCCAAACCGCAAGACCCCTTTGTACCCTATGCATCCTTAAACTTTGTATACTGAGGTATAAGAATTGAATATTCTTCATTTATTCGCGCTTGGTATATAATTCCATAACAACATCAAATTTAATGTTTGCCCAGTTGCTTGCATTACACTGTGTACCCTAATTGTACATGTTCTTTTATTGTCCTTAATGGATGCTTTCTTTTGGAGTTATATTTTGGAATAAATAGCCCTGATGTTTACAAGATTTGTGTTATGTTTGAATCGTTTTTATTGTGGCATTTGTACCAAAGCGTATTTTACGAGATTTCGTGATAACTCCCTGTGATCAAATACCGCATTTTATTCCCTATGAGCTTAGTTTTCCAGAATTAGTCCACGTTTTATTGGCAAATTTCCTACCAAGTCCTTGAAAACTAATTTATGAGATGGAGGATAATAAAATTACAAACTTTGCATAGATAACGGAACAGTGTTTCAAAATTTACCAAAACAAATTATTTACCATGGTAAAAGTAGGCTTAACATCACAGATTTTTCTGTCTCTATTTTATGGTCACAGCAATAATTTGTACGGTATTTAATTGCCAGCAAAATACTACATGTATTGCTAGGGCAATACTGGTTCCGCTTGTTTGGCTAAAATGGAGGCAGTAATCGGTCGCTTTTGGAATGTTTTGTATTATTCGCCTGACTCAGCGGCGACGATCCTTGTACACTTTGAAGTGACAGAGTTGCAACTTACTCTTTTTGAGTTCCTCCTCAATGTTTTGTCCACATACAAGTCAGGTTGCATTATGTGTGATTTGAAGCAACAGCCTAGTCAGGATTCTAAGATCTTCCATATTCCTCAATCTGCGAAACAAACCACACAAGAAGATTGAGGATATTTTTTCTGACCAGGTGTGGAAAAGACTATGGTAAATTATTATTATTAAAGGTAAAAAAAATAAAGAAAGGACAGAAGCAAATGAATTAATACCAATTGACAAAGAGGGCATCTGGTCTTTAGCTTAGCTTGGAAAACAGCTTCCCAGTTTAAACTTGAATGGGCGCCATCAAGATCATGATGGAGATCCCCGCCAAGCAGGAAACTCCGATCTCTAGCCAGCACAAGACGATCATCACAGTCAGCTGGATTGGTGCTGTCCACAAGTAAGTTATGAACAAAAAGACCTGTCAAACAGAAACATTATATAGATTCGGACAGAATAGATATTACAAGAATAAGCTGAAACAATATGTGACCTGTCACAACAAAATGAGAGTAAAGTCGAATCTCGTTCTTTCCTATTTTGAGGGTTAAAGTGGAAGTCATTTTTTTCGGTTTTGTTTTATTTGGAAAGAGCAGCCGGTCTCCTGTATAATTCCAAATATTCTGCTGGATCGTATGTTGGCAATGGTCATGTTCTAAGCAATCTTGACGACAGCATTATTGGTCTGAAATAGTGGAAATACGCCGGGAACAAAGATGCAGAGCTGCCAGAAATAAAATGCGACTTAGTCACCCAATACTTTTACCCAAATTGTTCCATGTAAATACCACTGGAAAGACGTTTTATGCTGAGTTCAAAAACAGCAATAAATCAGTGTTTGACAATTCGGACTTTCAGCTCATTTGGCGGTGACAGGTCACATATGGGAAAGCAAAACAGTAAGTTTAAAAAGACTCATTGCTAGAAAAACAATCCTGCATGCGTACATTAATATTAACGACGAACAACAGTAAGCACATGCGCAAATCCGCGTAAAGCCGCATTGATAGGGCAGACCTCGCAGGCATGTCCGAATGACCTCTTATGCGCGGTTGGAGTACCGAATTGGTTCATATTAATTAAGGACTGAAATTACAAACTGACTTGAGGGGGACATTACTCGTGACACTCTGTTTGCTAGTGCACCTCTGACTTGGCATGGGCAACCGATGAAACATTTCCCATACTTGCCTGATCAAATCTGTTGACGTCATTGGACAGGATGTTCACTAGCTGACCAACTGCTGTTTCTCCAAGAGCAGGGTAATTGCTGACTTTTAGGGCCTTCAAAACATGCAACATGCATTTTATGGGGGCAGTATATCTGATAAAGATATACATCTGTGTAATGTTTATGAAATTCATGCAGAGTCTCACATCAGAATGGTATATTAATAGCTTTTAGAAATGAAATTGCTTTTCTTTTTTTTGATATTACAAACATTAGTCGTTGGGAAATCCTGAAAATACTTCACAATCCACTTTAATTTGTATGCTCGTCACAAAAGAAGTGGGGAAGGGAATATTTACCCCCCTCCCGGATTTACGCCCATACTTGACACTCCGTGCACTATCAGTTAGTCTCATGCAGGTCTATGCTTTTTTATATTCCCCGCTTAATTTGACTTGTTAGGACATAGGCCTATATGGCCTATTATCAACTTTTAATGGCGGCCTCTGGGCGACGGTCAACACCTGTAGGGAAAGTGTAATCTTCCCCTGATTTGTCGCAAGAAGTGATTGTATGGTTTGTAGATACCAGATTTGGAACTATGAAAGACTCTCGGTAAAGCCGCCTACAAAGAAAAATCGACAAAAATGGCGACAGATCGATAATCCACTCTCAATCAAACACAGGCACAATCGATTTGTTTGCAGTAATCGGTGGAGGGCGCTATGCGCTCAGCCAATTGTAAATAATGTAAATATTTTAGGGCCTAGGTGGTGCGAAGACACAGCGGACACACTACTCGCTTAGTCCAAGCGCTTATTTTTTCGTCTTTCTGGAATAATAACTGTTGACAAAGATAGCGATAAACAAGGTGTAATGTGTGAAACTCTGGACCTTGTGCACTGAAGCGGAGGAGACAACGAGTATTTTTCCATCCTGAAAATGTGAAATGATGCGGCATATGAATTAATGATGGCTCTGTCACCGCAGGAACGAACATGGGTGCAGTTGCAAGAGAAGTAAGGTCATCAATGGTCGTCGTTTAATTTGTCATGGTCATCATGGCGTCGTTGTCATAGAAACTGTTACGAGCCTTGAGAAGGCTTGTCTTCAAGAAGGCGTGTGTTTTATGGTTTTCATGATCACCACGACCTTGTTTACATGTAGGACGGGTTGAGCTAAATGTTGTGTTTAGTAATAATACTGTGAACGGCCTACTGTACATGATGGATCATCTGATCGTGGTGGAATGTGATTTCCCAACGAAAAAACAGAAAGGCAACTCGCCTGGGTGTGATTTTGTTGGTACCTGTAAGGTCAAAGATTGTCCAGTATCACATCCACACCACCAAAATCACAATTGAGCCAGAAATCACATCCAGGAAAGCCCAAAATCACATTGTGATTAAATGGTTTTTTGGTGTTGGCAATGCATTATGGGTTTGGATGATGACAAACATGCAATGCATTTTATGCACAATCCTATGGGAGAAGCTAGTGTACCTGCGAAAGGTTAATCATTTCCATTTTATTGTATACACCAATTCAAGCTGTGCTCTTCTGACACAGTGAATGATTTAGAATGGAGATACATGAATGTACAAACTTCAAAGTTTAAAGCTTGGCAGAAAAGGACAATTCAGAGAATCTCTTCCAACGATGCCAATTTTTGTCCTGCACCATGCTTTGACCATGGAGGAAGTGTTCCTTCCTCCATGCTTTGACTAAGATCGTGAATAGGAATGCTGCAGTAGGCTTATTGTCCAATCAGACTCACAACTTGTAGCTCATTCATGCCACATTGACCTGTCATTTTATTTTCAGCCTGTAGAGTGACCGATGCCCTTTTTTTTATAATAGAGACAGTTATAGGCCTAAGGGTGATTTCTTCTCACAAACATATGAAAACCTATCTGAAAATAGTTCTGGTAATCTGATAATCGCATGCATCTGTGAGTTGATGAGCAGATCCATAAAAAATGCCCAGTAGAAAACTGTAAATTAATTGCTGACTGGTTCACTGCCCCCTATAGAGTTGTGCATAAAATGCATGGCTTATTTGTCTCCAAACCAATAATGCATTGCGAACGTCGAAAAAGTTTATTAGACTTCAACAACATACATGTAATCCTGTCGTTTCTGGCTTGGATGTCATCTCAGATAAACTCTGCCAAATCACATTCTGGGTTCAATATTTCATTCACCCTAGTCACCTTTCCAATTTGTACAGAAATCACGTCCATGCCATTCACAGTGTTAACAATGGCCCTGTTGTTACTCCATACATGTGCATGTAACATGAATTTCAGGGGAGAATCAATAGGCCTAGGCGGTATGTTCACAATCACAGTTATGGCTCCGTAAGTTACTAGGCCGTAAACAAATACATAGGGCCCTGTTTACCAGTCTACATGTACATGTATGTACACGTACAGGTGCATACGTGTACATGTACATGAAGTGTTTCGCTTTGGGGTACTTAACACACTTGTGCATGTTTTCAAATCCTGTACAGTGTGTAACTTTAGTGACTCATGTTTTCAGATTTCCATGACTTACATGTGGCAGAGCAAATTTTGGATTTGACCATCCCCTTCCCCGCAGTCCCCGGCACAAATTGATGCCAAGTGGTTCCACCACTGAACTTTGTGTTGGTGTTTGCATCACCATTTGCTATCATTATCTTGTGGATCAGCTTCCGGTATCCACAAGCTTGCTGAATCCACGCGTACAGTAGTTTTTGTTTGAGTCATCATGGAGGAAATGCCAGGTTAATGGAAGCGTATTTTTGATGAGTTCTTGTCAGGTCACAAGTGGGAGCCTAAAAACCTGGAAAAAGGTTGAGAAAGTTCCTATTGAAATTTGATGTAATCGGCCCGTTATAGAATAAGGAGTTGGGTCGGCCCAACTGCAGCATGGTCAGCTGCAATGCAGTGAATGTCCTTTGGTTGTAACTCTCTCTACATGTACATGCGTGCACAAGTACTGCTGAATGCTCATGTGGCATCCGATGCTCCAATATGTGATTGGCGTTCCTTACTTTCAGCACCCTGTTGCTACATGTACATGTATAAAGAAAAAAGTCTACTTTTTGGAAACAGTGCACCTACCTGTAGATATAAGTTGGAAGTGATTTCCTCTGGGCAGCAGTAATCCAGTCACTTAGTGGAATGAGGATAGGGCTTGGATTTCTCAGGGAAATTATGGGGTAAAACGGCTGTGTAGATGTACATGACGCAAAACAGAGGTGTGAGCAAAGACGACTGAGCAAGTAGTCTGATTCCTTGACGTGAATGAAGATTTTTGATGACTGTTGTTGAATTCTGACTAAAATACCGTAGTGTCAAAATTTACCTAAACTAGAGCTTTTAGGATTAAGGAATGGATGGGCAAGGCCAACTGTCAATTTGTAAGAGCAGACTTTGTTTCCATGTTGTAGGAACAGGTTGCTTCACTGTCATGGTTTGTTTGATCTTTGCGTATACATACAGCGTACATAAATGTACCTTGTACAATGTATGTGTGCAGGGCATGTACCTGTACCTGGCCCTGGCCAAAAGGAGGCCACCTGTCTGTTACTTTTCCGGTAAAGATACATTACAACTTGGGATGGGTGTGCAGTTGGGACCATCTCCGCATGTACATGTATGAGGTTAGGGTGTAACATTGCCAACATCATGGTGCAGCTAGTTCTTCCATTCAAAAGAACATAACCAAACTGAGGCTGGGAGGAGAAATAGTCAGCTCCCTTTTATCAATAGATGTACATGTATGTAAAGTTGCATTACGTTTGCCAGTTGGTCTGCTTGGAACAAGACAAACAGTACAAACATATGTGGCATCTTGATCAAGGTTTATTAAAGCAACACATGGTGCAGGCTGCATCAAAAATTAGGGTAGTGGCCGGAAGTGTACAACAGCACATCCTTATACCTTCGTTACTTCTGACCTCAGCATGTTGACTTGAGCAAGGCTTTACAGTGATGGACAAACTACATGTACCCATTCAATCCATCTGTTTTTTAAGTTTTCGCAGAAAGCGCCAGGCACATACAGGCAGCCGGCAACTTGACCAGCAAGGAAGGCACTACGGCAGGTACAAGAAGGCCCCAACGATGCCATTGCCGAGGTAACATATTCTTTGTAAAATTGTCAGTTGCACATGTTACTAAAGCCTTCCCCCTTCGTCCCACTCTCCTTTGATACCATCCCCCCCATCAGCTTAATGATCATTTTAGTCATTGACTCAGTGCTCATAGACTCAGCACTCGAGTGTGGACCCTTTGACAAAATGCTGCTTTTTGAAAATTGTGTGGACTTAACCGCCAAGTCCACACAAGATTAAACCTGTTTTCTAGAAACGAGGCAGAGTCTTTTCATGCTTTTAGGGATTAGGTTATCGTAGCAAGAGGTAGTGAACAGTCACGGAAAAGCAACAAAAATTCTTCTTAAACAAGTGTTCACAGTACAAGAAAAGTTGATATTTTCATTTGTGATTCTAAGTAACTTGTGATTTCTAAGTATGGTGGCAAAAGCAAAACTCGGCAATGCTTAACTTAAAAAAATAATATTTAAGTCTTAATCTAAATCAATTCTAAATAAACGGAATTGCAAATGTGCAATTTGAGGTACATGTACATGTAGGCGTGAATTACGTTTGTCTTTGATTTGGAAGTTATTCAAACTGAAAACAGTGTTCTGACTGCTTAACATTTTGCCCTTGGTTTGTTTGTTTGCAGGATTGTTGATTCACCCTCTGATGCTCCCTTGCGTGGGAGTCACTACCCAGTTATACCCCCTGTGGCTAATGATAGGTACAGTACAGGATGCACCTGCTTATCTGTGCCCTAGACATTGCATGGGTGTGTTTGATCCTCCGGGGAAAGTGTGAGGGGGAATTATCTATTGTAAGTCTTTGGTACATTTACACTGCAGTCCAAACTGAGAGTTCTGCACTCCTGTTGCTTAAAATAAAGTGAAACATGTAAAAACAACAACACTTCATTCTTAATGAATTCTAAATAAACGGAATTGCAAAAGTGCAATTTGTGTTACATGTACATGTAGTCGTGAATTAAGTTTATCTGTGATTTGTGAGTATATCGTATTTTTAAAAGTTACCTGCTGTTTTAAATCTGATTGTACGCAACCAGGGGTGCAGTGGTTGTAATGGAAGAAGAAAGCTGGTGAATCTTTACACAAGAGATCTCAAACTACAAAATTTAATGCTCTTGTTTAATCTTGCTTACAAAAGACGTAACCCAGCTGTACATGTATATGGATTGGTTAGTGATAGCTTACAATTTCTGAAGGCCTTTTCTGTGACAGAATGGAAAAAAGAAAACTTTATCAAATGCCTAATGCATTTCCTTTGTTTTGTTTGACATTTCATTTCATTAGATTTTACAATGATGATACCTTCAGTCTGCAAAGCTACAATTCAGACGTGGGCCAGTTAGAGGACTTTGATGACAGTCATGTATACTCCCCACCCCAACTGCAGAGTCCCACCTTTTCATATAGTGAAACAGCTAGGGGTCGCCATAGAAAACCACAGGTTCACCGTGACCCTTGGAACTCTTCCACTCGAGTCAGAGGGGAGCCCAGGCCATTCATGGACCACACCTCTCACCTGATGGCAAGACACCAGGATACAAACGTGGATGGGAGCATACACAGACGCAGGGGGGCAGGGAGGGGCCCCAGGGTGGGGGGTTTTCAAGGCCGGCATGTTTGGAAGGACCTGACCAAAGAGGAGCCGGCAGAAGATGAGTCTGCAACTGTCGTGCAGAGACACTTTAGGGGCTACCGTACAAGAAAGGTATCAGTCGAAAGCCTGCAGTTTCCATACGTTACATGTACATGTTGCTGCTTACAATGTGCAAGAGTCAAGACACAGTCATGGAAGAGACAATTTATGCAGCACAAAGTGGCACCCAAAGCTCCAAAATGTTTTCCATGAACTACTTGCTTGTCGAGGGTCACACCATTTGTAGAGGCCTAACTGGTACTTGGCTTACATGTAAATATTTCATTGCTGTGGTGATGTTCAGTTAGATTGGGGGGGGGTGGTCTTGAAGAGAGAATGGGCAAAAAGTGCGGTGCTCAGACGAGAGTGACTCTGTATGCCTACATGTACATGTTCATGTATCTCACTACTGTCCAGATGATCATGGTCCAACATTTCCGACTGTTTCCTCTGTTTAGTGCAAGTACCGGGGTACATATGTCAGGGACTGTCCAGCACTGCACTCTACACCTGTCTGAATTGATGGGCTGAACGTGCCCAAAGACGTTTCACTTGTTCTTTAATATCCTGCCTGGTTCTAAATTTTGCAGGAAACCGTAGAGAAAAATGTCAGGGGAGTCAGGGTGATATTCGTTTGATTTTTTTGGTTTTTTTTTTTTGGTGTAGGGCCTCAGGTTGCTGCACCATCTCCAGAACCCCAGCTTCGCCGTCAGCTTCATGCATCACTTCTTGAAGGATGCCTTGCAGAATGACCTGATCCTGGACATCGCTTGCGAGGTGCTGGTGGAGGAACGCCAACAGGTGATGAGTTGACGCAATCACTTTTATAACCCTCACCCACAAAGTCTGTACCTTGAGTGGCCTGGTTGTATTGCCACATTTGTTGGTTTTGCACTCTCAGGATGAAGTGATACATGTGGAGACTTTGCAAATCAGGTAACAAGATCCAGAAACTTGCATTTTCAAAAAAACAAAAAAATACTGCATTCACAGAGCTCAATCTTTGTCTTGTTAATTTTAAAGTACCCATCTTAAGGTTTGGAATGTTTTTTAAAATTTTCATATAAAAAGAAAAATATGCTGATACATGTATGCGCAAATGATAAACGGCCATTCTACTATAAGACCCAACAGGTCAAAACTGTAAACAGCTAACAACGATAGTTTCACCACGGACCATTTACACTTTCTCTGATAACTGAATAATAAAACATATATTCCTGTCTACCATTTTGTTTTCTTCTAATAATTTAAGTCAGGGTACACCCTTTCTAAAAATATGCTGCTCAAGATATTTCATGCTATACATTCTGAGAAAAGTGTACCACAAAATTGGGGAATTTTGCCTCATTAAAACTTCATTTCTCCTTGAAATCGATGAATGAAGAACATTTATTCATCTAAATGAAAAGACTTAAGCACCGCGTCGGCGCGTCGGCTCAGCATAATCACGGCTGCACTGTACTTGCTGCATGCTGCAACGCGTGTCGTGTGTTCGCAAGTTTTTTCAAGAAAGTCGAGAGCGCCTGTGGGGGTAATAACAATCCGTAACACGCACGGAACCAAGGTCGCTCATGTGTTTGCACTGGGGCCGCTCGCGGTTGCACATCCCTGGGTAAATGGTCCGTGGTTTCACATAACGGACACACATACCGATGTCACCAAAGTGGTAGGGTTGTGAAGAATTGAAGTAGGTTGCTTTTTGAATCAACTGGTACTTTTATTTTCTGTCTCACCAGGTGAACTGCTTAACTCCATGTCTGTTTAATCTGTGATTGATGTAATACATTTACAAGCAGCTTTGTTGTGCAGTATCTTAATGGTGTATGTGGTTAGCCTTGAATTCAGCAGTCTGCTAAGACATTCGTTAACCCTCCTATGCTGAAGTCACTCTTTGGGTCACTTGGTGAACACCTCAAAGAAGCACAGCTGTGTTGTGTTGTGCACTGCACCAACTGTCCCTCACAGGAATATCAGATTGCACTTTGATGCTGCCCAACAACTGTGCTTCGCTGTTTCATGTACATCATTGTGCAGTAAACCAAATGCAGTGAAGAGGACTGCACAAAAGACCCTGGGTCATTTTGTGCTGGCAACCAACTGTGTACACACTGAACCTGTGCATGTTGGTGTTCCATATAGAAAACACATGCTCACCGGTGACTGTGGGCAATTGTGCTGTAAAACCAAAGGGTTGTCAACGTAAGTGAACAAACTCTTGAAGTATCTTTTTTTATTCATGCTGAAACAGGTTGTGCAGGCTGGCCACGCCCAGGTCAACAGGCTTGCTATCAGTAACACCCCATCTCACGATTCAAGGTAACACAGGCGTGGATCAGTAATCTTTTCTTGGTTCACGGACACCAGAAACCACATAATGGACAGAGGGAACCAGGCTTTGGGATCACTGATAGAGATCCAGGTCCCTGTGAAACAAACAGTCCCAAAGCTATGTATATTAATCTAAAGAGACAACATTAATGCCAAAATACGCATAAATCACACTCGTTCTTGAACTTCATGTGCATATGCCATTTTGCAAAGTGTTGCAAACGAACACCATGCATATCTATGTTTTGAGTTGGGAAGGGGGGAAAACCAGGGGCATTTCTCAGAAGCAACCGTCCATAGAGTATCCAACTCCAGAATGAAGATGCTTGTGCCACCTCTGAGGAGTTGTTTCTGCTTTTGGTGTTGTCCAAAGTGGAAGTTTGCCCATCAGCCTGAATCCTCCTTCCTGCCGATGAGGGGGCGTATCGGATCTCCAGAAATGCTGTTACGGTTTGTGTGGGGTCCCATCAAAACTTTCCCCAAAGCATGTGACACACGGTTTTCCTGAGATCGGTCACCTTTTCCGTAGGCAAGGCGGTTGTCGGCAAATGTATGTTGTATATTGTAAACCTGACGGCAGGGCATATTTTTACATCAAATAACAGTGAATTCTTTATTGAATGGCACAATCGGTCACCATTTGTTCTTGTCACTGTTCTGGTCCGGTACATTGTATTGGCTCCATGTTTTACCTTAGACTTGTGTCATTTAGAAAGTTTTGAAGGCTTGCTTACAGTGGAAATCATGTCGCTGTGGTCTTGGGCTAGGACATTACGGGATCGATGTACATGTATGTTATCAGGTCGTAACTTGAGTAAGTGAGAGTGCCCTACTTTATGTAACCAACTTCATGTTCTCTTCATCTTTGCTCATGCAGGCACTGGGTGGAGGCTTTGCAGCGTCCAGACATTCCCAGGCAGGTTGCTGCCAGCCTCATGAATGACGTTATTCAGGAGGAGTCGCGGGTTGTCGTCTTGCATGGGGTCAACGAACTCCTGCAGGACTACTTTGATACCAAAGCCGTGGCCGACGCCACCCGGACTATTGTGACAGAAGTCCTGATGGAAATGATTCCGGGTTCGGTAAGAAATGCCACTTCCAATAGATTATTGAAACACCAGAAATATGATTTTTGTCAATCAATCAATCATGGATTTCTAGTCCCTTTATGTAATAGAACATTCATGAATGCCTCAGACTGTCTCCCAATTCAACAACGTGCAACTTGACCATTTATTAACATTTGCGTAAATCACTCGCTGACCCCCTGGATATGAGACAGTTTAATCGATTCTGATTGGTCAAGAGTCTGTGTGCACGTGGCTCGCCACGCGCGTGTCAATTTGACAATTTGCACAAGGAATATTCCATAAAATGGACAGGGGTGTTCAAGAAAATGAAAGTAAAACTCTGGAACAAAATTGTTTGAAATCCATCATATATTGACTTCTTTTCACTCTCTGACTAAGAAGGTATTCATGAATGGGAATAAATATGTGCCAGTCTCAAACTGGCATTTAAGACCGGCTTAGGAGACTGAACACTGATAATGCCCTCGCCTGTGGCTCGGGCATTAGTCACATCCGTCCTCCGTAGCTGGTCTTGAATGCACGTTTAAGACCAGCCAAGCACGTAGTTATTCCCTCTTGTTTCTGACGTACCCACATGTACCAGTGCAGAATTCTGTGATCTTTAACTGCCCACAGAAATCTTCCAAGCACTCTTGGTGAAGTCAAAGTGGTTACTCATCAGGCTTTCATCCCGCACTGAAATATCTGCCTGTCCCTTCCAAGCCATTGCTGAAAAATTGCCTGTCCGCTCTCAGGAAAACTTTTGAAACTGATGCCCCTCAGTGCTATCTGAGGTGGTATTTCTCTGGCACCCAATTGTCTTGGAGGAACTGTATGACTTCTTGTAAAACAATGGGGCGTGTAAATTTTAAATTGCCTGCCCACATTTATTTTGCCTCTCCTCGCAACAGGTCGATAGATGGCTAAATTGGACCCTCCCTGCCTCTTTAACCATTCAGATCGGAGGAAACAGCTGACATTCTCAAGAGTGTTTGCCTAGCAAGTAACTGATCAATTCCACCACCCTCCCCATTTAGTTTACAAGAATATCTCAACATGGTCTGATTTTTCATTGGTAGTTGGAAGAATGCCAAGAGGAGCTTGCCATGGAGACGGTAGTGGACGACATCATCGATGGAGAGATGCTGGTTTTGGTGGGTGGGTTCCTGCAGGAGGCCCTCATGAGGCGAGGCTTGCCACTGGACAGCACTGAAGAAGAGGTGGAAATGCAAGAGGTTGGTACAGGGGGCGTGAATTGCATGTGAAAAGGGGGTATAAAGTACGTGTACGATGATGTAATGATTTACATGGTACAATTGATGCTGTGTTGTGGAATCACAGTACAGAATTTGTATCTTGATACCTGGCTACAAACGAAGATGGACAGAACCCAGACGATTTTAAAATTTGTATACAACCCATAATGGAAATGTTGAAAAAAAGAAAAAAAAAATGGTCATTGGTTATTGTACCTCCAAAGCGAATGAAGACAATCAGTGAAGTATCAAGGGGGGTCTTGAGACATGTTTCAAATATGCATGTGTGAGATTTGGGGGGTTGAGACAGTGATAGTTTCAGCATTTTGGAGGAGTAGTACCACCTGTTCAGGGGAGGGGTTAATAAAGATTCTTTTTACTGTGAAATTTTTTTTAAAAAAGCATCTTGCCCACTCTGGACCTAGGAACTGGATGTGCGACTGAGGGCAAGTAAGCGGCTGAACCACCGGCAGGGAAGATTTATAAACACAAAGAATTGATATGTGCATAGTCAAACGTATGCCCTTTGGGTCATCAACCTGTATACATGGCCGGGGCAGTGGTGTTCTAACGGTTTTCCAACGTCTTTCAGTGTTTCCGCTGATATCTTGTGGTCAGTTTTCACACCAGTATTTATGGCATTTGAGTGCACCACTCTAGTGCAATGTCAAAGCAGAATTGATAGTGTGGGGTTTCCTCAAGGGAAAACTTGGGTTGAAACCTTTATCCCACACCATCACTATGGCCTTAGAATTCTTTATTTGATTGATTTAGCGGATCATTAAAAACAATTACAGGCATATTTGCAATCTTTGGCTTGCATGGGATGAACATTATATGACAGTACAATAAAATTAAAACAAAAACAATTAATTACAATTTATTGTTACAAGGAAAAGTGTACAAGTGTACAGTGACTGTTATGAAATTTAAATTGAAACTCTGCTCTATTGAAAAAGTCTGCATTTCTGTTTTCAAAAATAGTCAAGCTGTTGTAGTTGCATGTACCTGGTTGTTTCTCTGGCTAATAGTGGCATGGATTTCTTCAATGGGAAGTTTGGGTTGACTCCAAAATAACACCATGCTCAGTGTCATCTTTTTCCAAAGTCCTAACTGCTTTGTGTTTTTGGCAGGTGGCCAGAATTGCCGAAAGTTCCCTGTTGGACGCCATTTTGCTGGATCATTTGTTGTCATCGGTGATAGTGAATGGACAGAAATGGAGCTACGCGCAGCCTGCTGACCGGTTCCTGGATGGTAAGTGGGGCAGAGAATAACCAAGGAAGCGTACATTGGCATGTTCTATCATTATGAGGGTCCTTTTTATTAATTTTTCTCGGATTCACTTTCTGTGCGACTTTATGCTCTTCAAGGTTTGAAACCTATTTGACGTTCTTTTGGGGGTTGAGTGTATTAAAAAGAGCACTTTTTGTAAAAAATTCGAAATTATCAATTCGTTCTGGACAACTGAGGTTGTTAATGTGATTTCATTCACTGCTCCGTCACATGTTTTTTGTTAAAATTTGCTAACTCAAACTGTGCTTGAAAACATTTCTGAGAAAGGATTGTTTATTGGCTTGTTGCTAATACACAATATCAAGTCAGGGCAATCAAGGACAGCAAATTACAAGAAGCTTTGTTCGCGCAAATCAGAGTTTGCTCAGTAATTTATAATCGAAATTATTATTAATGGAAAATGGGTGCCATAATACATCCAAAAAAGGAAAAAGCAAGCAAGACACTGAGGAGTTTAAACACTTAAAATGGTGCATGTCAAGGGCTTTATTGCAAATGTATTTCGGGGACCTTTTAAATAACAGAATTGATTCCTTCTTTTACCCAGAATTCATTGTTCTGGCAGCATTATTTGCTTCTAGTACTGATGAGTGAAGTGTCTTGCTTTACAACGCTAAGACTTGGGGAACTTCCTTGCTTTACTTAAAGACACTCTGAGTGAAACGTCTTGATCAAGGACTCTAAGGCAGTGCACTTTCATTCAGTTAGTCACTTCATGTATCATGACCCAACTTCCTTGTATGTGTCCAAATATGATATTTGTGGTGAGAAAGCTAGCTTATTTTCAGAGGGATGTCGCACAAGCAGGATTCAACGACGGAAAAGACCGAAACTCACGTGTCGCCAATTTACGAATGCACTCAGTGCTGGACATACACAATTAAATATTCATGACATTGAAATGAAGATTGAGTTCGGTTACAGGTAGCATAAACAATGTTCCCAAAAGCAACCCTAGCAAGGTCAATAATTACCTGTACCATAGAGAGGCATAATGGGGGAGGAACCAGGAAGTAGAACTATATGGACTTTTTAAAGAAACGCTCTTAGACATGTTAGACATGATTATTTGCTACGCTAAGAAGACCTATACGTGACAGTTCCCTGCATGAAGGACACTGGGATTGAGTAAAGTGTCATTTCATTGTGCACTTTCATGCATTTAGTCACTTTATGTATCTTGCACCCTGACACAGCTTCCTGACTTCATGTTTTGTCTGCAGATCAATTATTAGAGATTCTTCTTGGCCAGTATGTTGGTGTTCTCCACAATCGGCGGGCCACTGAAGAATGCGTACCACTCAAGAGACTCCACGAGAAGGTCGTCACCGATGTGGCAAGTGCTTCTCTTCTCTAGTCATTCTGAAGTCAACAAGTTTCAGTATCTTGGCAAGGATGGCCCATACAAGGGTTGCCTCAGATCCTCTTCCATACTTCTCAAATTAGGGTCCTAAGAATAAATTGGAGGCCAATTGTAGGAAACAGAATCTGCTCTTAGAATATTTGTTTGGATTTCTTTTCTTTTTAATTTCCTCCTTTTTTTCTTATTTGCAACCTGATTCCTGTGGTTTGAAAGTGTCTCGATGAAATTTATCATTGTACAGGCTCTGGATGCAATTTTCGGCGAGCTGATGGACCAACTTGAGGAAGATTTACAAGACCTTGATGAGTACGAGAGAGGGTGAAAATCGTCTGAAATTATAACCCTGCAGAACCTGTAAAGCCACTTGTGACACAATAAGTAACTGCAGATAAAGTGCAAAGTGCCTTAGGCCCTAATGAGAGGGAAATGAAAGGAGTGGTGTGCAGTAGAGGTTTTGTATAAACTCAAGAGGTTTTGTATTATAATGTGTCACTAACTTGTGAGTTTTAATTTCATCTCAAATGATGGACGTTTTTTGGTTCTCCGATGACTGGGGTCACTTCTTTTGAAGATGTCACTCTCAGCCACATTGGACTCAACGATATCAAAGTACAAGTACATGATTTGTCACATCATGGAATCATTGTTTACAGAATTCTCAAATGGCATGCCCTCCTTACAAATTGCTACGTGCATCGGCATTTTGGACGCGACAGGAAATTATCGTGACGCGCACACGCGACTGATGGCGTTGAATAAGGAGTTATGCGTGTAATTTTCCTATACGAAGATGGCGTCCTGTGAGAAAGATCTATACCATTCGTCTCATTAACATTCATTTATACATTCATTCATGTATATTTAAGTGTATTTTGATAAAAGGGATATTATATTAAATGCCCTACTTAGGCCCATAATAGGATCCTAAAAACCGAACTTTTCTTTTAAACTATTCCAAGCGTACTCTTTTTGTAATGAACAGCAAATCTGTTGGATGCCAACTGCATGCGCGGTTTTAACCTTCAGAACATGGGCCAGTCATTAGTAAGCAGGACAGTAACTTGTTAAACAGATCTACGCTGTTTGTATTTTAATAAAGAGAAAGGTGTCATTTTCCGTGGCTTGGCATTTCAGCCAGCCATTTGATTTTATTCCAAAGAAAGAAACGATTGAGCATTTGTGGTTGAAAGCATGGATATTGCAGAAGGGGAAAAATTGTACTCGCCGTCGCAACGAAAATGTTTAACTTACAGGTAATGAATAGATTTATCGGTAATAGAATTATTATACTTGCGAGTATGTCACTGCATTATTTCTCGATTTTTCAAACTTCAGGCGGTCAGTTTGTCTTTAAATTTTCAGGGTATTGTAGTAATTTTAGTGAAATATACTGAATCGGCGAGGAAGCAAGCGAGTACAGCATGAGGCAAAATAAAACTAAACAAAAAGGAACTGAGCGTAAGTGAACACTGACATAGAACACCGTAACTCCTTTTTCCACGGCCGGGCAATACGAGCGGTTGACAGCAGTGCGCCTCCAATAGTTTGCAACGCGTTGGCCAATCACAACGCCCGAAATATGTCCACCCTTTCCAGACACGCATTGGGTCTACAGATTTCAAAGCCGGGGGGTTCTCTCCGTCTCATATCTTGCTATATATATGCAGCAAGGTATGAGACGGAGAGAACCCCCCCCCTGCTTTGTGTTGGCCATTGTCTCGCAGGAATCTGGGGAATTCCTTTCAGACATCTTGGGGGAATGTGTGAAGTAACAATAGTCTGGAACGTGTGTAGGGATTGGACATGTGGGGGGGGGTACCCCTCGGTCTCATTTCTTGCTGGGTATAGAAATTTGCCCACGCTTTTGGATTTAGTCGGGTGCCGTCTCGGCTACGGTACCCCGCCGTTGTTTTGAATAGGAGCTGTCTTTCTTAGGCCTTTTTCCAATACTCAACTTCGTCTGCGTCTCGGGTTCGTCTCCGAAACCAATCTCCGATTGTGGGTCAGAAGCGTTTAAATCAAATTGGATTACTGTAAGATTTTGCTCTCATGCATCTTATTTGATGTTTTGTGGCACTGTTAGACTAATTACTGCGCTTACAGCTTCAAAGTCAGGAAGTAAAAAAAAACAGTTGAATCCTCAGAGGGAGCCGAATCGAGTATTGGAAAACGGCCCATGTGTTTACATGCCTGTGGGTGAGTGCCAAAAAGACGTTCTCTTTTGTTCAGCTCGGAGCGGATACACCGTCATAAAACTGCTGACACTGCGCTGTTTCGACGATCATATGCAAGCTCGGTGGCCTCGTTTTACTGAAGAGACAGAGCTACACACCTTGGTCCCTTGGTGCCGTGCATGCCGCGCGTGATGATAAGGATCCCGGGGAATATGCATTTTGTTTTAATGGTTAGGCAGAGTGACATGGTGGTTTAATTGAATCATGGAAGGAGTAATGTTTTTAACGCCTGTACTTAATTGCAAACTCTCTAACATTTTGCGGTGAATAGAGTGATTCTTGGCTTTCCACGACGGTTAGTGCTTCTGATTTGCTTTTCAGAGATCAGAGAAGATACAGAAGGTTTTGCATATTGAGTGTCTTCATAAAACTGCTCCATACACGTTTAAAACGAAAGAGCTGGTGACAACACCTACGTGTCCGGTCCGCGACTAATAATCCAGCGTTTGAAATTTTGAATGCATCATATTAACTATTAATTCTTAAGCGTTTAAAGAGTTATTTTAACAATATTACTTAAATGTTTTTACAGAGTGTCCTTTTACTGACTATTGAATCAACAGTTTTAACGCAGAATTTGAAAATTTATAATGCTAGATTTAAATTCTGCAATGCCGGATTAAAAACGTTCAAGGTAGCTGACCGCACTTTATGTAAGTGTTCGGTTCAACTTTTCGGTTTGTTGACGAGCACTTCCAGAATAGTGCGCACAGTATGTCATGAAGAATTCCATGCACAGGATTTCGTATTGACGAAAAAAGAAAACACGTCATAATCCAGCTTTGGTGTCATAGTACCGTAGTACTACAATTGTGTTCATCCGACACGGTGTGTACCCTTTTTGTTGTTAGTGCATGACGACTTACATCCAACTGCATCTTTTGTCAAAAGAAAACTTTAAAACGATGGGCTATGAAATGAGACATTCTGCCAAATATAAGTTTTCCCTTTTTGTTTTACCACACTTCACCATGTGTCAAATAACCCAAGTGATGCTGATGTATAGAAGATGGTGAGATATGGGCAAATTTAACGACAGTTACTCTTTACGGTAATCGCCACGAAAGTAGTTCCGTTTATTTAGGGTCCCTATTCATTATCACCGCACCTGTTTCCTGAAGCAGACTTGCGTAACCAGGAGGCAAACGAAAATGGGTAAGTCGTCCTGTTTTGACCTGAAAGTATATGCCTACATTTCCAGATGGCCATTACAAGTGTAAAGTCCTTCAACGTATCGTCGACAGGCCACTCATTTTGCCACTGGCGGAAGCAATCAAACTTGACTTAGGTGGCGAAATTATGGACCTGGCGACTATGTGACTATATTATGGTCACATACGTTAAGACTTTTTATACAACCCGGATGTTTGCGGAAGGCTTGTACATACATGTATATAGGCCTTGCATTGATGACTATTCCAATACAATTCTTAGACCAAAAACACTCCCATCGGGATAAAGCAAAGCCCTGAGAATTATACTTCAGGCGGTTACTTTTGTAGTCGTAGAAATAAACCCTTTGATATTATTGCACTTTTTTGTTGTGAAAACTATATTTGAAGGCAACATTCGAACTGTTCTGAAGCAAACATATATGCGAAATACGTTTCTGCGAAAGATGTCTGTTTTAACACAAATCATGCACAATGGCGACCTCAACGTACGCTTTCTGTAGGGATTCTTGCAGACGATGTGAAGTTTTGGGCTAAGGTTTAATGAGAGTCGCAAAGCATTTTTGTTCAAGGGCTTCAAGCTCGATTAATAAGATATTTATTACATTATCTATGTATCATTATCTATGGAGTGGCAGCGAAACATGTTAGTGAAAACATTAAGCGTCCTGGTATTCGGTCCGAAGGCGGTGTCTAGAAATTGGGCGCGTAATCTGGACAGTTCTCTCTAAACGTGGTGCACTGTCAAAAACAAGTCAATAAATCTCTTCGATAAGAGTTTATTTCCATTGCAAAGTAAAAATACCTTAAAGGTCGCGCTTGTCAACAGATATTTTGCTTCCATGGGGGAATTTGTTGAAAACGGTAGTGACACTTCAGAAATATAAAATATAAAAACTCAGAAATATGTCAAAACTGTACCACGCCTTTCGAAATCAAACTTTAAGACAAAATTGAACAACTAAACTTCACCTGGATTCTTTTTCTGTGCAGTTTTGGCTAAACTGATAATACTCAAAAGAGCTACCGGAAATTAAATTTAAACACATACGCCAAGTTGAATGACACAAAATTTTGTCTATAGTGTTTCACAGTGCTTTGAAATTTGATAAAATAAAATTATTCAATCGAAATATTTTCAATGAACTAACAGATGAATATCCAAAGCCGAGATCAAAACCTAAACCATGAAATGTTTGCATCAAGGTTCAACAACAAATGCCTGTTCAGAATCAATATGTTGGAGTTGACTCACCCAAGTAGATTTTCATTTCTCTTTTTAGCAGAATTTACACGTTATTTACGTTCTTCTTCAGTCAGATTACTAAAAATGTCGAATTGTATTGAATACAAGCAACTCTACGTTACTCTTTGAAACTTATCTTTGGTCTCGGAGTAGCAGTTTCAGGAAGTTCTGTTTCGGAAAGGAACAAAAAAAAAACATTCAGTAAAAGAAATTGAAGTATTTTGTACTATAACTACAAGAAACGCCAGCATTGGGGAAGAAGTAAGAGACACTGCAGCAGATGTCGTGTTTGGGGTTATTTACGAATCCTTACAGATATTTACTTGCCAATTTTACTAGTTTTACAAGTTCTAAGCAACATCGAGAGTTTTAACCTTAACAGTTTTATATGTCGGGCTTTCATCGCAACCAAATTCTGCTTATTCAGTCTGGCCGGTATTTTTATAATTCAACAAGATGGCTGAGCGAAGTACTTTATCTAAATGTAACAGTTGTTTTCTGTTTTAGTATTTGGGTGTGTGTGTGTTGTCCTGTGTGAGAGAAACAGCATTCACGACGGATCTGTAAACCCGTAAAGGACAGGCAACTTGCATTAGTATTATCGCCCTTAACATTAAGACGTGTATATACCATAGAAATATAATAGCTCTATGGTGGGGGGCCTACACTTGCACACACGAAACTAGCCAGTGTTGTAATAAATCTTTTCTCCTACAAGATTCATATTTCCTATATGACTCTTGCAGCAAACTCTTCACTTGTAAGCTGTGAACTTGCTTTTGTCCGTGATTGTTGTTCAAGTACTTTTAAGCGGCACCAAGTCCCTTCCCTGAAGTGGTATAGCTTTGTATGACAAAAGACGACTATGACGTTCACCATCGAAGGGCGCTGATTCAATTGCGTTGACCTATTGCCCCGGCACGTACTGCCATAACACACATCGTTGTACCCAGACTCGTTTAGAAGAGAAAAAAAAAACTTTCTCGTCTTTGAAAATCACAATTGGGTAATCACGAAAAGCCTGTATTGGTTTGTACAAATTCTGCATTGATTATGGTGTTCAGCCTACATTGCATAGTCGGGGAGTTCTTTCTCCCTTACAGTCAGCGCACACTGGCATTTTTGTGAGTCGTTTTGAGAAGCACATATGACCCTTTTATAGCCTTGAGGGTATTTTGATTAACTTAATCGTAATGTTTGATATTTCTGATTTCTTGTACAACTCTCTGCACCTGTTCTCTGTTGAAAGTTTACTTTTTAGAGGGTAAAACTACAACAGTAAGCAGCCATAATTATTTTGTTGGTATCGGCATTTGGTGGATTCGGTTTGTATTCGCTTACATTAGATTGATGGCTGGAACCAAAGTCGCAGGCTGGGGGGTGCAGAAGCCCCTCCCCCGCCAGCAGAAGGGAGTTCCGCTTTAGGTGTTCATATTTTTGTTTTTTTTATACCAAACAGCAGTACAATACTTTATTGAGGTGAAAGTACGTTGGTTTTTGACTCAAGATGACTGAAAAAGTAAAATAACAAATGCAGTCGACTCTCGATATTACCAAATCCGTGGGACCCAGCGGAATGTTCGTTGTGTCGGAAATTCACTGCAGGCGAAACCCAGTGCAATGGCTTCGGTGTGTATATGAATAGGTCTTATTGCGTATAATGCTACTTACATTGTACATTTACTTGTACTGTACATGCACACAGTCAAGAGGACGTGGTTGATGTCGAAAAGATCTCTCGGTTAAAGCTTATGATTAATCAAGTATTTTGTGATGTGTTTAGACTGATAAACTTCACTGTCATATGGAAAAAAATATTTCATATAAAAGTATGGCATTTAAAAGCATCGAGCCATGGATTTTTTTTAAAGACTTTTGGTCGTCATGGATTAGAACGAAGCTAAAATAGCGGCATGCACATGTAGGCCTGTGCGTACCTGCAAGAAGACTCATCAACTGATCACCCCCACCCCAATCCTTGTAAGTCGCCTTTCCAACATAAATTGTGTCATGGAGAGACCAGTTTATTTAATTTTCGGTTTGTCTTTTGATGCTCGGCATTACCTGCGTGACCACGATTGATCGATAGTTTGAGTTCACTAGACCACCTGATGTGGCGGCCACTGATCGCTGGTGGCGGCCCGCGCGAGAAATGGTCGCTGAAGAAGCATGACGTCATGAGGGATCATTGTGATTGGGTAGCGATGTCATGCAAATTGTACGCAATCTCATTGGCGGGCTTGGTAGCCCTTTTAGCAGCAATATGAATCATTCAGTGTAGGGCGATTAGTTGGGGCTCTTGGGAAACGAGAGTAGTCAAGCTAACTTACTAGGGGTGTATTTGTAACGGAATTGGGAAGGTATATTTGTTCTTGCGTTGCTATAATCAATATGAAATAAATCACCGTTTTTTTTAGTCGTGCACTACACTTGTCATGACGACAGGACACTGCCGTGCGTGATGCATCTGGTGGGGCCGGCGATAAACGCATTATGCTAAGGAAGGAAATTTTGTTGAGACTCGCTTGCTTCCAGTACCAGCTGTACAACCTCAAATTAAATTCATGAACAAAGGAAATACAATCATAGACATGAGATCAATTTCTGAGAATGAACTTGCAGAAATTTTGTGACGGCAGTGATTTGTTTGAGTTGCAACTGTAGAGCTGCATTCGTATGATGTGGTGCAACGTACAACGCTTCTTTGGCTGGAATACGGTAGACTGGTTGCCGCATTCTCCAATGCCTTCTTTGGCAATGGTTTGGCGCGGCCAGAACCAGTGCAGTATTGCTTGAATTGCATTGCGCACTTATTTCCTCCACTGCGTTTTGTACACGTTTGTTATAAATGGGTCGTCAACAATGGTTGTTCATGCAACGGAGTCAGAAAAGCCTTTTGTTGTAACAGGAATTTCGTACAATGCGATTTCGCTGTATCAGATTTTCTCCTCTAGAAAGGTGCACTTTATTTTCGCCAGGACCGCTATAGCCGATTCTGTATAAAGAGAGTCGACTGCACATATGGGTCAATCTACTTTCAAGTGCTGGAAGTTGGAGTTCCGCTTTCTTGAAAATCGCAACCCACGGGGTTAAACCAGCCTAGGCTTCTGCTGAAACATACTAAACAGAACTGAAAAACAGAGGGTCAAGCAGCACAAGGCTATTACATACGTAGTTCTGATATACTTCAAGAAAGGCAAACAGAAACTGCGAAGGATCATTTCACAACCCCGTCATTTTTATAAACTTGGATTATTCTTTTTTTACAGAAACTCCCACGTCCAATAAAGCAGTATTCAACTAAAGGTTATACTGCGAGCCCCCCCACCCCAGTTTCATCTACCTATCTTAATTTTAAAAGGAAGGTGCTCAATAAAAGATTCAGAAGAATGATATTTTTACTGAAACCCACTCCCAAGAAACACTCTTTTTTGGATTTCTTTCTTTTACCTACCAATAATCCATGGGTTTGGGATTCAGTCCGGATGGCCGGATACAGTTCTTGTAGTTATTAGATTAGACTGTATCATTAGTTGTATAACGTACTTTCTCGTATTGTAAACCCCTGGACTTATTTTGGCCTCCTTTTTAAATTGCAGATTCTACCTAAGGACTACAGTTAACTGCATCATAAATAATTTTGTAACTTTTCGTCTTTGTTCAAGAACATTGAGTTGGAGTGGTCATGCAATTTAGGTTTGTGGAAGTAAATGGCATTTTTTGGCATTTCCCTTCCAATAGACTTAATTATTTCAGTTTCCATGAATTATACCAGTATATATTTTTCAGAGGCCATTATTGGAGGGAACGTCTTAAAGAAAAAAGTGAACGAAGAATAATTGAATATTGTAAAAGAACAACAAACTTTCAGTGGTTCTCGAACCGCGCCAGGGTTTCAAGCTCTTTTGCTTGAAATCTTGTATAGTCATTTATCGATGAGTCATTTGATTATCGCAGAAGTAAACTAGATTCATTAAATTTTCAATTATTTTCTGTATTCTGTCCAAAGGGGCAAGATTCATCGTGTTGATCTTCGTTGCCATGGCAACACAGAGTGGTAAGTCAGCTTCCATTGTATGGAGGCTCATTTATTTGCAGTTATAAAACTGCTTGTTTTCAACAGTACATTGATAGCTGGAAATCATACATTCCTAATCTAATGATGGTGTGTTTTGCAGATGTTTCCTATCTATCCCATTATTTACAATATTATTAGATAAAAACATTTAAAAAAATGTAAACTTTTAAATGTCAAAGTAATTCCAATTGGTAAGCGTAATACCTTGTTAAAGAGTAGTCAAACAAAGTTACTGAAACTTTTATTGTCGAAGAGCCACAATCCTCAAATAGCCGGGTTATCAATTTTAACCCATCTTACAGCCGGTGCTCTGGATTCCTCCGTGTCTTTGGGGTGCTTGCATCTGCCAGCAAGACTAAAATTCATTCGATTCTTGGGCAATGTTGGCCGTCTCAATTGCATGTAAATACATAGTTTGTCCTATATATCTTCATAACTCCAAAGCAGGGATTGCATGGACTCCGATGCAAGTGTCAAAAATGAACCATAAAAACAAAGAAAATGAATGCTTTCATTAAGTAATTAGGCTTGGTTTTCAATATTTTGGTTGGTTGCAGAAAAAAACTTCCTTTCTGTGTTTAGAGTCATCTATCATTGCACTTTAGGAAATGGCGGGAAAATATTTCAGTATTAACTTTACGCAATTTGAGTATTAACTTTACATACTTTACTTTCTGCAATTGCTGCCGAAGTTTAGGTAAAACAGAACAAAAAAATGTGGTATTCCATTTGTTGCTATAAAGTTTTCAAAAAAGAAATATATCGTTTGCAAGCACAAAATGGTTTCGATGTTTATACCAAGATTGTTTTTTAACATTCGGTGTGGAGATCCGAAGGAACGACCATTGGACCTTACCATTCTCTTAAGGGGTCATAGCGGGACGATATGTTCACGTGAGGTCAACTTCCAAAGTTTCATAAAGTAACTTCAACTTTAAACAAGTTCCAACAGTTCTGTATCTATTTCGTTAGTTAAAGTGCAAAAGAAAATGGCCTCAACTATTTCGACATCTAGTGTTTGTGGAGGTAGATTGGCCATGTGTGTACAGGTGAAGCAACCCACGTGCGTGCTTGTTTGCCGAGTCGACATTTTCAATGTGTCAAAGAAAAAGACACATTTCGAATTCTTCTCGTGAAAGTTAGTGGATTCAATTAAATTACACAGCGGTGAATGAGAACGACTGCACGGAACTTGTCCGCGTTGTGGGGCTACGGCCGGGGTCCCAAACTTGGCGGCAACGTGGTCCAACAGAACAGCACCCGGCACACCAGCAGTAGCAAAACAACACAAGCGAAGCAGTCAGCGAGGCTAGTGCCGTGCATCGCTTTTCTATATTGGAAGTATTTCTGCGGACGCTGGAAATTTGTCTAAGTAGTCTTCTAAAAATCTTTGTTATTTTACGTATCTGCGAAAACGGGAAGGTTTAAAATACACCCTTCTTGCTTTGTCAGGGGACTATCCATTCAACGCGTTATTGCAAGCACGAAAACGTCGATAACACAAGTCTCAGTGTACGAGATACCTTTCAGAAACTACAGACTGCACAAGACTGGGGCATGTTTTATTTTATGACAAAAACACAACAAATCATGCACTTAAACTTGATGTATGGAGCCATCAATGTACATAGTTAACAAGATCTGCGCAGGAACATGGCATTTTGAGCATGCCTCTACTACGGAACTCGTGTGTGAAAGTGCACACTGGTTACAGCGTATCTCCCGATGACGTATTGGGGTCACCATCAGTTTTGTAACTTCTCAAAAGATGATGGCATCAATCGCAAAATCTATCTATCTAATTTTGAAAATAACACTTGACGGCTGTTTATTTGACACTGTCAATAGCGGCACTGTTTCCAAACAGTATCACGGCTGGCAGATTTATTTGCTTTCTCCCTCGGTTGTAAAGACATATCGTACAAGTAGGCCTACATTTCCCAAATGTCCATTTAAAAATTCGCCGTTTGAAGTTGGCATCAGCAGGCGTATTGGTCTGCGATTAGTACACAGTTTTCAACGGCAACAGTTAACTTTGGGCCTCCCATTTTGCAAGGACGGTATTCCCACTTTCATCAAGTTACTGTCGTTGTGATTTTAAAGACATGTATTCACCTCGAAAAACGCCTGAAGGCCCACTACACTGTACGAGACATTCTGTCAATACCGGGAGAATGCGAACGGCGCTTTCAGGTTAAATGCATATCAGAGACACTGTGTTGCACAAAATGTGTTGAGACATTCCCGTGCAAGGAAAGACATCCAATCATTTTTATCTGGAGTACAGGTCTATTTCTTGTTAAACATTTCCTCCCTTTCCCCTATCGTCTTAAAGCCTGGGCCCTGAAATGCTACCAGTGTTCAACCTTCATATATCCAAGACTGCCATTGCCCAACGACGGAAGAGCCAACTGCGCTAATTCTCAGCCTCCAAGTGCTTACAGAGATCCTGGAACGTGTGGTGGCTCACTGCTTGGTCCATCAAATACGTGTGTTACCATTTCTGGAACAGTGAGGGGCACGACCGCAGGTAACTTGATAGAAGTTGCATTAGAAATAGTTCCTCGAATACATTCCTTTCGGGAAGTTGCCCAAATACGTATTTCCACGGAGATGGTACAAAATGGACCCTACCTCTGAGGAAGTCATATGTTTAGATCATCGAATCTGTTTTACATAATTGGTAACTAATGCATGGAAAGGTATCAGGACTATTGTAGAATCATGTGGGTTCCAAGCCTTCCTTTTATTCCAAATCTAAAACACTAAAGTACGCATGCATTACCTCAAAATGTGATATTATTTACAAGAGTAGAAAGGTATTTTTGCAGGAAATTTGACTTTATTCTTTCGCTCATGTTTTCAAGATTCACACATGAAGAGTTCCCATCAGTTTTAAATTTAAGATTTCCGAATAACGGAAAAGGTCCATTCTGAATACAAATCATGGTGACACTTTTTTTTTTGGTTTATAAATGTGTGTTTGCTTCGTTCTCTTGTCTGTTTTGGCCGTTGTTGCTGTTAGTGTTGAAGTTACACTCCTACATCTTAATTAAAATGTGTGGTTTCCAGGCGGATCCTCTTTAAGTTTCAACGATGGAACATTCAGGGGATGCACTACACTGATAGGGACAAATCCGCAGTGTTTCCAGGGTGAAGAGGCTGAGCATTTTGCCAAGATGTTACTTGAACTCTCGTCATTCAGCAGTTTTAAGGGTTCAGTCTGCTTCTGCAAAGGAGACTACTGCAACGGCGTCAGTGCAGTGCGCCCTCTTGCGGCTGTAATCGTCTTAGTCATTGCCGCCAAGCAGTTCTTCGTTTAGGCCCAAATGCTTTCTGTGACCAAGAAGGTGCATTTTGTCTACTTGAGGTGGAGATATCTAGAAAGTACACCAAGACTTCCCTATAAATAGGGTTTTTTTTTTAAATTAAACTGTAATACGGCCGATTTTACAATGGTGCGCCTCGAAGAGTTTGCTACACGTTGGCCAATCAGAGTTTGCAAAATCTGTCGACCCAATGCTCGTTTGGAAAGGGTCGACAGATTTCGCTCATTGTGGTCGGCCAACACGAAGCAAACTCTTGGAGGCGCACTTTTCTGAATCGCCATTTCTTGTATGTTTGAATATTACCATAAAAAAACGATTTGGAAATCTAATAAAAGGTGTTTTGCTTATCGTCTTTCCCAACCTCGACTCCGTGGGCTGCATGCACGTCCCTTCACTAGCCCCTGGGGCCAATTTCATGGAGCTGAGAATTTGCTGAAGCGCAAAAAACAAAGGCCACTAACTCAAAATCTATATGATTGTCATGCTAAGCTAACCAAAAGACAGGTAAACACCATTCCAAACATATGGAGTTTGGGCTGGTAACCTGATTTGTCAAGCAAGGTTTTTTTTCAGGCTTAAGCAAATTTGGTGCTTAATTAAGCAGCTCTATGAAATTGGCCTTCGTGTAGAATATGAAAATGACGCTTATTAATCAGAATGAATAAACATAAACATATATAAAATCAGTCGCGCAAGTATTTCAAACACTCTATGCACGCGCCCAGGCATAGATCTCCTGCACGTCACACGAGGGTAAAGACCGGTTTAATACTTCACGCGAAAGCAAATGCGAAGCGAATTTTTCAGAGCGGAAACGGCACACGTCACAATGGAACTTCAAATTTTGACGTCATGAAATTTGCTGCGCACTTGTTTTTATGTGAAGTATGAACCGGGCTTAAATCCATTTCGCGCGTAGACATGTCGACTGCAATCCACACCGATTAAGTAAAACTAAAGGTAGGCCTACTAAAGGTGACGGGGTGCGTGAAATTGCAGCATTACGCACGAGCAACTTGGAACCTTGCAGACATCTACGCGTACGCGTGATTTCGTAAGCAAATGCGCGTTGCATGGAACGCAGTAGAACATCATGTCTACCTGTTCTTGCTTAATCTTGGCGTAGCGCACTAGAATAGGCGTGACACCTGTAGCTATGACATTCTCGATTCTTATACGGGCGATTCAAAATAACACGCCTCCAAGAGTTTGCAACGCGTCGACCGATCATGAGACCAATCATGAATTATGAGTGGCAAGTGCTTTTCAAAGCCTACTCTTGGAGGCGGACTAGCTTGAAACGCCCGAATTGAAATCCCCCCCCCAAAAAAAAAATTGGAATATTTAAATTATACCATACAAGGGATTAAGTTCGCGCAAGGCATGTTTGGAACCAACATGGCGCAACAACATTATACCCAAGGGAGCGAGGTTGCGTCTTTCCTGCTTGACACCTATACAGGAGCGAAATGACTTTCCAGTGTACCGAGTGATTTTGCATAGACTATGACGTTTTTCTGAAGGGAAGAAAATAAGAATCATAACTAAGTCTTGTCCATTTGTTGGGACAAGAAGAAAACGCATAACTAGTGACAGAATTTTTCATGCTTAATTTCCATGACAGTATGCTTCGAAGTCATTTCGCTCTTGTTGCATACATAGCAGAATCTTATTAATTCCGTCATTCATACCTTGGTAGTTAAGAGACGACCTTTCCCCTTAAATAACACTGTCATTAGAAAGTTAGAAAAATCATAAATAAATAAAACTCTAACACTAACAAAAAGCTGAGTCATTAGTGATCAATTGGACGAGTTGGCGGAATAAATAGCGTGTTCCATTAGCCAGATCTATGCCCCAAAACATTATATTCGGTCCCAGTCTGTTGACACGCCCTGGGGAGGTAGCTGACCGTTATCGCAACCTGCAGGGTTCAAAGGGATGAGCGCCGTGATTCCCTCGCACTCCTTCAGTGCAAAAGTACCCGACATTATTGTCTACTACGACAAAGCCAATCCTGATGATATCTGGCTGAGTGCAGGCAGAGTCAATCGCATCTTCATGAGTTAATTAGTCGAAATTTTGGACGTGCCCTGTAGCCAACGTACCTGTAGAGATGATACGTTGTTCTGTTTTCCATGCCCGGCATTGACCAACCTCCATGATTGTAACATCCTGTGACAAATACTGGTACTCGGTCTCTTGATTGGCAGCGAAAGTTAAACAAGAATAGCCATCCGGTTTTGATTTGATAGGGTCATGTGCTCAAGTACGTGATACTACCTAGAAATTCTTTGAACAAATATTGTTTAAAAAGCGTGTTCAATTTTAAAGGATTCGAACTGGCCTCTTTTATATAACAGGTTTTGCCCTTACCCAACGTATATTAATATGCACTGTATGCTCAGTGCTTGTCCGAGAGCTTGTGAAAAAACCTCACAAGCTTACTCGGGTGGGACTCGAACCCACGACCTTCTGCTTACTAGTGCAGATGTCTTAACCACTCGACCACCGAGCTTGCCGGGGTCGGCTGGCCGGTCCGAGTCAAATGAAGCAGCGGGTACCGCGAACTATTTTCAAGATGTATTTTTGCGTTGGGAGATGTTAATTTTATATAACAGGTTTTGCCCTTACCCAACGTATATTAATAAGCACTGTATGCTCAGTGCTTGTCCGAGAGCTTGCGAAAAAAAAAACCTCACAAGCTTACTCGGGTGGGACTCGAACCCACGACCTCCTGCTTACTAGTGCAGATGTCTTAACCACTCGACCACCGAGCTCTCGGACAAGCACTGAGCAGACAGTGCTTATTAATATACGTCGGGTAAGGGCAAATCCTGTTATATAAAATTAACAATTATTACATCTTAAAAACTGGCCTCTTGTCGCTGGGAACTCTTGGACAGGTCAAGACGTGCTCTGCCAAGAATTATGGCTTGGACCACTATCCTAGAAGATTGTTTGTAAAATGTTTTCCTGCAGGACTCTGTCAAGTGCATAGTATTTATCAACCATACATATGTTAGGATCGAATGCAAAATAAATGCCTCCTTTTTTTCATTTTGTTTTGTTTTTGTTTTTTTGGTGTTTGGTTTTTTTTTACTTTTTACTTTTACCGCTCGCCATCAATACAAATTCTTTTATTGAACCTTCGGCCATCACGTTTTGAAAAGAAAAGGGAAGAAGGCAACGCCCAAACGGCATATCATTCAAATATTGAACAAAGAAGAAATGCTAACAAACAGGCTGTCGCTGTCCTCTTTACCAATGAGTGATGTGGACACAAAAATGTCGGAACCATGCAGGTAGCTGTCACGTTTACAGCATCTTATGCAGCATTGGGCGGGTAAATTTCGATGGTAAGCCTACCGACAAAACAGGAATCTCTAATGCCTTGTCATCAACTCAAAACCTTTGATTAAATCTTCGAAACTCATGTGCTTCAATTCAATACATCTTTATTAAGGTGTATTAACAGGGAAAGACCCAGATTTCAGGAAAGAGGCATTGCTGTCAAAAACTTGAAAGCACGGCGTAGTTGTGATTTTAATTTTTACCCTTTGTTGCCCAAATGAGAATAACGTTTTGGATGTATTTCTTGAAGCCACTCTAAAACCACGATTTTCAATCGGTGGAATTTTTGAGATAAGAAGATGTAAACCATGGATGCTGCATGCTAAGAAAGGACACCGAAAACCAACGATACGTACTTCGAATTTATTTTGAACTCTCTGACAGCCAAAATAGAGAAACGCGTAACGCAAAAAAATTATAAGGAAGTTTGTACTACACACGCCTCTCTCTCTCTCTCTCTCTCTCTCTCTCTCTCTCTCTCCCTCTCCCTCTCCCTCTCTCCTCTCTCTCTCTCTCCTCTCTCTCTCTCTCTCTCTCTCTCTCTCTCCTCTCTCTCTCTCTCTCTCTCTCTCTCTCTCTCTCTGTGAACGTGGTTTTGTAGGTTAAATGGAAACAAACATGACTAACTGAAGCACACCGTAAATTCAAAATGTTTCTCCATTACTTTTTCCAACGCCCGATTTTCTGGTACAAAACCAGTCGCAGACAAATCAACTTGTCGCCCCTTCGCAAACCCCGCCCAGCCCTCCCAACCGGGAAACAACACCAACCAACCATCCAGCAGACCCATGAAACTCTATCAGGGTCAGTGTTTAATTGGGAAAAGCTGCTGCTTGATCTTGGAACTGAGAAATCAACAGTGGTCGATTGCAAAATCGTAACAACGCCGAAGTCTAAGGGATCGAGTTTTGTATACACATAAATGGGGCTTCACAGGATTGTGAACCCAATTTATGTTCATAATATATGTATATATCACGCATAATGTATGCAGACGTAATCAAACTACCTGATAGTTACCACTGTGTACATCTTATTGGCATGATTATCCATGTGTGTATGCTGCATTTCAAGTCATTTGGGTACATTTTTGTTGAATTTGTTTTTCTTTTTCATTTCCACGCCAGAATAATATCGGGATTTAGGCTACTGGATTGGGGTCAAGTCTAGCACTCGAACTCATAGGCTGACACAATAAAGTAAACGGACACTGAGAGGGCAGAAACATGTCAGAAAGTATGAGGGTAGGCCTATGCAGAATGAACCTTGAAGTTTGAACAGTGATTAGTCAAAATGGCCAGGAGCAGCCTTTGTCGGTTACTGTGACATCTTCCATTTCCCACGTGTTCTGTTGCGTTCTGTTATCTTTGTTTTCTTCAATCTTGGCTCATGCTTTGTTGTCTTGCTTTTGTGTCTGCTATGTATGCACCAGCTCCTACAGGCAGTGTTACTGTTCTTGAAAAACTTCTATTTGATTCAGTTTATATCGCTGTGCCCATTTTGTTACAGTTAGACGAAAGCAAGACGGTCTGTAGTGGTTACGTCCAGGTAGTCTGGCACATTACAATTTGGGAACGTAATGAAATACTCGTAAAGTGTTACAATTCTCCCACATGGAAATCCACGCTTATACTTGTATATTCTGTACTTTATTTCTATATAAAAAAAGCAATTTCTGAATAGCAATTTTGCTTTGAACCCCATCTGTTCAAGTCTACAAAACACATCAATTTAAACCCTCATTTTCAAAACTAGCATTGGTATAGAGTAGGCCTACTAAAGTGAATAAGTCACGCACCGTTGTGTATGTAAAAGGCATTAGCGCGAGTACTCCGTTCGTTTGTACTACACTTCATGGTTCAAAATGGCTTATAATCTGTACCCCGTGACAGATTTGAAGCAAGGTGAGCAACAGAACCATTGTACCAATGTAGAGTGTCCATCTAGTGCAGTGCAGACATCAAAACAACTGAGTTTAAACTGGACTACAGAAGTATGGAATTGTAATAGAGGGCGTTTTGAATCCAGTTGATTTTCTAGAACATATGTGAAACTGTACAAAATTAATGCAAACTGCTGGCTGCCTGCAGTGACCTAAATTCAAATCACAAAATAAGGGTGGCTTGACGTTTCGATCATAGCAGAATCCTTTCCAAATGCTTTCTCGTTTCCTTTTGAGAAAGAGTTTTGCGGTTGCTATTCTATTGCTTTACGCTTTTACAATGTTATATGATTTTCTTACTCCGTGTCAACGGTGGTGGACGGAGGCACCGCCTTCCAAACGTTGCAGCATTGAAGCTGGGAAGGGGGTCTCCAAGATGCATTTTGATAAGCAGTAATTAGTTGTTTTGATTGGTATAAAATTTATACGTCGCAACCACATTATGAATTATTAATTGCTTAGTTTCTACCAACGCAAGCTTTCAGCTTTAGAGGGGAAATATTTCCTTGTGTCCTGTTTGCCATGTTATGCATTGCTATTTTGTGGGTGATCCGACAAAGTTTCCCATGGGGGTCCAATTGACAAGCTTAGGTATTATGGCATACCAGATCCCGTCCTGACTTGGGTGTTTCTGAGTAACAGTTAACGTTCATTTCCTGATTAGCAAGACAACCATATACACTGTAGTGGAAAGGAACAGGGTAAGTATACCACGGCCTGTCTTGTTTGTCGTCAAGTCACACAGCCCAGGCCTCGGGGTCTACCTCTTTGATGCTAAAATATTCAGAGAGGGGTCTTCCAAGGGGATGTCATACATGCTACTATGTGACCAAACTCGGTAGGTGGAAAACTCGCTCTTGAAATTTCACAAGACATTAGTGCAACACAAAAGAATCAGGAAGACAGCAGGAGATGTTAACAATATGCCATGGATGATTAGGATCAACATCAGTTAAGATTAGAGAAAGACGACTGTCATCGTGTACACAAAACAGGCAACTGCAGGCTCAGATCTTGTGTTGTCCCTATTTATTGCACTCGGCTCCAAGCTAAGTGGAAACCGAGGAAAACTGAAATGAAATAACATTTAAATACAAATAAATACATACACAAACAATTACACATACACAACAAACAGTTTCACAGTAAACATTGGGTTTGATAATGAAAATAAATATATACCATATAGAAATTAACACCAAAGCCATCACTTCATAAATTATGTAGAATTATGGAATCGCGAGATGTCTACGGGGGAAATGCCTATGGCCGGGTGTACACGGTGGGAATTGCAAAGGTCTTTCTCTGGGCTCACAGCATTCTGCTGAAATTACAGATTAATATAATTCACGGTAAAATGATTATTCCCCCCAAAACAACAAAATTCCTTAACTCAAAACTCGAGATTTAACCTATCCCCCCAAAACCTGACATCAAAATTTTACTGTATCCCCATACAACTAACATTACGAGGTGACTAAAACAAGTGTAAAGTACAGTGCAAAAACAAACATGGCGGCCAAATACGCGTGCAAGTACAACCGCAATGAGTACACATATAAACCAAAATACAAGAAACTGGTGCCACAAAGATATACTTCCAGATAACCTGATACATTAATAATCTACTTTGCAGTGCCTATAAATTTAAGAAACTTAAACTACTTACAGGAAGAAGGGTGCAAAGGACGGTAGTCCTTAGACAGCGAAGGCGTGGCAGCCTCTAAAACACCCGCCAAACCACGCTATATTTATAAGAACAAACTCGCATGGCGCATACGACAGAGGTCGCAATATGTATTAGCAATAGGCCAGGAAGGCAGAAACTATTCAACGCAAGACCTAGAAACATTCTAATGGTTACGTAATCAACTGAAAGGACAAAACTTATCGTTGGCGATAACGAAGACTTTTATTCTTCCTTGGTAGGAGTGGACACGTCCTTTGCTGTCAGGGACAAATTTGGTCCGATGTCTTTGGACACTCTCGATTTCCATGATGTGTTTCGTTTGACGTGGCGCCCACATCTGATCGGCATTATCAAGACAAACCTTTACACAAATTAGACGAGATATGATCGAGGTATTCAATACAATCACAATTTGGCATTACCAATGCTAAGAGTCACCATGTAAAAAGGTTTTGTTCGGAACGCTGCATGAACTATAGCTTTAAAAAGCGAACGCAATAAGTAATACTCACTGCTTTGGGCATATCACAGCTACGTATGCAGCAAGGTATGAGACGGAGAGAACCCCCCCTGCTTTGTGTTGGTCGTTGTCTCGCAGGAATCTGGGGAACTCCTTTCGGACATCTTGGGGGGATGTGTTAAGTAACAATAGTCTGGAATGTGTATAGGGATTGGACATGTGGGGGGGGGGGTACCCCTCGGTCTCATTTCTTGCTGGGTATACACAGTCACGTAAAGCAACTTTCTGTTGCTGCCATTGTTTTTGTTCTCTCTTCCTTCAGCGTTTAAGGGCTAAAGTGGTTGAAGGTTCAGGTCATGTTTGGCATATCTTTTACAAGGTAACATTTAGTCATTTCTGTAATCCGCCATTCAAAAACAAGGCCGAAACCTTTTGGCTATTATACCTGGAAAAATACAAGACAAGGCACCTCATTCGTGCTTAACCGCCGAATCTTTCCACAGAAAGTTTACGTTTTTAAATTTGAAAATTAACAACAGGGTGATAAATTGCCCAACTATAGAAATACGAGATTTATGTATATCAAGATTGTTACCACGTAACCGGATGGCGTATACAGAATTGAGTCTGCATTATCACATGATTGGCAAATGTCAAAGTGTCCTGACACACCCTTAACCCTATCTACATTTATCACACGATTAAAAACACTTCTTACTTCATATTCGTCAATAGGTTGTTGGTCCTGCCTGCCTGTCATTGCCTCTTGCTGCAACTGCGTTGAGCTGTTTGCCAATTTGTTAATTGTCCAACGGGTCAGGGTACAAAAGGGTTGCTATGTGCATTAATATATAAACTGTTTTCATTCGTTGCTATTTGTAGCGCATAAATAAACATTGCACCCCTTAATTTATGTGAAAAAAAATGCAGTAAAGTCCAATGACCTTGCTCGCTGAAACGAGGACGTCGTGTAACCACAACTAGTCGACCACTTGGGAACAAAATCATAACATCTATCGCGTGGTGTAATATGATAGGTGTGTCATCCAAAACTAACCCTTGCGACGTTGGCCGAGTGATTCCCTTTTCCATACAAATTGTGGGGAAAGGCGCATTTTATTCCCCTACAATTTCTCTTTTCAGATGTAATGAGTTTTTTGGAAGCTCGGATTTAATAGACAAAGTTAGAGTTACTTATCGTGTACGGAAATGCGGGTAACCAACACGTGATCTTTTTTTATCTATTTTTTTTTTCATGTGATGGTTCAGCAAATTATACTCAGTATTCAAAATGCCCCTCCAATCATAATCAATGTTTTGATTGTGCATTCAAGTAGAGCTCTGTGCCTTCAATTTTAAGGTAGATAAAACTTAACTTTCTTACCAGGCTATCTGTTATGATTCGCTTAATGAATGTCAGAGCCATGAAGATACATGTAAGTATACGTCAAACATCCCAGTGTGTGTTCATTTGATCACTCGTCGCTTGTCCCTTGAAGTGACCATTGTCAATTTTATGGACAATCGGGATATTTAGACCGTAAATAATGAAAGCTTTATTCTTTGAGATTTTTTAATTGATAAGTTTGCCCAATCGTTAGGAAATATTTCTCTTGCTGGTTGCCATAAATCACCTACTCGCTGTTTCCTAAGGACATGTTTTAAGATTTTAACCTTGTTTTATGCTCATTTTTGAAATATCTTTTGCTTAAACAAACTACCTCAAGTTGTAGGGACGAAAGTTTCACTTTCTTAAGCCGCCATTTTTGTTTATACTGAGATGATCTGAATTAAAATACGAAGGACTACAGAATTCTGCAATAAAATTCCATTTTTCCTACTTCGTATGTACATGTGCAACCTCTGGAGATAATTACGAATCCAAACGGAAGATAGGCCTATCTTTATTCTGTATAACAGAGTGAAAAATTTTATAAAATAGAGTGAAAAAGACAATGGTAGGCTGATGTTGATACAGTCGGAAGATGAACTGTGTATCAACATCTTGTTTGCTGCATACGTAATAGAATCAGACTCTAATAATCATAAAAGTCCGATTCTGCTACAACATTCCGAAGTCCAATGCGGCCAACTTCTGTTTCAAATTCCTATTGTCTACATGTTAATTCATTCTGACCATTTGAATCCTAAATAACTGCCCAAGAACAAAACAATTTACACTCTAAAAACTCCCGGGTCAGGTCTGACCTGGAAAGTGTCAGCAGATTTGACCTAGATTCTGGTTCCCAGGGCACTGACCCATTACGGATCAACATGATCCAGCCTTCTTGGTCAGAAAATTGTGACCCGGAAAAGGGTTCGTTTTTGTGTGAAAATTCAAAAGAGAACCATTCAACCCCCTACGTCCAATGGGCTAGGCTAGGCTTAGACCATTCAATTTCATGATGTGTTCAAATTCACGGATTTTTCTTGCGCAAATGCTTTAATTTCCGTCCATTTTGCGACGGTAGTTGATATGGATTAGAATTACTCTTTTCGAAAAAGACAAATTTCATCCGTACTTCCTGAATCGCACGGATTGATGTAGGTGCAAAAGGGAGTGACCAAAGATGATATAGAACTTGAGCTATAAAAGTTCACGACTTTTCGAGTTGAATGTGTGGCTAACAGTTCTATAGTGTGGAACAGTTACAGGTGCAATATTTGTTTGGAAAAAACACATCCTCAAAGTACGTATACTGGAAAATTCCGATCATAGGTATTTCTTACTCAACGGAAAACTACATGGTAATCTTTATGTGGTGTCACAGTGCCTCTTTACTACCATGTTATTCATCCGACACGGTGACCTAATTGGCTGTGACCTGACGAGTTAGTTCCAACATAAAACCATTTTTATTTCTCAAAACACCACGTGAAAACAATATTTGGGCTATGTTAGGGAAAATTCTGCCAAAGATAAAATTTTACTATGTTTGTTTGACCACATTTTTACCTTGTGCGTAAGGACAATGAGTGTTAGAAACGGGTGAGAGGAGGCGCGATAAGGAGCAAAGTACGCACTGCGAAAGTAGTTCTGGTTATGGCGCGTCCCTATAAAAGATCACTGCGAGTCCTTTGAACAACCTATTGCTGTAGAGAACTTGCACATCAAACAGAAGTCTAGACCATCGGACAAGCGAAAATGGGTGAGTTGTGCTGTTCTGAAATAACAGAGTAAGATTTCCTTCTCAAGACATGCCAACTTCATACAAGACTAGTGTTAGCTTACAACCTAATGAGATAATGATCATTTAACTCGCCTTGAAATTGTTTTCAGATGTTTACAGGAATGGCAGCATTCAAGCTTGCCTTTAGAACACGCAGGGGTGTGAATTCCGTAGGATAACAACCCCCCCTACTTTTTTAGTAATAGATATTATAGCTATCTGATCGGTCCCTACTCTTTGTAGAATAGAACGCATCACTTAAAGGTCATTTTCGATTTTCCCTCAGGCCAACACGCGCAACGAGCGACATTTACGTGTAGGTCGTGTGCATACGGAAAGATTCTAGCAGACAAATCAACATCATCTTTAGGTGTATGTAGATTTAGGCACTATCATCTCCCTTGAAGATGAGACAAATAACTCAATATGAAAATAAATATGTCTAATACTGTCTAACACTGGCACTGCACCAGTGCTGAATAAAATTGAGCAATAAAAAGAAACTGTGAAATGGAAAAAAAGTATTACAGAAAGGACGAATGTTCCGATTTATTCCCCCGTGTTCGTCACATTAGTTTTGAATTACCTGTAATACAGGTATTCTAATTTTGCAGTTGAATTCATACGTAGAAAGAAACCACTTTCATTTCTTTCCTTTAAGTTCCAATTACGGCACTGACCTTCATATTTTGTTCGTTTCTCCAAGGAGCGAGATTATTTGTGTTGTTTTTCGTCTTCATGGCAGCACAGAGGGGTAAGTTAGCTATTTTTCCGTCGACAATCAATCACTGCGGCGTCCATTTCCCTTTTAAATCTAATGGTTCTCATTTTCGACTGACCCTATCGTCGACCGACCCTTTTTATGCAGTCAATCCTGTCGACACGTTTTAACAGAAAAGGTTAAGACTAGACGGAACGTGTTTGAGCTACAAATAAGAGTTTCATTGGAAAATACTGATTGTTGATTTGATGACGTCAGGGAATGTGAGTCATGTCGTTGGCATTAAAGTTGTTCTCGTTATTGCAGTGTGTACAAAACAATTTGTATCTAACACGTGGTTTTCGTCCACTTTCGTGAGAATATGCCTTCAAATCTCGTACGTAAAAAAAAACTTCTCGAAGAGCCATAAGAGGGCGCTCTTTCATATTCTGACCCAGCAATTCCTACATAGGGTCCAGCATACAACTACGGACATTTTTCACCTTGACTGGGTAAAGCAGAACCCCTCCATGTTTAAGTTCTAGTCATATAGCTTGCATTTTTCTTTCCTTTTATCCTGGAAGTCGAAGTCATGGGACTTTTCCCTCGACATACCCGTAATGGTGGCCAAGATTTAATAGCCATGTCTCCAAATGTGGATGTGTTATCTTCATCGGTTGTAAAGTTTTAGTTGAAAATATTTCTTTATATTTTGAACTTTAATTGCTTGTAATGTTATACCTGATGACGTCCGGGTGATGACACAAATGCACAGACATCTTGAAAATTAACCTGATGTTATTACGAAGTTTCAAATAAATGTAGATGTACAAAAGTTTCAAGTAAATCTAGATTTATTAACTTTAGTAAGTCTTCATCATCTCTTTGACGTGTTCATCAGATTTCTACCGGGGGAGGGGGGTTAAAATTGAATGGTAGAGTAGGTGGCAATGCAGGGTTTTTTCACCACAGTCTGAAATAAAGCCCATAGGTGCCTGGATAGTGCTTGATGGTGCCTGGTCACCTAACAATAATGGAAAGGAGAAAGAAAAACAAACCGAGTAGTTTTTGTGGGCTCGCTGATCCCTGTCACCCCAGAGGAAAAGTCCTCTGTACAGAATATCTAAGAAAAACGTTCTTAACTTTAAGGAGGTTCAGTGCCTCCTCTGTCGTTCACAAATTTATATATCAACATTTGAAAAAGAGTAAACTTTGTCACAAGACTTTTTCTATTCAGAATTTAATAGGTAGACGGGATTTAAGTGTTTCTTATTCTGAGTGCCGTATCCCACAAAATACCACAGAACAGGGAAAAGAGTGCCATCTGTTGAAAACTGGGGTCAGAGTATAACGTTTTTAACCCAAGGACCCTAAGATAAACTGTAAAAACAATGATACTGTATGAATTTCTTCATTTTGTACGTTTTTCAAAAATTTGGATAATGTTCGTTTTGGAATACATGGGGTATTTTTCAGTTATTTAATTTTTCTTACATTTCCATTTCGTTACGAAAGCTTGAATAAAACCGAATAGGTTGATTACAGTGACGTATAGGGGAAGGGCCACAGACTAGCCGAGGAGTCTCTTACAGATTAAAAGAGGGACGTTTATATCCATGCCAGACTTGGAATGATCCGTTGTTGAAGCTGTATAAAGGAATTTCAAATCGAAATTCAAGGGAATGGTTTACTTTGATATTGTCATTATTCATTCATTAACTCTCACTTTGGTCTTACATGTATACTTTATCCCACATTATAGTCATGTTAAGAAGTTGCCCTGTCTGATAAACGGTGATGTTTTCTTCAAAGGTATGCACATGAAATGCACTGCTGAAACACTCAGACGGTATAAGGGTAAATGTCAAAGCCTTTTAGGGTTGGTAGTTTTAGGGCTTTTGGGGCGACAGGCAATCATCACCTTCGTTTTCTTTCTGTTTTGCAGCTGGGGCAATAAAATGCTACCTGTGTGCAAGCTTCCAAATATCAGGTATTCCCTATCCCAACGACGGCAATGCCGACTGCGCTAATTTTCCACCCAGTACTTACAAAGCCAATGTAACCTGTGACACGTTGATTGGTCCTTCAACACTGTGTGCCACAATTGCCGGAACACTTAAGGGTAAGAGTTATGTTAACACAATGATCATCGCATATTTTTTGGAATGGGGTCATTCAGTGAGATGACAACCACAGAGATAGCACGTGGTTACAGTGTTACAATGAGACTGAATTTTGTGATTTCCATACCCAACAGGTCCAGTACCGATCGATGATGGAACACTCAGGGCGTGTGCCCCGGGGACATTGACGGAACCGCAGTGTTTTATGGGTGAGGACGCGACAAAGGTGATCAAGCAGCATTTTGCCCTTCCACAAGGAAGTACCTTCGACGGGTCAGTCTGCCTCTGCAAAGGGGATTATTGCAACGGCGTCAGTGCAGTCCGCCCTCTGGCGGCTGTAATCGCCTTAGTCCTTGCCACTAAGCAGTTCCTCGTCTAGAAGCCAGTCGCTCCCTGTAACCGAGCGGGCGCATTAAGGCGGAAAGATCCGGGGAGGCCATCCAGCAGTCTCTACCAATTGTTCTTCATATCAATTACACCCTTAATAGGATTATCATTCTCTTGTTTATGTTTGAATGTCGTAGAAGCTATTACAAAATCTAAAGAAACATGTTTTGTTGATCATATTATTTGTTTTAACCCTATGAGATCTAAATGACTTTTTGAGTGTACCGAGTATTTTTTGCATAAACAATGATGTTTTTGGAAAGGGAAGGGAAAATGTGTCACTGTCCATTGACATCGAGATGAAGAAAATACATGCAGGGTTATTACAGAATGTGTTAGGCACGAAACTGAGTTTTATGCTCAAATGGCAATGACAGTATGCTTGGAAGTCATTTCGTTCTTGTCAGATGCTTCACATGTCTTATGTTTTTAGTACAGTTTATTATGAATTTTCAGTTTCATTTGAAGACGAATTGATATAGTATCTATTTGTGGTATTCATCGAGCCCAGACTTTCCCCCTAACATATGATACTGTTTTAAGATACCAATATTGACTCCTTTATCTCGTGGTATGGTAAAAATAGCCTCCCAGGGTGATCTATGGAGCTTTTTTCCCTTACCAGAGGGAAACTAGAATGACCTTGGGGTCCCACTTTTACCGCACCACGAGATAAACCAGTCAATATTTGTTTTATAATTAACACTTTCCCCACAGCATTAGCTTGATTTATGAGATAACTGGTCAATTTGATCTGAGTACATATAAAAGGTACGTTGATTGAGAAATAAATTTAAATGTACCAGCACTTTTCCAAGCAACATCTTCACAAAATAGTTGAACCCATCTGTGTAACACTAGCACTTTGATTGCGCCTAACTCGCAGCAGGCAACGAACACATCACTGCATGCGTGTGCATACCAATGCCGTTGGTCATGCGTATAGTTTTTTGGTTGCTAAAGGTTTAATTTTTTATTCAGCCGTGAAAAACAAGATAGGAAAATAGTGGATGCCATGTGGCTAGCTCTAGGCCAATCAAGGTACAGGATCTGTGGGTAAGGTGTTATAATTTAATTTCTGGCAGTAATTATTTGAGCGCGTTTTACTATTCTTCTCCAGTTTTGAAGTGTTTTGTTTTTACTTCTGACGGCAGTTTACTATTGTTTATTTCATGATCACACGCTGTTAAAATTTCTCTCTTTCCCTGCAGTGTTGCTGTTCCTTTACACATATACTTGTATCAGTCGTTTCTTTACGATTTAAATTCCAATTTCTTTTCTTTTTTACGTGTTTTATGCAACAATTGGCCCCTTGAAAAGAAACTGTGTTTGAAAAGGTTATCTCGACTGTATAAAAAGTTCCCAATTACTGCTCATTCATGCTGCATAACCGATTCGTTAACGATTAAAGCGATGGGAAGGACTAAGGACAATATCATGGACTCCAGTTACTTGCTACAAGACCCTAAATGAATAATTGGCAAGCTGCCAAGAACTGATACCTCTGGGATAGCGGACAGTTTACAGAGGCTTAATGAAGCAGACGAGTGATCATTACCGGAGCGAACATTTGGAGACGTTGGGAAAGAATTTAGCCTCTAGGTGAAGTCATATATCAAGATCGTTTACGGAAGTTTTAACTTATTCAGAACACCATACGCCATTTCATCATCGACGTATCAAGGACTGCTGAAGAACGATGCCCATTGTATTGGGATATTCATAAAAGGTGTCAGATGAAATGTTTGGACTCCCTGAATTTTGTTCATGTGCCAATTGTGGGATATAAGTAAAATGGCTTAACTGGCCACTTGCAAACGAGTTTCTTCGTTATGGCTAATATAATAAAGTGCATGAAATGGACGAGAAAGTAAAGTGTTTATTTCATTTCATTCTGTTGACGTGTGCTGGGGAAAACACTTTTCATAAAATAATCATTGCTGTGGTGATCTTTTACAATAGTGTAAAATGAGGGTTTTAGCAATCGTTTTTATTTACTTGCTGTCCCCCAAAATTAGAAATGCAAGCCTATTAAAGGGGTTTTTTGCCTGACGGGGGTGCTGGGTCTGACCCAGCATGTTTCAATTTCCAGTTCATAACAAAATGAAATAAAGATTCTCTTGAAAATGTCTTTGATCTTAAACACAAAGCTATTCGACTGATAGGTCGCAATCTTGATGACTCCTTTTTACTGAGGTAACTTTTTCTATTCTATACAAGTACCAGGATATCAACCAAAGCTGGTTTCATATTCTCGAATGAACTTCCCACAGAGGTTTGCGTGACCCAGTGAGGCAATATGGCCGAGCAGAGAGTTTATTGTGGAATTAATGTCTGAAAAAATTTAGATTTTTAGAGCTTCAGTTATGTTGGAATTCATAGGGGAAAACATCGCAATGCAGCAAATGAGATAGGGTGAAATACGTACGATTTTGTTTTAAAATTTAGGGTAGGGCTACAAAAAGACTCAATACCTATCTAATTAAATAGCCACATTTCTAAATACCTGCACAATTTCTGTCCTGCACTATGGAGGAATTGATTTCTTTAAATATTTTGATTTTTTGAGCTTTGGTTATATTGGAGTTCATAGGGAAAAACATCGGATTCAATTGAATGCTATAGGTTCAAATATGTTCGAATTTCTAAAGTTTAGGTTAGGGCTACAAAAAGACTTTATATCTGTTCAACTAAATAGCCAAATTTCTAAATACTTGCACGATTTGAGTCTTGAATTATTGAGGAATTGATTTAATTCGTTAAAAGAATCAGCAATTCGTTATTACAATCTAGTAATTCGTTATTTCGAATTAGTAATTCGTTGAAACGAATTAGTAATTCGTTATGCCCATTCAGTTTGGTTTGTGACAGCACTGAAGATAGTGTATACTGCCAATGAACCCCGTGCTGGACAATGAGAGGGCACGATTTTCCCATCAATGGAGGCTCGTTTGGTAGGAACTTCACTTTTCTGGATCACTAACGACTATAGATGAAAAACACGCGTTGCGTGCACGTCACCACTAACAAAACGAACACCCCAGACCAGCAATCGCTCGTCGCCCTGCGATTGAATAGGGCGTTAGGAAGAGCTGATAGCCTTGTACATATTTTAGAGAAGGAAATACGTCACATGGGGTCACAGCTAACGAAGCATACAGCATTGGGGGTAAATTTCTACCAGGCGGGCGAGCTCGCTCAATGCATTACACAATCGGCGGTTGTCGATTCGATATTTTTTTTCCTTATTGCTGAAAATATTCTCACTGCATTTTATTTGTTGAAAAAATAGATCAAGTTAATCAATGATTTGAAATATATCGCCAAAAGACACGTGATCAGTGATACTAAGTGACAAGATAAACTACCACACTATGATTGTACCAAAGCCATGTTTCATCATATAGCCGTTACTTTGCCCGTGCTAAAGCATTGCCATTGGTGAACCGAAAATTAATCAATCAGTAACAATTCGATAACATGAAGTGATAACCTCGCTGTCAAAGGTCACAATAATATGTAGCCAATCACAGTGCAAAGCTATCAGTCCTTCCCAGCGAGCGACCAGCATGGCTCTTCTCAACCGGGGGGGGTCCTGCTCCAGGCGGACTCACAGATAAAGGGGAAGTTGTACATGTATGGCCACCATACGTAAATGATTTCATGAAGAGTGCAGTTCAGTGACGAATCCAGGTCTTGGATGAGGGTGAACTGGAGTTGTTTCTAAAAACGACTGTCCAAATTTTCCTCCTTTAAAAACATCGTTCCTGCCTCCCTCCCCCTCCCTAGCCTTTTGTCAAGGCCTTCGCGGCTGTGTTTATGTGTAACTTCAAAGCGGCTGGACCGGAGACCACATGCACGAGTGGCTCAGCCACGAGGCCTTTTCCAACTTGTCAGGAATTCTTTATGTTTTCTTTATGTTTTCGATTTTAGCTACCCGAAATATCTCAACCAATCATAAGCGAGGGTGTCAGCACACATTAACCTATTATGCAAATTGAGAGTACAGTATACTTAAAATGGCGAGCGTGTCAAGTGTGTCGGCGGCCGTGAGTGCAGGTCAGTTGTCTGAGCAGCATTTGGACAGTTCTTAGAATATGCTGCTATTTCACCTTGCCGAGTTTAAACCGTTGCAGCGTGATTTCATTTGTACAGCACACGGGAACAGTACTGTAAAGAGCCCAACAGTTGATAAACCCATAACCTGAAAAGAAAGTGGTGTTTAAAACTTTGCCATCAAACTTTGATTGATATGGAAAAGCAGATGTCACATTTCAGGTTGTCGACTGAAGCCAGTTCGATACAAAGCGTATATGATTCATATGATGAAAAGCGGTTGCTGGCAGCTTTGTTGAGCTTCATCTCTTTTACCGGTGTGATCGGCAACAGCGTTGTCCTGTTGGCCCCGGTTCTCTCCCGTAAACCTCGCACTCCTACTAACGTGTTTGTGGTCAACCTAGCTATAGCGGACATCAGCATGTGTCTGAGTATGCCCGTGATGATATTGGCCCTGCTTAGCGAAAACAGGGAGAAGCTGAATATTTCGGAACAACTCTGCGCTTTCCAGGGCTTCATACTTGTCGTTTGTAGTGGCTGTAGCATGAATAACATCGCATCAATCGCTGTCCACCGCGCTCTGATCACCAGCCGAAAGAACCAAAGTCATCTCAGATGGTTATTCGACCGTCGCTGCCTGGCAGCCACCGTCACTACAACCTGGCTGATTCCTCTTACTGTCAGCCTCCTGCCCATTCTATCTGAATTTGGAGCGTATGAGTACGATGATAAACTAAGTTCTTGTTCCTTCAACCCTACTGCCCCGGGCTCTGGTGTATTCTCCAAGATCATGATGGTAGTCTTCTACCCTGTGCAGCTCCTTGCCGTCCTCGTCAGCAGTGTATACGTCGGGTTGAGGGTGAAAAGGCACAAAGAGAGAATCGGAGCTGCTCCACCGCAGCAGGGCCTGGCTGTAGTCGGGGGTGCCATGAGGCTACCGGGAAGATTAGGCCAGCATCGGCAGTGTCGCTCATCGGACCAGTGCACTCCAAATCGGCGCATTCGTCCACTCAGGCTTCCATTCCGTCGAAACATCCACGTAACGCTCAGTTTATTGCTAGTTGTCTTCTTCTTCGTGATGTGTTGCGCACCTTACTTGATAACTGTCGCAGTCCTCAAGGACAGAATCAACAAATTTGTCCCCTTTTTAGGCCTACTTCTTTTCTCCAATAGCTGTATAAACCCTGTTATTTACACGGCCCGACACCCGGACTTTAAACATGTGTGCCGCTGCATCATGCTTTGCAGACTCTCAAAGATACCAAGAAAATCATCTTTTCTCAAGCGCTTGCTCGGATTTGGAGAGTAAATATTAAGTTAAGATTATGGAGAAACGACGAAAAGGTGGAGATTCTTTGATTCAAATAAAAGAAGCTCGGACTTAAACCACGTCCTTCCCTCCACTATTATTGTCTATATCGTAGAAAAGAACAAAAAGGCTTTCCTGATGCTTTGAAAGAGCAGCGAGATGAATTTCATCATTTGTCCAGCGTTGGCTGGTTATGTACGTTTGCATGTACATAAAAGCTTCATTCCTGTCCCAACCCGTTGAGCAACTCCTCGGCTGGGTGCACAACTAGTTTTCCTTCACAAGCACAGTAGATGATTTACACGAAGCTACACAGACATGCAGTCGACGCCATCAGTGTATTGCATGGCACACACTGTCTTACGGTTCAAATGGATTTCTATCTATATGTTAGTTGCGGTAATATGCTTATTTAAAGTTAGCAAAAACTATCGATATGACTGTACGGAGCTGGAGACCTTTTTCACCACCAACGAGCAAGTTTCTAGAGTGACTGATTTAGAACAACAGTTTACTTTCTCTTCAAATGAAGATTACGTTTACAACCTTGGAAGTGCGTACTTACTCTTTGAAACCCCTCAGTTACCAAAGGGAATTCTTTCGTTTGGAAATACATGCATTTGGAATATCATCTCATTCATCTGGGAAGTATCATACCTAAGTTTCTAAACAATTAATCTGTTCTACAAAATTTTGCATGAATTATGATTGTAGAAGTTGTTTTTAAAAATTGTTTAATAACAGAGAAAGAGTTAAAGCTCTTTAAAAATTAACCGAAAGTAGAGTGGCTAAATGTGAATTTTAAAATGAATACACAAAGAAAAATGATAACAATACTACAAAATATGCCTAACCATTAGAATGTAAATCTAACATAAAATGAAAAGCAATTGATGAAATACAACTAAAATGGAAGGGATACATAAAAATGAACCTAAAATGGAAAAGGTATGTACAAGTTAAGGAGACACGTTAAAACATTACATGTTAAGTAGTACAACGTAAGGAGCGGCTCACTTTAATTGAAAATCGCTAATCTCATCAAAAATGTCACCGCGTCAAATCTAAAAATTTGAGTGTTAACCGCACTGGACGTCTAAAACAATCTACTTTATTTGGCACAGCGTTTTTCACCGTGTGTGACGTTGTAATTTGTCACAAGTGCTTTTTCTGTGTCTATTAACGTGAGTTTGCTCTGTCAGTTTTTGAAGAATGTCCAAACTGTACATTTTAAAAACTGTATATTCTTAAGACAATCGACACTTTATCGAATAAGATGACGTCACAAGAGTGGTTTAAGATGTATGTTAAGATGTGAAGTGATGATAAACTATGGCAATGTTGGGTAACTGTTTCCTGAATACATTAAAATTAATACTTACATAATATGCTTTGTTTTTGTATTTGTTATGGTAAGTTCTTATTCAAAATTACACAATGATGAATATCCTTGCATTCATAAATTTGATAAAATTGTGCTCTATGACACTTGTTGATGAAATTCGGCTGCGACACGTCTAATACGTTCGTTTGTAATATTAATAACTCACTTGAATGTTGAAATAAACTGCGCGCGGATCCGTACTTACATGAGGATATTTGATTGGATGCAAAAGAAATTGAAGCTTCAAATAATTGGTCACCGCTGTGCAGCCATTATGGGAGTTGGCCATACCAGATGGTACCACTCCATCCAGCTCACTCTTCTTGCGGTGGCCCCATTGAGTTAATAGCCTGCATTTAAAGTGATTCGGCTTTATATTGCCTCCGCTTCGGGCACTCAGTCACTATTTCTTGAAACAGTCTTGTACTGGATAAATCGTACAGGAAAAGTTTGAGTCGGCAAAACCCCTCCTCTACCCTGTTCATTGCCAACTCTTTGCAAGCACGTCCATTAATATATTATCTTTCTTTGCAGAGTGGCTCGTATTCTGTTGGGTTCGAAACCGCTGATTCTAGAGGGTTGTGAAAGTGATGGTTTGCTTTATTGCCACCAACATTTTAGCGGGGCGAAAAAGGGATTTTCCCCTATTTTGTTTTTCCTTCAATGCTTTTCGAGGGGCCGGGGGTTTCGTCTTTCTTATAATCTGCAAAGGTCGTGGACGCTGGAGGAGCAGAAGGGAGTTCATTCGAGGATTACGAAGAGGCCTCGGCAATTCTATCAATAAACTTGTTGCTTGTATCTTTGTTTTATGCTTATGTCACGAGGCGGGTCCCCAGTGAACCTTAGGGTGGTCAGGTTCACCTTCGTAAAGAGGTATTGAGCATCATCCAGCAGAAAATGTACCACCAGGGTACAGTTGCCCACCAGAAATTCATTTTTATGAATTCCAGATCAGGAAGACAAAATAAAAAAAAGTGTCAACTGTAGACAATAAAATATGTTTTAAAATTTTTATAATACTCGCTTTGTGGTTGTTATACAATACAGGTTGCATCCACATTTTAGATACATAAATCCATGAGCTGTCACAAAGACAATTACTACATATATATTATCTAATCCACAAGGGCCAATACATGTGTGTATGATTGACATGATATAATTGGCTGACTGATCATGTTCATATTTGCAAGTACATGTACATAAAAAGACACCAGCCTTACCCCGATGTACTATGTAGTGTAAATGGTGAGTGCCTCTTTCCTTGTGCAGTACCAATAATTAGAAGGCACCAGACGAGGAAATGGCTATGGGGTTAAATACAAAAACAAAACCATCTTGACAACTCATAAGAATATGCAATTTAAGTACAGGGGCAGCGCGTCCAGTAATTACGACCCATGTACACAGTTGAGCTCAGCGCACGACCCGTACTACACGGCACATTATGCTTTACATGTACTGTACATGTATAGTAAGTTACGCTGCCATGGTCTAATGCAACGCAGCACTGTGTTTTCGATGTCTACATACAAAAAGGCCATTTTACTTCAAAAAGAAACTCTGACCACTCAGCAAATGTCACTCGACCTGAGCCGCAAGAACAGATCAGACTGAAAGCCACACAGATCAATGTCTTCCATGAACTTGGCAGGACAAGCTCAATGGCAGAAATGCGAATGACTTACCCCCTAAATCCTGGGAAAAGAGAGTAATTTGTGATGCCGTTGTCATCTAGGCAGCAACAAGACAAGAGAGCGCGAAACCACGTGCGTGCTATTCTAGTGTTGGGTGCCACCCCCTCATTGTTCGCAAAACCCAATTAAAAATATCTCTATCGTCTAAATTATTCAGATAACGGTGACAACAGTGATTTTACACTAATGAGGTAAGTGGACAGTCCAACTCTTGCACGAACGATATTTGAGACTATTCAAAAAGAACCCAGTAGTTGTAATAGCAAGTACTATGAAACAAACAGCCACTGAATATTCATGACCTCTATGAATGAATTACTGTTACTTCAACTGGACGGCTGCTAAAACTCATATCCCTACACTTATATTTGTACTGAGTTACGGTTCATCGGCTTCAGGCAAGAATAAATAATTATTTTGTTATGTTCAATATACACGGTTGCTCAGAGCGCAAGGATAGAATATATGCACGTGCTGACCAGCCTCCAAATCCGGTTTGGGGGTCTCTTTTTCATGCAGGGATTAAACACGCCAGAATTAGACCTTTCATCTCAAGTTTATTAGAACTATTCTAATTCTTTTTACTTTTGTCCTAGCATCTAGAACTGGACTCTCGAAATGCGCAGTGAAGTAACCCTCATTTTGTGATATGGTATTTGCCTGTAATACTATTAAATGCAAAAATGACATTTTGTCTTGTATTTGAAATTGGTATTAAATGATATATTGACCACGGAAACTGTATTGTAATTACATTTCTCTTGGTTCCTTGAAACTAACATTTCATGAAATGGATATCCTCACCTTTAAACTGGTTATTTCAACGCAGACAAAAACATGTCGTCTGAGATCACGTCTGCCTGTCCAAAACCAACAGTTTGCCAAAAGACCACGGCCAGGCAATCCAAAGCGAAGATAAGGCTGAATAAACAACTTAGACAGACACTATGGTTAGGATTACAAATGGGATCCCAGAATCATCGGTAAATTCTGTTCTGAAAGGGGGCCAGTAGGGTAATACAAGTGGGTACACCCAAAAAACTAATTTATATGAATGGTCAAGAGACGAACGTGGTATAAAAGTGTTCTTATGGGCGTGTGGGCATGCATACTAGTGTTGTTGTTGTTTTTTCGTTTTGTTTTGTTTTGGGGGTTTTTTTTGGGGGGGTGGCTTTTTTTTCTTATTGTTGCCGTACTTGGTAACCTAATTTCACACGACATTCAAAATGTGTAGGCCTACACTTCATTTCTATCAGTTTGACAATACTTCCAAAGTCACAACGTTTAGTTTTCACACCCACACGTTCATTTATCTGGTTTCTTCAAATAACAACACCAAATGGTAATTTGTCAAACTCTTCGGAGGTGCTTATCTTGTATGTGGTCCCTAATATGTGTGGTTTGGGTTCCGAGGTCATCGACACGTACATTTGCTGAGCGATCTTCTCGTTTCTTTTCTTTTCTCTTCTTTTTCCACCTTTCACTCTACTCAACACCCCTGGGAAACATGGTCCAATCACAAAAGGGAAAACGCACAATGCACTTTGTAATCCTAAAGGTCTTTCCAAACAAAAGCGTACTCTGACCAATTTTCCCTTTTACTGTCGTATTTGTTTAAAGCACGATTCCCCCTCCACATCCCCCAAGGTGCTTTGAAAGTGCTTTTCATCACGTACACCGATGAGTTTTGCTATTTCATTGTGAAATTAAAAACGGCCTGCAGGACCCATGCAGCTTTGCCACGATAGGCTATTCAAGATTCGGCTGTAGAAGGGGCAGATGATGCCGGTGATGCTCCCTACCGACCTCTTTAACCAAAAGCTCAAATATTCATTTAGTATGTATTACACCTCAGCTGGTTGTTCGACAGGTCATCGCCACATTATCCTTGCTCACTCGGTCCTTAAATTTGCTGTCAGATTTTTGCCGATTGTGTCTTATTCCTGCTCGTACAAATATACTAATCCTTCAAGCCCACCAACCCTTGCTATTCTCCTATATTTTAACTAACTGAATAAAGCCAAAGGACTACCAATAAACCTTTACAATGAGATATATCGAGAATTAACACTCTAAAATCTGAAGTGTTAAATTTAACTTAATAAATGTTAAAGTCCACACTTTCTATGAGTTTGGTCAGTGACCACTCTTTACTTATTGATTCAACACTTTTTAAAATGTTACGAATTCCAACACTTGTAAAATGTTACAAAAGTGTCAATCCATTATGTAACATTTAAAAGGTGTTGCAAAAATGATGGGGTCCAACACTTCAGAAATCTTAAATATCTAATATATCACCTTTTTACCAGTTGGGTAGTATCGGAAAAATGTTGGGCCAAAAAACCTTGAAAATGTTGGAACCAACTCTTTATCATACCTTGATGAGTTGCGTAGACCTAATGTTTGATAAATGGTGTGAACAATCCCTTTGGAAATGTCGCAACAACTGGAAAAGTTTGAATGCAACTCTTCAAAAATGCTGGGGAAAATGTGGGTGGTTATTCCAAAGAAAACGAATTAAGCGCCATTTTGTCCCTCATCTGAATTTAACCTTCTCATGGTTGCCTCCAGCCAGTTTCTATAGGTTTTGCTTGACTAAAATAATGCAATGAGTCAGGACATTTATGGAGACCTGGTACTTTGTTTTTTGGCTCTTAAATGTTCACTAATTGTATTGCGTTGATAATTATTCCAATGGTGTATATCTCATTTTGAAATGAAACCCTTCATAATAATGACGTGGTTCTTGAGACTGTTGTGTTGATTCATATTCGACTGACTGATCGGGTGCCATTTTGATTGTTGAGAAAAATGTAAGTAAGTATGGATTTATTTCATCAGTAAGTGTACCAAAAACGTATTACTGATGTCACTTTAGTTCTATTTAGTTCTCTAAAAAAAGCAGAGTTTGTATTAATGTTTATTTAAATATATGACTGTTTTGTCAAATAATAAAGTTAGCATTACTTCAGTGATGATTCAGCTTCCAGTGGCGCCTTGGACTGGGACCGTTGAGAATGGCCAGCCTAATGAGAAATTGTGCGTAATGAGAGGAGCGGCGAGATGGAGTGTGTGCGTGAAGGTCTCACGTGGTTGAGGCAACTTTATGAGCATCATTTACGACCCACAACGTTTAATTAAAAAGCTTGGATCAATATTAGCTGATATTTTGACCTTAAAATGTGATTTGGATTATTTTACAATTTAAATGTCAGGATCCCATTCTTCTAGGATGGTATATACTGTATATACTCTTATACTCTTATGTAATACCGAAATTGGTCCTTAATTTAAAAGTTCCTTGAAATCTCCTTATGCCGTCCGTTCTTGTATGGTTAAAGCCAGTGCCCATTATCCGTGGCATGTGGCTTCAGGGCGTTGGCTCCGAAAGACATAATGTCAAATATTTTTTGTAGTCACCATGAATTGAATTTTTGGAAGCTGAGTTCACGTCTCTTGTGTTAATTTTTCTTTCGTTTTTCTTGTTCGTCTTCCTTCTCTGCATGAGTTTGCGTTCTTTACTCCTTGGTTTCTCTAAAATTCCCACATCTATAAGCCTTCATGACACAAAGTATGAACCTGTCTACATGTTATATGTGAACTATTGTCTCTGTCCAACAAGCCAACCGGGAATACTGTGCACACTGAAAAAAAAAACTCTGTTGTTACAATGAGATGACCACACCACAGGGTGTTACTTTAACGCCGCTGGTGTTACTTTGCACACCTATAGTTTAATAATGCATGGGAGGGTGTTAAACTAACAGCAACATGTTTAACACCAGTGGAAAGTGTTGGTGTATGTCAAATTCAACACCTCAGTTTTTGCTGTGTAATCTACCTTATATTTACCTCCTGCCCAATCTCTCTCTGCTCTTTTCCCTGTAAGCATTACTGTACGCGTTGGTCCATTTCCGGCATAATCACCCTTTACCTAATACCTTTAGGGCACAGACACCAGCTGGAAAAGTTGTCGTCTAATCAGCTAATCCAATATTTCTTTACCCTCCTGCCCCACTGCTGATATTGAAGCTAACCCTGCGTTTGTTGGCAAGCAAATCATCGTTTTCAGAGAACGAATCGGAGATCCAGACCAGCATCGGAATTGGCATTGGAGGCGGCCTCGTCACGTATATAATCACTCTTCTGTCGCGGTTCCGTTCACGATGGGCTACAGACGATCCGAAAAAAAATGTATGCTAAATGGGTTTTAAGGTTGTGGTGAAGAATTTCAGATTCATTGCATGAAGTCGTAAAGTAAACTTTATGTCCTGTCAAATGTCTCATACGACGAATTTATGCGATTCACACGGCGTTGATTATCATTCATGTTTGTCATATCCGGACAAAAAAAAATAGTCCTACATATGACTGGATCGTCTCATACAACTGATGTTGAGTTCAGCGACTTTAGGCTCTTTGCACTTTAAAATTTCTGACATGATGATATGGTCTTGTGACTAGCTGGCTTTGACGACTGAGCAGTTGTAATTAAAAAAAAATCATTAGTGACACAAATGGTCCAGCAGTGGCAGATGCTTCCGTTAAATCACGGGGGTGGTAATTTGGAGAATGTACCAAGGGCGTCTGGCCTTGGTTTCGTCCAGGAGAAGGGGAAAGGCAGGGATTGAGGCTTATCAGGACGTGGTATAGCACAATACACAAAGGCAAATTGGACGTGCCCTGTTTGTACCTTTTGCAGGACAGGGGTTGATCCAGGGGGTTTTGCTTAGGAAAGTCTGTAAAATCGTTGTTCGTGAAAGGGGTGTTACTACATGTAATTGTCGCCATTGGTGAAGCTACTCAGTCTCTTTGTATTGTCCGTAATCATACACACCAAATAAAACCCCTAAATGGTGTGTGCTTTTAAATGGGCCTCACAACCTTTTAATTAGATGCCTAGGCCTCTGATAAAAAAGGCAAAGAATGCAAACCCCCTCTGGATTCGCACCTGCAGAGAATTGAAGGCACACACGTAGTCCAATGTGTATATGGGCCGTGCCCCCCTCAAAACTATACCTTTTTTGTTGGTGTCTTTTCAGATTCTAAGACACATTTTGGATGCTAAAAGGGATAACACCCTGGTGCTCTGGAGATATCCAAGATAGCAGCCAATACCGCCGCCAAAAGAGTCAAAAATGAAAAAGACAAAAACGACTTCAAAATGATACAAGCATAAATAATATTGGTAGATGTATTTTATTTTATTCTAACAAACTTTTTCTGGTGTCCTTTGCAAGACGAAGACCAAAGTGGCTGCCAAAACTGGACAAAGTCCAGGAAAAATGATGTAAATGGCACTAAGAATAACTGCTAAAATGAAATGATGTTGTATACAGGGTGCACATAAAAACTATACCTAGATAAAAATTACTGTAATGGCAAAACTAATTTATATATGGGAAAGAGAAATATATCTCTAGAAAGGGCAGAATGCCCTCTTTGCAACGGTATACAGCTTGTGATGTTATTGACACAGATGAGTGAACAAACTAGACCGATGTTAAGGGTACTAAAATCGGCACTGTGACAAGTTTGCATATGTGGTTAACAAGGCTAGACAATGCAAGTGTGGAGAAAACCAAATGCAAGAAGTAGATTTCGTAACTGGTGTCTATTCCCCAACCGCCTACCAAATGTGCAGTCAGAGATGGATTACATCTCAGCCGACCGCCTTTTTCTTTCATAAAATTTGTGCACATTAAACCCTATGAACCTCGATCTGGACCAAAGGAGGGTGCAATGCTCTCAACAACAGAGGTGCCTTTGGTCAGAATTTAACTTTGCTGGTTTACAAACGAGTAGGAAATGAACTCCTGACAAATATGGCTCTTTTCAACCACTGAGGGGTTTTCTGATCGAAGCAGATATGGAGTGGTCCCCAACCCTATCGGTATTAAACGTATGCGATTAACCCTGTCAATTTCGATGCTGAGCATTTTAGTGTTTACCAGGCCAATAGCAACGATTTAACATGTCATATACGTTCAACGGGAAGGCGAATAAAACTTAGGTACCGTACTTACTAAATCTTTAATGATCTTTAATGGTTATCATTAATAAATCATTTTACTGCAATTTATTTCACATCAGTGGTTACTGTGTTAAATTTTAGATAAACAAATTATGGTAAAGTTATTTTGGGTAACAAAGAAGATAAGGCAAAATATTCTCTCAGCTCTTGCTTGGTTTGTGCATTTGGCGGCATCGTTCGCTCATTTGCGGTTTCATGGCCACCCGATCCGACTACCCACCTTATAAGCGATCGAGGCCTGTGCAGCAAAATAGCCTACAAGAACTGTGTTGTTAATATATTATCGTATGATACAATACCTTATAAGTAAGGCTAGTCAGCGTCAAAAACATTACAAGCGGGAAGGCTCGAACAAGCCTTACATATAAAATTTGCCCACTATATTCCAACATACGAAAATATATTAGCATCACAGTTAGACCGTGGCTATTTTGCTGCACAGGCCTCGCTTACAAGTAGCGGTAGGTAGTCGGATCAGGTGTCATGACCCGCTACCGGTCCCTACGTTCGGAGGACGCCTGCAAGACCACGTACGGGACGGGAGCCATGCTAGAGGTAAATAACGCTGTATGAAATTGTTAGGCAGTTCGGGTGCCTATTATAATAAATTACCGGCATGCTTCCTACTGTAGCATCTCGCTGTTTGGGTTAGTCTGTTTTCGGTTCCGGATTCTTTATCGTTCTAAGCCTGAAATTAAGATTACAAATAATCACGATAGAAGTGTCGCTGAGTGGGATGTAGCGCCATCATTTTCGAAACCTTCTTGAACACGTCAAGTAGAAGTAGACTGTGACAGATTAACCGAGACTAACGTCGAGGTCAGCGGGGTAAATTTGTGCTGGGAACTTGGGCATGGGGTCGTGTGGGGAAAATGACTTGCCAAGGCATAGAAATTTGATAAACAGATTAAAGCAGGGGGAGACTGATACTATATGACACTAGAGGGCAATGCTCATGGTGAAGATGTACATCTGTAACATGTATCACACTCCTACATAACCTCACATCAAAAAGACGCATTTACGGTTTTATTCAACCCCTCCCCCCCGACTGTCATTGCATGAATACATGTCGAGTGTCGGGAAATCAAAACAATTGTTCACGTAAATTGTTTTTCTCAGCACGACAAAGTGGGGGAAGTGACTCAACAGCCCGTTCCCCCTGGTCAAAAAGTGGGGTGGGGGTGTACACGTACATATATCACACTGCACCCCCTTATTTACACTCATCGTTCGAGGCTTAGACGAAACGTAACCCTGAGTGTGGCTATATACGGAAGAAGCGTAACCGATTTTTGAGGCTGGTTGGCGAAGCGGTGTATTAATTTGAAAGCAAACAGTGTGCCTAGAAGATAGGGGAACGAAGATCGAAGCGAAAACAGAAGGCAAATGTGTAGACAACGTTGTTCCCTAACCTTGGGGTGTGACCCCCCCCCCCCCGTCAGGGTATATACCTGTACGATTGAGAGAAATCTAGCGTCTATTGAACAGGCATGTTCCCTGACGTAGGTGTAGTTACACCGTGATGTCGAACTGTGCTCTTGCCTGATGAGTCACACGTTGACACATTTCATCTCATTTTAATGGTTTTTAATTCTGTTTAAGAATATCATTAGGCCAGAAATCATCGAATTTCTGATTTATATACTTAAAACCACTACTTGATAAACTTAATGACTTTAAAAACTGACGTTTGAGCGTTGTGTGTACACTCTGACGAGGGCTAAATGACTTCGAAGCACACTATCTTGGCCTTTTTACATAAAACTCGATTTTGTAGCTAACTGTTAATAACTAGACTAAGTGCATTTGTACAAACGTGTCACCGATGGAGTTTAATTTTCATTATCTCCCTGGGCATACAACGTCGTAGTTACTGTACGAAAAATGCTCGGTGTGGTTAAAAAGTCATTGTTACTTTGTAGGAATAAATAGGCTTACACGATTCTTTTCATCTCCAAAATCTCTTTTGAATTTTAAATATACATGTAAAAGGACAGAAAAGCCAGTTAAGGGTAAATTGGAGGCAAGTGGACGGTGTGTTAACGCCTGTTGTCTTTTCTTGTTGTCGGCTTTTTTGTTTTGTTTTGTTTTGTTTTGTTTTCTGTTGATCTTGACACGTCTACACGGGGTTTTCATAACTATAGCAACAGTATTCTGACACTGATAATCCTTCAGCAAGTTTACTTCGATAATCATCAACTATAAAAAAATATGTATACATTTTAACCCAGATATAATCTCGGAAATGAGCCCCGAGCGGCCAAACCGGACCAAGACAGGGTGCAGTTATCCTTTCAGCTGAAGCTCCTTTGGTAGGAACTGCTGGTTCACGAACGACCGTGAAATACACGCATGACGGTCATATCCGATCGCTAAAAACAAAACGAATATCCCCCCAGCACGGCTCTTGCCAATCGTAGAGGGGGTGCTTCTGCTCATACGGCAGATACTATTACGGGGTCACAGCTACTTGACTTCTCCCCCTCCAGCTGCTTCAGGCCTGACGACATTTTATCCTTGCGTGTGGTTTGCGGCTACTTCCTGACGATAAGGGCAAAGTCCTGGCTGAATAACTAGGCACTGGGCTTACAGTTTCACACGGGTCTGTGGTCATGACGGTTAGCGCTTCCGCGGAGTCGTATGCAGTGGCGTGAAGTTGTGACTTAGGATTGGGGGCCTGATGGGGGATTCTTTCGGAACAGCGGGTGGGGTGCTGACACCATTATAACACGGGGGGGGGCGCATAACATTTGTAATAAGTACACTCACACCACAGATACACGCACAGACCACCGATCCAATTCAGATGATCTACAGGAGTATTCCGTTATCTGCGTGGCACCCGACTAAAATCGAAACTATGGGCCAATTCACTCCTCGGAATAAGAAATTAATGCACAGTTGAAGAATTCCAGCCTAAAAGTTCTATGAAGCCGTCTGTCGATTGTGAAAGAAATCCTCTATTTACTTAACCCGGCCCATGAAGATTCAAAACGATGCTTTGGCAACATTTCGAAAGAATTAAGAGACAGCCGTACAGGAGATGAAAAAAGGGAACGTATTTTGAGAGCACAAGACTATTACATGTACTGTACAGTATACAGTGTCACTGCATTTTTACTCGCAGTGCGCACTGAACGCAGCCATCGATCGTTTCGTCCATTGTTTGCCCATACTTTTCAAAATCAACCGGTTATGCGCGCAAGACTGGTGGTCGATCTAGGCTATGCGTTTATATGTCTGGGACTTACACCTCTGGTTCTTGCATCAAAACAGCGTGTTGATAGCTTTCTTTTTTGTAATTACAATTGTTATTTTTTTCCCTCTTTCAGTGCCAATGATTACACTTTGGTTGTTGATAACTCCTTTCCCACAAATTAGCCTGAAGTTTTTTTTTCTCTCAACAAAAAGTTACGGGTATGATTCAATAGTCCACCCTCCCTTGTCAAAAAGTGGGCGGTACCCCAACCTCCCCCTGGATTCATGCCCTCGATACGCAGCTAAGTAATAAGACAAGGCCATGGCGTCGAGCTAGGACTAAAGATTTTTCCAACCTCCAAACGATTCCCTGGTTTCCCTGGTAATGCATTCTGGGTACCAGGCAATAATCGGCGACGGGTTGAGAAAAGGATGTCGCTTGAACTTCAGTGTACTGTGGTTTTTGTAGTTGATGGCCAGATATTGCAAGTAATTTTCGAGGTGCTCCCAACAGAAAGCAATGTTTTTTTTATGTAAACATGCAAAATAAACAGAACTAGTTAAGACAAAACATCACAATCAATCATGCTCTTTGCACTTATTTCCATGTGCTACAAAAGAATTGCCTTGCAAGATGGCTACCACGCAAAGCCTCCATTGAGAGAGTAGCACCTACTTCAGATTTCGGGGGAAGAAAAAAAAGACAAAACCTAGTTTGGACTAACTCATTAATTAGTTATAATTTATTTGCATATAAATAAATGAGGTACGTAACAAGTGTAAGGGGTCCTTTGAAAATATACAAGGGCACAACTTTGAACGTTTTTTGTCTGAGATTCTCCAAGTTTTTTTTTTTTCACTTTTGTCTTCGGGAAAGCCTCTAATGTCGTTGTATAGAAACAATAGATTATTAATATTCGTCATCATCACATTGGACCAAATGAAAATACACCAGACAAGATGACAGGAGCAAAAGAAGTGAACCTAATCACTATTGCCAAAAGGCAAACAGTCCCAAACAATAAGTAAAAGACCATAAGGCATTCATCAATTTAAAAAAAAAGAAAAAACATTACGCTACATTTAAAAAGATCGATAAAACAGTAAGACCACAAAATAATCATTAATGGTCTAGAAAGGTTTTAGAATGCATGAAATATAGATTTAAAATTTCGCTTTTGTCGCAAACACAAGAGGTCAAAAGAAATTCGATAAGGCTTCTTTTCGGTATACGTGTGTGTTCGGTAAATCGAAACCTTGCGCCAGATGACGCGTTGTGCATTGTGTTAAAGACTACCCTCGTTTTTAAATCAAGGCTTCATCGCCGATACGCAAACCACTTGAAACTCGAAAATAACGTAAATACTTCTCCATCGGGACGATAGTACACAGTTTAGTTTTGTTGAAGCAAAACGTTCCTTCTTATTGAGCTTCAAGCTTCATAATCAGAGAGTAGGACCCAGGCAGAGCAACGAACGGTGTTAAAGTCGAGATTTGGAAAACCTCAATGACCTGTGTAATACTGTACATACAGTTCGCTGTTTAGCTCATGCAGAAGGAGCTCTGCGATTTCTGTCCACCTCGTGCGATTGGGAAAAAAAAGAAATGTTTGAAGTCTTTATTTTATACACCAAAATCCCTCTTAGATCAGAAAGTAATCGCTAGGATCGTTTTAGAGGCGTTTGGAACTGAGAGAAGATGTTGACGGTTAAAATTTTGCCCTTCGACATTTTGTAATGGGGCGCTAAAGCCCGTTGCCGGGCCTAACCTGGCCGTTTATGCACATGCGCACATAAAAGACCTTTAGAAAGTGACGTCATGGTTCGTTTTAGAAACTGATGCAGCTTCCGGGATCTAAATTTAAACATGACAACACAAAACCGCAGACTTGTAGCTTGTATTAATAATACCGGTAAAACTCGTCTGATGCAATTGCTGTGAAACCGACCAAAGATAAATGTAGTGTAAGTGTGGCTTGTAAAGTACATGAATTTGACATTCACTGCGATCATGATGTGATATTCTGAGGCCAAAACGGTGAGTTATTAGAGATTTATTCTCCCGCCGCGCCTTGCATTATGTGCCTGCTCGCGTGCGCGTATGGGCTCAAGCATTTTATACAAGTAAACGTGTTATGGCTTATCGTTATTATTATGTAGCATATTTTCATTTATTTTATTTATTGTAACCGTTAACGAGGACATTTTTTTTTCAGTTCAAGTTATACAGCTTTCCAAAGGAGCCCTCACACCAACATTACAAAAATAAATTAATTTAAATTGTAATTAGGCCTTAGCTAAAACAAATTGAATTCATTAAATCGACCTAAATTGTTAAATTCTTGTGCATGTACAGTAATTTAATTAAAATAAATTAGAATTTGGAAGCTGTGTCCAAGTTCATGTACAGTACCGTAGGCCCATACTCCTGCAACAATCACGTCAATACTGATGGGTCCGGGTCCTGGCTTGGGATACATCATACATGTGTAGGGAACATAGGTGACTTATCACTTTGACTTCTGCCAGGTTTCACCAGTATCAATGGAGGCGTGTACACAGGGCCCTTTTTACAATTCTGTTCATGTTCTTACCCCCAGAACTATTGGGTTCATTGTCTGCCGTGCTACCACTGCAAACTCCACCACAGTTCTTTGGGTTAACGTCAACAGACATAACCAGAGTCAACTTGAGTGTCAATAGCTTGAAAATCTCTCGAAAGCCTTAAAGTAATGTGTGTGTTACATTTTGAAAACTCCTTTAATTTTCACTGATGTCTCAACACCTACAATGATTGTTAATTAAATCATTATTAACATGATGAAATGCTTTGCTGACACTTGTTGATGCTAAATAGCATGGCCCAACATTCTCCATTTTTTCTGTACCAGTAAATCAAGTACCTTTTGTCTTCTTTTCACCTGCAGATCTGCTGAGAAAGTCTTCAGTGAGTTCTCATTAAAGAAAGTTGCACTGACGAACTGAACATGATCAACCGCGACGTTGTGCCGGCCCACCGCCGAGGGATGCGTCCCCGTTCCTGCGACCCCCTCACCATCCCCATGAAGCATCTTCTTTGTTGTTCCAAGCAAGGGTGGCAAAATTACGGGAGTTACCACCCCCGGCGGCCCCCAGAACCCCAGGGCGGGGACGGGGAACCGCACAAGCCCAGCCCGCCAATTAGTTGTGTTTTCAGAAGCTTCCTACAATACCAGCAGGTTGTTTTATGTAAAGCGTAACGAAGGAGCGAAGGGACGACGGACACGGAAAACCAGGAACCCTTCCCCACCTGTGCATCTGTACATAGGAACCAACTTTGTTGTACGACTTTATCATCATTTCAGGTAAAATCTGCCTCTGTAAAACCGTTCTGATTTTCAGCACTCATAATGACTCGTATCAGCATCTCTAGTGGTCGTCCTAAGCACATGTACACGTAAACCCTCGGCCTCAGGCCATAAAACCATGGGGCAGATCCAAGTTTTTGGTCTTGACAGTTGAAAAGAGGATTCGCTCAGTTTTCACCATGTGAACACGTTTTGCATTAGGTGTGCAGAATGTACGGAGGCTTAGAGGGACCTACAAATTTGTAAAAAACATTCATTCATTTACTTGTTTGAATGAATGATGAATTACTTGACGTGCATTTGCCGTTGTTGTAAACAAAGATGGCTGTACCGCGCTCAGCATTTAAGTGTACACATGTACATTCACATGTACATTCACATGTACATAGGTAGCGGGCGAGCCTTCCAAACTTTGTAAATGGCAAGTTGGGGGAAATTACAAACTTCCAGCCAGTGCTAGAAGGGCACAATATTGATAACTGTACATGCCACAACTGGTGACCATTACACTGATATTAACCCACAGTCTACAGGCATGCAATTTTTCCTGGGATCAGCTGATTTCCTCGTTTTTCACTTCACACTGGTCCCGTTAGGAATTGAAAAACGCTGTACAAAATGTCGGAAATATTGGAGCTTCCTGGTTTTTTGTTTTGTCAAAGTTGCATGCCAGTGTCTTGTTAAGATTTGATGTATCGTTACCGTGTGTAACTAGATGCTTGCCTGCTGCAGTGGTGGCTGATCTGCAAGAAACCGTGTGGTCATGTGGTACTTTGACATCGTTTTATTAAACCCTGTTCCATTTCAGCGGAGGCAATAAGAAAACAAGAAATGCCAATGTGCAGCAAGAATCCATGTGTGCTCTCCACATGTGTGAGGCATCTGGTGTTTTTGTTACGAGGACATGTTCATCACTGATTGGTTGCATTTCTCCTGTATTCTTGGTCACTCCCGCCAGGTTCCAGCGTCATGTGACCAACATCAACGAGCGAGGCTTCATTTGGACCCAGTTCGAGTCCTTCAGACATGTGACCGAGATGGACCTGTCTGAGAGCGGTCAGAAGATTCGTAGCATCCCAAATGCTGGGGGGAACTCTGTGGACTCGGAGGTGCTGAGGTACAGAAACGATGAGTCTTTTCAGACCAAGTCTTTGTGTCACTGGAGATGATCTGCTTTGAAAGTGGTTATTGATGATGTGAGGGACTCACACAAGTGCTGTAACTGGGGCGCACTTTGCAGGGGGGCAATTGGGGGCCTCATTTTCTGGAGGGGGGCACACCAGGATCTGAACTACCTCGTTTTCGTGGAGTGAAAGGTAAACACACTGACCAAAGTGGACTGTTGCCAATTTTTCTTTTCCTTCACCAATGGGGGGAGGGGTAGGCCTCAAGTTAAGCCTATGAGCTGTCATCGGGGAGTGACTACATTTTTTCAGATCAGACACAGTGAGGTTACAACTCCTTCCACTTTTGAAGGATTGTTACCAACCTCTCTCTGATTTTTCTCCCACGTATTTAAACTGGTCCTTATTTTTAATGTTTTGATTTGAATGTGGCCATTTCAGCTTTGAGCTTATGCATCGCTGCTTCGGAGCCCAGCTGCTGAAGACGGAAATGGAGGTTGTCTATTACCCGGAAGGCGGATCCATCACAGACTACACTTGTCTAATGTTTGGCACCAGACTGGGCGTGTCCGTCACCAGGGCCATGAAGTTCAAGGGGGAGTTTGAGCTGGAGGATGCCGAGAAACTGCTGCAGAAAAAGCTGAGTGGTGAGTGGATTTTCTCGGATTCCTAGATGTTCTCAATTTTCATTTTTTTGGGGGGGGATTATTCATATGAATTTGGCATAAAAGGCCGACTTAAAACTCGTCTTGGTGAAGTATTTTAACCCCTTTGCGGCAGGATTATTTTGACTGCGACTGCTGGGCTGTGGTATGCCCTGAATGGAGGGCTTTGTCCATCAGCAGGCCCCATTGAACCAGCAGCTGCATGGTGAATAGACTGTATGTGTGGTATGCACTAATCCTCACAACGGTTGGGTAGTAACAGTCATTCGTAGCAAAGGGGTTAAAATTTAATGTGGTCCTTGCTGCACATGTACATGTACATTTAGTGTTTAAACGGTTAAAAAACGATCATTTGCTGGTCATTTTTTGCCAGTTTTCCACAAGTGGAATAAAGTACATCTCACGGGTATCACTTAAAATGTGTGGGTGTTAAAACCATTGATGTTGGTTTGTAATATTGTGCATGTATGTTTGGCACGCCATGTGGGAAAACATTCACAGTTGAATTTTTGTAGCCAATCAGCAGGTCAACAGTGGCCGAAACACTGTTGGCAACTACGACGGCAGTTCAGTGCTGTGAATTGCTGTATTTTTCCACACTGTGCGTTCAAAGGAAGTTTAGTAAGGAAATGGTTCAGGAAAAGTGCACTGTGATGTAGTACAGTGGAACCCGGATACACGTCTTAGAGCCACTGCTAAGACATCCTGCTTTTCGCAAAGAAAAATGTTGTTTCTTTCTCTAACAACACAAGGTCCATGTTAACAGTACTTTTGCCCCAAGGATCTTGTAAATGGGTTCAGTTGTAATTCAGAGCAGCATGCATGAACGTTTACTTTTCTTGTATAGAAACAAGCAAAGTATGACTTTCATACAAAGAGACATGTACAAAAAGACGAACTGAAAAAACATCCGGACTGGATCTTTCCACTCGATTGGCAGGTGTCGTAAATTCCTCCCGGAACTCGCTGGAGTGCTGGAGCAAGCAGATTCTGCACATCTGGGCCACCAACCACAGCGTAGCCAATCAGATGGCCCGGGCCTACTCCCGAATGCCCCGAGACCTCACCACCAACACCGTGGTCCTGGTCACCGTGGTAACCACCAATGCTGACCGAGCTATCATCTTCGGATGAGATCAAAACTTGCCAATGTTTTATATATCACTCGCTGGTACATGTAGTCAGAGTTTTTATTCCTCCATACGTATGCAAGAGCTGTGATCTATTTAATGCATGGAGGAATTATAACAAAGCCATTTTTAGGAACTGTAACTGAAATCACCCTTTATATGTTTATATTTTCTTCTAACAGATTTAGGTTTGGATTTAGAATATGTTAACTCTCATAGCTACTTTTCAAAAAACCTTTTTATATCAGTTGAATAACCAGGATTCCAACTATAAGTCGCCACCATCACTAAGTGGCAACTTCTTCACAAATTAGGGTTAGTCTTGAAAAACAAGACAATTGACTGCAAAAATCACCTGTAAGCCTAGAATTCAGGCGCTTGAAATTGAGGAGTTAGGACCCAGAAAAACTGCCTATGCATGTACCGGTACAAGTACATTTGTAACCACTGAAAGTTCTCCCACCACACCTCCGAGGCTAAAATCACCTGTAAGCATAATTCAGGCGCTTGAAATTGAGGAGTTAGGACCCAGAAAAACTGCCTATGCATGTACCGGTACAAGTACATTTGTAACCACTGAAAGTTCTCCCACCACACCTCCGAGGCTAAAATCACCTGTAAGCCTAGAATTCAGGCGCTTGAAATTGAGGAGTTAGGACCCAGAAAAACTGCCTATGCATGTACCGGTACAAGTACATTTGTAACCACTGAAAGTTCTCCCACCTCACCTCCGAGGCTGAATTTTACCACCCCCAGTTTATTTGCAAAATGATTATTTCCCCAAATGATATAAAAATGCAGCTGTAGTGTATGAAAATGAATGATATATTTATGTTAATATAAATATTTTAGGAATATATGCAAATGTACATGAAAATATAAATAAAAGGATATGATATTTGCATGCAGAGAACATTTGAATTTAGTGGGAAATTCTTTTATCTGCTATTATATAATACAATATATTTTATAATGTATGCAAATGTAAATATGAATGAAGAGATGTGATGTTATTAAGCAATTGGACTTTTAAATTTGGTTTTCTTTAATCTGCTTCAAACATCACGCATAAAAATCCATTGGTTCACATGAAATTTACAAATTATTTGCTGAAAAAAATACTGTACAGATGTAAAGGCATTTTTGGTTTTTTTGAAACCTCATAATTCTTCATAATTTCTGGCTTTTTAACAAGATAATGAAAGATTCCAAATAGCAGTCTTTATGAAAGTTACTCCCGCACTTGCATTTGAATGGTTAACCTAAAAACCTTTTACTGCATGAGAGGAAAACAAAAATTAAAAAGTGATCAACAATGGCCTAGACTGTCAACATTCCCACAGAATATAAACCAAGACTTGTTCTTACTATTTTGGATAATTTCACCTACAGTATGTTCCGTTGAAAAGAAATACTGCTCGTATATAGTCGTTTTCTCTTTAATTCAGTCTTAGTAATGTACAATGACAGCATATTACTTTTGTAATCTGAGGAGTTAATTAAAATGTCATGGTGTAGATTTTATCTACATGTAAGGATAAGCTAACATTTGTCCGCCAACATTTTTAAAAGAATGAAATGGTAAATTGGTTTACTAAATGGATTTTTTCATCTGGGGATAAGCTAACATTTGTCCACCAACATTTTCAAAAGAATAAAACGATCGAATTGTATAAATGAACAAACAGTTTAATCACTTCGGAATTTATTACTTCTGACAATATGTATAACCTATGAAGTGACCTCAATGAGACACATACATTGTACATGTACGTGGAAACTTTGCAGCAATGGTGGGCCTTATTAGAAAAACCAAAGACCTAACAGAAATTTATAGAACACACTGACCAAATGTACATGTACTTGAAACTTATTAGTTGGGGTTATATCTACTGTTCCAAAGGGTGATAGTACACTGCTGTTGAAACTTTAGATCATTTTCAAGGGAGTCGGTAAAATCTCCAGATATTGCATTTTGGACCTCTTTGGAAAATTTATTTGACAATGGTTTATTGCATTTGCAGCAAAGATTGGGGTACAGTTGGTCCGATTTCATTGTCAGAACTGTGGGTTTCCTTTTCAATTCCAAGAATTGCACAAATTAATGTACGATCGAACAGCTACACAATGAATAGTCCAAAACTGGCAATATGCAATGACTTCTGATAATTAAAGGAAGACATCTCGCCTAAATCCACAGGTATACACTGGAAACCTTTCATACACATTTCTTGGACACAATTTATCACTTTGTTCACTGCCTTAAAATCCCTTAATTGCAACAATTGTGGGGGAGAGGGTAGTGCAAAATCTCCCCAGTTTCAGTTTCGAAGATGAAGATAGATGCACATGTGGCAAGTAACGCCCCATTTGCCACAAATGCACAGGCTCTTTGCATGTTTTACCAACGTTTACAATTACTGGCCCGTAACAAGGACTTGTCGTGGGGGGGGCTGCAAAGTGGACCAAGCATAGATCTTTTACTTTTTGGTTTTGAAAAACAGCAAGATTCATGAGGTCGTACCAATTGTTTTAGGGGTTGTTACAAGTAAACTCCTGAAGAGGGGTTGACCAAGGCAAAAAACACCAAAGCCCGTGGCAATTTTTTTTTTTTGGCACAAAATATTCTACTATAGCTCAAAATCTTTTCTTGCCTCGAAAGCAGAACCTTTAGTCAAGTGGAAGGGGTGAGGATGCACCCCAGTACACCCCCTCCTCCCTCGTTACAACCCTTACCAAAATAACCAATTGAAATTGCCAGTTGGAACCAATTGGAATTTTTCCAATTGTGTTTTGGCACCGATCAGTTGGAACCAATGGGAATTCTGCCAATTGGATTTTGCTAGGAATGGTCATTTTCAGTTTAAAAAAAAAAAGTTATCATATGCATGAGAGTTGTTTCCTAAACCTCAGCTTACAGAGTTCACCAGTAAACACCAAACTGTCAGCCCAAGCCTGGCCCAGAGTTGGGATGATCCGGCAGGGGTTGGCTCAGCTGTGCCAGCCCTGGCGGACCATGATGGCCCACTGCTAGCACCGTTTCATATACCATAGATGCTGGTGCCAGCTTTGGGTCAGGGTTGGGCAAGTCCAGGCATAAGTAGACGGTAAGAAAGAGATGGAAGGGGATGGAATCACCTCCTTACCCTTCACAAAATGGAGCTATATAACCAGAAACCGTAGGAATCACCACCTAAAATTGTGCCACATTTATGTTGTCATTTTACAGAGTATACATTATTTTAGGTCTCAAATTGTCTTCCTTTCATGACTTGGGCTCAGTGTCTGAACAAACCAAAGTTACTTAAAGGCACTCAATGGCTACTGAAATAGTGTTTGAATTGGGCGGACATAAGAGTTCTGCAAGGAATGTTAGGGGTCCAAACATATACAAATTCTGTTGCCTCATCACAGATATCGTTGGCACTCATAAGTAACTAAGCTGAAATGATATGAACCAGCTCTGGGTCAACCAGCTGCCAGCTCTGGGCCACCACTGACATACCACATCTGGCCGAGATCTGGCCCGGGTGCGCACTAACCGACCTAGCCCAGTCCCGGTAGCAGTCGGCCCAAAGCTGGCTAGAGTTGGGCCAGCTGTGGCAAGCCGGGCTTGGGGCAACCTTTTCAGCCTGGTCCAGCCATCCCTGGGCCACCTTTGGGCCATGACTCCAGCGTTGGCTGGGTCCCATCAAAATCTCGAAATCTATGACTTCTCTTCCTCTGACAGGACTCTGACAAGACAGGCCTCCAGGACACCCTGCTTTTTCCCAATTTTCCATCACTTTTCCTTGATCTTCCACAACAACTTTTTTTGAGACTTTTCAGAATTTTCCATGATTGAGAAAACACTGGTCGTCTATAATTAGGCTACTTTTTGCTCGCTGGCAACAGAACTGTTTTCAACCTCTAATATAGTGCCATCGAGTTTTAAATGGGGAAAAGCTTCACCTCTGGCTTCAAACAATGAATGGAGCTCCTAACCCAGACACCCCACACAGAGCCGAGGTTTGGAGAATGGCAAGAGATGGCAGTGATTAACCTTTAACCTCGTACAGATCTGACCTCCTCTGTGACCCAATGGGAATCTGGGCTCTGACGTCGTCCACGTAACCTGGGTCAATGTCGGCATAGACAATTTTCTCGTCAGCGTCCGCTTTAGCTATAACTTCGCCCCTGTAGGTAACACATAACTCGGTTTACTTAAGAAAACAGAAAAACGTGCGTAACTAAAATAAACAAAATATCAAGGAAATTGTGTTGATCAAAAACATTTTGCATCAGAAATGACAAGTTTTCTGAGAAAAAAAGAAAATGTCGTGGCATAAGCTTGTCAATGAAGAACCCAAACTCGGAGGAGAAACACTGCCGAGTTGGGGAAAAACATCAAAACACGGCAAGTTTCAGAAAGAATTGACTTCATCTTTAAACACAAAAATTAGAACACTTCATAACAAGAAAATTAACCTGCTTCGACAAGATTTTAATATGACTGTGAAATTTAGATACATTTGTGTATTCCAGCCTGAACTCTCCTGGGAATACTTACCAGGGGTTGATGGCAGTGCTGTGTCCCCAGGCTATGTAAGAGGCAGACTCATCCCGAGCCGGTGATACAGTGGCCACGTACAGCTGATTATCCAAAGCCCTGGGAATGTGTGCGAGCAAAACTCCTGTTAGATTAGTAAGCCCCAAGAATACCAACCAAAGTCCTGTGTCCCTATTAATTAGAGCGAGTGTCTTTTTAGTTTGGACATGTCATTTCACAATCATATACATAAAGCCGTGAGTTGAGAATGGTCAATGGCTGTTTTTAAGATTATATAAAAAAATTAATGAATGGAGTCAATTTTTTCAGCAAAAGTAATATTGTATAATACATGTACATGTACTTGAAGAAACTCCTATCAAAATCAGAGAATAAAACTTTTTTGGCAGGGAAGACATTCAGCATCTTTCATTTTCACAAGTACAAAACTAAAAATTCAACATACCCTCTGCTCAGAGCATTTCCTTTTTCAACATACATGTACTGGCAAATGCAAACTGTAAACAGCCAAATCCTGTCCAGAAATTGTCCATCTGGAGTGCACTGAGCAGTAATTCAAGAAGAATTTGATGGTCTTTCCTATAATATCAGCATAAACCTAATTCTACCGCTGCCCAGTACTGACTCATTTGCCCACACATCAGCAGCGTATCCAGCTTTTGGTGAGGGGGGGGTGATTCAGAAGCGAACGTGGGTTCAGGCTCATTCAACGTGATGTTGGGGAGAAAAAAAGATACCAAAAGTTTCACTCAAGGTCCCGACATCCTTGCTTTTATTTGCCGGTGTTGTTTTCTTAGCATTTTGGTGCTAATATTTGAAAAAATATTTGCTGGTGTTGTTTTCACAGAGTTTTGGTGCTAATATTTGAAAAATAAATATACCGATTACTTGCTTTCCTACTCGCCTATGACATATTTTTTGAAAAAAAAAAATCTGTTGGGGGACAATTGCCCCCCCCCACTGGACACACCACTGCTGACCAATGCATTTTAATATCATCCAGCAGAGCCCTCATTTCAACTGTGATTTTGATCCTGATTCTAAAGCACCGTTCCCAGTTGACGGTCATCTGTTACCTTCCTTTTTGCAAAAGCTCCCAGTGGGCAGGGCCTGTCGTCATGTTAAAAGCACCAGGGTACACCAACAATTTACACCCTGGAAAAGCAATAACAGCTGAAGACAGTGAACTGTATGGGCTCCTTATAATTATTTCTTTGGTATTCACCGGCACGCTTTTGGATTGCAGGAGCTGGACAACATGGACTCGACTTTCCAAACTCAGCTATATCTTTCATACTAAATTTTGAGCCAACAACTTTCAGGGGAAATGCATTACACCTGCCATTATTCTGAGAGCACGGTGAAACTCAAGAACCGCATCACAGCTTCACAACGGGAACGATTAGGCATGAAAGCTTTGTTCCCTGCCTTACAGGGAAATGATTTGCTGGCCTGACAGGAAGGGTTAAGAACCCCCCGGCATCCATTTTTACATTGGATAGTCATTTTATTTGTATGGATCGAACCAGGATTTCAGCCAAATTTTGAAAAGTGGGTTTCAAAATTTACCCTGAAAAGAAGACAGTGTGTCTATAACATTGGTAATGTTTTGTGCTCTCACATAAGAATAACGGCTTGTCCCAAAAAGACCTACGGGGCGTCAAAAAGACACCCTGACAAGCCTTCGGTTCACTCCAAAGATGCAATGCAGAGACAGATCAGGACAAACCTCTTCCGTTGTAGATCTGGGCCAACTCGGCAAACCTAATATCGTAGCATATGCCAATGCCGACCTTGCAGTAGGCTGGAGGGTTGGTCAGATGTGAGAAAAAAGAAAGAAATGGTCAGTACGCTTGGAAACGAACTCTTCTTGGGCTGTTTACTAAAAGTGATCTTGAATTACTAGAGCACCAGCTCCTCCATGTACCTTGATGCTGTCTGAGAGCAGAAATTTTTCATCATTCACATGTTCCTGGGAAATAACACAAACTGGAATTCTGGAGCTCTGTTCTGATTGGGTGAAACTAGCACTCTATATATTCAGCCTTGAGAGAGCTTGTACACAAGCCATCGGGTTTTAGAACAGCAAGGTTCAACATTAAAAACCCAAGGAACAAGTCAAGTCAGGCTTTAGTCTGTATGCACTCAGTACATTAAAATAACTTGAGAAGCCATTTCGTCCAAGAATTAGTCTAGCTAACGAGTAGCCAATGCACTACAGTTAAGTTCCATACGCTACGGCTGAGCGTGAAACAACATGCGAGTCTAGGGAGGTCATTGGTTGATGCCACCTCCCATAGACTTGTGTGTTCATACCGGCCAAGGCCAGTGGGTTGGGGCCTGGCCTTGCCACGCAGCTCACTTACGTGTGTCAATCACTGCCAGTTGATTGCCTGGGGAGAGGACATCAGACTCCTTGAAGGTGATGCGACCGGGAACATCAATGTCAAAGAGGTGCAGCTACACGTAATAATGACAGAATGGATTTCTTTTACCTATTGTGTTGGAGGGGGGTATTGTCCCTGATAACAGCTGTAACGCTGTAAAACAAGGAACGCACCCTCGATATGGTCAAGCTAAATACACACCTTGGGCTGCCGACAACCAACCCATTTGTGACCATAGGGCATCGACTTATGCACAAGAAGTCAGGAGAAAAAATTAAGACAACATTTGCTGTTGCCATGGAGACTATTTCCTAGTGCCAGCCAACCAAATCATACAAAGTCAGGTCACTCTATCCAGAATTACTATACCACATGCATATTCATTGTCGAGAGCGGAATTTCATAGGACCATTCACTGTCATGCATTATACAACACCTGCATAAATTCCCATCATCTGATTGGTGAATCGTTGATCACATGGCATTGAATTATTTGCAAAAGATTTGTATCAACAGAGCATTAGAAAAGAATAACGAACAACTCCGGATCGATTGCACTGCAGGTTCTAGTGGCACAACTTTCTCAATAGCAATATGACGAGTGATTAAGCTCCACCGTTCACAACTCTACAAAATAAATATTAGAACTTGTTTAAATTGTTAGTCATACTGATGTTGCCGACTTAAAGAAACAGATAAAATGCTGCCAAACGATGAAATGAGCTCAAAGTATCATGTCGAAAATTAACAGATTCACAACTGAACAACTTCCAGTTTGAATCAGTTAATTAATCAATCCACCTGTGCTCAGAAAATCAGATGACTAAATCTGATTTATACAGGTGTTGTCTAAAGCAAATAATGAAAAGTTTTGCATTCGTTAATCAGTTAATTAATCAATCCACCTGTGCTCAGAAAATCAGATGACTAAATCTGATTTATACAGGTGTTGTCTAAAGCAAATAATGAAAAGTTTTGCATTCGTTAATCAGTTAATTAATCAATCCACCTGTGCTCCGAAAATCAGATGACTAAATCTGATTTATACAGGTGTTGTCTAAAGCAAATAATGAAAAGTTTTGCATTTGTTAATCAGTTAATTAATCAATCCACCTGTGCTCAGAAAATCAGATGACTAAATCAGATTTATACAGGTGTTGTCTAAAGCAAATAATTAAAAGTTTTGCATTCGTTAATCAGTTAATTAATCAATCCACCTGTGCTCAGAAAATCTGATGACTAAATCAGATTTATACAGGTGTTGTCTAAAGCAAATAATGAAAAGTTTTGCATTCGTTAATCAGTTAATTAATCAATCCACCTGTGCTCAGAAAATCAGATGACTAAATCAGATTTATACAGGTGTTGTCTAAAGCAAATAATGAAAAGTTTTGCATTCGTTAATCAGTTAATTAATCAATCCACCTGTGCTCAGAAAATCAGATGACTAAATCTGATTTATACAGGTGTTGTCTAAAGCAAATAATTAAAAGTTTTGCATTCGTTAATCAGTTAATTAATCAATCCACCTGTGCTCAGAAAATCAAATGACTTAATCTGATTTATACAGGTGTTGTCTAAAGCAAATAATGAAAAGTTTTGCATTCGTTAATCAGTTAATTAATCAATCCACCTGTGCTCAGAAAATCAAATGACTAAATCTGATTTATACAGGTGTTGTCTAAAGCAAATAATGAAAGTTTTGCATTCGTGCAGTGGAAAGAATAATCGTATTCGGCGACAAAAGAAATGGTCTATTTCACGAGGCCAACACCTACGGCAGTTACTCTTCCACCGCACTCATAAATATTCATTATGGACCCGCTCTGCAAAAAGGTGAATTAAGTCATGCAATGCAAAAATGCGCAATGGCCCATTCCATGTGCCAAGGGTGAAAATATTTGATAACACTTTCAGGCCAATTACTTAACCGGAAAGCCTCTGTTGCTAAGGAAAACCAAGAGAAGGTCTAATTTAAGTTAAATTTTTCTGTTTGTTATGTTTAAAGGGCATTATCTCAAAATGAAATGAAATTAGCCCCCTCAGAACTTATATCGACTCCTCAACCTCAAACGATATTATAGTGGATCATTTTAAACAATCCGTCATCTACCCACTTAATACATGTAGCCTCTTCAACCAAGATTGCAATGTGGGCCACATACCTTTCTGTACTTAGCAATGGTTTTGCCTTCTGGGTCAAAGACAGAGCAAGAATTGTAATATTTGCCTTGTTCTTCCTCCGGTATGGATCCTTGATAAAAAAAAAACAAAAACCAGCCAGACCAAGGATAAAGACTGTGACTACTACATGTAATTCTGAGCTCTAGATTTAGCTCTTGATGGTGGGACAGGTGCCGTATGTATCATGAAACTTAATCACTTGTATGAAGTCTTGTTCATGGCATATTCACTGTATTCTTCTCAAGGATTGCATGTTGGCAAAAAAAACGGGCCATGACCAAAGGTTATGGCTTCAACACCTTTCCCAGCGTTTTATCTTTTTAATCACTTCACCAAACAATTACTGGTAATCCGTAATCAAACACCAACAAACTGGGGTTTGCCTGCCACTGCTTTTGAACATTGAAGCATGAAACTGTACGTACATGTATGTAGCTAGCGTTGTCGACTTGGCTATGGTCTTTTTTTGCAATTCAGAGTTTGTAGTGTGGTACCACAACATGCAAAATCTGATCTAAGTAGTTTCATTACAATTGAAACTCATGTTTATTGAAGATGATCCCCAGTTATAACTTACTCAGAGAGATGAGACTGAAGATCAATAAAGGATTGAACCACTAGCCCCCCCCCACAAGCTTGTTGACAGAAGATAAATAATGCACACTAATAAAATTCCAAAAAGGTGGTGCTCTTCCCCAATTAGAGCCTCTGGTAACTCGGAAACCCAGTGGAGTGGGGACAGCAAGTTAGTGACACTTTTCCTGCACTTTATGACAAATTAGCGTGAGGTATTTTTGTAGGCCCCTGAAGTCTTTGCAGTGCCTGAAGTTTTCATCATAGGCAATCAGTGCAGTGCCTACTCTGTCTTATGGCTAATCTGGCCTTGCCGACATGGCCTTCTTGACATCCTCACACCCCTACACAGGAAGATTTCAGGACTCACCCCCAATCAGGAAGACCTTGTTCTCAGCGGCGGCCTTGGACAGGGCCTCTGTGGATGGGCCAGGCACCTTCTCCGAGTAGTCGGCAAAGTAAGAGGTGCCGTAGGGACAGTTGAAGCACTCCTAGAGGAGTGGGGCGTGGGAGTAGGGAAATACTGACATGAACGCAGCAACCAAAGGAGATGTGTGGTCAGATTGAAAAGTTGCAACATCTGCACACGACATACTGACTGATTGATCCATGTACACACCAGTACATATGGTGTGTACATGGATATCAGCCTCCAGACTTCATGATTGATGGCTTAACGAAATTACACGTAGCCCCTGATTTTTCCTTTGTTTCCAGCTACAAGCCACTATTTACACGTACAAGTCTCTAGCTCCTAGTCTGAATTTACAACCAAATTATTGTTCATTCATTGAGGCACAACGAGTACAAAGTACATGTATGGGCGTACATGTAACATACATTAACCCTAACTATGGGCCCAACAGTACAGATCTACCAGTGGGCTCCTTCCGTTGATATTGTTGACGTGAGCAGTGAACACAAGGTCTTTTTTTCTAGTCACTGGACGCTGTCAGGTTCAACAGGGTGACTAGAGGATACATGTACAGTACCTGAAGGGGGTTAGCATTTAGGGGAAGTGCCTAAGATAGACACTACAAACACTGGTGATGCCACTCTGTTTACCCGTGGGCTCTCCTTTGGTACTCAGAGGACTGTAGGCGCCCACTTTCTCCATAGGAAACAAAGTGTGACGTCGTCGGTACACGCAGACTTACTGAACCAAAGCCACAAGCTGAGATGAAGCCATAATTTTAAAAATGCCCAACATGCATACATGTGAAGAACAGTACATGGATCAAAGTGGGTGAAAGGTTACGAGCAATCAGCGTACCAGTCATTGGTACAAATTGAGAATAGTTTTTCTCTGCCTTTAAATCACCAAATACGCTAACTACACCATGATCGTCTTACCGGCAATGCCACAAGTTTAGCCCCAGCACTGGCTGCTTCTCTGATGAGTCGGACTGCCTTGGTGATGTTGTCTTTCTTATTGGCAGAAACAGCCATCTGTACCAAAGCTAACCTGAAACCTGCATTATTGACAAACCAAGTATGTCCAAACATGTTACGCATGTAGATGAGGAAAAGAATTCCATACTGACGCCAGCATTTTGTCCAACACTTGTTAGCCATCTGTAAGCCAAAAAAAAAATGTCCTAATGTCAAATTTAGCAATGAAAATATTTAGGTATTCCCTTAGAAAACACTTCTTTCCTCTAGAGGTGAATTTGCGGTTTATACATGCATGTACTGTACTTGCATACAATATGCGATCTGAAACTAGGAAAAATACATATAATATACCGGTACAAGTACATTCAACTTCATTTTGATGTGAAAAGACAATCAATGCAAGAGGGAAATGCTCCACTGGACAGGGAGGCCAGATTTCCACTGCCTTTTTGTTGTTTACATTTCAAACCTTTCTCAGCTTCTTATCTTTTTGAACCCTTCATCTAACAATTACTGGTAATCTGTTATCAAACAGCAACACGCTGGGCTTTGCCTGCCACTGCTTTCAAGCATCAAAGCAGGAAACTGTGCTAAACCCATCTCTGGGTTTGGCTGTGGTCTTTTTTTGCAATTTGTAAATTACGGAGTGGCAATACAAAATGCAAAACTTGATCTAAGTCAGCTTCATTACAATTAAAACTCATACATGTACATGTATATCTTGAAGATGACCACGGGCTATAATTTACTCAAAAAGATAAGGATTAGGGTCAACAAAGGATTGAACCACTAGCCCCTCAAGCTTGTTGACGCAAGATAAACAGTGCAAACTAATACAGTTCTAAAAAGGCAGTGCTTTCGAGCCTCTGGGTTAGACCTTCCTAACCCTTCAGAAATCCTCTCATGGAGTGGGAGCAGCATGAAATTTGAAAAGAAATCAAAGGAATCACAGTTAATGAGAGACATTTACTTACGTTTTTCCTTGAAAACTTTTTGGGGGCTCCCATGATTTTTTGACAAGTCGTCTGAACATGTCAAACTCAAGTGCGGGACTTTTGCCGAAGTTCCTCTTCTCGAATTTTTCTGGACACGATATTCGTCATGTTTATACAAGAAGCAGATCTGCATAGCTTACATACTGGTAGGCCTACATGCATTTTACGGAACGAGTTCCATCCATAGATATCACTTGACGCCCAATAGTACACCGGAATATTCCTTAGAGTTTAGACTTTGATAAGCACCCTAAAGCTTTTGCAAACTGTGTATTTCTCGATGTAGGGCGCCTTGAAAACCGGGCCTCTGATGATATTTCTATGCTGACCATGGGCGGCGCCATTTTGAAAAACAAACATGACAAAGCTGCACTTCTTCTTCTTCGGAAGTCATTTGTGGGGCGCGGGGCTAGTCTTTAGGGTCTAGGCCTAAGTTATAGTATTTAAAATTAAATAAACATACTTTAGCCTAAAGTTTAGGCCTACATCATCATCATCATGTACGATGGAGCCGAAGACGCCTACATATACCGATAGGCTAGGCGATGGCTAGCCCAGGTGGACTCCCTGACCGTACAACGTCAGTCGTAATGAAATGAAGACAACACGTCCAACCTGTGCTAGGCGATGGCTCATCATGGCAGTCCCCATGCATGGCTGGTCCCTTGCCGCAAAAGGAACTGGCAATGTGTCAGGACTGGCCCCTCCTTCCTCCACGGTACATGTAAGGTTGCCGGTCTAAGTGTAATATTCTGACGTTGACATTCCAATCCATACAACATGAACACTGCTTACCGTTTGTTGCCATCTTCAAGCTTTAAATACGATGAATAACTCGCCACATCAAGATCCGTTCAATTTCTCTTTCGGGCTGCAGAGTTTCAGGCAATCTCACGAGAACTAGACTTGACTCAAGTCGGCATCTCTCTGCGTGATGTTTTCGTTTCTGCTTTTTGGATACATATATATATATATCGAGACCGCCCGCCGTTACTTCGCGCCCTCTTGTGTCCACTTATTACTATGAGTTCAGTTCAAACATCCTGGTGTTCGGGCGGCTTGTTCTCGTACGTTCACGAACAACTCGATTTATTGCTCGTGGGTCGGCCGCTCGGACGCGTCCGGACGCCGGGAACAACCGGTTATTGCTGGTAGTTAGTAGTGGCAAGCAACATGCAACATGGCGGCGTCCATGAGCTTTAATTCGAGAGTTGATGTTTGGACGGGCTGATTTTTTTTTCTATTTGTACAGGAACATTGAATTCTGTGTTATGGAAAATACTTAATGTTAATTTTGCCAAACTTCCCAGTGTCTCTGGCTTTGGAGGCCATCTCTCTACTTTTTGCTGCTGTTCAAAAATCAAAATCTTACATGTTTTTCCGTGTGTTCCTGTCAAACCCTGACGAGGAGATGGTGTGTGATCCTGTTCCGAGAACAGTGTTCCTGAGTCGTGTTCCGCCGTTTGAGCGCTGGAACAAGAAACTCATGTCAAGAATGAGCCGCCCGAGCTCGACCACAGGGCTATCAATGAGGGCGTATTATAAGGGCTATACGAGTCGGGCCGGCTAAGTGCGACGACCATGTACACATGCATGAACATGTACAGTACATGTATGATGCATACAGTACAGGCAGAAGTGAAGGGGTGGGGAAGAGCAATGTAGATGTACATGTAAGTCCGACTTGACTCAAGTCTACAGCAGACCGCACCGGTACCTATACCACAGACATGCTTGTGACTAATACCAGTACTCTGATAGGACGCCCTCTTACGTTACTCCAGTGCGACTCTGTTCTAAGTAGTCTGGTTCCCTGCCCAAAGATTCCCTGAGGACTCTTGAGGGTGTAGTCCACTAATTCAAGAGCCATTGAAAAATCAACATTGTTCAGGGCCCAATACACGGACGTATATAAAAAGCCTGGACTTGCAACGCCTTCGTATGAAGAAGAAGCAAACCAGCGGCCATTTTACCGAGCCGAATACAAATGCGTGGTTTGGGCCCCCTCCATTGACGTCAGCAAGAACAAAGGTGGGCATTGCCAGGAAAGCTTTGTATTCGGCTCGGTAAAATGACCGCGAGTGGATTCAATGATCTCTATAAGCTGATTAAGGGCATTGCAAGTCCAGAATTTATTATACATGTGCATGGCCCAATCATAACATACGTACCAACATCCCTGAGGTATCTAACACACATTAAATTATTGTATGGTTCCTAAACTTTCAATTTCTTCTCAATTTTGTGTGGGTTAACCGGTTACATTTTGAGTTATTCCCACAAAACAAAATTACCCTCCGAAAAGTGATTTTTCCAAAGTCTGCTTGCGGCCATTTTTCAAGTGGCAACCCTCAACTTTATCGGGTACTTAGGACCATTTTTTTTTATAGAACACTAGTCTTTCATTTTAACTAGTGGGAACTAGAGCCACCTGACCCTTGCAAGAAAACGCTGAGTCGCTCTCGTTTGAATCATCATTACTAGTGCAGAATGGCTGTGGAAAAGATGCTCAGCTTTGGCTTCCATCTGTTTCATAATAACCCCCATTTGATCAATTGAATGAATGAAATAAATTTCACTTGCCTCATAGATATCCCAATCAGCTGTGCTGAAAAGGTACTACTAGTCAGATCCATGAGTCCCATGGAAAAAGTACAATTTTACAAAGGTACAAAAGGCCTCTTCCAGATTGCTATGAAAAACATCAAGACACGAAACCTAAAATAAATCATCTAAGTTAAAAAAAATGTGCTAAACACAATCTGGCATTTTCAGAGCAAGGAGGAGTTCCTGCCACTTTGGTAACAAGGTAATGGCGGTAACCTTACTTTCCTTCCTTTCGAAGTATAGACAAGGAACCACCTTCTGCCTTCACGGAGCCTTACCTTTCAAATCACCTGTTTGAATTTCCCTGAGTTCATGGGCATTAGAAGGGGAAATACCGTTGCTTTAGCGCTCGATGCCCATGCACCGGACGAATCTTTCAACAACAAAAAATAGCCGTTATCGCCGGCAGTGTAACACAATAATAATACGCGCGGTTCTCATCCAGTGATCATGCGCTGTACACCATATTTTACCAGGGTCGCCCGTTAGAGGACAGTAAGGAAGGCATAATGCACGTTTGTGTGTCGAGTAAAATATTTTGAAGTTTTGTTTTGCTCTTTTAAAGTGTCTTTAGTGGCCTAAGCTTGGTGGTAATAAGCCAACGATCAATTAATTCTTTCTCCTGAATGTTTTAGTGAGAAAAGAGGGGTTTCACAATTGTACAAATTTTCCGATTACGACAGTTATAGCGCCTTCTGTTTTCCCGAAAAGCATGAACAATTTTTAAAAAACTTTTGGGGGAAAGTTCACTTTTCTAAATCTACCGGAAAGATAAAAAAGCATACGAAATATAAACTTGCACAAAGAAAGCGTCAGAGATAATTTTTCGCCTTATGAACATTAAAATCTCAGACGGCAAAATGAGTGCTCAAGAAAGAACTGTGTAAATGAATTGTAGGCGTCAACATATTAACAAAGCCTTGTGGTTGCTGGATCACAAGCTAATTTAAATGGACTTTGTGCGCACGTGTCAAGACGCATGCCGAAACATTGATCGGTGTCATTGGTCAAAACAACATCAAATGACGATTCCAGCGCAGTATAGGTTAAAGGACAGCTGAAGGTTCTCGAACTGTGTGACAACCCTTTAATAAACCGCATTGTAGTCCCCAACTGAAGCGATTCACTAAAAGCACCATCCCATCTGTCATCGAAGCCATGGTTCTTCAGGTAATACCGACTCCGCACGAATGGCACGCGACATCGACTTTTAAAGGAATGGGCTCTATACCCAGCAAGAAATGAGACCAAGGGGTACCCCCCAACATGTCCAATCCCTATACACATTCCAGACTATTGTTGCTTAACACATCTCCCCCCCAAGATGTCTGAAAGGAATTCCCCAGATTCCTGCGAGACAATGAACAATACAAAGCAGGGGGGTTCTCTCCGTCTCATACCTTGCTGCATATGATGGGCTCGCATCCGCAGAATCCCCTTTGCTAACCCTAACCCTCCTCAATCCTTCACCTGTTGGAGGACTGAGGACTGTTATTAATCCACGAGCAGAACAATGAATGCATGCTGTCATCAGGTAACTTCCATCTGGCCGTGGCCGGAGGGATAGCAGCGGCATCCAAGGAAGGGGTTTATTGTCATCACCGTGGACACTTTTTTTTCTAATGGAAACTAAGAAAGGTGGCCGTGTTCTCTTTATTTCCTCACAAAAATGACGTAAAATTCGCTAAGTAACTTCCCCCACACTGACCACACGCTCTCTGTGTAGGAAAAATCAGTAATTTGCCATGACCAACTTTAAAACGATTTGCGTCACGCTTCTGCAGGACACACTGACGTCCCTTTCGTTCTGGCGCCTGTATGACATGGGAGCCTGTGGGGGGGGGTAGCCTCTTGCCAGCGTTGCTCCTCGAGTCGTGACAAATAATGTTATCAAGTCAGATAAATCCAATTGCACGTGGCAGTACAAAGATTACACCATTAGCTGACATGCTTTATGTACGCGTGATTTAATCCGTATATTCTTGATATATCACGGAAGAGTAAGGACAAGGATATTTTTTTATACGTAAATACTACTGAAACTCCCACGTTCTCCCGATAACCACTAGAACCGAGGGCTTTGCATGCCCTTATCACACAGATCGAAATTACTCCTGTGTGGGTGGTTACGGTGGCCCGGAAGGGACATGAAATGCACGACTGGTCGTGAATATTTTCGTGATGTCGTACATGTTTTTCACCACTAGTCGCGAATATTCTTCCACTAGCTTAAAGGGTGCCTGCACTAATAACAAACAGCAAGTACATGACAATAAGCGCCTGCCTGGCCTGACCTTGAGCATTCTGCGTGTATTGCGGTGCAGTAACCATGCATTTGTAATATTGCATGGCTGTCCACGTGCTATGCCAAGTGAACAGTTAAGATGTGCATTGAGAAAAAAGACAAGGGCATTGGGAACGACGTGGCTCAGCAAAACAAGGTTTGCTTTCCACGTGGCTTGTTCCAGCTATTTCCGAGAGCTAGGTCATCTTCACCACATTGGAAATACACGGAGACACACCGGACAACAGACCTAGTCGGGCAAATTATCGTACCCTTCAAGTCACTAGGAAAATATTCGCTATCGAGTTTGCGACTAGTAAATCTATTCTTGACTAGTCGTGAGACATTATTTGCGGCGTCGCAAATATTTGCGACTGGTGGTGAAAAAAAATATTCAGGGCGTCACACGCGCAAAAAAATATTCACTACTAGACGTGAAAAATATTCACAAGGTCGCACAAATATTCAAGACTTCGCAAAAATTATTTGCGGATGGTCGTGAGTAATTTCATGACGTCTCAAATATATTCGCTACAATTCATGAATGAATTTACGACGTCGCTCAAAAATTGTCCCTTCAGGTCCACCGTATAGGTGGTCAATGCTGCGCGTCAAGTGTATTTAAATACATGACTTGTGTGCACGATCGTCAGCCGTCAGTTGGCTACTTCTTGTTCCCTTTGCAACCCCATCACTCATGCCCGCCCACGCACCATCAACACCGCACTTTCCTGTGTCAGACATGCGATGTTTTATCTGTGGGCCCCCGAGAGGATTATCACAACAAAGTCGCTCTGAGTCCGCCATGCTTTAAAGTTTAAAGGGGCCGTGTTGTGTTATTTTCTCAGGCGCACAGTCTTTTTTACCCTGCACCTTGGTCTTTTTCATCGGTGTTTGAAACCTATTCGACTTATTTTTGAGGTTGTTTATTGACTGTTGATGTATTCTGTGTCATGTCATTTTTAGGGTAATATGGTACCTTATATTTATTTTGCTAATGCAAATTGGTATAATTATTTATGAGCAAATGTTTATGTCATCAAAGGAAGAAACCTTACTACAACAACTATTTCTGCCCGAGATTAATCCCGTATCTCTGGATTTCCTTGCATTCAAAGACTTTATTTGGTTTGATGATTTGTTTTTTCATTGTTATTTCAATGGGCCTTGAGCTCAATTTTCCTAGCAACGGAGGCTCCTTTGGTGGTGACTGCACATTGCCGGCTTACGAACAACAATAAAACGCGAGCGTTGCAGTCGCATCGCTACCAACAAACTAAACACTCCCCATCAACATGGTTCTTTCCAACCGATAAAGGGGTGCTTCTGCTCAAGGGGAATAGAAGAGTGAGCAAAGTTTACTCACTTTCAATGATCACGTTTGCCGTTAACGGTTAGCCTTTAAGAAGCATGGCGGACACAATAGGGGGCGCTACATGTATTTGGTTTGGGTAAACTCTTTTGTGTTTGCTCCAAATCTACCCACTTCAAACAGCGCCCTCCTGTTGTGTCCGCCATGCTTCTAAAAGGTCAATTAATTGGAGCCCCCTTCCCAATAGAAAGATTGTCGTCTTTTTGACATCAAGAGCACTTAACACCCATTTCGTCAGGAAAACCGTAACTTTTATATGTTTAAAGAAATGCATTTCCAATGAAAATCCAAAGGAACCGACCTGGGCAGGGGTGGATCCATGATTTTCCAAAAGGGGGGGGGGTGAACTAAAACTCTTAGGGTCAACGTTGTGGCCGTAAAAATATAGGAAGGTCGGGTAACCACAAGCAGAGCTGTTGCTTTTTACGCCTTTGTCGCATTTCATGGGAAAGGGTCCCTCCCTCTGTTTATCTCCTCCCTCCTTTTCTTCTCTTTTTATTTATTTTTTGGTGACAAAAGGGGGCGTGCACCCCCACAACCCCCATCCTCCCATGACCGGAGGACCTGTTTACCTTGTATCTAAATGTTCAGTCTCCGATATCCAGTGCCCCCAGGGAGAGCAGTTCTTTGATAACTGACGGGGCTACCTTGGTAAAATCACCGATTTGCTTGAAACCACCTCGGAACTTACCCATTAGACTGTTTGATAGTTTCTCAATTTACTGCTGCTGATTGCTTGCGCCGCCTCCCCCCCCCGGAAAAAAGGGTGAGACTCAAGATACTGTTTCAATAGAGAGAGGGGCGCTCTTCATTCAAAACATTATTTTTGTTGTATATAAGCAACGCCCCCTCTTTTCCTGGGGAAGTTGCGCTGCAAAACAGGGACGGTCTTAATGCTTATTTAGTGGCCATGGTATCCAGGTTTTACCCCAAATCCAGGCTATGCGTGGCTGGTGCGCCGCAGGCCGTTTGTGTTTGATCCACGACCCAGCCAAACTTCTCTTTTTCGTGCGCCCTCATTCACCCTTTCCTTACCATTAGGGGAGGCCTAAGAAGTATATACCCCAAGGGGCTGAGAGTGTGGACAGGCATGATAACAGGAAATTGCCATAAGCCTTCCATCGCTTGCACTCAAACAGGAGGTCTCTCTAAGTGAGCAACTGACCCGAATTTCACATAAATCCTGTCAATTTCTTGGGTTCTATTTTTAGGTCCAAACTTCTATTTTCTGCTAACGAGATGTGACATTTCTTGAGAGCTGCATTGAATGCGCTATACTGGGACGCAGCCCACAATGCACTGGTAAGGGAAGTAACGTCTTAATAAACAGAATAGTGAGAGAACACAGGAATTCCAAGGGCATACTGCCTTGTACATAAAAGACTTGAATTTGAAGGATGTAGGCTCAACAATGTGCATGGGTCCTCTCGTTCGCTATATTAACACACCGCACACAATACTTAATTCCACTTTGCCGTGTTCAAAGGACCCACGACATTATACTTCGGAGCATGCAGTGTGACCCTTCCAAATATAATGTATGAATACATTGCTTTACATCCATGTTTGGTAAGAAAATTGCATCTTGTCAACATTCAATATTTCCCATGTTTTGCTTGACATATACGGGCGTTCCTTTGTATTTCTTAATTCAAGTAAGACAACGTTCATTAAGGGGAGGGGGGTTTCCCAACTCACTGGGAACCCAAACTTTCCTGATTAAAAAGGGTACGTATGTAATAGAATTTAAAGAAAGAAATTTAAAGAAAAAAACATACATCTTGAAAAAAGAATTTAAAGAGCCTACTCGAATTATTAAAGAAATGAAGCAGCTGAAGGAGAACGAAATTGAAGACAAATTTTATCTAACATTAAAGGATATCACTTGAAACACTCTCCCGGTATGTGTGCTCATGAATATCCAAATTTCCTGAAAAAAACAAACAAACTAAAACAGCAATGGCACCAGACAAAGATGCTCTTAAAAGGTAAATTGGGGGGAGGGTGTTAGACACAAAACGATGTATTTCACAAGGACTCCATAAAAATCGAGTTCCCGGAGTCGGACATTGCAAGGTCCTCCTCCAGCAAATTTTCTTACTTATAGTAATATCTGAATTAGGAAGTATTTCATAAAGGGCATAGCTGCCTTCAAAAGTACACGTATTGCGCTTGAATGTGCTCGTACCGTTTGTAATGATAATGAATTAAAAAACAATTCCATATTGGAATTTAGATGAAATTACGGCACGCCGTTTGCGCCAGTGTACTTGCATGTATTGTACATTCTGCCAGTGAAGAAATTCACTCGTCTTATGTACAGAAATCAGATTTGAAGTTTCCCATACCTTTGTCCCTTCAAACGTTAGATCTTGCGACACTTGAGTTTGTCCTGCCCCGTGCATGCCAAGTGCGCAAGCTGTAATGGCTTTCTGACTCAGACATGCAGCTATTTTTGGCAGTTATAACGTGTGACAAATGATTACGCCGTTTCCGAATGGAAGATTCAAAGACGTCCAAAGTGTCAGGGGCTACCGTTTTTGCTCTCATGACTTGTGCGGTGTAGCGCTGTGTATCAGGGTCATGTTTTTTTCGCCTATTTTAATGATGTCTTGAGAAAGAATTTCTTGAGGCATGAAGAAACACCAGAGACATTGTTCTTAATTTCCTAAAACACATCTTTTGTGAGACATTTGTGGTTTTTGTGCAAGCAGGCGGGACAGTCATCTTGACCTGTAAATCTGAGAATTTTTAAAAAGTTGTATTCGGCCATGGTTTTCCACTGTTTTTCCAAATGTTTAACTCTATTTTACTGATGATACCAGGAGATTCGCATTACTCCTTCCAAAAACGTCCAGAATAAGAAAGTTAGTGGGAAAAAATGCAGCCTCCCCAAACACAATAAAACGCAAATGACTTTGACATTTCGAATGCGGAGTGTCAAGTAATCTTTTCCTTCTTTTATTGAAGCTTGGACATAATGAACAAGGATCATTCAACGAAGCGTTAGTTATTACAAAGGCACAAGTTTTAGAACAATGACATGAATGGTCAAGGTAAATAATGCGTAGATACGTCACAAATTTGTGGAGAAAGGAACAGCTTAACAAACAGATCCGCTTTTATAATTTTGGTCTGGGATCGGGAAACCTGACACAGAGTTATTTCCTTGACCTGGGCTTTGCCATGGATGGCTTCCCACTTCAGTTTCGCATTTAATGTCACGGTTTCTGATTGGTTTGATTTCAGTTCCGAATGTGATTGTTTTTCTTCTTTTTGAGAGACATCGCACCAAAGTAGGGACTCTTTTCGGTCAGAAGCGAAGCCCAGACAATAATAATTGTCCAAGCCTAGTTCCTGACTCGCCGGCCTACCATACATAACACGCCGAGAGTTGTGGTAAAACGCTATGCACGTCTACACGCAGACGACGTGATACATGTACAACGTGTACACTAAGCCTACGTTCTTCATAAACTAAGCGAAGGAAGAAATATCGCGGGGCAATACAAGGAGTGACAATGACTTTTTCTTTCTTTTTTACATAAACATTTACACATCTACAGTAGTCATGATGAAAAAAAAATTCTTTTCGAACACCAGTGCCAGCACTGGAGTATGTTTCTGTCAAACCTATCCTAAAAAGACAACAACAGAAAATCAAAACATAAACACTTCTCTAATGTATAACAACTTTTTCTTAAGCAGAGAGCGAGATCAAAAGTTTGAAATGTCACTCTTTAAAGTCAAACACAAAACACGTACCATCCGCAAACAACAACGGCCAACATCAATAGGCGGCCAAATCATGCAATGTGCACATCATTATACGGCGCATGCTCAGTACGGTAGTCACGTGTTCACAGTGCCTCAAATCAAGATCAGCTCCCAACTCCTACTTACAAATTCGCGGCACATCGCATACGGAACATGTTTACATTTTGCTGTAACAACAAACGGTACATAGAGTGTGTCCTCAAACTACGAAGAAAATAATACACATTTACATAATAAGAATAAAACAACACATCTCGGAAAGAGAGTAATCGCCCACAGTTTTAAGCAAAAATACGTTAAAAATTCAACAGTCTGGCTGTGAGATTTGTTTTGTACAAAAATGTGTGAAAAACGTTCAGAAAATAGAGCATTGGTGATATATAATGTATTGAAAACCAGTGTTAAAAATATCTGATTTCAAAAGAAGACATTACATCGGTCCCATCCAAATCTTTCTCGACGCAAACTTACAGGTTGTTACAAATGACCCCTGAACTTGCCACACAGACCAGAGGTGTGAAAGTTACAGACATGAACATGAAATTTAAAAATAATGCCGCACGTCGGAGGGCGCACCTATGGTGTGGAAGTTGAAAAGTGTGCGATTTTACAATCTGGTTTTGGCCCGCAAAACTCAGATTTGAGAACGTTTACATTGATTTTCAAAAGTTGAAATACAGCCTAAACAAGACACAGCTATAAGACGATACCATTTTAGCCTACATGTGTCAAATGATTGACCAAATTAGTATTGATGACGTTGATTTAAGCTCTGTCGGTCGAAATGTTTAAAAATGTGCAAGGGATAGACTCAGATAGATGAACAGTGTACAGAACAACTCTTTTAAAAAAAAATCGGCAAAACTGAATTGCCTCCTGTGGAACTGAGTAAGTCTCCAACCCAGTTCAAAAGAGGTTAAACACATGAACTCTAACCTAATTACAGATTTAAACCCATCGGATGAGAACTCAGGGATGGCCAAGTTTTGTTTATGTTTCATTCTCTGGCTCTTACAAACCTGCGACTGTACTGTAATCACACTTTTTTGAGGACAAAAAATCTTTTCAAGTACATCACCATTTGCGACATTGGTCGTTTACTTTTTAAAGTTTTTAACTGAAGACTAAGTACTACAACTAGACAGTAATTTATTTACAGAATAAAACTGTACACGCATGGTTTCCATGGAAACCAGCCACAGGTAAACCCCCCCAAGTTGTGCCTGAATACCAGTAAGACAGGAAATGAGCTGCTTTGCTAGATAAATGTAAGGCTACTAAAATCTCAGAAAGACCATAAAAATATGACAACCTGTAGCGATTGTCTGCATAAAATAAAACTGATTTTTAAAAATAAATTAACAACACTGACTCTTTTTCCCCACAAAAGCTTACACTCTTTGTATACATCTCTGTTGGCATATACAATACCAGTACAAATTTTTTTCTGCTAGAAAGTGGAATTTTGTTTTTCATTTTGGAAAAGGAATGCCTGTGTGATTATTATAAAGAGCACCATTTATTTTTCTTAGAAAGAAAAATTACTTGGGAACAAATGACCAGACTCAGATAAATGCACAGATCAGCCAAGAACAATTTACTTAAAGTCTTTTGTATAAAAAAAAGAACTTCGGTAATGCAATTATACCAGTGCACTTTGCGAAGTAAACTCAACAGACTGGCTGCCAAATATTTGAACACTTGTGTGTTGGACATCACATGAAAACACTATACTGCCTTTACAAGAAATACTGAACAGTCAAAACACAAAGTTGGCATGGCAACAGACATTCCTAAACAAGGAATAAAAACGGTTTAAGTAGAGTATATATGTATATATATATATATTTACCAGAACCCCATTGTTTTTGTACACTACAGGTCAACTTATCAACAGAGGCACAATCGACATGCCTCAAGACTTTTCTTTTTGGCTTCCAGAAATTACCCTGCACAGAAAGGGGGACACTGGGAAAACAGCCAGAGGCCTCGGGCCATTCAAGTTTGTTGAAATGACGTTGCCGGCTTGGCGAGCATGGCACACAACTGACCCATACAACAGTGTCGCCAAGGACATTCTATAGACATGCACAAAGCTGAAGCCAGACAAATTCTGGCCAAATAAAACCATCAGAAAAGAGCACCATGAATCAGAGCATTGGAACAACTCAAGGTTTCCTTGGAATGGATATATAACACATACAAGTCCTTATAAGGGTGGAGCCATTACTTTGCTGACCAACCCCCGACTCTCCTATCAAAAAGCAGAATAACTGATCAGTTGAGTCGTTTTTCTCAGCCACTTATCTGCAGCATATGCTGCATTTTAGAGAAACACCAGAACGAACAATTGAGTGTATTACATAAAGGAAGCATAATCATTTGAGATTTTCTAGGACCTTTGAGGGTGTAAAAACTGGGTGGCACTTCCCACTGAAGTCGAGATCCCATCACAAGCGGGTTACAGCAAGGATTCTCCGCAAAGAGTCAAGAGTTTGTCGGTCACCTCCAATGAGAGGCAAGCCTACGTTAGGACATTTGAGTAACGACTGAGGGTGGCTGAGAGTCGCTTTTCAGTTGGCATCACGCCGACGGATTGAAAATTACGGCGTGGCTTGGGAGGGTGTGGAGAGAGGTCAGTCTGCTACCACGGCTTCAATCAGTCGTCATCCCGGGCGGGGCTGACGCCCACCATCTCGTGCAGCTCCTCGGGGGTGTAGCCCAGAAGGCTCTGCAGGTCGCAGACGAAGCGGTACACGTAGCGCTTGCCGGCGGTCTTATGGATGATGTTCTTGTCGTAGTAGTAGCGCAGGCCCCGGCTCAGCTTTTCGTAGTTCATCTTGGGCTTGTTCTTGCGCTTGCCCCAGCGCCGGGCCACCTCGTCTGGGTCCGACAGCTTGAACTCCCAGCCGTCCCCGGTCCAGCTGATGATGTGCTGGCAGGTCCGATCGGTCAGCAGCTCCAGGAGAAACTGCCAAAGCTGGATCGGACCACTCCCTAAGAAAAACAAATAAACCAAAAGAAAAACACATACCCATTTTAATGCGAGAGTCATTATCATCAGCAGTCCCATAAAAATTCCAGCAACTGTGAAACACTTATCCAGAACAATTTCTCTTATTTTGTATGTCAACTCTTAGTTTGTCCCTCGTCTTTATATCTGAAGAAGTGACTGTACTTTCAAAAACTTACATTTCACTTTAAATTTGATCTTTTAAGGTGTTATCCGTTTAGTACGTGAATATTACTTCTTTGAATTCCACTTAGTATACTTAATACAGCATTTCTAAAATTAGAACAATTTCTTTCAATAACACAAGTCAAAGCCAAGGGGTGAGATGCAGTTTAAAATTGGCATTCAATTCAAATAATCCTGTAAACAAGTTTTCATAGGGTTTCAGTAGTTACTATAATACAAAATGCAAGCCAGGCAACGACCATTTGACCATGCACTGAAACCTTCTTACACCCAAAAAAACCAAACAAACAGACAATTTCCCACGCCAATTTCTCTGCTCCACCCTTCACTTTATAATGAGGCGCCCTCCCAGTTTCCCTAATTACACAAAACACTGGGCCTAAACAAACCCACCCAACAGCTCCCGTTGTTACGGTAAAACCGCAGGACCGCTAATACAAAACAATACACTGCTTTCAATCTGCTCTTTGGCACTGTGTCAAGGATACAATGCCAAGCCCAGGCGGGCGCACTGTACCAGCCACTTTGCCCCCAGGCCGATCCCGACAAATTTCAAAACAAAACGCCTCCTACTTTCTTTTTTTTTTATCCCCTCTCTGACAAACAAGAGATGGTGATTATACGTTCATGAATGAATAATAACAAAGTCTGCTTTGGACTCAGATTAACAATGCCGGCGCACTTTTCATGCAGATCAAAGGAGGAAAACTAATAAACCCTCCCCACACAAGTTTTGAATTATCTTCCAAAGGAGAGACACAGGGCCTTTACGACTTTCCGACTGTGGGCTGATTGGCGCACATGGCAGGATGCCTTCTTTTAATTAAGTGCACAGGTGCCACGTGTACAATGAACATGCATAAAAACACATCAACAAGTGCACCCCACTAATTATGTAGAAACCTTGGTGACTGTAATCAAACTAAACATGCTGCACACATGTACCAGTACAGGCACAAGGTCCAAGTGCATTCAGCATACATGCACCATTTCTAAACATCTGCTGACAACCTCAATTTTTCTTTGGGCTACAAGAAAAAAGAGGCTTTTTCTACTAAATTGATTACAAAGTTCACTGGTGTCGGCATCAATCACTGGTTGAGGTTCACTTTCTTGCAATACCAGACAGTGTTTCCAATTTATTGACATTGTTTCCTGTTCAAATTACAAGAATCTTTACAACCACAGAGCTTGTTCTCCCCCCCATCAAAATGCTTCAAATGCCAATATTTCCGATACTTTGCAGTATTCCATAAATCAGCATTTCAAAAAGTTTCCTGAATACATATAATTTCAAAACGTTGGAAGAGCATTTCCAAATATCTAATTCTTTCCAAAAAGTCATGATCAAATTCTAGGACTTTCCCAATCACATGCTTACCGGATTCATAACACATCAAGATGCAACTTTCGCAGACTTTTAAAACTACTTCTAAGATTCCAAGACCACCAATATTACATGTACGGTATTCCCTTTCTAAATAAATCTTCCATCATTTCTACAGAATGAAGAAATTCTCAAGAGAATTACCGCTGAATATCGAAGGAGCTGTACCTGAATAACCGGCAAGCACGGCAGCGGGAATGACGGGGTTCGACGAGCCTTCCAAGGGTGAGGTGGACCGCGTGACATTTGTGTGGACCAGCCCATTGAGGTCAGAACTCGTGCAGCTGTCCGACAGCGACTTGCAGATGGGAACCTGCTGGTAGCCATTGCTGGGGTTCTCAAAGGTGTCAAAGCCACCAAACTGATCTACTGGGCAAACAAGAAGACATTAAAGGACTCTCTCAACAGAACTGACAAGCAAAATCACTTCACTGAGTCTCAAACTACACAATTCTTGACACTTCACGATTGACAGGCAGAACACATGCACATGTGCTTTAACTCCAGTGGAATCTTTGAGTCTTTCTGTTGAAAAAAACCCAGTCAGGATCGAAACAATCTCTTTATAACTTTTACAATCTGTATACTTTTAACAACTTCAGTAACTTTCACCAATTTTTTTGCGTCACAAGCACATGTATATGTATATACATGTATACCTCTTGCCAAAAATCCGTACCAGTACCTGTGTTGTGTTTATTAAGGTAATTCCAGAAATAAGGGGAACAAAAGAGTGATATTTGTGTGTCTGTTCCATCTGACCTTTGTGATTTGACATGAAAATATCACCGGAATTGATTTCAAACCATTACTACTGGTATTTGTGTGGCAGGTACATGTAATTTGCATTACTTCATCACTCCTGGAAATTAGAAAATGTGTTCTGACCTTACAATATCATCTGTCAGATGTGACAGGAACATGAAAAAAAATGGACACCTAATTTCTGGAATAACCTGTTATTTTTTTTTTTTACAAATTAACCTTACAGTCTTGAAGACAGTAAATGTTCTCAAAAGATGAAGAATGTTTACACAAAACAGCCCTGAAATTCACTTTTTACTTGTCAATAATGGTTTTTATTTCAACATACGAAGACCTTGCTCTCATTGCAATCCTTCAAGTACGAGTAAACATCCTCAGATGAGGAGACAAAACGTGATGTTCCTTTTCCTCCTTATGAGAAACGGAAGAAGCCCAAGTGAACATTCATGCACACAAAAGATTAGTAATCACTCTTGAGAACATGTACATTGTCTTTTGTAAGATTAGGGGAGGCGAAAGCCTACAGTCCAACGCTTTAATAAGTTGAAGAGCTCACAATGGCCCTTTAAACCCCCCCCCATTAAACATCTGCACAGGAAGGGAGCCCTAGCCTGGGATGTCCTGCTCCACTAAGTCGTTCCACAGCAGAAAGGAAGAATGCGGTTAGCGTCAGGGGCTGATGTCATTTCCTCTTTCAGGAAAAAAGGAGCAGTGTTCTGACATCTGACTTTGCAAACTGTTGAAAAAACTGCTGCGCTGTGTGCCATGTTGACTTAACTTTTATGCATCAAGCCATACGTACACGTACCAGTACATGTGTATGTGTAAACGAACATCTTGACATTAAAAGGGTGTGTATAGCCTTTCTGAATAAGGTGGGATATCAACTAGAAGATTCTAAAGTCCCCTCTCCAATGCCAATGTCTTTGAAATTCCCCCCAAAAGGAGGCACAAACCTACATGTATCTCCTTGTTACTTTGACGATAAACTAAAATACTGGAAAGTTTTCCTTCATGTTGAACCCTGAACACTGGCAAGAAGAGGGCACAATACTATATATGTACATGTACAACACCTTTTCATACAAAACCAGAAAACTTTTCTAAAGAAAACCATGGCACCTTCCTGTGAAACAGTCACGTCTTGACTTTGTGAATTCCAGTCTGACACAAGTCAGCAGCACAACAGTCACATCGATTGACCACTCTACAGCTACTGTGAACTAGTTCTTCAAATTTTTACAATACCCAAACTTGTTTCAGTCTCGAGCAACACTCACATTTCACGAGGGCTGTGTAGACCTGTACATCTCAGATACACTATTCAAAGAAGTTAAGGATCACTTTTTGTTTTGTGTATACACACTTTTTATGAGATATTTTACTGCTGAAAATGTGCATTTGATGTTATGAAACATTTTTTCAATTTTTTATTTCAATGAGAACACCATCTAGACAAACAAAAAATGATAGGACTAGACCCCACCCGTTCATGGAAAAAAAATTGGAAGTTAAGAAAAACGTGGTCCTTAACTTTTTTGAGTAGTGTAAGTTAAGAAAACGTTCATGATAATTCGGTTGAACAAAAGGAAACCTGAAAATCCCAGTAGTAATTTCCATGTAACTTGATGCAAGGGTTAATTCTCTAAAACCACGCCCACAGGTAGAGTATGTACATGCACAACTTTTCATACATACACCGTACCAAGGTACACTGTCCAAAGTCTTGTCACAATGATGAAAGTTGCAACAATCCTGTTCTTTTTTTTACAAATGGAAAGCTGTGCTTTTCTTTCTTGAATGCTTTCTTATCTGTTCTTTGACAGCACATGATTTCTAGATGCGCATGACATGCATGTGCTGGTTTTCATCTGTATATAGTAAAATACATGCATTTTCATACTTTCTTTTTCAACTTCTGGCTTTTTCCTTTGCTGCTAATTATTACTTTAAGGTGAATTCCGACAATGATGAAATTGCAAACAAATATTAGATCTTGCCAACAAGTAATTCTTTCTGGATTTACCCTTGTAAATTATACCTTACTCTTGTTTCGCAAAAATGAATGAGAGAATTACTTTTGATTGATTGTGAAAATGGAAAGTAGCAAACTCGGACTCAAATGCTGGTCGCCTGAACTGTGTTCACTGATGCATGCCAGTATCACTATTCAAAACTAAAAATGCACGTAATGAAGAAATAAACATCACCATCTCTGGTTCTCACAAGGTTCTAATGTTGTACGACTCTGCTTGTGCTAGTTTTGATATCTACATGTACGCGTGTACCTGTAATATGCTTGACATACATGTACATGTAGCATATCATGGTAAATAGACTTGCACAAATCGGGAAGGTTTTAAGTTTCAAATACTGTATGTCACATTGTTCAAAATGGATAAGTGAAGCACCCTAGCACAAGACAATATGTCCCCCCCCCTTGAGGGAAAGTGGGAAGGATCTGAGGGAAAACAATGGAATTTCAACCAGAGAAGAACAGTTTACGCCAACAGCTTCTGAGACTAGTACTACCCACAGCAAGCACATACATACTGATTGTATCATTAACTCGCAAGGGTGGTAAATCAGGAATTTACATTTGATTTTAACAACATCTACAAACACTTTCCCATACTGTTGAAATGTTTAGCCGACACTTTACAGAGGACTCCGACGCCCAGCTCCATGTTTTCATATAGGCATATCAGTGCATGAACCGGTAACTGTATAGTTCAGCAATGCACATGGTCCAACCAATGGAAAAATGTAGATTGATGTTGGGGCATTTAAAACAAGCAGTGTTATTGTTTATTGTTTCGGATCCATTCGTTTTTCTCAAAAAGTACATACATGTACAATGGATGCCAAAAGGGAAAAAGACCCAGTATGTTACAGGCATCGTTTACGATAAAATGGAACACCAGACTGTGCGTTAATCAAAACGTCAAACCTCTAAACGTTTGGGAAAATTTGTAAACAGATTTGGAACATTTTTCGTTGAAACCCTTTTACTTTTAAAAATGTAAACATCCCACCCTTAACTAACTCCCATCAAAACAACTTTACTTGTTTTCCCTGTAGGTGTATTCACTAAAGACTGTACTGCATAGAAAGCATACAGTACATTTATGCACATGCTATTGGGAAAAAAAGACATCTCTTTTTATTTTTTAATTTGTGAAGTTTCGTAACGGAAGCAAACGGAATGCATACATGTCCTGTTGGAATTAAATATCATTTTAATGTGTTCATAAATTCAACCGAACAGTTTTTATTGGGGAAACGTACATGTAGGGTGACTAAGAAAGCTTGTTTTGGGATAACCTAAGTCAGATGACTCAACTTCTGTTTCGCCTCACTCTCTCTTTTCACAGCGCAAGAAAAACTTCCCCACTGTGTTTGATGTTGGGCAGGGTCCCTTCCAACGTTAATTGAAAACTTCCAGGAAGGGGTTGGGGGAGGGGGGGCACAGCACAGAGTGCTACATGTATACATGTCCATATGTACGTATTAGCCTGTAATCCAAAGTGTGGTGTGACTGGAATGTTGATTTTTCATGTCCGTAGATAGCCTTGCGATATCTTCTTCTCCATGTGTACATGTTCATGTATGTACATACAATAAGTACAGTGTGATAAGGGAGCATCAGACATGGTACGCGTACCGGATACGCATGCGGCTCGGAAAAAAACGGAGAGTTACAAAGCTTCATGTGATTATTTTATCCTCCACAGTGTAAGCAATGCCAATGTCACATCAACATGCTCACACCTACACATTTACGTTTTTGAAATACAAGTAACTGTACCAATCGTTTTTCCACGCTGAATTTGTACTGGTGTCCCACATCTGCACAATGAAGAGCACAGCATGTCAACCATAGACCACACAGAGTTGAACAGAATTCAAGGAAGCCAAGTGAGACAACCTGTGAGCTGCTCACATAAACCAAAGCTAATCAACACAAGCCTTTCACAATACCGCTAGTGCATCTCCAAGAGTTTGCAACGCACTGACCAATCATAGTGCGCAAAATCTGTCGACCCGATGCGCATCTGGAAAGGGTCGGCAGATTTCACGCATTGTGGAAGGCCAACGTGTTGCAAAGTCTTGCAGGCGCACTGTTGTGAATCGCCCGTATTGAGAAAATACTAGTAGGTATGGAACTGCATCTCTCCACCCACACACCCACACAGTCTGCATTAACTATGGTACATTTATGCTAACCACCTCTTATACTGGTTTCTCTAGATACATGTAGGTAAGTCTAATACAGTTTGTTCAGAAACAAAAACCTTCTGAGGACATGGAGTGTCCTCGCAAGTAACCCTTTCGGTACAACTATGTGCAGACGCCTCCAAATAGTGGACCTTCTACTGTCCTCCCATTGTTTTTAGGGAAGAACCCTCACTAATTTTATGAGAGATCTTAAAGCATGGAGTTTGGACCCAACCACTGACAATGCTGTCCTGTTGTACCCTACTGTCCAACAGTGGAAAGATCCAGAACTGTATGCCCATAAAAGTTTGCTCTTCGGTGGTGGGGACTACACAACATGCTGTGTGGGGACACATTAATGTCCTCGCAACTAAGTCTAGAATTTACACACACTGGCACACAGAGAACACTGGACAAGAAAGACACCTACTTTTACTGTAGTTGTTGTTCTGGAAGTACGAGGTGTTGGGGTCGAACATCATGGGGTTGCTGTAGAACTCGGGCGTGGCAGCCTCCAGGTAGTGGGCGGAGCTGGGGGAGGGCTCAAGACTGTAGTAGTCCGAGCTGCTGCCGGGGTCCTCCTGCTTGATGCTCAAGATCTCCTCGGCGTTGAACTCGTTGAGCGTCTGCAGCGACTCGGAAATCTGGTACATGCCGTCGCTGAAGGTGGTGGGTGTGGTCGCCACCGGAACCGCCTGCGGTTGCTCCACCGAAAAACCTGTGTCAGATGACAAACAAAAAAGTTCATTAAACAGCACTTGTCTTGGCCTATATTAGACTCACTATGAAACTAGGGACACTTTAGAAACAGTCCAGAAAATTCTTCAATTCTTTGACTCAGGTAGGACTTCCCACGCTGTTCTTTCTCTAGAATGTGATACATGTAAATGATATTATAACAGCAATGGCTACATTACCTACACATAAACATACATGTACATTTAACAGGTACCCCGGTACATGTACATGGACAATGTTGGACAGGAGTGTCGAAACTGTCCGATTCCAGGACAAATGTCAATCCATATCGGGTGGAAACTCTCCACACCATCCAGTACTTGGGCTGTGATTGCATTACTTGGCTACAGGTGAAAATAACACACGGGAGCCGATGGCAAGGGGCGTGAAGTCATTTACGCCTTATTTTTGCTGTAGCCAAATTATTTACCGGTACAATGTTACATTCAGGGCTCACCCAGTATGACATCTATTCCCCTTAATAAGTAACACTAGCTCTCACAGAAGTCATTCAAAATTTACAAGTGAGTACTGAATCCTTTTGGAAATTTTAGCTGACCAAATTCCTAGCAAAGAAAATTAAACACAAAGATGATATACATATACATGTATGTACCGGTACATACACTGTGCATACGTAAGTGGCATATACATGTAACAAGAAAACTCATGTTTATTTTATAGGAACTGGTCTCTCTAAGTTCCAACCCAATACTGTACATGGACTGGTAACTGATAAACTTTGAGCTACATGTACTGTAGGGTTTGGACAATTTGGGAAAGATCCACTTGGAGAAGAAAAACAGTTTGAAAACACTCCTTTTCTTTGATTTTAATCTCAATATTTTACAAGAATTTGCAATTGGGTAATTCCTGAAATTAGGTGTCCATTTTTTTCGTGTGCCTGTCACATCTGATATACGATTTGGAAAGTTCAAACCCACTTCCTAATTTCCAAGAGTGATGAATTAATGCAAACTACCTGCCAGACAAACAGCAATAATTTGAAATCAATCTGATTATATTTCCATGTCAAACAACAAAGTCAGATGTAACAGGGATACAAAAATATCACACGTTTGGACCCCTAATTTCTTGAATTAGCCAATTGCTTGGTGCCGATCTTTTATTCTCTAAAATCTGTTAAATTCTTTCAGAATGTGTTTGACATTTTTAAAACAAGTCTACTCACTTGATTTGCCATTTAGTTTCCATAAGAACCTCATACTCACCCAGGTCAAAATCCATGTTTCGAGGTAAATGGGGTTTTCTATGAATGTTGGTCCACATTTGGGCTCCCAATCCTTGGTAAAACTGTTTAATATGACTCTAATAGTTGCAAGGGAAGACAGAAATTTTTCTGAAGCCAATTTCCAAGATTGGATTTCGACTGGTTGATCCCTTCACTTTGATTCTTGAAGGAACAATCAACCTGTTGGAAATATTTTGACAATGATGGTCTTCATGAATATTCAAATTCTTAGAAGAGGCGGGGAACTCTGACAATATTTGCTGTCTTTGTTGAGATCAACTTCTACCTTGGCTCCTTTTTCCCAAAGAATTTACACAGAAATCAACCTCGGCAATGGGCAAAAGTTGAATCAGTTTCACAAGGGGGAAAGTTGGCATTCAATATTTTCAAAGGTTATTTTTTTCACGGAGAGTGACTGGAATGGAGTCAGGGAGATAAAGAAGAAAGTCAGCAGTTCTGATCGGTAATTTCCTGTTGAGGTTCAGGGTAACATCAAAACAATGGGGGCCAAATCAAAGCCAGCTGGGGCCCCGGCCGGCAGAAGACGCTCCACAGAGCAGAGCCTGAAGAAAAACAGATTCAGGATTTGACAGATCCTTTGTCAAGATGGCTTCTGGGAGTTGTTTCTCACACAGTTGATGGAGTTGCCCTACAAACAATAAACCATGCGCCTGGGGCCAGACCAGACTGCGAATGCGGTGTTATGCAGTACCAATACCTGCAGGACAGTGGCAGACCCAAGGGTATTCGGTCCCTTAATCTACTCCAAGTTAGACTTGAAATCCCGGCAACGTCTGAAGTCTTTCAGGATGTCTCTCGGAGAACGAAAGCTCTTCCTTCTACGTGCACATTTCTCATTTGCTATGTATGGTTCTCCTGAGGATGAATGTTCATAACAATGGATATATTGTTTCTCCAAGTTATGACGCTGCAAGACAGACACAGATCTTTCCGATTCTTTACTTATTTCATCATTCTCTCACATGCCAGGTCACAAATGAATTTATCCGCCAAACCACAATCCGAGTGATTCAGTGCATATTCCTGCAAAGGTTGCAAAGACACTTTACAATCTCACTGCCAGCAACGTCCACAACCTCTGTTCAGCAGTTGCAACAGTTGGAAATGTATCTCAGGTTCTGAACAATGCCCAAATGAAACTGGAAAAAGCACACCTCCGACGGCAGCAAATCCAACCAGAATGAAATGAAAACCAGAATGAAATCAAAACTTAAAAGGTATGTTCTCCCACACCTATCTGGTGTGATCCACTGAGTCCTTGATGAGTGCTTGGCAGAGTATTTTCAACTCAAAATCTGCCATTCACCGACGACTCTGAATAAACAACTTTGACAGAAAAACCTCATCACAGCATATTACTGTTCACGAGTTGCGTGCACCCACTGGTCGAGATGAATTTTAGCGCTGACTGTGAAAACAACAGAGATCATCCCACACAGCTTCCGACTCACTTCTGGTTCTGACTTCTGGTAAACCAGTCCCCCCCCCCACTTTTTTTTTTTGCTTTTGTTTAATCTATTTTTTTTTTTCGTTCTTTCTCGTTTGTTGGTATCCGTGGTGACGTGCAGGAAGTCAGGACCATGTAAGGTGGCAGAGATAGCAAGAGCTGATGGGGGTACAGATTTCCAGCTCTAGCCACAGGAAGAGGCGGCCCTGAGCTGGTCCATCATTGTGGTTTGATATCACTGATCTGCCGGTCCACCCTGGTATCAGGGCTGTTCCCGCTTGATTGGCAGGTGGTGGTGACTGTGGCACTGACAATTAGAGTTGCAAGGACAATCAGCCCCTGATCAGTGGTAAAAAGTCTCCTTTTGTCTCCTCATTTGGCCCAGACTGAGGCCCCAATGCTGAGGCATGATATGTGTGAGTATGCATGTATGCTTATTCCCAGATACAATACATGTACATACATTGTTACGCATGAGATTGAAGCGGTTACAAGAAATTCATGAATATCCATTGAAGGGGTTGAACCAATAACACCACTAAATAACTGTGACTTTTCAAGGAGTTCAGCAGCTAACAAAATTCTCTCAAATAGCAATGAATAAGAGCCGGTAGATGGTGCAATTTTGGTTTTTCTGTTTGTCAGAAGTGCAAAAAGTGGCAAAGCCTAAGTTATTAAACTGCTGAAAAATCCAGCTTTTGTAGTCAAACAGACACACATGCATGTTACAAAAGTCTCTCTTTGACCTGTAGTGTAAAAGTGGCTGACCTGAAATTTTTCATGTCCAATGTTTGGCGTGAAATGGTATTTCACAACAATTAAAACATGTTTACTGAAGAATAACATGTGTTTTGGTTGCGATTGCATCACTTTTCTTTGTAATCCAGTGCACGATTTACACATATAAGTGTACATGTACATGTACTATACATATATGTTCAATTGACTTGAAGAACATAACCAAAACTCTGATCATCTTACAATTAGAGTAAAAGCAAAGCACAAGGCAGGCCAAAAAAACGAGACTGAAACAGTTTTCCGCGACTCTGTTGATAACACATGGAGTCCCTCTTCTTTAGGGCAGTGTCTGTGACAGTAGCCCTAATAATGAAACAAGTACTAAGATTTGCAATTTCAAATCTACATTGTGAACTTGGCAAGTCTGGGTTGACAAAACATGTACATGTAAATGCTTGAAGTCGGACAGCATTATATTAAAATTGCAAGCAGAAATCAGAATTCATGTTGGGGCATAACCCTGTCAGAATTAATTCATTCATTTTTTTTTGGGGGGGGCAATTTTGGACTTGGACAAGGACTCAGGTTCAATTTGCACAGCATCAGTGAATATGATGTTGTGCGTACATGTACATGTAGACACTTTTGTACATTCAATGCACCTTGTAGAGACAGTGTATCATTCATGATTAATCACAAGCGCAAAGATGACTCCTGAAAAACAGGCACAAAGTTATGAAATGCTAGTATGACTGAAATGTCTAGATTACACCAAAGCCAACACCGAAGGAAACTTCAGATTTTTAACACCGTCAGCCTGGATTGTTCTGTCCGCCATGAAAGCCATGCTGCAGCACTAGGACAAGAGGAAGTTCCAGGCTATCTCCCACAGGCTGTGCCCACCTCATGTTGTGATATGTTTGAGGCAACACCTTCTACTTTGTGTTACAGGCTTGTGCTCGTGCGCCATTTGCCCAAGCACGATAAACAATGTCAAGTTCAGATTTCAAAAACAAAAGATCCCCGAGCTTGGTAGAATGACGGATTGGAGGAAAATAGAGAGATGCAGTTTCTACTTCATGACACAATTCTGAGATACGATGTTGAAATTCTGGAGTAGCCAGAGAGTATTGTTAACACTACACGTAGTACATGTAATGTACAGTGTACATTAACCCCCAAGTAAGCGTGTACCAAAATTAAGTAGGAAACAAAGCTGACTTTGTAGAGAGGTTAAAAACCAATTTAACTTTCTTCAAAATGAATCCTATTTTTTTTTTAAAACAATGAGACACTGCAGATCAACAGAAATGTACACATAAACACAAATGGCGTGAAAAAGTGGTGCCAGGGGAAAGAAGCACCGGTACATGTACAGTATACTGATAAGGTAGAGGGGTGTTTCAACTACATGTGGGATGAAGAAAACTTCCTGTCAGTTGCTATCATGCAGTTCATGTTCAGGCAGCCACATGTAGGCCTGTCTTCTTGTTGGGAATTGTGGCCTGAAGGCTGAAAGCATAACAGAAGTACATTTTGTGGTGCCATGGGAAAATCACTGAGTTAACATCCAGCTGATCACTCCATTAGTCGTAGAAAAATAACCCTTCTGTTCATCATATCGAAATGTTACCTTTTTAATAAGCTGCCAGCTGCTTGTGCCAAATGGTCTCAAACCTCTTTCTGACAGATGGACAGCCAAGGGCCAGAATCATGGACCCTCTACTGATACTTTTGCCGAGTCGCAAAAGTGTCCAGATATCCCATGCTCAAGGCAGCGCAGACGAATCAATTTCAAAATATTTCTCCCTGGCTTAATGAACCATGATTCTGGCCAAAAGTAAAAAAAAAAAAATCACTCTTACCCTGACTGAGAAAGTCGTCAAAGCGCGGCATGCAACTTGTGTAGGCGGACTCCAGCTTGACGTCCGACTGTGTCGTCGTTACCGTGGTTGCCGTGGAGACAACTGGCTCAGTCTGCGGTGGCGGACTTGCACATTCTGATAAAAAAACACAGAATACCCAAATCAAAAATTGGTAAACAACAAAAATAGTCAGGTAAAATCATTTTAACATTGATCTTGCATTTTAAAAGTCCAAAAAATGCTTTTCATCCTTACCTTTTCGCAGCATGTCAATGTGTTCCCAGAGAATATCCCCCATGAAGGGGGGTGCCCTACCAAGGAAGTCAGCTTTGTCAAGTGCACATAGCTCGTGGCCAGGGATGCGCAGATTGGACACGGAGACACCCTCCAGACTGAATTCTTTGATTGCCCACAGGACCCAAGCCACCACTTGGCACTCCGTCCATTGTGTTGGATCTGTCATCAAAAACAAATATCTATCAACTTTTTTGGAAACGGGTATTCTTTTTCTATTTCAGGAAAAAGACATAATTTCAATCTTCCACCTGTTACTTTAACTACATGTATCTTTTGTCTCCGTCGTATTTTGGATTAATACTAGCACCAACAAACTTGACCAACATTGGGGAAAGCTGATTTTTTTTAACGTACGGCCTACAACTTTGATTTCTTAACCACTGGTCTTTATAGTATAAAGTTGTAGAAAGCGGACAAACTGCAACATTTAATGCTTTCAGTATAACATAATACAACCTTATAAATAATACCCGGTACTGGCATAATAGAGTCACGAATTAATGTACAAGTAAGTTGCAGTCACTTAGACTTTTGTCCTAACAAGACATTCTGTCAATAAAGAGAAGTTCAACTTTTACGACAACCAGGCATTGTCAGAAATGTGTCACACTCAAGACATCAAATCCACCAAGCTACTGAGCAATATTGGCCTCTGCAGCATTGTTTCAGACTAAATCGGCAAAAGGTTGAAAGCTGCAGTTGTCATCTTTAAGTCCTTCCATGCACAAAAAAAGCTTGAAACACTTTCACGTTCTCTTGAGCCTACCGGTACATCTTTTCTTCGTGAGTGGGAGGAGGCTACATGTACTTTCCGCATGAGGACCGAATATCCTTGTCCGTCTGGCTCACTCACCTCGGGGTATTCCAAGCCTGTCTTGCTCCTTCTGGAAACTGCTGAAGCTCTCGCGTAGACAGGCATTCATTAACGCGTTGGTTCCTGGGGTGGGCGGAGGCACAGCCGGGTGTAAATCTGCAACCGAATAAATGGAGGAAAAAGACCGTCCAAACTAGATTTATTTCCCAGTTCAATTACTGATAGCCAGATGCATGTGTGCTCTGCACTTGTGCAATCACATACATACATGTACATCGAGAATAGCAGTATACATGTTACGAAAATGAGAACACTGAATACACACTTCTACATGTAGTTAGTTAATGTGAAAGTGAAATTATGGTTAGTGGTTGTAAATTTAAAAGAAAAAAGAATTCCAATGTTAGAAAGTCCAGTGTTGGGTCATTAACAATTAAATTCGAAAATGTAACTGAAAGAAGTGACGTACGGTAGAATGCACCTTTGGTGCTCATAAGGACTCAACTTTCAGATTTCCACTATAATTTGTTAAAATTCCGCTTCTAGTTTTCACAGACTTCCTAGCCATGTTCGCTTTAAGTTACATGATGGAACAAGATGAACTGATCTGAGAGGAAAAAAGGGCAAACAACTACAAACAAGCACTGGATCAGAAACACTCCATATCCCTACAGGTGTTTGGAACACTGCCAAGAGTATGGGGGGGGGGAAAGTTTCACAGACTTCAGTCTGATGTGTTTACCATCGAGGCAGCCATCAAATGTCTCACAGCAATTTGGCAAAGCTTCTAGCTCTCCAACCATCTCTTGTTAAAGTTCTCTCACAACTTTTTAGACAAAGAGAGAAAAACAAATCCCTGGCGCCCTGCATTGAGTGAGTCAACAACTCTGCCGATCCCAAGTTGACGGCATAGCTCTAAATTTTGGACTAAAAACCACCCCACGAGTTTGCACAGACCGAGGCTGCGACCCAAAGTTCTAGAGACTACTTATCAGGACGGCAGGAAAAAAATAAGGAAAGAAAACTGTGATGTGTCATCCATTGCAGGCACCTTTTGCCCTCACACGCGATCAAACAGGTGTTTAGCACGCGCCCGTGTGTGTGTGGGCCAAATCTTCCATTGCATAAGAAAGGCAAGAGCCCAACAGCACAATGATTAAAAGACTTGATGCAATTCTCTGAACAACAACACTGATTAAGTTGAAGCATTGCTCACTTAATCTTGAAATTTAACCCCAATGGAGTTGAACATACATTCAGATAGCACAATGATTTAGGTGTCTACAGCAGTGATGTAGTCAAGACTATCACAAGACCAGACACAAGACCGGACACAAGACCAGGCACAAGACTACGCACGAGACAAGTCACAGGTAACTGGGTAAACAATGACAAAGGAATGCTTTTGTTGCAGTTCATTTGAATGGTTTGTGACTTGAATTCAGACTACAGGTCTTGTGTGGTCTTGTGAAGGTATTAAGTGGTCTCCACTACAACACTGGTCACTGGATGCACTTCTGATCTTGTTCACACTTTTTGAGTACTTGGCATCTTGACAAGCAGACCCCACAGAAAAAATTTCTCAGCTGCGCAGCCCAAGGGTCTGTACATTTTAACCCGACCTGGCATTTCTGAATGGTCCAAATTGAGAGACCTTTGTTGCATTGTCCAGTGTAATCAAGCAATGTGCATTGCATAAAAACTACACAGCATCAAACCATGTACCAAACCTGAATAAATTCAACAATGGTGGAAACCCAAGTTGTTGCTCTGAAACTGTATGGTAGGGCCTACTTTTTGACACATACAGACGGTATTGTGCCTATTTGTATAGCATGTACATCATCCATTTGCACAGCCCAGAGACGCATTTCAACAAGTTTCAACAAGGTCCCTAATGTGGTGCGTTTGATGGTGTACGTTCGTGGATAGAGTGATGACTTCTTATTATCTCACGCATGAATCACAACTTCAGACATGACTGGCAGATTTCCCTTAGAAACAAAACACCAGACAGTTGCATTGTGAAGCTGGCCAGAAAAAAAAGGTATGTAAGGTAACTACATGTACTTCTCATCCTATACATGTACATGCACTAGTACATGTAGATACATTTCCTTGTTTCTTTCTTTTTTTTTAACGAACTCATCAAATCAATGGGTTTTTGGGTGTTTTGTCCAACCCTTAGGATTCTCACAGTACCGTATGACTGGACCAAAAGGCCTCCCACACCAGAGCAAGCACAGTTTCCAACCACCATCTTGCAGAGCGCTACCCCCCCCACAACTTTAGAATATGGGCCATCTACTGACTAGGGTTTGTAAGAGAGCATGGGATTAACATTTCTATGATGGACAAAGACAAAAAGAAGAATCCTACACAGGCCTGTAATTCAAATCCTCATAAAAGTAAGAGAGGTTTAACTGAACAGGTACAGCAGTGTAGCACAGTAATGTACCCCTACTGTGTAGAGGTGCATGTAATAAGACATGTGCCAGTAAACATGACACTGTTCAGGTGCGGCTGCCCAGGCCTGTACTTGTATACAGCGAAAAACAAACTGCATACCTGAACATACATGTAGGTATCTATCTCTTACACAAGGATCAATTACAATATCGATGGCATCAGAATCCGTCAGCTGAAACCATAACAGAGCATCAGTACTGGTTCTGATGGGCCAAACAGAGCTCAAGCGGGGTGTAGCGGTAGATTAAGATTCTACTGGCCATAGTTGGCTGAAGGGTTTTTACCATGTGCATGTATGTGCTGTCTTGTATGTTTGGGCAGGCAAAAGCAAGCATAACTTCAGGGTTTGCGATACAGACACTTTACACTTGTACAGCTTTAATTCATTAACAAACCAAGCCTGCAATGACCCTCCAGCCATCCCAAAAATCATAGTAAAACTTCCCTTTATACAAGACCTTTGGTCTCCTGGTAATCCACAATAGTTATTGAGGAGGGCGTAGGTGTTTCATGAGCTCAGCTTGATAAGGTCCCCCACTTACTCACAACAGAGTCCAAGGGAGTGACAAAGTGTCGCTGCACTTTTTAGGGTTGACCCACGTTGGCTTCCACATGTGAATGCATGTACATGTAAATGTGTACTTGTGTAATGTACATATCAGTCCATGTTTATGTATGGATGTCTTCAGTGTTCATAAATGTACATGTACTGGTATATTTGTAAGGGATAAAAGGAGAACTCGATTCAGGCTGTCCCAGCAACTCAGAATCTGTACGAGTATGAGATCGCGATCAGTGATCCAATGTTGGTTCACCGACACCACCACTCGCATAATGGATGGAATGAACCAATGTTGTCACTGATCAAAATCCGCATCTGAACATCACAAACAGGGCCTCAGACCACAATTGGACTTGGTCGCTGGGGCAGCTCTTTTCCAAAACTCATCTCTGTCTCCGGCTTTAGTATCTTCTCCAGCCTCTTCCCCCCAATCCATAAGAAGCATGCTGTGTTTGAGCCAAATGGTAATTCTCCCGCCATAAGCCAAGGAAAAGCAAGATTTGATGCATCTTTGGTTAAGAATAAATGGAACAATGAAGAATTGGATGTGTGGAACAACAGCAAAAGGAGTCCAACTTTGATATCAGAACAAGTTAGAATTTCATCTCAGGACCAAGTCCCTTGTCTTTTAGTTTCAGCTCCAAATGTTTCAGCCCAAGTTTTACTGCTTTTTTTCCCCTCTGCATGAAATAATTTATTTTGAAGAGGCTCAAGAAGGATTTATTTTTTTCTCTCTTTTGCACTTCTTGCCAACTGTACACAGCCCTCCTGGGTCATCATTGTTGGAATTTTAGCATCTTACAGGTTAAGTGTAGAATTTCTCTACTCTAGTAGGTTATTTTATTAAAATAGCAAAGAAAACTGTGTACTGTAGTAAACAATGTGACTGTACTCTACATGTATATGTCCTTGCACAAGATAGGGGAAAGAATAGAAAAAAACAGAAATCAAACGAAGTACAACCCGACATCAAAAAGGCTTTCAAAATTAACGGTGCGTTTCTCTTCCGCTCATTTTGTGCTCCAACAGATACTGCAACAGAGGGGAAAAAAATTCTTTACAATTTGGCATTTGGAAATGGTACCAGTTTGTCAGATATTTGGCTTTAGAATAAATGCCGGTTGGAGTAGAAAAGATACTTTACCTAAGGGAAGAACTGCATCTGGCAAGTTGTCCGGGGGGGAGGGCAGTTTATAGTGGCATCATGTCAAAAATAAACTGGAAGGACTCTCGCTATGATCATTAAAAAATGTCTGATTGTCTTATTTGGAAAACTTCATTTTGCCGTTCTTTCAGCTTGTGAGCATAAACCCAACTTTCGATCACACGTCATTGATGACCGTGGAGCCTTCATTAAGGCAGTTGATGGGGACACTGGTGAGTTGCCATGGAAACATCCGTGTCATTCGTCACTGAAAACGAGCAGCCTAATCTCCCGTAGGGATTTTGTCTTCACCTAGAACTAGTGAAAAATAGTCTAATCATACCAGTAATGGGGAAATAAAATATGTACGCGTAACGCTACTCCTACTTCATTTATGTGCCACAAGAATGCATTATTGGATGAGTAAAGAGCTGATTTTTGGCATTTTGTTAAGATCGAAGGAGCATGACTTGTTATTTGTTATCAATGGTTTATGTAAATGTTCCAGTACATATATATAACACGTATCAGTTAACATGTACAATATTCCAGAGAGGCTGACTTTACATTTCTTGTTTCTCTTTTCTATTTTTGTACGATGTGCTATTGTGTTTAAGAGAGCCAACATCAACCTTTCAGGGAGCCATATTGTTTCTTAAAGATCTCATGATATCTTCATTTAAGTAGGGGGGGGTTTATAAGTTCATGACTTCCTTCTTGTTTTTTCAAACAGGGCATTTTTAAAGCAGTCCCTTGACAGAGCTAATTTGACATTTTGACACCTGTATTCTTCATCTTCTTCCTGACAAAATTTAAGCCACAATGCATTCCAAAGATACTGTCTTTACATAACCAGACAATTCTCCGCAACGTGTTTTACAGCTGCTCATCACACAAGGCCTAATCCACAATTTAGTGATTTTTTTTCTGAGAGTCTTTCCTTTCTAAGCACGGTAAGGATTGGCAGTTTGGGGATTTCAAAGCACTTTGTCTTGTATTACAGCACAGTTCTAAGGAAAAATAAAGCCCCTTGTGCCTCGCGGGCAAACGCAAGGGCTCTGACGACCAGATCCCCTGACAAACATTATTCCGCCACCGTCTTTTAACCCTCTTCATATTTTTTTTTTTCGTTAATATGATAGATCAGTCATATCGTGTTATTCAGGACAAAACGTCAGCACGAAAATGTCCCTCGCTCGGTTATTGACCCAGGTTGATGGGAGCACGCTTGGTGCAGCTACATGTACAGTGTAGTGCAGGCTTGCCCGGGCTTGCCTTGTGAAGTTGTGCAGAGGGAATGAATTAAGTGCCTCAAACCTAGAGTGGCCTGTATTTGGTCTTCCCGCACCTTGCCCAACTGTTCCCCATAGATCCTTGGCCAAATGCTATTTTGGGTTGGAGAACCCCCTTAGGGATTGTTCAGCATGCCTTGGGCTTAATTTTAGCTTGGCAAAGAAAGTTTATCAGACTAAGGATTGAACATGTACATGTATGTAGGCGGTAATTGCACCTGTGTAATATATTTAACAAATAAAAAAGAGGAAATTTATGCAACTTTAGGCATCATGAGATCGATACATGTACAATCAACTTACATTGTATCTGACATCTTGTCTGATAAACAGGCAACTGATGGGTGTTAATAAACATGTACGGTAGTACGTGGTAGGTTCCAACTGGAAATCTTTTAGTTTGCAAATATGCATGGAAAATGTGCCAGCAGGCAGTTGAAAGCTTAAATATTGCCTTGCCACTCTCTTTTTTTTATTCCTATGTTCACTTCTCCTTTTAACACTACTATGTAACCCCCTTTTATCAAACAAAGTTACCGGTACCATGTGCATGTACATAACCAAGATGAAAAACTCCCAGACTTTCTAGCAGTATTAATCTTTCCCACTCAGTACAACTAGAAACCAGATTTCCAAACAAACAACTTCAAAGAAACAAAAATCTCCAAGCACACTGTTACCAGTGCATGTGTATTAATAAATTCACATTTGGACGACCGCTCAATTATCAAGCCTGATTGACCCATAGTAATGTAATTCATTAAACCTAATCCCACAGCATAGTCCTCAGGGCACCATAAGAAAGCCACAGGGACAAGTCCGGCGAGCTGATTTCAGGTCACTGCATTTAAAGCCTTTGAATTTCATTTCATTTTGTCCTTAATTTTCTGTTTGTATCTTTCCAGGAGAATGTACAAATGTACATGTACAGTATACAAATGTATGCGGTGTGTATTCGTTAAAATGTACAAGTACGGTACAGTGTAATATCTTACAACCACATATCAGGATCTTTTTTTTTATTTTTAAACCCTACTCGGAGCACAGCATTACGTGTAGGCCTACTCATATTTACCTGTATGTACATGTAGCTCAGTGTGCTGTACTTTATGTGTAAGATATAGGCCTACATGTACAGTACACGTACATGTATAAAACCAAATTGTTCAGTGCACGGCAGAGGGCACATCATGACATGCAACGTGGCAATTCCACTTTGCAACTGAAGAGCATCGTACACATTACGCCTGCCTTCATTTGTTTACTTTGAAGAAGTTCAATTACAATTAACCTTTTCCATCTTACGAAATGTATGCAGCATGCATATGCATGTAGCATTCTCTTACAGTTTGTTTGTAATAGCGTACGTGCAGTGGCACATGTCTGCAAATTTCACCAGCGACTTTGAGTAAATCCCCTTGTAACCCTTCCCAGAGGAAGAGGTAGAGAACTTATCCCCATTCCAATTTTTTAATCCATTGTTTGATACAAGTGCTTCATATCAAATCTTTCCATAAAACGTCACCTACACGGTACATGTACACGTACGTATTATACAAAAGCATACATGTACATGTACATGTGTATGAGCAGAGTACGTACAGTACATGTACATGTTTATGTACATGCAAGTGCATCAGGGCATTGAAAATTGAATTCTGAACACATATTGTACTTAAAAAGCAATAAAATTCTTCAATGGCATACTCCATACACTGCCAACTGAACCGTTTCCTGAAAACCAATTTGCATATTTCCATTCATACAAGTCCTGCCATTGTTCGAATTCCATATATGGCATAATGGCTGTGTGGGAGATGGAAGGGGGGGCTAAGGGGGAGGGGCTTAGCACCCAACAACACAGTTCACTGGCAGTGCACTGCACTGACATGACATCCTAGCAGTGAGTAAATTTGCACAATAGATGCTGTTGGATTGGATTCTACAGCTTCACTAACATCACGCCACAACCTCACTGGCAGTGGGATACAGCCATCCTATGGTACATGTACAAGGTGTGCACTTTCTCAAGTAAATTACATGTAGATCTACATGTGTGCACCTGAGGCCACGGGCACCCGGAGAAATTCCCATAGGAAAGAAAAAAAGAGAGAAAAAGCTGCTTCTTACTACAATTTGGTCTAATAAAATCATTGGTAAACACTGTGAAATGGTTATAATGTGATACCCTTCTAGTTGAAGGCACGAGCAAGGGGCATACAATTTACCTTTTTCTGATTTAGTAGCGTTTTTACATACTGAATGGATTAGCTATATTTTCCTGGATCCTAGAATGCGGGACAATGTATGTAAATTGCAGTTTGCAACGCGTTGACCAATCACAGAGCACGAAATCTTTTGACCCAATGCACTTTTGGAAACGGTCGACAGGTTCCGCGCACTGTGATTGGCCAATGCGCTGCAACCTCTTGGAGGCACACTATAGATAGTGAATCCCCCATGTTGGAGCATGGAGGAAAGTGTTCTTATTCCACCACGGTTGGGGTATTTTAGACTGTCAACCATAACCTCCGTATGAAGCAAGTTCTGCATTTCTCCATAACATGTCTGAACGGACAGGGCCCGCTGGGATTTATCACGAAAATCTACCCATGTACTGAGTAGCTGGTATGTCTCCTTGGTTGAATGAGTCATGTTTACTGGTCTGTTTACGTTACTCTGTACATGTGGCTACTTTTGTGGTGAGGTACTTGGTTAGATTTTAGAAGAGAATACATGTACATTGGGTACACTGTGTCACAGGGGAATACATACAGCATACATGTGCATATGTACGTGTACACATGTGTACTACTGTGTGTATGCACAGCAGATATCACCTGTTGATACAGGTCCCAAAACGATTTATCAAAATAAACCAACCGGAGTAAAAGGCCAAATACGGCACAGGTACACTGTACACATGTAAAGGAACAGAGAAGCCTGAGTTTTTGACCAGTGTAGCTACACAAGAATTGAACATATAAAACAAAATGAATTAAGAACTTGGTCACTCTTCAAAGGCTCAAGTTAGCCCTGCACATACATCATCACAAAGGAATGCACTTTTCCTAGCTCTATGCTCATGTGAGACAAGACACAAACAGCAATACAAACAAATCCCTACTCTGTGATCCCTAAACTCAGTAACGGGCTTTTGTTTGTTATTGCCTGTGGTTGCATAAATCAAGCTTGGAGGTCACCAGGCAATGGTTAAGTAAAAACTTCCTCCATGCTAAGCTTCATCCCCCTTTCATAAAACCCTGCTACTTTTTGTGTAATCCACTGATCTCAGCGGTCCCTTTCAATAAGAAAAAAAACCACACCAGTTATGTACCCCTAGGCCACACAATGGACTCGTCTAGACATGGTGTTTTCAATGGTGCATCCCATTATTTCACGGGTGAGTAATGTTATGACATGGGCCAGTGAGAGGGACTGGTTTGAATGAAGGGATAAAACATTAGCATACAACTGATCCTGTGGGTCCCATCCCAAACCTCCACTCAGGACTCCGAAGCATTTGATTCCTTGTCCAGAAGGGGAGGCTGAGGTCACAAGTTAACTCATTTTTTTCACAGTTTAACATGTACATGATGTATGTCACCTAGCACATGTGGTAAATATATTTTAATGCTGCAATACAAAACAGAAAAAAGTGCCTTTAAACAACAAATTTATACTTGACTCAAGCTTCCCTCCAAATGATCAACTAATGAAGAAATCTTTATAGCTTACATGTATCACAAAAAGGAATAAAGGTATTGAAGTTTTTGCTGGTGGTGTTTCTTGTTTGTTTGCAATTTCAGTTTGGAGAATTTTTTCGGGAGGGGGGTTATAAGATCAAAATTTGAATAACACCTTACAAATTGCAAAGCACAGTAAGCTCTTCTTCCATTCTAAATACCACCGATACTGATAGGAAGATGACCTAATGCTGGACGGAAAATAATGAGATTTGGATTTAGACAAATTATCCCTAACAAAGCCACCATCCGTGGACATGTACATGTCAACAGGAGGTGAAGGACTACAGAGGCCATTGGTAAATTGCCTTATTTTTCATTCTTCTAACATGTGGGTGTATGGACTTTGCTGTCTGCCAGCAGAACTATTCCTCCGTTGGAAAAAAAGAGCGAAAAGCAGCACCACACACAGCCACTGAAGCATATGCTTACAGGTCATATACATGTACACGTACATGTACGTGTACTCCCTTTGTGATGAGCTAGCGCTTTCCAATGACGCCATTCTATACATTTGGGGTCCACTGTTTTTCCCGTCCCTGTTATGTCTGGCATATGATTTTTTTAATGTTTAGAACTCACTGTTTCATTGCAAGATTGAATAAGTACTGCTAATTACCTGCCAAAAAATAATAGTTTGAAATCAATTTCAGTGATACATCCCTTATTAAATATGTCAAAACTGGCGGCGATTCACACTTGAAAATTTTCAACCCTGCCCCAATGCCACATCAACCCTGAGATTGACTTCAACCCGGGTTGAAGTCAATCCTGCTCCAAATTTGGGCTGAGAATTTTCAAACCAGGGTTGAAAATTTTCCGTACCTTTTTAAAGGTTGAACTTGCCCTGTGTGAAACAATGTCAGGTCCCTTCGCCCGCGGGTGAGTTCAACCGCGGTTGAGAGGTTGTACCGGTAGTGTGAAAAGGCCTTAAATGGTTAAATTGAAAAACTCAGTGGGAAAGGTTTTTTTAAAAAGATTTATGGAATTAAGCGTAAACTACTCCTTCTACTTCAGCTCAAACAACATACACACTTCACAGAAGAGACTGGGGGAGAAAAATGTCAGGGGCAGTTACGTACGCGTATTCTTGGAGGGGTGATTCAGCCTGCCAATCTACCATGCACATGTACATGTACAACACTCTCTGCAGGATCACCTCCTTCTCCAAAATCTCCCCTAAAATGTCCTTGATTTGCCACAGGAGGATGAGTCAGTGAATCCATAGGGTGGCAGTTCCTAGGCAACGGCCAAAACCACCTGTCACACATTCCTTGATTGGATGTAAGTATGAGTCAAAGTTTCAACCAGCCAATGGTATGGACAAATGGGGGGGTAAGTAGAAAAAAAAAACCTTCAAGAGGATGGGGCCCTGAAACTGAAAGGGGGCGTAATGCCAATGCAATGTATTTCATTGACCGCAAAATAACTTCTACTTCTATGAAAAAAGACGAAACACAAAATTCAAAAAGAAAATTTCAAACACAACAAATGAGTGCTACAGTAGTTTATTCAAACTTGAAATAAAGCAGACGGTGATCTGTTTCTAAAGAGAGAAAAAGAAACCAGTTTGAACACAGAGCAAGGAATCTGTGACCGCAAACAGGTTGAGAGGAAGCAGCTGCCTTCCTCTGATAAAATCACCCTCTTTTCCTGCCTAAAGTTGGTTAACTGTAGCAACCACCAGTAAACTTTACCAAGTGGCCAGTACAAAAAAAACAATAGTTTATCCCTCCCAGTGAAGGTTTTTTTTTATCTTTTGTTGACTAGGAAGGTACTGTGAATAACTCAGCTCTAGATTTTCTTTCATGAAAGCAGTATACATGAACATACATGTAATACTACGTCCCGCAACAATGTCTGAGTTACTGTACATTACTTCATTAGTTTTACATATACGTAATAAAGTAGAATTGTAAAATGAAATCCCGAGTTTCCAAGTCATCGCCATTCCTGGGATGTGTACATGTACACCCTCTCTGAGTGGAAAAATTGGACTTCCCAACCCCCCTCCACCACCAAAAGAGCCTGAACAAATCAAGAAGAATCTGACAAACGGTAAACAATAATTCCTGTGAGCGGAGCCGAAAACTTCAAATGGTACTACCAGCTGGTAAACTTTTTTATTTTGTTCACTGGCCCAAAATTACAAGGACTTCAAAACGGAAACAGTTCTTTCCACCCATGCCCCCTGATCAACCAATCATCTCGTGGCTGAGTTTTAGGTTCCACACGCGATCCCTTACGCGGACTTTCAATGATGGGAAGGGGGTAAAAAGGGGACAAGGGGAGTTGTTTGGTCCCTGCTGAGGACAGTAATAATGAAAAACATCCACTTAACAGCCGGTTCGGAAACGATGGGTCGGATTATCCAACGTGCACTCCTGACTAGCTTTTAAGGGACGTACGTTAACTCGGCGCAGATGCAGACAAGACATCCAGCACAAGGAGGGAGTGAGCTATGAGCTTCACTTGGCACTTCTTCAAATCATAAATGTCAACATTTAAATGTTTGTTACTCACGAAGAGCATGATTAGTAACAGGATTAATACTGCATCACACGAGGGTGCTCTTGCACTTCCACAAGGTCAATAGATTTTCAAGACAGCATGTACCGGTACATGTACTGACCATTCACAACGCATACCAGTACATTTTTGCGTTTCAGTCACGACATGTGCGTGGTGTTTAATTTTCTACAACAGCAGGCTTTATTCCTTCACGATTCCAACTGAAATGATATTTAGTACATTCAACCCTCCCCCCCAAAAAAATTCCACAACTGAAGCGCCCTCTACTGTCAAGCTTAAACCCTAACAACAGAGGTCTGTGTATTTCTATGCTGTTTTCTGGGAGCAGGCCCCGCTACTGTATAGCCAGCATATCAATTTTGCCAGTTCTGCCCGTGTTTTGTTCCTAGTGCATTAAGACGCGACAGTGATGACAGGCTTGGGTGAAGTTAAAACCGAACTGGTTTTAGACATTCTGGACTGTCAGAAACAAAAATCAAAGTCCATTTCTAATTGTTATCACATGTACATGTACAATATTCATCTGTGGTATTTAGGCAGAACAGCCCAGGTGCACTGAAGGATCGCCCAATGTTTTAGAAATCGCATTTATTTCCAAAAACTAAATTATATGCATGTACATGTACCTAGTGGAAGAACGACCGTGGGGAGTTGATTTGGAGATAGCTTGCGGGCTGTACACAATTCAGAAGAGCCGTGGCTGGCACTGACTCTCATTCCAAACGGTCATACATGTTTAAGTGTACTGCACTGAACCGCAATCACTGCTTATCCCAAAGAATTAAGATTTTGATGAATCTGACATCCACAGTTTTGTTAGCTACATGTTGGGTACCTTGGAAGTTGTTCAGCATAAACAGTGCCTAACATTGCCTATGCTCTAATACAATGCATTATGCGGTGGGTTTGGAATTCCTGTTGTGAGATATACACGCTGAATGCAGGAGATTAAAATGCATTGCAGGAAAACAATCAAGCCCGATAACTTCCTCCGGAAAATGATATTTAAAATAAGTGAGTGAACAAAGTTAAGAACGGTGAGAAACTTACCAACAGGGCTTCCTGACAACTCGTCCGGTAACTCAAACCCTGTGGGTACTTCCTGTGCATTGGGTTCGGTCTTCACAGCACTCGTCGCTTCAGTCACGTCGACCATTCTGCTGTACCGGTCTGACTCCTTCAGCGACTCACTGGGGTCCGACGCCTGAGCACAACAGGCCAAGGCATGCACCGAATTGGGGAGGGGGGTGCAAGGAAGAATGGAGTTGGGAGGGGGGTGTGGGAAGAGAAAAGAAAAGAGAACAGGTTGACTTGGTTATGTGCTGTGCGCGAGAGAAAGGCAGGAAATTAAGTTACAGGAAGGAAGTGACGCTGATTAGCAAATTGGAATATTCATGGGGAGGCTGGGTCCACACAGAGGCTGGGGGCAGCAGAGATAAGAGACAAGCAACACACTGTACACGCACTCCGTAACTACAGCCTGGATGGTGCGAAGCGACTGGGCAGGACTGAAAAATAAGCAGACACCTGCTGACCGCTGATTTTTTTTGGGGGGGGAGGGGAGGGCTGCTGTGAATTGATGAAGACGTTGAGGACATTGTATCACTGATAATACAAAATATCCCTTCATGTTTTGTATCCCGTTTGTCCATGTGGTCAACGCATTCACTTTCTAGAGGACTCTGACCCAAGACGTTGCAACACTAATGGGATTTCCACAACTACACGTTACATGCGAGTTTAGGTGGTGAAAGGTGTACCTTTAGTCCACACAACTCTCACCTCCACAAGCCACTCACTTTTTCCCTGGATACACCACAGTGTCAAGACTGCAGGAGCAGGCTTCAGATAATCAGAATGGCATTACAGGATTAACCAGGCAGAAGTCAAGAGGGTCCACTCCAGCGCTAATGCGAAACTCTGCAAAAACACTCACAAAAACAAGGCCGAGGAAGCTGGAAGTTGCAGGCAGGTTTTTTTCCAACAATAATCCTCACAGGCCAGGGCCATGAATGACTCCACAAGAGAAAATGATACAAGGTGCCAATTTCTGAGCCAGTCAGTCAGTCCGGTATTAAATCGTATATATGAGGAAGAAAAAAATCACAGTGTTGTTGCTGAATTCACCGCTCAGCCGACCCTCACTGCCACGGCCCAATGAGCAGGACCCAGCCAACTCTTCAGTGTATTAAAACTTGTGAATCAATAACATCTGGGATGACTCATTAAAAGCCACCTGATTGGCCAGCTGGTAATTGGTAACAGTGCTCTAATATGCTAATGAGGTGACCCCATCCTGCAGAAAAGGGGAGTCTATTTTGATAAAGGGGTGCAGATTGCTGAACTTTTTTTCTCAACAGGCAGAGGTACATACATGTATAATACATGTACATGTACAATGTGCCTGCAGAGTACACGTGTATACGAGCCTACTCATTAGTAACAGGTTGACACAAAAGTCTGGCAAAAGTCCTGAATGAGGGAAAAATGGGCATGATAAAGGTGTTGAAAGATGATCAACTTGGCCAAAGTAGGATAAAAAAGTGACCACCTGGGCACCTGTTGGTGACTGGTGTTGAAATTATTTCAGACATCCAAAAACAAAACGGGTTGAAAAGTTGAGAGGTCTAAAAATAAGTCTCTGCCTGCTGTGTCTCTGTAGGTGAACTATTACTGCCAGTTTCCACAAATCGGGACTCAGGATGGAGTGTCTGTTTGGAGAGCACATTCAACCCCTCCCCCCATCTGGCACGCCTTTGTTTAATAATTCTTTATTCTGAGAAAATTTAATTTGCGGTCCTTAAAAATAGCCTACATGTAGGCCTACACTCCGTGGTGTACATTTTGCTCGTAATCCCTTTTGGGTCGTTTGAAAATTTTGGGTATTTTGGAGTGTATTTTAATCTACATGTACATACATGTACATGTACGTGTACCTTTTTTAAAGTTGAAGGCTAAAATTACATACATGTTCATGCGAGTTAAGTAAAAAAAAAATTACATTATAAAATCATTCAACCTAATTTTAAATTCAATTCTGTAAAACTTTTTAAATCCAGCCCCAGGCTGCTACTGACAGTTTGGAATGACTAATAAGTGAACCAACCAATAAAAAAGGGGAGCACTTCTCCAAAACAAAAAACCACCCAGAAGAGATACTTGTATACTTGGATTCCCATTCCCCAAGTCCCTGTTATGTCATCAGGAGCAGGGCAGTGAACCTTCCCTCTGACTGGCCATCAATTATCACAAGATAAGCAATTGTTTACCCCCATGGGGGGTGTGACCAAAAACTGACCAATGAGAAAGGAAATGGAATGTGTTTGTGTACCTTAGTACTTAAAAGTTGTATTTACCCAAGTACACAACTCTTGTTGCTGGCTTCAGTTTTCGGAGAAACCAGAACGCTTGTTGTAATTGTGAATGAACTCCAACCCGACAAGAAATGAAATAGTTTGTGCATTACTCAATCATATCAACAAGTGAGATTGTTTACATATTGTGCATACATATATCATGTGCATGTAAACCAGAACACATATCTACAGAATATTTACTACTCACTCTTTGAACCACACAGGTGGGTACAAGGTACTAAGGGCTGTGCAGAAACACTCAAGGCACACATACCACAAGCATTGAGGCATAATATTTGTTAATTTCAGCCAACTGATTTCCTTACAAATTCTGGGGTAAGCAAAAGGGCACGCACTCTGCAAAGGGTCAACTTCAATAGTAAATCAACAGCATAACTACAGTGCGGTGTAGATCTTCACCGCTGAACAGAACAAACAAAAATATCGAAACTGCCTTTGTTCACATTGCTGTGACCGTCTGACAGAGTCGTGTTAATGAAACCGTGTTCCTACATGTGTATTTTTACACTGAATTTTCTCATGCACCAAAGAAAACGACATTCATTTAGACTACAGCGGTGCGTTTAACGGAAGTGTGGGGAACCAACCAAGCATCCTGCACTTCAAATAAAGCATACTGGTACATGTTTTGTACGTAACAGGAACCCACCAAAAAACCCAACCCCGGACTACAAAAAGAGAAAACAAAAACAAAATGTGCTGTTTTCTTTGTTTCCCAGAGTAATCAGCCAGTTTTTCATGGAACATGCTGATTTTAGTGCTAACTGAAGTGCAAATAAAATGCACGTGAAAATGTGAAACTTCTTTGGCATTACACATTTGTACGGCAGCTTTCACCTTCCAATGGTCCTAACAGAAAATCCCCTTCCTTTAAATTGCATGCAAAATTACACGCACTTGTAATCGGTGAAATTACTTTCTATGGTTCCGGGTCACCTGTTCCAATGCATTGCCCTACCATTCATTTCTTCATCTTCATCTACAATCAGTGTATCCACTGAAAACCAACCAGTATGGTAGCCATTAGAGGAAAGTGCATTTCAGTTTATTCTCTCCATTCCGTGTTGTCGTGCAAACAGATATTGATGCATTTTCCAATTGTACATGTACATTTTCACGCTGAAGCACAACAGATAACGGCTTTCGTTTTGGAGTATCATTTTATAGATTTCTTACATCAAAAGGGCAGTTTAGATTACTGCACCTTAAAAAATATCCAAACTACAAACTATGCACCAAAAAAAGGTTCCACCAGAGATGGAGGAGAACCCACCCACCCATACATACACAAAACTAGCAGTCAGGGTACCGGTATAAGAAATATGAATGGATTTTAATGAAAGCAACCAGACTGGAAAGCGAAACACTGGAGAGTACTGAAGTTACATACATCTTTTCAATGTACGACCAATACAAATTGGCACAATACTTCAAAGTCAGGATAGGATTTCAGGAAATCAAATGAAACCACTATATGCACAAGAGTTTTTGGTATCCCAAGGACGAGGGGGGGGGGAGGAAATCACTGAGATGGAAATCACATCAGAAAATCCTACACTGCACAAAAAGTGCACAGAGCTTCAACAGGTCTATTATGGCTGTATAATGTACAAAATGTGTCTACACAAACAGGGGACTTCCCAAACTGACATTTTTTTTCAATACAATGTATAAAAAGACACTTCCTTCCGGTGTTGCCACATGAATACAATGTAACAAAAACCACTGGGCCTCTTTCCTATACAGTATCTATTAAAAGCAAAATCTGAAAGACATGCCAAGAGAGTAGTGCAGTACTACTTCTGCAACAACACTCCTTCTTGATTGCACTAACTACTGCAGCTCAAACCGTACAGAAATCCGCCTGAGTCCCCTCCAAGCAAGCTCTGAAAGGGAGGGTTAACCCTGAACAGGGGTTTTCTTCAAGTACATGTAATCACTTCCTTTTTCTTTGAAATCAGAAAGGTGTTTCATCAGGTGGGATTAAGAGTCTGTATGCAGGCCCCCCCCTGTGAGGTGATGATCAGGTGAGAATAATCTCATGACAAGTCTACATGTACACTTGTACTGTGTGTACCTATAGCAGGAACATGGCCCTGATTACTAAAACATGTTAAGTGGTTATTTAACACACTCTCAAAGCCCACTTACACTTCCAAGGGTGAAAATCCTCAACTGTTCAATGTTGAGGTTGCACTGCCTATCACACACTCATTTCCTCAAGATACAGTCCATATGCAGCAAGGTATGAGACGGAGAGAACCCCCCCCTGCTTTGTGTTGGTCATTGTCTCCCAGGAATCTGGGGAATTCCTTTCAGACATCTTGGGGGGATGTGTTAAGTAACAGTAGTCTGGAATGTGTACAGGGATTGGACATGTTGGGGGGGTACCCCTCGGTCTCATTTCTTGCTGGGTATAATACAGTCAAACCTCGTTAACAAGACCACTGTTAATACAAGTTTCTGTTTCTAACAAGGGAAATTTGAGATACCAATCCTTTTGTTTTTCATTGTTTTCATTCCTTATAATAATACCAGGTTCATGTTATAACAAGGTACCGGTAATTTGCCAAGTTCGAAGGACCTCTTATAATATTAACAAGGTTCGACTGTACCGGTATGTTGGGGGGGAATCGTAAACCCAAGCATGCACTATGTGCATGTACTGTACATATAGCTTAAGTTTCTGTACACATCTACACAAACTCTTTGGTGCAAATGTGCTATCTACACGTAGCCCACCTGGCTGCCTACACTCTGATCCAGGGCAATGTCTCTTTTATTCTACAGCTGCTGATGCACTTTGGGAAAATAGCTGCATCCAACCACGTACAACAATGCGCATTTTGGCTACTGTCTCATTTTAATAAAAATCTCAAGAAATTCGAGGCTTTGAACGGCACATCCCTAAAATTCAAAATCATCAAATCAGCCGTACATTCTCAATCTCCAGTGCCTCACAATCTCTTGGAAGTTGGATGCCACGCAAGGCCTGATACTGTACTCACCTTGTATAATCTGATCATCTCCAGTGCACGCGGTCTGGGCTTGCCCGGTCTGAAATTGTCATGGCTGTGAGTGTGACTATGGTAATGCGTCTTGTGTGATGTGTTCAACATGGTGAGGTCTGGTACAACCATGGTAGAATCAACCTCACTGTGGTACATTGTGATGAAACTGTTCTGTACAGAGAGAGCAAGGTTTTCATTCTTTGAGGAAAATATGAATTTGGAAAAAACAGACAGACTGTACACAAAAACCAACCATGCCTCTTGTTTGCTAAAATTTATAACAATCAACAACAACCAATGGTGGGGATGACTATAATGTTGAGATGACAATGACATGAATGACAAGGAAGACACTGACAGCAGTACAACATTGTACAACAAAGATCACAATTCATGTTCCACTGTACATGTATGTGTTACAGGTAATTTACATGAGAAAGCAAAGATCATTTTACGAGAAGAACACAATGATACCATCATTGGCGATATTGATGACAGCGACTTCTTGGATGACGTATTTCATTTGTAGATTGAATGTGCATGTAGTTGGCAGATTTTCTATCCATGCATGTACTATGCACAATATGTTTGATAAACCAATGTGATTCAGAGAGAACTATTTCCAGGCTAACAACACTTCTTTAAAATCATTTCAAGAAAATGATGAATATAAATTTAATATCAATTAACGTATGTGACACACATGTAGGCCCTATCAATAAAATGAATGTTGATGGCAAAACAAATGATTACATTAACGATGGAATCATAACAAAAACAGTCAGTGAAAACAGTTGTGACATTGGAACGTTCATCTAATGACAACACAGGTAACAACGGTATATTTTTATTTTATTCCACGATAAACTTTCCATGTTTAAAATTCAACTGGCACAACTGACATGACTGAGTAAGCATCCTACATATCCAGTGGTGACATCAATAAAAAAAATAAACCTCTCTTATAATGAACACAATAAGTCAAGAAACCATGAGAAATGCACAATTAACGAAAACCACTGAAAACGTTAATGATTTCATCCTTCTACGAGCATTTATTAGCAAAACAAGTGATCTCTGGCCCCTACCCCCACCCACCCGGGCCTCCCCACCCTCAACAGCAAAAAAAACGTACATGTATTTATGTAACAAAAACTTTGGTGGCAAAATACCTGTCTTACCTTCAACTATCAACAGGTTTTGCGTCCGTAAACCCTGCTTGACGAGATGGGGGCCCGACACACGGTCGCTTCAAAGTCGGTCACCCCGCGGTCTGTGGCTGGCTTCCCGTCGGCCTACTATTTACTCGCACTTAACACTGGTCGTGGGCTTAGTCCGTAGATATTTGAACTCGACCAGTCTCGTAGCATCCACAGAGAAATCGTCCGATAAAACCTCGAGACGACAGTAACAGGAAATCAATCCACTTGTTGGACGGGTGACCACGGCGTGTTACGCGGGTAAAGGCAATATTTGGAAGTGTTTTGATGTTGCGACATATCCTGACTTACTATGAGAACTAACACGCATTCACTAGTAATGTAGATAAACGTGGCTTTATGCAGCGTACGCAGCTGATACGACAACCGGCTGCATGATGATGTGCATGTGCATTGCACACCAACTGGCGCGCGGCATTTTCATTCACAAATTTCCCCAACGGTGCGCGGGGTCATCATTCTTCTCTTTGATTGGTCAATATTGACCTAAAGGCGGGACTTCTTCGAAATCCATTGCTGACGTTCCATAACGTCACTTATGTAATCATTGGTGGAATAAGTAGGGCAGTGTTGACCAATGAGAGTCCAGTTGATAAGTTGATTGATAGGCTTTGCACATAAACAGTGTGACGTGCAACACAGCATAGTAACGGCTAGCCTTATTTAGAAAATGCTTTGACTGTACACTACACATGTACTGTACAGTGTACATGTACGTGTACGGTGTATACTGCACATAAACTGTAAATTTGGCGGAGAGTGTGACTTAAAATAAAATGTTTATTTTATTGCCTGAAAGTAATTGTGATAAATGTAATATATAAACCTCTTATGTAGAGGGATTTTCGCTTGTTATAACTCCGAACCTTGGTCTATGTTTGATAAACATTGTCCATGTGTTGTGTATATGACAAATAAAACTTCATCAAGCGTCTTCAGTTCGCGTTGCTAACTGGAGGGATCCCTCCACAAATCTGTTGCCATGGAAATCTTTGCGTCAGTAAGCAGGTTATCTATTTCAGGTGACTTGTTACATGATTATAATATTCTGTCCAACCTGTCTTCGCCTGCACTGTCGTGTCAAACTTGCCCGTTCTCGTCGCCGTGGGCCGGTCTTTCTTTTCTTTAAAAAAATTATAGAAATGAGGATTTCGTTTCTCTGTCGTGACAATGAAAGTGAAACTTTACATCACTAGTCCTATCTCCCTTCGGGATATCACCCCATGCGCTGATATAACGATGAACACGTAAAATCCTAGTAAGAATAATCCCTTACAGGTGTGAAATTTAACGATCAATAAATATAATATTTAGGGGTTACTAAGGTTGATGTGATGAGTTACAGTAATTATTACGTTTGTCGACTCTTTTAATGCAAATACACAAACAGACAAATCTTGGTATAATAAACATATAAAAACAACATAGAGCACTTATTTACCCATACACAGAAAAACTTAGATAACCAAACCCTATTTATTTATGGATATAGGGCACACAGCTAACCCCAGAAATCAAAATATGTACTCATTTGTTAAGCTTTTTTGTACATTTTTAGTAAACACAGAAATGCATGGGCTTATAGACATGCTTGTCTAACCAGCAAAATTATTCGTGCATTTCAAAGATTTTTTTCGCAAAGGTCAAATAGCCTACAGTAGGCCTACTTTGGAAATGGTACGAGCTCCTTCATGTGAACAGAACGAGGAAAAGGCTGCTGTTCAGTAATATCGAAGTTAATTTTGCTATGTCATTCTCGGGCAGTGTTAGGACACGTAAGCATCACCAAACGGGGAGGGGGCAATATGTCGGGGGGGGCAAAGTGCAGTAGTAGACTGGCTAACAATTAACAGTGGAAGGGGGTTCTTATCGGAGGCATTTGAATGAAAAATGACGATTTGGGTCTCCTTTTTTCTTTCTGTGTTACTTTCCTGAGTTTTATTAGTTGCCCCTGTGAACACGAATTCCCTTCGTATTTATTTCAGCTGTTTATTTATATGCATTTGGCTTTTTCTGATACAAAGTCCTCACCTAGATAATCTATCCACAGACGAAATAGAAAATTCAGAATTGTTTGCTGCGTATGCCCAATTGAATACCCACGCCCCCAGAACAAACAAAACAAAATATAAATACACGAAATTAAATCAACAAACAAAACTGGCAAAGAAGGAAGAAAAGGAATCTATGACATAAATTTAGCGGTAGAAATTGGAGGTTGTTACGAAGGAAGGACGTCTTGTAAATTCGCATCATCAACCCTGTTAACTCTGTCCGGGTGTATCGCAATGCCAATTTAGTTTCGGCGCGGTTTCTGATAATCGTCGAAAGCTGCAAACCATCTGGAATTCGGGGCACCCTTTGGTGATCGCAGCACATGAGTTCCCCATCTGGTCCGCGAACGTCACATCTCCTGGCGATTTTCTCATTCTCATTTTTCGCCATCACTCTCTGTTATTGGATTTACCCATCCGGTGAAGTAACAGTCGTCACTGATGAGCGCCCGGGACTTCTGGGAGTATGGACCAGAGGGACTTAAGGACACGACAGTTTCAATACGATTTGCCTTTCACCACCCTCAGGCAATAAAAAGCCGCGGCCCAATCGGCCAGGTGTTTCCTTGGTGATAAAACAGGTGGGTTTTTTTTGTCGCCTTCTCCCAAGCTTGAGTAGACTGGCCTCCAGTCCGTTTATTTCTCTTCAAAGGCCAGTTCGAAAGATACAAAATATGCATTCACACTGAGTTACACATTAAATGATATGTTGTTTTTTTTAACTTGCTGAACCACTTCGATTGATTTCACCCTCTTTAATTAAAAAATGAAACCACTAAAATTGAACAAGAAGAAACCTATGCATTAAAAATTGTTCTTTTTGTTCCGTCTTTGTTTTGTTTGTATCGCTTACTTTAAAAGTGAGCGCTGTTTAACATTCTGGCTGCATTCATTTTGGGCACACCCATCCCCTTGTTTTAGTATCGGTAATTCAGTTGTTGGAAAGGATTCTTCTTATTTAATACCTACTTCTTTATTTACACATGTTTGCGCCGCGTCACCAGACTGACGTGATATTCCCACTGACCTTTGAAATGTGTAAATGTCGGGGAGAAATTCTTACGGAACAATAACATCCAATTTGAAAAGCCACAGAACACGCCATAGTTATTTATGTACATGTACATGTACTTCTAGATTTTGAGCATACCCCTGTTTATAGTCGGTCGAGAGAATAAAAATTACAGATTAAGTACGTTGGCTCTTTTACAAAGCCTCAGGCGTTTGCTGTTGAGGAATGCAATGAATGGTTTTAAAAGGTCCTGTTACTATTATGGCTTGTTTTTATTTTCTTGTTTTGTTTGTTTGTTTGTTTGTTTGTTTGTTTGTTTGTTTGTTTGTTTGTTTGTTTTGTTTGTTGTTTTTTGAACCTCTTTAATCTTAATGGTTCCTGTCATATCTTGGTCATACCAGAGCTTATGTTTCGTGGAAGTGTACATGTAGTGCTATTACAAACATTCTCAGACCGTTCAAAAAGGCTGATGTAGAACCGAATTATTTCACAGGTGTCATTTTCCTTGAGGGCCAGGTTCGAAGGTTATTTCATAGGCTTTCCAGGGTTTGAAGGCTAAGTCATGGACTTTTTACTCGGTTTGGGAGGAAGGGACACCATGTTCTGTAAACTGAAGCATGCTGCCTCCGTGGGCATGGCCATATCCCCACCGATCCACTCTTTTGAAGCTGAGTGACGGAATCTTGATCGGTGTACACAGTCACTCGAGCACTTGTGTGTGCTTTGAAATGACCGACAAGTGAGAAAGACTCGGGACGTGCCTTTCAAAAAACAGCAGATTCTGGAAGTAATAGGGGTAGCAAAGACAAAAGGACACAATTGTGACCGTTGCTTAATAAATTACTTGAATGAAGACTAACGTGCAGATTTTCTGAACTTGTAAGGACTTTGATTAACTGCCAGCGTGCCTGGTCACAGATTACATGCACTGAGAGCTATCTGCATATTTTGCGGATAATGCTTTGTTAATAAGTAACTTTTTTTTTATTCCACGAACTACAGAACCTTTTTTTTTATTCCACGAACTACAAAACAGCTTGCTGTATGTATATATATATATATATATATATATATATATAAATATATATATTTAAATATATATATATATATATATATATATATATATATATATATATATATATATATATATATATATATATATATATATATATATATATATATATATATATATATATATATATATATATAAACTTTTTTTTCTTGTTTCTTTTTTTTTTTGCTGACATTTCGGAAGAATTTACTGAGACGGGCAAGTACGTGATCAGACTGTTATCGGCCTTTGCAAAAAGAGACTATTTTGAACACGAAACACGTTTTTGGCATTTCAACTGCACGTGAATGTCTTTATTCGTACAAACGTAGCCTACCACGGTGAAAATTTTCAAGTGCAATAAACCATGATTTGGTGGAGAAGTTTCTTTTCCACAAGTTCTTTTTTTCTGCATTACAAATGTTCTAGTAAATTATAATGTTTATTTTTGACCCGATATCTATAAATATTCATTTATTTTGAAAAATATTTATGTGTCGCTGTTTCGTATTTTTTTTACAGTTGCCGAGTTATTTGCCAGGTTAGGGAATAATAAAGATGATTATTGCATCACGTCTGTTTGAAGACAAACTTAGGGTGTCTTCGCCTAGGTTAATTTCTAATTGAATTTCGGGCGTTATTCAAGAAAACAAAACCAAAACCAAACAGAGCGGTCTCTATCCCAGGAGTTGAGTAGCTTATACTTCAAAAGCGACAAGAATACAGCGACGTATATTCGTTGATCATTCGGTCACTTTGGGCCTGTTTGTTTTACGCGAATCCGGATCGCGATCTGATGGATGGTGCAAACCAGCCGCTCGGGGATCACCGATCGAGCTAAAGATCGGTGTGAAACAGGCCCTTCGTGTGGTGTTAATATGTGTGGTGTATATCATCTTTTATTTTGAGCTTCTTTAATTAATTAACTTTCAGATTTTCTCTCTTAATATTTAAGCAATAGACCTTACCATAACGAGGAAATATTATACTGTTACTGTAAGTGCACTTCCTTTTGTGAATTTCTTTTAAGTGTCCCCCCCCCCGAAAAAAAATGTTGTAGTCGAGTCCATTTTACTCCGAGTCCATGAAGGTTCGTGTCCGAGCCAGGTCCGAGTCCGGCTCGAGCCTGACTCCGTATTGTCAAGTCCAAGCCAAGTCTGACAGCTGTGAAAAAGCTTAAGAGCAGAACACTGGTGCACAAAACCCCATGTCATTCCAAACCCGTTCGATAGTTTTCAACTGTCTAGGCCTAGATCCAAATATGATGAACAAACTCTTTGCCTAATAAGAGGAGCTTTCATTTAGAAATCGTTAAAGCACTCTTCAATGAAGTATCAACCTAGTCTGTGGTATAAATGGTGATTGGCACAACCAGGAGAGGGCTGTAAGTCAGTGCTTCACGCAGTGACGTGAGTCCATACTGCTCGGACCACGCCGGGCAACTGTCCAATCGGTCGCTTGCTATGCTTGCGATTATTCGACACTACACTACAGTTAGGGTATCTAAAAGAGATTTCTTGGTAAAGAACTAAACCCAAAGTTTCAGTGACGACAGATGCAGGACAGTTTTTCAACAAATTTCTCAATTTCACATTTTTGAACAGACTTGATTGCAGTCCATCAATCAGTCTGAGTCTGAGCCAAGCCGACCCCAAAACGGCCTGAGTCCGAGCCGGGTCAACCCTCCCCCACGAGTCCAAAAAAGTCCACTCAGACTCGATTCCGGGTCCGGACTCGAGTCCTCCACCACTGGTTCTGTGGAGAAGCGGCGTCGGTGTCTTTTTGTGAAATAGCCTACGTCCCTGCAGTGAAATCTTCATATTTTGGCACATTGTGCAATAGCTAGATACGCTCAGCAACCTAGTTACCCGGTAAAACTTTGTAAAGGGACATATAACATTAATTTTCCAGATGTTATATGAAAAGAAGTTAGTTTTGGTTGGGAAGTATAGTTCAGCACTCGACAAAACACAGACACAACAGTTTAGGAAACCAAATGATTAACTGTAACCTTGGATACTTTATAGAATCGAAGCCCTGTTTGTTTCCCCTGGAGTACACGGGACCGTTCCGGTTGTGGGCAGCCTTCGGATAGAGGATTTTGAAAGCGTTCTTCGCAGACCTTTCACGCTGGTTGCAGAATGCATATAGGTTCTGGGCCTGCATGTGTGAACAATAAGCGGAAGCCCAATTTTGGCCAATTTGCCCCATTATCTTGTTTTGACCCGGTTAGCGTCTGTCAGTGAACGACAGTAAATCAATCCTTGAATGACTTAATACGGGCTGGATGGATTTCTCTTCAGTTGATGATAATTGTGTTAAATTTTCTGATGTCTTTAACAATAGTCTCGGGGCGATCGACTTACCATGCACGGTTTGGGTCAGGTTCTCCGTGCGTCAATGGTTTTGGCGCGTAGCAATTGGCTCAAAGGCTCTCCCATACCAGGTTAAATATGATTTTGCAATCTTTATACGCAACATCATGATGTGCAAATTCATGCAAATAAGCTGGAATTCCAAAGAAATAATCTTCAGTGGCTGGAAAAGCATCTTCTGGTAAACCTACAAAGATTCATCTTTTGCGCCACGGGTAGCACCGCGAATTTGCGGCCTAGATCTTAAGTTATACTCGGTTATTTTTTTTTTACCTCGCCAAGAGTCATATCACCAATAAATCGAGATTCTCACTGCTCCAACCCCCTTTCCCGCTGTCTTTTACACAACCCAATAAAATTCTTCAATCCAACTTCAAAGTGGAGCTCGGGCGCTGTGAAGAATTACGGGTCAAACTACCTGGGGAAGACCCAGGGTCTCCCCTGTTTTGTTCCTGTTTTGGGAAAACAAAACAGAACAGGGATCACTTGCCTCGAACTATGGGAGCTAGGTCCCCCATACCCCAGGTACTGGTGTCATGCCAGTACTTATAGCGGAAGGGTGGTCGGGCTCCCCCCTCCCCCCGTCAAGGGCGGATTTAGACCAAGTTTGGAATTGTGGAGGGGGGCCAAAATTTGTTAAATTAGAGAGGCCACAAAATTCGGTCAAATATTTTGTATATCACCCTTTATGGTCTTCCTTTGGGGTTGAGGCCCCATTTTGTGGACTATTGGTATCAAAATGGGCTGGGGGACTTCAGTATCCCCCTTCTCCCCATCGGCCCCTACACACAACTCATGATTTAGTTCTGCTTACTCATACAACACAGCTGTAGTAACACCAATAAAAAGTGGAACTGCATGTAGAGTACGCCACCAATCCACGCATGACTGGTCAAACCACAGTTACACAGGAACTGACAATGACTTGTAGATCCACAAATGACTGACTTGTGATGCGGGACTGCTTACACTATGTAAGTACGTGATTTCCTGCGAATGAAACCACCGGTTTCACACAGACAGCAACAAACAACATGCACAATTTCAAAGGTCTGTGGGATTTGCTTTTCAAATTTCGTGTTATCATGAAATTTACATCGTGAAACATCCTTAACTGTAGCACAATTTTCTGCTATAGCTTTTATAACGCTCCGTTAATTGAAGGTAAATTTGGTGGCAATTTGTTATTTGATAGACGAGTTTTGTCTGCGCTTCATTCGAACTCCATCGGCCCGGCTGTAGTTGAATTTCGAATTGGATGTCTAAAATCCACAAGTTGAGGTCGAGGCAACCAACGTCCCCACGCAAGATAGTGGATTAGTGGATAGACAAAATCAATAACACACTTGGCACCAAGTGTACATTTAAAGTTTGGTAACAGATTGGAAAACCAGTCTTTGCGGAACAAGGGTTTCTGTTGTTCTCATGTTATATATATTCTTAGCATTTTATGTGAGAAATTGTAGAAATAATCAGGACTATACCAACACGTCAGAATCAATATCGATTTTCCTGAAACGCCAGTGAGAGTGGTCTTTGATCTGCATTGTGATACATCATTGTCAAGGGGGGGGCTGTTGAAGAAAAAAAAGACTGTGAGACTGAAAATATCACCTACTGATTACAGCAGCTGCTGGCCCGAATACTCCCCCGGGGGCTTCCATGAAACCGGCGGGAGACAATGGTGGCTCTGACGCTAACAGTGCTCAGTAGGGACAGGGCAGGCCCCAATTCAACTGGGGTCATTCCTCACTATTAACACCTAACTCAATTTATAATCGGGGTGCTAGTGGAAAAAAAATGTAACTTTTAACTCGAAAGACAGACTCCCTTGGTCTCCGCATGCTCGAGAGCTTCTTGCCCATTTGAGTGTGTAATAAACCTTGCCTGGAGTTTGCGCGCAACGGGTTCATTTTGTCTGTTGATCGTCTGGATTCAACTTGACTTATGACGTTATAAACAGGTCTGGGAACTGCTAGAAACGGTCACCAACTGCACCCGTTTAGATTCAAATTCTGGATCAGATTTAGATTCATATCTATTAGTCACGTAAGATGAAAAAAAGAGGCATGAAGTTCTTGTCCTGATGTAAAATCAATCAAATAAGAGTAAAAACAGCAAACAACATCATTCTATACAGTACCGAAGTGGATACGTCACGCGCACAATTATTCGTGTATTAGCGCAAGGCCCGGCACCGCGTGAACCGACACCGCGTGAACCACCCCATTCGTTTACACTACACTCCCTGGTTCAAATAGGCCTATAAAAGTTTAGAAAAATAAGTTGTTGAAATGAAACAAAAAAAATAATTACTTAAAACAATGAACAAGAGTTTTAAAGTATACCCTCGGTGTTATTTATCAAACATTCACCTCAGTGCGAGCGGTGGTCATGCATGTGACTACTATTAGTATAGCGTTGAAGTTGGAACACAGCACGGACCCCGAGTACGGAAACATGGAAGAAACTGGAAGCATCTTGGAATTAGAAATAACTTAAACAGTAGGCCTACTATGAGATAGATTCATGTTTACCCTTCTGCAAAGCTGACTGAAGTATCCAAATTAAGGATAAATTTTACCTCCCGAAAAATGTCCCAAAGACTTTTAAAATCTTGAAATTCCGGCGAGAATTAACGATGACGGAATACGTATTGCACTATTCAACGCGATCCCGGTTAGGTGCAATTTTTCGTTTTTTGTTTTCCATGAAAAATGAACTACTTAGCTACAACACGCATGTCTCAGATAGTCACGTGCGAGGGCTAAAAAAGGCTTAAAAAGACTAGATTTCTTATCTAATCATAGAAATCTAAAATCTTATGTGACAATATCCAACATGATGTATTATCAGTATATATCTGGGTCAGTTTTCAGACGGCGATGGTGTCTAGTTCAGTTTGCAGTCCTGGACATTCAGGTATACTTATTACTTTGAAACATGTTTCTTTTGTCTCGGGGACGCAACCGTGAATTTCCGATAGGAAACTATCTGACGACTCTTAAGCCAAACGTGTGGCCATTCCACCTGCTTGAAAAAAAATCCCCTTAATTAAACTTTATGAGCTTTTTCTCCTCAACCACCCAACCTGTCGCAGGTCAGTTTTGATCGAATTCTGAGAATACCGATAAGCATTTATAAACGCGAATTTTTAGCAGGCCAGAAAGAAACAGAAAATGCCTTTTGGTTCCCCTGATCATTTCGTGGAGATCAGTTCATTACTGATTATGTGCATGTATAATGCGATTATTCATTGGTATCCAGCGATATCTGTGTATCTCGATTTCTTGAGGCTTCCCTGGGGCCGCGGGCGCACAGACTGTCGGCATTCTATCAACAGCAATATTCAAGGTATACAACACTAGCCATATGGGAAGCCCGGGCAGTATGCTGATGCTCTTCAAGCGAAATCGAATTTCTATGTGCATGCATTATCAACACTTTTGCGACGCCCCCCCCTGCAAGCAGCGAGCGTCCGAAGAACACAACCGAGACGCGACACACGATCGCATTCCCAAGAGGGTGACGGCGCGAAAGCTTCAGGTAGACGGAGGACGACCTCGGTTTGTTTTCCCTGGCTGCCCGTAAGGGGACCGACCCGTGGTCCGACAATCCCCAGCATTTCAGTTTGTCGCTGCTGAATATTCATATGGAATAGTTATAAATGAGTCAATATGCCACGGGGGGTTCTTTTGGCAACATCATTCGCAGGCGAATTGAAGAGTAATCTTGGTCAGAATATGGAGGAAGGGAGCCCACAGCTGCCGTGTGAACTGTTTCATTGCACTCAATGTCACAAATTTCTTCTCCATGTTGTTGACGTGTACCGTGCCGTATAACATGAACGTCGAAGCACTGTTCTTCAGAAACAGTCCCTACTATCGCAGTAATCTTACAAGTGACAACGTCTGGTAAAGTAGAGCAAGTTGGATTGATGAGAGAAAGTAGGAATAAATTTCGAGAACCATTGTTTTCTTTCCGTTCTACGTCATCAGGAACCGCTTATCATTATCCAGAGACAAGAGATTTGAAAACAGTATTGACGTGCAGTATAATAACACATCAATCATATTCGCATTATTCGTTCAGAATTCCGTTTATTACGAACGTAATTTGACGCATTTCTGCTGTTTAAATTCTGCTTCTTCTACAACATACTTATAATATTCTTTAAAATATTTGACTATTTTCAAGGTGTTTAAAATCATGTGAAGTAATTGGTTAATGGTGGTAAATTATATATGGAGCAACATCTCCACAAAATATTTTCCGAGATAGTTTGAACAACATGTCCCTTCGCTTTACATTTACCGAATTTCGCTTTCCACATCGAAAATGTGTCACGATTCGCGCTTCACAATCGTCTGTAAATAACACTAGCATCAGTTGAAAGCGATGAGGTCGAAAAGAAAGAAAAATGAGAAAATGAAAGTGGCCTGCAGTAACTCACAGATACTACAAAAATACACCTTTGGGTATTATACTTGTCCACAGACCATGGCAACATGCAAGAAGCGGTCCGTGACGTCACAATGGCAACAATAGGCCGGGGAAAAACCCGACCTACTCCAGCTTTCAGTAAAGCATAACTTCCGCTTTGCGGGGCCCATTCATTAAAAATGTATAAAACGAGCCACCACCACTCCCCCCAATCAGAAAAAAAGATCAGAACACGCGACTCACCATGTTATTTTTGGAATCCAGTCAAAACTACACTGGGTAAAAAAACAGACCGAGCCATGCGCTTCCACTTTCGGACAAATCACGTGGCAGAGGGCAAAAAGTGCATGATGTCATATACACCTAGTACGGCTTTTCATGAATCGTTGCGGAAGAGTCTGACGTACCATAACCGTATGATGAACACGAAGAACCAGACTGTAGTATGTTAAACTTATCCTTTACGATTCTATTTTATTTCAAATCTAAAAAAAAAATTAAAAAAAAAAAAAAAAACAACCTTCTTTGCGAGTTTTCGCGCGGCGTTGGGAAAATCCGATCCACATTTCGGACAGATTTTACTGAAATCTGGCTTGAATATTGACATTCATACTCAACTGGAACTTTTGAAAAGGTTCAGCCTGATCGAGTTTGTTTTGAACACCGCATGGATGATGCCATACGAAATAAATATATTAGTGTATAACGAACGTCATGCAGATTCAGCAAAAAGAAAGGTTAACCGAAGCAGTGATATTTGGGTTTTATTTTTTTTTATGAGTTATCCTTCAGGTTCTACACTCAGTCACAGTACATTTGACGACGTCGTGATCGAACGTTTTGATGTAACATTGCAGTGTGCGCGTACTTTGGAAACTTCGGAAAGACTTTGTTTCTTCGGCCAAATATAAAGCGTTGGTTTTATTTACTTGCTAGGCCTAACTTTATCCAGTTTCATTATGTGTACATCATGTGTAGCTTGTACATGACCAATCAGTTTCATTATTTTCTACAGGGAACTCCCAATTTAACAACTTCACATTGAGTTCAAAATTCGAGAACGTGGAAACAAAGTTCACATGAAACTGTCTACTGTCACCTCGCGGGACGAAGTTTGAAGAGAAATTTATTCGTAGTTGTTCGTCGCCGAGTCTTCAGAGCTGGTTGTTCCCGAAGGAAAGCACCGTACCTAAATCCTCCGATATGTCAGGCGATTTAAAGTAATTGAGAACGGGAACCTTCTCTGAAGGTTTATATAGGCCGATATGCCCTTGTGTGGGGATTAAGGGACCGCACGCAAAGCGGTGTATGCCGCGGCAGGCTTATGAGAGGACTCCACCGCGTGTACCGCGTGACACGCACGCAATGATATGAATTCATGCTCGGCTTGGATCGAAGCCAATGCCGTCAATACGAGTTCGAAGAAATCATGATGCCCGTATAATAGTGGTGCTTTTATAACCCCACGAGTGTTAGTAACTGGGTAAGTCGTCAGATACACACCTCACAGTACTAAAATTATGGCAAGTGAACAAGACACCTGATAAATCCGTAAAAGCCAAAAAAAGAGGCTCTGCCCTGTTGCTTTCATAGGAAAATCTCGTTAAAACCGATACACAACGACGAAACGACAGAAAAAAAACCATTTCACAATTACTTATACATGTATTGCCAAGGTAACAATTTCAGAACAACTTCAAACGTGAGTTACGCCTACTTTTTGACCAACATACCAGTGTACTTTTTTTTGCTTGTTGGTACAACGAGTGCATTATGAAGTTTACCGTGAAACATTCCTTCATCAAGAAATTTCAATTTCAAGAATATAAACCAAAAAGCAAACAACCAAAACAACAATTTTAAAAAGCCAGCCACAAATTATTTTGACCCTCTGCCGTAAAAACTACCACGGTTTCCGCAACATGAAGGGTATTTACCTCCCCGTACTGTAAGTTTCTGGTAGCTATGGTGCTGGCAATGAGGCTGTTGGTTGCCATGCTGATGTTGTTGCCAGTGTTCATGTTTCAGTAAAGTTGGTGTCATCCGGTCGTCAGCGTTGCTGGTACATGAATTGTCACTTTGCTGTCACCAAGACTGGCTATTTTTTTCCTAACGTGTTCGGCTTATGAAAAAAAAAACAAGAACTGATTTACTATTCTGAGGTCGTTCTCTGAGCTGCCATGATGTAGCTGTATAAAATTGTCGTGAACTTGATGAAGAATTGCTAAAAGGGCTTTCCCAGAAGACCACGAATCGGAAGGTTTTCAGTACAGAGAGCGATTACAATCAGAGGCCCGATTTTTTATATCACTTTAATTTTTTGACCATCCTCAAATTAATCAAGTTCATTCCCGTTGCTGCTTCTGTCTATTTCCTATAATTCGTTCTCAGGCAAATTTATGACTTTAGCTGAGAGCCTTGAACCAAGACGGAATTTGGCTCCGAGGGAGCAAGTTCTTTTCCTCTTTCCTTCTTCGTATTCCGAAAAAAAAACCACAGCCCTGAACACATGCTACCGAGAGATAAGAAGTGATAAAATTCATGTTTATCTGAACCGAACAGCACCTCCTCTTAAATCCATCACCCAACCTCGGCCCCAATACCAGGATTCGATTAAGCATATAAGCGGCAGTTCATTCGAAGGGTTAACAAAAATGCAAACTGGACCAATCAGCGGGACCGTCAACCCGTCAGCGGGTAAGAAGGTCGCCGGTGCCTTGAGGAGGATTTAGATTGGACCCAGGTCGGTCAGACAGGCACGCGACCGTCACGGGTGATGGAACATTAGGAGTGTTGAAAACCAGTTCGGAAAGAAAGAATAACGGAGAAGTTTTGGTTTTCTGCGACGATCAGCAAAATTGTACAACACTACAATCTATTTTTTTTGGTGTGTGTTTGTTTTACTTCGGGGGGGGGGCACGGTCACAACGCCACGCAAGTTTTTCCTGACTTACCATAATTATACAGTGGCTCTGGGAGCTATCGTGGTTCAGTAGGAATACTCGATAATTTGAAGTTTGTCAATCGTTTAAAGAAGGAAATTTCCCCGGGCTTTCTCCCCTCAGTCCTTCCTCCGTGGTTTATCAAGGAAAATCAAACAAAAGAATAATAAAAAAAGAACCAAAGGTAAAAGACAAGCAATAAAGGAAAAAAAGAAACAGATTCAAAGTCGTTAATTCACTGTAGGCCTAGACATTGAGCGTGTACACGTATTTCGGGTCGCAAAACTAGTACACGAATGTTCTGTGAACAGCACCCTTCCCCTTTGATTTCTCCACAGCAGAGTGATTTTTCTCTATGATGCTCGGCTCAAGAACAGAAATCCCCCGTACAGTCTTTCGCCAACAGTTATTGGGAACTAGAATTTGACAGAAAAATGACTATTTGACAACTAAGATCAGGTCTCTTGCAATGAAGACGCAACCTGCGCATTTAAACCAATCTTCCTCACAGCTTATAAGTTTTCTGTTTGTTACCATAAAGGCAGCATGGTATTCAACGAGAGCACTTTATGTTCTCCTTTATGTCCTCTGATTCTTCAGAGTAGTAGATCTGCGCAAAAGGGGAGTGCCTGCCCCTCACCCTAATCACTCAGACTCAGAAATGGCAGGCTCAGGGTTCGAATCCAACTTGTGTTCGGTCCATGCACAATCATTTTCATTATTATTTAATTTCTAGTAATGACACCAAGGATTCCTCAACCGAGCGCCCTAGGAACTGTATAAGCTCGCAAGCCTCGAAGAAACCCGCAGAGATGAGACAATGAGAAGCAGTTACAGTTTTGAAGATGGGAGGGAAACCCCGAGGAAGTCGAAAGGTTGAATCCTACGGAATCAGGTAGGGACTGAAAACCCAATGCACACTGTGGACCGGGCTCGGAAGCGAACCCCGGGACCAGCGAGGTGGGAGGCGAGAACAGAACCACTACACCAACCTGACTTATGTCCTTAGCCACGCAACTTTACTACCAATTGTAGGCCTGCCATGTGCCTCTGTTCACCTATATCGAAATAGATCACCGGGGACTAACCCATTTGACTGACATCTTGGAGGGGGTTTAGTCCGAGTCTGAGTCAAGTTTCATGTCAATAAACGAGGATAAACAGTAGCTTAGTGAAACCGCGTTGACTCGGAGTTTACTTGGCTTTAGTACGAACAATTTAATTAGGATTTGTCCATTTCTTTGTTTACGGTAAGCACGGCAATTTTATAATTTGCTAGTGCTGTTATTCTGTGTCTAAATTCTGTGTCGAATTGTCCCCCGAGACACGTAACTACCAAGGAGGAAAACTGGGATGTTGACAAGTGACAACAGAGGCAGGGCAAAGAAACTAAGTTAAAAATTAACGTTCAAAACTTAAGTTTTAGAATGATTGTGCTCCTTCGAAGATCGTGTCAACCGGAACTTGGCACATCTGACACGTGTCGACCATGACACTGCTCTGCCGGGCCATTCGGGGTCGCATGGACCTTCGATCCTTACTTCCGATATAGCTCCACCTGCGGAGTGGGAGCACTTGGCGATGACATGTCAGTTTCTAAAATGTACTTCCACGTCGACCATGCTCTCAGGCCGAATTAATCAGACACGAAAATCGGTTTCTCTGGCATGGCCTGTGGTATTATCGTAGCAACGCACATTTACTTTGAAATAAACACAAGTGGTTTGTTTACTCTGCGTTTATTTGTCAGGAGTAGCTTGTCTGTTTATTACTGATTTCTGTGTTCAGTCTATCATGCACATTGACGTCCATCTGTCAGTCAGATCACAGGAAGTATGTTCTAAGTCGAGCCCCTTCCGAAAAAACACTCCCTAAAAATCTCAAGGAAATAACCTCTGAAGAAAAAATAGGAGGACCTGGGAGCAAGCACGCGCCAGGAACCATAGATCTTACCCCCTTCTGGGGGTGGAACTTGGTTCGACCGAAGAGGTCACGGCCAAAGGTCGACCAGTTACTTCAACTTGTGGAGAGAGTATCATGTGTCAGCGCCACGTCAACGTGATTGAACACAGGTGGTGTGGAATTACCACACGCAGGGCTGAGAGAGAGCGGCACGCGTCGAGCGTGTGACCCGAGTCGTGCTGCGGTTTCCCGGCAAAAGATCAGGCCCAAAAATGTAGCTGACGCGGGCCAAGTAGGTGGATTACATTGGCGGACGCATACTACGAGGCCCCATTGAGGCGTTGGCGCGATGCGAGATCATGTGGACTTCAACCCAGGCGACAATATCCACGTATTATCACAGACTTCAGTCTTGGGCATACTTTTCCTTGTCACTTAAGTCTGACTTGGAAGCTGAAATTGTCAGGAAACGTTTTGCGGACTGCTGAAGAATATTTTGAGCCTGCAATTTCGACCACTATTCAGACATGTATAATAAAACATAAATAACAATCTCCAAGAGTCACTGTGGGACATGAAAAAGCATCACAAACACAGAGTACAAAAACCAGATCGGGCGGGGACTTACATGTACATTGGAAACTGATGACGCGCATGTCGCTACAAGGTTATAATGACTTCAACTTAAAGTGGCAACGACAGCTACACAGTACCCGACAGCTGTTCAAACTGTAATTTAGCGGTTGAAATGAAGGGAGCAACGGAATTATCATGCACAGAAAAAGGGGGTGACTCAATCACCGTGGTATTAAGGACTTGCAGTGTAAATGCCTTCATGTTGGAAGCACAGATTTGTCTCTTACTGCGCAGCTGAGCTGCGAAGGGAATGTGGTGGGAACGCCACCCCGGCTTTAAATCAGAAAGAACGGTCCTTTGCAATGCAGCTCTTCCTTTTTCCGTGATAAAGTTAAACCCTCACAGACCATTAAGCATTTCGAGATCAACATTCACTCCTGTAATGTCAATTTGAGTTTTTTTTTCACATGGCCTGCTCCTGTAATTTCTGAGACTCTGAGTATCCTATTCTTGGTTATTTGGTAATCATAGCCTACATGTACAGGCCATCAAAACCGTGCGAATTTGGTTTTCCTCGCACGATAATTCCACTTCGGTCGGCAGGGGTAGTAATGCCACTAATGGATTGACGGAGCTCAAAGTGTGAACCTTTTTTGAGGATGAGACAAACGACCAAGAAACACAACATTTTCAGTATGTCTCAACTGACGTCTGATGACAGTTTCTCTTTACTTTTACCGAATACACTCAAGTCGACCTGGTTGCGATCGTTTGCTTCACTGCAAAAACTGTGTTTAGCTAGTAAACACTTTTCTAAACCTTTTTTTTTTTTGGCAATAAGTTTGTAAAAATTTTTAAAATAATGCTAAGTGCGTTTAGATTTTTAATGGGTTGTATTTAGCCACTGGACACTGATGTTAAGGACTCGAACACTAAATGTTTAGCATCCACATGTTTGCAAAGTGATAGTTAAATTGGGTTTAGATATTAAACACTTCCTACATTTGTGAGGAACATTAATTACAAGCAGAAGACACTATGTTAGGGATGTGAAGTTGAAGTTCAACTGACTCTCACTTGAGGAATTCGCAGTCGCCAAGCCTAGAAAAAGGAATCCGAGCAGCTCAAAATCAAAATCCTATCCGAGAACAAAGCAAATCCAGCGTGTTACTGATAAGGGCCAAGTGTCCGTGATTAGTTGGTGAAAGGCAATTAGCAAACAGACGGGTGGCGCGGTGATAACAATGACGGGCCTCGCGCGGTGTCACGTTGTCAGCTGTCCATCAACTGGTACACTTGTTGTCTAGCCCTGTTCCCATTATCTCGTGACGCATAATGATGAGAAGCTCAAGCTGGGCAACGGTGGACGTACCCTCCCACCGCTTTAGGTTCCGTCGAAGACTCAGGAAAAGGCAATTTTGTTTTGGTCCAGATCATGCCCTAACCTTCCAAACGTGTGAACAAAGTCCCCCCATTTCCCTCACCACTCAAAAAGAACTTAAAATGTTGGATAAAAACAAGGTCAGATTCAGAACCAATTTATTTATTTTTTGGGGGGGGGATTTGATATCTTTTTTTCTCGTAATTTTTCATGCCCTTTCCGAGGGATGAAGCTATGTTTTGGGGGCCTTTTACACTCTTCCATAGAGGGAAGGAAATGCAATAGATTCCCTCCCTTACACGCCTCCGTCTCGATGTTTTTCAATGGAAAATGGATAGGATAGGATAGGATAGGACAGGACAGGACAGGATAGGACAGGACAGGACAGGACAGGACAGGACGGGACGGGACGGGACGGGACGGGACGGGACGGGACGGGATGGGGAGAGGATGGAAAACGTTGCCCCCCCATCCGCCATGCATATAAATTGAAAACCAACTTTTGCCCACCAGCCTAAAATCGTTCTGGACCAGCTCTTTGAGCTTGATGTGACATTATAATAATATACCAGGCACGAAATGGGACAGAGGGGTACCCCCCCTCCAAAGAAAAATCCAATCCCTATTCACACTCCAGTTAATACTTAACACATCTCCCATAGATGTCTGAAAAAATTCCTGAGATACCAGTAGAACAATGACCAACGCAAAGGTGGGGGGGGGCTCGCTCTGTCCCATAGTTTGCACCCAGTGTGATTTGATGACTGAAACTATATGAATAGTTTTAAATGTTAAATTAATACCTTCGGGTGTATAATCGGTGCAGATGCTCGACAGATGTTCAGGTATCCGCCTGGTCGCCCAACAAACCTTGTTAAAATTCCTTGCTGCACAAATACTTGGGTAAGGAGGCCGTACCACGGTTTGTAGACCGGAACTGTGTATAGACCTGTACTGGCTGCGCCCGAGGGACCGAAAAAGTACCCGTCTGTCATCAGAGCATGTTGGGACCATTAGAATACCAGCACATATTAACGTACTGCCAAAGATTTATTCAACTTGTCCAGATTGTAAATCAAGCTGGTGTTTTTTTCCCGTCTGCTCTCAATTCAGATTCCTAAATATAGTCCGGCTACACACACCTGTTTTATGACCCATGACCTTGGTGATTGTTATGGCTCCAAAAAGGTCCTAAAAATAGCCATTTCCGATTTGTTTTTTCCTGGGTGTATGGACCAATGACGTCAATGGTGGTGGTGTGGGGGGGGGGCTTTTCAAAATTATTCTTCGTCTTTTTGCAAGACATCCCATATCCCCTTGAAGCCTAAGGACAATGGTTCGATGATCTAGGCACGTTGCAGAACTGTTTCGTGGAGGAGTGCTGTGTATTCCTGCACTTTGCGCGTAAACAAATCTTCAGCTTTTGGGGGAAACAAAACAAAGGAAAACAGACGTGTCGCAAGTTTCTCAAACATGCACTCACCACGTATCGAGGCTTGCAGCTGTCCTGTCACGCAAAGACCCTGAGTTCGTGCGAACTCAGTCGGAAATCTGTGTTTTTTTGGGGGGGGTTTCTTCGAAATTTTCACCCGAGAAGCAACAATGTGCACATGATGCCATCTCTCTGGCCCGCCGGAGACGGCACACGTAACATCCTGATTATTACAAGTCATTGTGGCCTGTACGTGGGGTCGGCTCTTTCCACACCGCGGTCCTGATTTTGCCAACCAGTGGTGGTTAAAGCAATGACTAAGCGTCACTACCAAAGTAAAAGATTCATTTTCACAAAATCACGAAAGTTTCACTGAAATTTATTGAAATAATAAACACTGCACTTCTGAAATACTAAATAAAAATACAACTCTCTTGGAGAGTAATGAGTCAAATGGACATTTGGAGGCAACAGTGAAAATTCTACAAACGTTGGCAACCCACACTTGTCGTAGGCAGTGTAAGTCGGTCTTGAAGTCAAATTGGATTTGTTTACCAACGAGGCAAGTTAAAGTGGGTTCGAATCCTACGAAAGTACCACAAATCCCATCTATGGAGAACCACATCAAAATCTGGGTTGCTCCAGTCCAGCAGTCCTGTACGTGTGGGGTGGGGTACACCCCTCCCCTTAACGCCCGTTGCCTGTGCAGATTAGCATGGCACCCATCTTCCCGGTCAGTGCTTTTGTTAGGCCTACGTGAGGGGGGTATGAACAAAAGTCTACTCATGTGGATTTCTGTGGAGCAAACACACCGTCCTGGAAGATGGCTGCCATGCACGACCTCTTTGAGTCTGAAATTAAAGAGAACTGTGAGTTTTCGGATCTACAAAGACGATCGTTGCTTATGGGCTGGGGAACCCATATATTGGCAGCTACCTTCTCACGTGATATCCAGAGATGGTCGATCTCTTTGCCCGGCCTGCGTAATCTGCATCCCCCCAAGTAGATGTGATACTGTGCAATCTGGGGTAACAAAAATCATGTGACACGCTTCGGTTCTCTGTCAACAGCGTAACGTAAACGCATACGTTAATTTAAATGCATCGTAAACTTGCTGAGGGAATGCCATTGGAGGATAATCTCCAACTGGAGAATAAATTTTAGTTCGTGTATTTGAGAAGATCAAGCACAGGTACTTAACATTATTCGGGTCCCCCACATTAATCTAGACACCGCCCCCTCTGTGCATGCGCCGACAGAATGTGCCGGCGGTCTACACCCCTAACATTTGCGGACTGAAAGTTTTAGAGTGAAACGCGTCTGAGAGAATCAGCGCAACAATGAATCGGCTAAAAATAGTCAATGTTTTCCCAAATTAATAGGTTCCTGTTGCCTGCTCGATAATGCGGAGCCAAGGTTACAGAAAGGTAAAGTAGGTGATAAAAGACGCAGAAGGAGGATGGAAGGCGAATAAACCGTCTTTTCTGTTAGGGCCTATTTCGCCACTTTTCAAAATGGCAACGGCTGTTTTGTGCCGACCAAGATACAAACCAGAACAAGGACTAACAAAAGCTTTAGGCCTACACAGGCGTGCTTCAATAGGTTCGTTTCCAATTATGCCGGTTTAAGGCGTGAATATGCTGCCGTGGATGTGTTGTCTCGGAACATACTCAATGCTACAGGACAACTCCACAAAAGTTCTGATTTAGTTATTCACGATTTGAGGACTTATTCAGGACACATTTTTGTCATTTCATGTCGCATTATAAAGCACAATTTCAAGATCGATAGCTATGTTCAAAAACTGCCGAGGAAGTCCGAAGAACAAATACCTGCTATGCTTCTATTAATTATTCCACCAAGAGCATATAAAAAGATAAGAGGACCTCTCTGCGGGGGGATATTTCATGTTATTCGTCCTTGAACTGCATAGTTTGAAAAAGCTTTTTGGTTGCAATTCTTTTGCTTTTGGATCAGCAGTATATAAAACATATTAAGCTTACAAGTTGACTGCTTCACCTACCGGCGTCTCAATCCAGTGTAAATTAGTGAAAATAATTAACAAATGAAAGATAACGTGAATTTGTAATTTTGACTTGGAGAACGTATGACTTTTAATCACGTAACCTACACAAACGCCTCAAATGATTCTCCTTTACGTCAACGTTCGCTTTACGTCATTTAGCTCGTGTGTCATTGCCGAATCGAGCTGAAAGCTCCTTCAATAAAACACAGTCACCATATCCTGCGTTGTGAAATTTACAGGATGAATGTACCGTCAACTTCTGTTCTGGGGGTGTTCAGAGGTTGTCATAGAACCTTAGCGTACCCCCAAACTAAAAATGAGATCATGGGAAAGAAAAAAGGATGAATGAAGGAGCATTCTCTCGACACTAAAGAGTTGGGCAACCCTGGACGTTTTTCCTTCAAGACCACTGTTATTTTGCTCCTCACCAAGAAGAAGGACAAGTGTTAAAGTGGTGTTTCGCGATTTGATGCCGGCTTTGTATGGTGGATAATTCCTCCGAAAATGTCAAATGTTCGTCCTAACTGCACTCACTCAAGGCTACTTCGTTCATTATTAATGTTTGAGGCTATTCGGTGGATGTTGTGGGCCTAAAACCAGGATGTTTTTAAATAATGATGCAGGGGTTATAACATTTGTCATTATACTACTGCAAAGACCTGAAGGGAAAGTCCTCTTTTACCACAAGGGTGCATGTAAATTGATCATAAATTTGCACTATAATAATGACTGGCCATGCAAACCCAGTTATATAACATGTACAGGTATAGAGGCGAATCCAGGTTTGGAGATCGGATGGGGGCGGGGCAAGAGGGGGACTTTTCTCTCAAAGTGACTTTTCAAAAAAAAATTTCATTTTTGAAAATCTAGAAACTTCACCCAGGAAAAATGGTAGTGTCTTTCACTGCAAAAAAGTTTAAAATTTATCATTTTTACGTTAGGATTTTTGGTGATGTGTCAACATTGCTGGTGTTACTTTTAACACCCTCCAGTGCATTACAACACTTGTATGGGTGTAAAGTAACACCAGTGGTGCTAAAGTAAACACATTTCGGCTTGGTCATCTGACATTGTTGTATTCGAGACCATCACAAGTTCCTTCACAAGGCCAGTCAGACGTTCCTTCACCAGGCCAGTCACAAGTTCCTTCCCCATGCCAATCAGAAGTAACTGGGTGAACTATGACAAAAGGATTTTTTGGTACAGCTAATTTTCAATAGCTTGTGAATTGGCTTAAGACTGAATGACATGTGATGGACTGGTGATGGACGTACAGGGACTTGTGATGGACTCGAATACAACACTGCCATCTGGTGACACCATAAAGTCACCATAAAGTGTTGTTGTAACACCAGAGTTTTGCAGTGTGCCGTTTCTAAAGTGTTAACTGGGGATTGTCCCCCTATGCCCCAACACACTACTGTGTACATGTACAGAGCAGGACATTTATTGTATCATTAAACATCTGCATGCCCCCTCATATTGGCAAATATTTCCGAATTATGGTCGATTAAAGTGACCCGTCGTTTCATGCAGTGTATACTGGCGAATGGCAATCACCAATAATACGCAAGACACCAAGGAGCCTGAGTACAAATGGATCATGGCCTCGACACAGATGTTCCGTTGTACTAAACAAAATGTGAGAGCCGTGTCGTCGTGCAGACGAACTTGAATTCGCTGCTGTCGCGTCACAGAGCAAACTGTCATGAAGTAGAATTGTTCCAAATCCACATTATGGCTGGGAACGTACCATGGTGCTATTGAACATTTTTATGAATGACGTGGGAGGGAATCTCAAAATTTGTTCGAAGCGTCGAAGCAATACTCCCACAATGGCCTTTACCGCTCGTGGCGAGACACATTCAAAGTAACGCCGGGTGCAAAGCCTCAACAAATCCGGTCTATTCATTTTTGGAACTAAACTTCATCCTAAAGGGGATTAATCATTTCCAAGACCCCGCAGGTAATGAAATGAGCGCCGATCTTGTTTTTTTTGTTTGTAATCAAAATCGAAGAAAAACAATCATTGTTGAGGAAACCAAGCCGTGGTTTAGCGCCTTGCATTTCTACGGATTCAGAATACTGCGCGTCTGAATTCGTCTGAGTGCAAACGGTCAATTTGATGAGGTTAATCCCCCAATGATGAATAAAGCTTTCATCTTTTTTCCGCCTTTATTCGCTATACCCTCGGGCATACTTCGTGTTTCCCTCAGGAACACTTTTGTAATAAAAGCAATGCAATTATTACATTTGCAATATCTGTAATATTCCAACGAAGTAACCCTATTTTCCCCAAATGAAATTTAACGCTATTTAGGAAATCTGTATCAAACCAAAATACAATCTTTTCCAGCAGTCTTCAGATCAAGGAATTGTGAGCTTTCATAATGCCTGTGAACGACGAAGTTCCACACACTGATTAAAACGCCAAAACCTGTTTGATAACTGATTAAGCACAGTGTATCGTGACAAAGTGCGGACTTGCTACCCAAAATGAGGATTACCGCCATTAAAAAAAAATCTATCGTGACAAAGTGCGGACTTGCAACCCAAAATGAGGATTACCGCCATTAAAAAAAATCTAGTCTGTTTCCAGCAATATAATTATAGGCCTACAGGACATGTCAGAGGCAATGTAAGAGCGTTCATTAGGTTTACTGACAGCACAAACCTTTTCAGTACTTTGCAGTACCGACGTGATATTACGTTTGGGGGCGCTATATTATTTATGCCGTGGACTAGCTTCCCGGCCACGCACGGGTAGCATGCAGGTCTTCGGTATACGGCCAGTTCATACTTCAGGCGAAAACAAAACAAATTTGACATCACGAACAATTTGCAGCGAAATTTCGCCTAAGTTCTTATGTGTTGGAACTTTACTAAGTCGCAACGCGAATATTATTTACCCTGACGTCACAAATTGGAGTTCGTGTTTTCTTTCGCGTTCAGCATGAACCCGGCTAAGTTTTAGTCAGCACAGGGAGAGAGTAGCACGTTACAGGAAGCCATACACCTGGTCTTCTTGCAAAACATTGGCATTTAGGTGTGACAGATTACAGGTGTGTGTTTGACTCTGAGTACAGGGCTTTTTCTTTCTAGAAAATGCCAGTTGTAGGCGCAACATTACCGTTGTATACTTAAACTTAAATAAATTGTTTGCCATGCATAAAGTGCATTCTATGATTTGACACCTGTTGACGCAGTAGAAGACAAAAACACACTCGTTATTACACTCAACATTTGATAACATCGCACTACACAGAATTAGTTGATTTGATTTTGCGATTTTTTTTCTGGCCAGAAATAGCGACGTTTTGATTTGCCCACCCTATAGCCCGGAATGACTGAGAAAATTGGAACTAGACTGAATGACTGGACTTTTGGTTGCAGTTTCAAATCAACAAGAGGCATTTATAAAACAACCAGCACGTTCACTTGTAGCTAATATATCATTCCTACAAGCCAAACGTCAATATAAATTACACGAACAAAAACCGGCAACGGCCTTCCAAGGTACTATAAAAGTGCAGCTTCTTCGTATCTCTACTCTCACAGCATACGGTGTAATAGTAATTAACCTACGGGGTCCGACAACAACAGCCTCGGCCCAGAAAACAAACCATGCATTTCCGTTGAGGCTACAGCGTGTCTGGACCGGTATGATAAAACCGTCGTGACCTACCGGGATCCAAGGTGTGCATCCCCCGATAAGCACTCCGGGGAAAACTGCATAATCATGAAAGCGTGGGTGATATGGACACAATGAATAGGCATCCTTTTGTTGTTTTTTTCTGTGGAGGTAAGAAAAAACACATGACCCTAAACCCAATAACCACGAAGCAACAAAGCTTGAAAATGAAATGAAACCAAAGATGTTTGATATTATTACAAAGATAATGCTTTATCGAACAAGGCCTAAATGCGTGACCGAACAGGACTTCTAGTATTTACGTTCATCAAACTGAAAAAAAGTTTATAGTAATTCGATTTTTTTCTTTCGTAAAATTGTAGAATGCGGCCACTTAATTACAAAAATCAAATGAGTTACATTCTCAGAAAGACTTCTGCTAGGTTACAAGTTTTAAATGCCAAACTGCGTAAATTGACTGAATTATGAAGAAAACGTGGCATACATTATAAACCTGGACAAAATAAAGTTATATTAATTGCTATAACGGTACCTTTACCAGCAAAAATTGCCAAATTAGTCATCAAATTCCTGAGTGTTTCACTCTGTGGATGGGGAATCCGTATCGCTGAGACATTGTTTCGGCACTTGCTTCGGAGATGTCGCATTCTGTGTTATGGTATGTATTGCTGGTTGCTTCTCTGGTTTTTACAAGAAGTCCCTGATATGAAAGGTGAAGGTCCCTATTTCAAGTCATTATTTCTGCACAAGCTTATTAAATATGAAAAGTATCAAGGGAGTTTCTTTTGAAAAAATCCTAGGATCAACTCCATGGGAGTGGGCTTCCATCTGAGGGCAGAACTGGTAAAATTACAGTTGAAAATGGGTCCAAAGATGGACTATCACATTTGGCGAGTGAGTTTGTTTTGGGGGATGTAATTTGCTAATCCATGCATCAGAAATTGACATGTGGCATGATGAAGGACAAAATAATATTTGATTTTTTTTCCTTTCTGGAACCCCATCTTGCCTGTTATTTGGCCATGATGTTTGTTGATGTCACCCCGTTTTAATGAGACTTTCATTGGTGGACGCGTTGCTCTTGCAGTATCGCAGTGCATAAGTAGAGGGCGCTAATATATTGCTCTGATATACACAGCTCCATGACTGTTGCCATGGAGGCGTAAGCATGCTGGGTCCCTTGAAGAACACGCATTATTTCGGCTTACTGTTTGGGGGAAAGGTGCATCAAACAAAGTTCAATAGCAACAGAAACAACAACCAAATGAAAAAGAAATCTGAAATAGGGAGAAGAAAAACAAAGAACGAATGAAAGAAAAAGACCCTGCCGACATTGATATTAAACTTTATCGTTGAAAATGAATACGGATAAATATCATCCGGGTATGTGACCGTGGCATCAGTTTCAACTGAAAACACCCATGTACATGTAATAAAAAAAAAATCACGTGACAAGGAGACATGCTCGCATCGTTGAGAGTGCCTCGTCCGTATCCACATACAGGTCAACATTGAATGATTTCAGGAAAAGAAGTTGGACAATTACATGCGGCGATTGAGCACTGTTTCTGGTAGAACAACGTCAGATCAGTGTTTCTGCCATGGACAGGACTAGCATTTGGATCTGAAGCAGTGTATTCTTTGACACTTCATGCGTGATGGAACTATTCTGTGGTAGTCTTTATGTAGAAACTGACATGGAACAAAGAACAAAAGGAAAATTCTAAGATCGAAAGTGCATTTAAGATCATTTAAGTTAATGTTAAGGTTTATATCTCCGTCTTGCCTTAGTCCTTATATTCTATAATTGTACCCGGGCGTGGAATGTTTAGGTTACCCCTGGTGGTGGGGGGAGGTAGGTCCATAATCCAGTGTTGGGTGATGAGGCACCAAGTATACCCCCCGACCCCAAGGATTGAGTCGGACACCGGATGTGCAAGTAATCTTTCGTTTAAATTGATGATTCATGGGTCTCATCTCAGCACATCAAGAAAGATCCCCATTGCACATCAAAACAACCCTCTATATAAAATAATTACAGAATTATTTTAAATTAAACGAGCGAAATATTGTACACAAAGTACGATATAGTACTTCCATTATAGTGGAATTATTTTTCTTCACATCATCAAAACAGTGGTCCGGCAGAACATGTAACTGAAATTGTAACATAGCACTTTGGTGAATTTGGTGTCATAAATGCACTCATTGAAAAGCGGCTTGCAACCACTTTTGCACCCACGAAAATATTGCCACATATTATGACAGGGCTATCAACCTTTTCGTTTTACGACTCCGCATAACTTATTCGGAAAAATGAAGGATCATTTGCACCAACACGATTCTGCCTTGCCCCACAGGTCTGGCGCTGCAACTGCGCCATGAGAGTTGTCAAAGTAAAATCTAAATTTCTAATAGCAGAAATTTGAGTTTTTGAAAGTGAAGTAGTTGACGGAAATTAAAAAAACCCTGAAAATCTACTAGCAGAAAATGAAACACGTGGTTTGCCCATTGCACTCTAGGCCTTGGCTACAAGAAGGAAAACCTGATTGGAAAAAAGGATTAGAAGAATCCCGCTGGCTATTTAAATCAACTAACATTCGTAAATTCTTTGGGTATATAGACAGAGGGAAATATGCTATATTACATACATGTGTTTATTTCTCGTCCTTTTGTGTTATTTTCGTGATACTGATTTGGAGTGTTTCTTTGGTGTAATTTTGTATTGCTTTGTTTTTGTGTAAATTTTGGCGTTTTCATACTTTTAAATATCATTTTTGTATTTAAGTGCTCATCTCTCTTAAAATTGATTTTTCTTTAATCGTGTTTCCAGTGTACCTTATGTGTAATTCTACCGCTAAGGTGCGGCACATTGGACCTTTTGATATAATTTTACCATTGTAAAGTTAGTCTCTCATTTACAGATATTCAAAACGTGTTGCTGAAAAAGCACACTGGGTCTAGAGATGGTTATGGGACTAAACTCGCTGCGAAATCTTTTTCTGTCAAGCTGTCATTTTGAAGAAAACAATGAAAGAGGGTTCTTATATTTCCAAGGATGTGTCTTGAGACGCCTTTCTGAATTTTTGCAGCAAGCAGATCGCATTTAATTCCGCGAAGCGCGCGCAAGAGTTGACGCAGGTAGCTATCATAATTTTACGATCACGAAGGTGCAGTCTGCCAAATTTGTCCGTAAGTGTGCCGGACTGAATTTGGAAGCAATTCAAAACATGACGCGTCAATTTTTGATTTGATATAGAGACCCTATATATTGTTTTGTTTGGCATATCTTTCACCGAGATGAGACGTCGTCAGGTTTCTAAGACATCCTCATTTTTTATTTGAACATTTTAAGGCCTCAAAGGAAGATAATGCACCAATATTAATGATTTGTCGTATCTTTAAATTCGCACACGACATAGGCCGTCCTTGCCATCCTAAAGACACGAAATTAAAGGCTGTTCTGATACTAAAACTGAGGTGTGGGTGCCGCTGCACATTGCCGCCCTTTTTGGAAACAAAATTATTTAAAAGAAGCCCGATGTTTTTGATGGCCTCTACTTCACACGTCCCCATAGTAACGATGGAAGACATGGCTTGCCAGAAAAAAAATGGTTCATAATTATTCTACGTAGCACTGAGCGAATGGATCACAGGCAATGCCTTGAACATAATTGGTTTTCCAAGCATTCTTTTGCTACATCGCAACCCCCATTTGCTTCAAAAATCGGAAAAGTTTTAAACATTTGTTCTTCCTGTGTGTGTTTTCCTTGGCTTTCAATCTAAAAAACGAAGTTACAATATATCTTACATGGCATCAAATCATCGTCCCTTGTCGCATAGTTTGGGGGGGGGGCTTGAGAATCTTGAGCCATTTGGGGTAAATTCTGGTCTACGCCACCCCCCCTCCGAACTAATCCTGGGTGTGCCATGGAGCTGCTGCACTGTTACAGCCCACAACTGATGTAGGCCTATTCAATTAGTGTGCAATAATAAAGCACGCTGCCCGGATGAGGAATTTCTTGAATAATTGTTTAAATTCATTCTTTCCCGTGTTTTATTATGTGAATATTTTGCCTTAGTGGTTTTTTTTTGTTCTCGGTAAAGAGGCAGAAGTGAGATTTACTCTTGTTAAATACAGTAAATTGAGGACCGAGCAATTCCAAGAACTTTTCTTTGCGAGGACTATATCCGACACATAAGTATACCTAGATTTGTGTGGTTACCTGTAGATTGTACATTTTCTGAAAAACTGAATATCGCCATCATTCGGCCACACGTAATAAAGAGAGTTTTATGGTCTTATTAGGTTTTTTGCAGGTTTGTCATCCTGTCGAGGGTCATGCATGCTGGATTGGCGAAGAGCTTAATCTTGCATCTAGTTGCTCTCGGTGGGTGTTACCTGCTGACGAAGCTACTTGCCAGTGTACGTCTTTGAAACTGGGCGGATTCAACAGTAACCCCGACGGCCGTTGCATGTACCATTCTTTGATATACCCCTAGGATTACCTGCTATCAAAAGGTAACTCAACTGCACAACTGAAGAAGGTACGTCGGTAGTAACGAAATGGAGGGGGCATCGATCGTCACAGCAAAATGAGAGAGCTAGGGCGCCCTCAACATCTGCAGCTAAATCCCGAAAATACGAACAAAGAAACACTATAATTATAAGCCCTATTTTGTCTTAATCTGGCTCAAAATTTTAATTAAAAAAATATCCGATTTTGGAAGTAAGTTGTGCCCATTTTGCCACGCACCGACCTTCCACTGTATGTGCCTCGTGCGTACGTGTTGCAGACCGATTACGCCCATTGAGTCACGCCATAAGTGCACCAACAGATGAAGCCGGTGGTCGGTGAAGCACTCGGACTATTGTACTGATGCGCCTAGCACTACACCGAAAATGGGCTTTATTTTGGGTAACCACACTTTGCTATGGGAGGACGCCATGATTATTGACGTTTTGATACCTTCTGTACATTACTTACTGGGCCCAATCAGTCTGTGTGAAGTATAGAAATAGCTACGTGCGGCCTACTGATACTCGAACGTTGGGTGTGCTCAGGCATTCGTGTTTGGGCTTGGAAATCGTACGAAGAGCCCAAAACAATTGGCAACAGAATGAGCACAAGCGTTTTGGGTTGTGGATATCGTAATGCTGTTGGTTACGGACAGATTTGATCTTCATACAATGTATCACCAATTCACAATTGGTTGGTCATTACTTCTCCAATTCTTCAGCATGTCTGAAAGCGGCACCTCTTGGTGTAGAGGATCGTCGAATTCCAGACGATCGCATCGCGGTCTCCAGGCAATTCCGCACGCTCAATACCCCATGGCAGGCTCGCCTAACTGTGGGTAACTTGGTGACATTATTCACTTTCGAAGCTTTTTCCTGATTGGACGTTGCCTTTAAATTCTGTGGGCAAGCTACCACCCGTGAGCATTAAGAATGGACTATACAGATAATTGAAATTAAAGATAATAAAAACATTTCATTGAGAGTTTGAAAACCAGCCTCCGGTCCATAATTGACTGCTTTGCACGTTCATCGAACGATACGTTTTGTGATTCTTAGCAAGGGGTGTGCCGATACATAGGTCTGCACTTCATTCACAACCTTACTTTTAGAGTGGATTTTACAGCAGGTGTTGTGTCATTTGACTGAAAACACTTATTTCTTTGCACGGGACACTCCAGGTGTCTTTGTGTTTTGAGGTGAGAAACGCCTTAGACTCAGCCCAGACTCAGGCCCAGAGTAAGATGGGACTGAGAGTCAGGCCAATACTCAGACTCATGATTAGACCGTCACATGACTGTTTACGCAATGCAGGAGAAACATCTATAAGGACTGGCCTTTTACATATGACCACTTCAAGTTGGTTGGTCCTCATTGTGAAGCATTACATTTGGAAAAGAGAGCGATCGTCCAATCTGCTCCATGCCTAGCTCTGACTTAATTTAAATTCTAAGATAGGACATGGGAAAGCTCCTCTCTGATACACACATCGTTTGCTGTTTAGGTACATTCTCCATATGGTGTTCATTTAAAAGAGAAGACCCTGCCCCGTGGATTCAAAAGAGTATTTTCCGCAAAAAGATCACAAAGTTTCGGACGCCATTTTGTTGCCATGCACCGTCTCTTCTGTTCGTGTCTGCGTCTTCTCGTCTTGCGAACCGTTTGCCTTACACACTACCACACGGAAACCAGGCTTTAACCGACCTGTTATGAGTGCACAGATTCGTTCTCGTCAATGCCTTGCACCGAAAGGAGCTTGCATTTTGTGTAAGGTCTTAATGATAACATTGAGTAGCGCCATCTATAGTCACTGTTGGCAACATGATCCGTTTCCAACACTGGCAGGGCTGCGTGATACCGTAGATTGATGAAAAAAAAAAGAGTTATGTACAGTAAGACACAGTAAAATGTCGCCTGTGTAATAATGACTTATCCTGGATAATTGTATGCATGCTAAAGTCACCGCTGTCTTGGGAATGAGCAGTCGCTATAGGAATCACTCCGGAAGACTCCAGAAGTCAAACGGCGCATATGTTAAAAGGATTTCGTAGAATGCAGTACATCAACAAACGATTCCCCTTCAATCCGCACCAGCATGCCAACAAATTTGCTACAAATCGTGGCAATCACATGCATAAGTTTGTGCACACGGGTAAAGAAGAAACACATCACAGACATCTCGATGTCTCCATGCTTAACATCTACTGTGGCCCGAATTGGTTGATACATGTTGTGGACATTGTGTTGATATTTATGATTAGTGGCAGCCCCTTTACCTGAGTGGCTCATATGCCCTAGCTCGCCGCCTATCGTACAATCCGGCTGTGCAAAAGACTCGTAGTTTATCCACTGAGCTTAAACAAAGAGTCTTTCGTCTCTGGTCAGCGCGCTTCGATTTCAACCGGGCGTCATTTCTCTCTCTCTCTCTCTGGAAGCGCTGCTACAGCGCCCTCTATTGCTGCACCTCCTCAATAATTGGGAGGACAGCTCGATCTTTTACTCAGGGCGATAGATCGCGATGAGATCGATATTGAACAGTGATAGTAGGCTATGGATACGAAATTTCTTGTTGTTAGCTTATCATAATAAAGCTGGTATAGTCCCATGACTCGACAACGTGTGTCTGTAATTGTGCAATCCAACCCTGGAGGAGAGGGGGAAAAGCCGTGTTGCCGCATCAATTCCGGAACATCAGTACGACCAGAGACTAATTTTGCGGACCTAAATCTTTAGGTTATTGATAGACCAAGACACACTCACAGCCTTTAAGTTATTGGAATTTGTACAGTTTCATCAATGTTGTCAGTAACTTTGTCAAGCACGTTATTAAAGAGCTATGGTTGAGATATTTCGTGTCGGAAGTTGTTTCGATATTTCTCTGCGTGCAAGGACTAAGAAATATATTCACAGAACTGAAATTCATCTGTAGTCACAGTGAGTGATTTTTGTGCAACTTGGAATGGTAAATACATATTTTAGAATCTAAGATTAACACCTTGCAACAGCTCAGCGCAACGGAAGTCGCTCACAGGGATGGATCAAGCTGCTATGTATGAACAGCGCCCTCTAATCTAAGAAATAAAATCCTGGGGCGACGTCCATCTTGGCGGGGCACCAATGAAAATCGCCAGCTTATTTCCCGAAGAGCTGGACAATCCATTTGAGTGAATATACATTCCTTGTTCTCTTCATAGTATTTCCACTGTCTGCGTATTGTACGAATTGCCTAAGATCACGCTGAGACATTTTGTTAATAAATTTCAACCTCAACAAAATAGTGGAGTGGACAAAGTTTAAATTAACATCGAAACCAAGGGCTCAAATTCCTCTTTTGTCGCGAGAAATGAAAAAAAAACAACAACTAATAAACCTCTTACGTTGATTTAATTAGGCCTCAGGTGTAGGCCAGTGTCAAAATTCGTCGACAGAAATTGAAGATGGATCTATTCATATGGAATACAAAATATTGAACAAAATGTGATTTTGTAGCGAACAATAGCTCCACCCAAAGTTATATTGTCTAATTAAAGAGTTTGATGGAGGATTTTACATCGTTAGTGAGATGTAGAAATGTTTCAGTGATAGGATATACTAAGTGCATGATTGAAGTGGCGTTTGCCCTTGTCGGTACCTGCTAAAATAAAAATAGAAAAATTGATCGCTGTTAAGTCAGCACACCTGTCTTTGATTATGGCCTCCTCCACTTTGTTAACCAAAATATCTGGGAGAAAAATGGGTCGACCTTGTGTGGACGGGGCAGTGGTTTATTAGCGGCAACCGCCGGACGGAAGACAGCGAATCTTGGCAGGGATAAGGAGTGCTGGGAAAAGATTGCCAATTACCTCGTTAGAATTAACATCCTTTGACTGGTGCCCGGTAATTATGTATTTTGTGGTCCGACCAGGGCTCCTGATTGTGCATGTCTATTTATATATACGCGTCCAGGGAACATGGGTTTCCCGTGTAGAAAGTAATTTACAAGGCAATTAAAAATCACATTTTTAGAACGCCGTGAAGTTGACGAGAGCACTAACGCAGATTGGGGTGAAAGAAGAAATAATTAATGAAATCCGAAGGTTGGCTAGAAAAAGGTCCACACTACCAGAGGAATTCGTGCAACCTTCAGCGATTCAGTTAATTGGTTTTAATTAAAGTAATGATATGTATCATCAGGCCAATCTACCCAATGAAGACATTTTAACATGACCGAATATTGATCTTCCTTTTGTGTGGAAGGGGAAGACAGAAAGGCGATTTGGGGGTCAATGTAGAGGCACTCAGGCGAGTATTGCTTTCTTAATACATTGCCATCACTGGACCATGACGAGTGGACCCACCAAAAGTGTGAGCTGAACACACTCCTTGTCCCTCTGCGCTATGATGTCACAAGCGAGTCCAGTACACCTGCCGAAGCTGGAGAACGTTTTATTGAAGTCACTCGAGATTTTCTTTCGTCCAGGCAAGAATTCCAGACTGAAAGAAACTGGGTCCCCGGATACGTGGAACATGTAAGTCAACACCTTGAAGAAAGCCAAGACAGCCAAAAATGCCCTTCGCAAGAAAGCCTTTGAAAATAACGCAACAAACGAGGACAAAAAAGCCTTCCGGCAGGCTGTTAAAACCAATAACGACTATAAAAATTTTAGGAAATTTTCAAAACAGTGTGCAGAAGGGCATATCGGTCACAAAACTATTTCTCCAAAATTTGGTGTCAGCCTTGCTAATCGGCATTTTCCCGAGAAGTACAGCTCACCAAGCCCGGTTGCCTTACCTTCCAGTTCACGGGGATTCTCTTGTTGGATATAATCTCAGCCCAGTTCGTCCAAGGGATATCCGTTCGATCCTTATAAAATAAAAAAGCGACTTCTGCACCATGCCCCGATGGACTATAACCTATGGTATTTTGCGAAAGTTGCCTGCAACACACCATTTTCTTGCAACATTATTTAGCACACCTCTGGCTACCGGAAACCCTCCCAGCAACTGGTCCAGAAGTAAGGTAACTCTCATTCATGAATCATTCGACACGGATAAACCGGAAACCTTTCGAATGATTTCGCTTACATCTTGTGTCAGGAAACTTTTCCACCAAATTTTGTCCGATCGCATTGCCGACTATTTGCTTCAGAATAGGCTGATGAAACAGAAACGCAAAAGCCTTTCTCAAGGGAATCAACGGATACGTGCAACATGCTTTCGTCATGAACGAACTTTTGGCGAATGCTAGAAATAAAAAAAAAACGAACGAACGAACCCTGCATGTTACGTTCTTCGATTTAGCCGATGCATTCGGGTCCGTTGAACATAATCTTATCTGTTATACGATGAAACGCAACAGAATCCCTGACCCTGTTTGCCTGTACATTCAAAATCTTTACTCAAGGCTTCGGGGTGAGGTAAAGGGACCTAGATGGCAGTCCGATTCTTCCAGTTTTCGTCGAGGAGTCTTCCAAGGTGACCCGCTGTCACTCATAATATTCCTGGCAGTTTTCAATCCCATCATCTCACATCTCAAGCTGAAAGAAGAAACTCATGGCTATTGCCTGGAAGGAAAGCGTTACATAACGTTGCCATTCGCGGATGATTTTTGCCTGCTGACGACTGATAAAAGGAAACACCAAAAACTGATGGCAGAGGTTTCGAACTTACCAAGGTCCGTGAACTTGTCTCTCAAACCAGTAAAATGTAAGACCTTTATCTGTTTTAATCGTAGTCCTGACGATTGTACTTTTGTAATTGGCAATACAACTCTCAAGTCCGTGAAGTTTGATTACTTTCAAAGACAAAACCAAGGATATTTTCGATGGTGTGAAAACCAAATTGAGTCGTGTTATCAACAGTATTAATGATTCTATGGTAAGGGATGAGTTCAAACTGCGTGTTTATTCTAACTATGCTGTGCCTTCTCTGAGATTTATGCTCACAGTCCACAAGCTGTGTGATACTCAACTTGAAATGCTTGACCATGTTCACACCAATGCCATTAAAAGTTGGCTTGGCCTTACGACCCTTGGCACTACCCCTGCTTTTGTTCATAGTCCAGATGGACTAGCCTTGCCCAGGCTATCTGACATTTACATATGTATCTAGAAACTCATACGTTAGTCTATGCAAGGCGCTTGGTTAAGGCAGATCCTCGGGTCACCCATGCACTCGCTTGCAAATTGGAACGAGAATCTCAGTGGACTCGAAATATGGGTAAATTTGGATCGAGGCAGTGGCACCAAATCTATACCGATGCCTCCTCCAGATTAGAGCAGTCGACATGGTCAAGAATAGGATTATGACTGAGATTAAAAATATAATTTATGACGATCGACTCAAATGTTGGCGTACGTGCATAAGCCCCCTTGTTCAACAAGGTAACTTGCTAAAACTAATGCACATTCAATCACCGGACCTTACGTGGAGACCATTAATTTATAATTTGCCTAGAGGGGTTCTAAGCTTTGCTGTTCGTGCATCTAGCGAATTTTTACCTACACTCAGTAACTTGTGTTCTTGGGACAAGAGAACTACCGCTAATTGCAACTTATGTGGAAATATGGAAACCCTGAACCATGTTTTGAATTCTTTCCCAGTATCTCTTGAACAAGGCCGGTTTATACTTGGCGCCATAACTCAGCATTTATCTCTGTTAATTAGAGCATATAAATCCAAGTTCGATACTGCTGTGGTGTATTCAGATATTCCAGATCATTCCATTGCTGATGGTACAGTCCCTCCTAACATTTTAGTCACTAGTTTAAAGCCCGACATGGTTGTGCTACATGATAAGAATGCCCATTGAAATAATTGAACTTAGGCCCTACTTTACCTTTTGAAATGAACATAGACTCCGCTCGTGATCGTAAAGTGTCTAAATATAAAACCTTAATTGACGACCTTACAAAGGAAGGTTACAGTCCTCGGCTCTACTGTATTGAAGTAGGTAGCCGTGGGTTGATCTCACTAGAGAATAGAAGGCGTCTACAGGCTACGTTCCAAGCCAGTAAAAAACAAATACAAAATCTCAAGAAGGATTTAGCCGAATAGCTTTGCTCTTCAGCTACACTATTTGGAATATCCGCCACAACATTGCCTGGGAAAACTGTCCCTACTTGAAATTGTAGATTTTTAGCGAATCAAGCTCCCCAGCAGTTAACTCGATTTGTTTTAAATTGGGGGGGGGTCATAACCTTTTTAATATAGTCCACTTTTTACTGTCTACAGTACAGATTTTTGTATGGTGGAAGTTTTTTTTTATTTTTAATTAGTGTTGTTTCGTTTTCGTCCATACCCAGCATGTGTTTCTGTTTCGAAACCGTGCCCAGGGTTCTGTGTACATTCTTAATCTTGTAAAATAAAGACTGAATTTGAAAAAAAACATGTGTATATAAATATTAAACATAATTATGTGACACATACATGTACTCTAATCACAATCACCTCATAGCAAAAGGCAGTGAAACAATCGTGCGACGAATAGCCAAGAAGATCTACTTCAGCAGGTAAAAGAGGATTCGATCGTGGGCCTAACTGCGAACGTTTGAAGTGAATTGAACAAAGAGGACGCGATTTCCGGAATCCTCGTGGCAAATTTGGGAGACACATTTTTGTCTCGATTATCAAATTTCCCGGAATTCCTGAAAACATTCGCCGCTTTATTCGACAGTGAGAAAGTGGGAAGAAATGAGATATTCTTTCCTTGTATCCCGTCTCCCAGATAAAGACCTCACCTACCCGTGGGGATCGTGTATTTGTAATATTTCAAGGAATCCTGTTGAACATGCACCCCAAAATAAACCAGATATCTGCAAGGGTTCAAGATGTTGCACTGGATACAGCCTAGACAACATTAGAGTAAAAAGTGAGTCTCTCGATTATAAAAAAGAAAATTAAAATCAACAACAAGATAGATCTGTCTTTCATTTTTCCTATAATTATACCGCGTGCGTTTCAAATTTCAGAAGGGATTCTTTGTATAGTTGACAGTTGTTGCTCGTATTCACTTCATTGTGATTTTCAATTAAGTAAGTGGCTTGGAATTATCGTTGTCAGTGTTCGGCTATATTTAAAGACAACAAAACGCTTAGTGGTTTTACAGATGAGAAGAAGGATGTTTCGTTTCAGAAACAACTGCTTCAACTGGACTCGAGGGACAGCTATTGGCTTTTCGTCTCTGACTGAATAATTTAAGTTAACGATGTGCATGCGTCGCAATGGTGCCATTGCGAGGGTCGAATTTTCTCGTCACCATTTGTCAATTCCCGGCCCTCAATTTGTCATGTTAATTGTTCCCTACCTTTATTGTGCTTTCCCAAGACACTTGCATTCCAAACGTTTTATTATTTTTCCCACGCTGATCACTGATGACTCCTCTCCAAAGAAGAACAGGGTGAAATCAAATCCTTCAGCAGAAAACCTAATCAAGTCATCAGGCCTTTCCAGCACTGACCCGGCGTCTTAAACGAGCTCATTGTTCCCCGGCACGCGTGACCAAATCCCCGCCACGCGTGAGTCGTCCGCGCCCGCTCAGTTCTCCTCGTCCGTCGTTCTCGCTTCATGGATTTTAAAAGATTACGACCCTGTTTGTGGAAAAAAGGGATAAAAATATCCGTGGCTGGAGTTTTAACTGTTGCTGATTTTATTATTCTGTTTCTTCTGTTGGGGGAAATTCTTTGTTTTGTTTCTCGACAGGGGGCTGTTGGAGCTCGTGTCCATTCTTTGGTATTTGCATTGATGAATCGAAGGTCCGGCCCAGGAGGCTAGCAGTGGGACTAGTTGGCGCGGTTCGATGTATTTTGTGGTCAGGAAGCTTTCCCACACGGTTGCTGGTGTGTGGTGAGGTGTTGTAAACTGAGCCGTTAAATCCACAGCCAAATGTGATCGACACGCATATTCTCTCAACGACTGGAAACAATCTCTGGCGACATGTCATCGGGTTTATTTGAATTAATGCTTTAGTACTCCCCGCCATGCCTCTATGCGCCCGCTTACTCGGATGAGTAATGTGTGTATACGTCCGTCAGACCTGTACTAGTGTCACCTGTTGACCTTGAATAAATGAACTGATAATTGATTATGTTCATGTAACAGGTGTTTCGTGCACCTTTCCCCCTTTGTGATTTTCTCGCGCCATTTCCTAAAAAAATGCGTTTTCCGTTTCTGCTATAATGGTACAACTAATTGCCTATCGGCATCACGGTTGACAACGGTTGCAAGTTCCTTGCGTCTGCACCCTCGTCCCCATGGTGTCGAGTAGTGCGCGCCCACGGCTACCTGCTCTCACCCTGTAATTGGATCTTTTGCATATGTCCAAAATTTGGGATACGTATGTTAATGAGGAATATTCTGGTTCCTGACTGTGCCTTCAGTTAGTGTTTACTGTAGCATACGGTTTGTGGTATTAACACTCAATAATCTCTTCACTGTGTGATGTGATGTATCCGGGAGTTCGATTTTAAAGATATTTAAAAGATAAAAAGAACTTAATACCAATGATTGTATTTTAATGATTAACAGGAGGGAAAGTAGACGTAACAATAAAAGTCACAGTAAACATGAAATTACGTGCAATAAACGTTGAAATTATCAACACCAAAACAGTGAGAAAAATTTGTTTCCTGGCTGTGCTGTTGCAGCACTGAATCAGGGTAGAGGAGGAAATTTCCTTTCCAAGGTCACCATTGGATATTGCTGGAAATAGACTATAACCACTGAGGATGAGGTTGTTGCGCGTGTTTATACCTTTATGAATCCCTTCACCGAACGGCGAAATACAAATACCTCTCACTTGAGGCGGCACAACGGATGTATATCTTTGTCATGAAGGCCACTTGTGAGTTTTCTTTTTTTAACCAATGTGCACTGGTGAAATTACTTTTTATGCCTGTTACATTCCTTTAAAACAGTGTGCAGGAGACTGAAATGCCACTGCTGAAGCGACTCTTGTAGAAATCGATTTTAGAGAAATAAAACTTCACATCAAGTGTTTCATATGAAATCACACATTGGTATGGGTCACCCGATTGTGTATCCCCGAATTTCAAAAGAATTTCCTAGGAACGAGCTTACCAATAATTATAAGCGAGGTGCACTCCGAATCTCTTCGCCGAGCATACATCATGAGCGATCTCCGTTAAAACGTAATGTTTCTTTAAAAAGTAAAAATAACTCCGGTCACTTTTTAAAACTGTGCCGATATATGTTTCACTGATAATGACCACAAATAATGAATGATGTACAGGGGTTTACAGTTGTGTGGAAGGCGGAACCATGGGTGTGAAGTCCTAGTTTAAAACTGCTTTAGTTGGACATGTCTTATCGACACTGAAAGAGGGTTGGAGTTAATCCTCAGGCGGGTGGATTAGATCGATTTCCAATTAATCGCCTAGAACTTACCTTTGCCAGCTATCTTGTCGTGCTAGCGGAGGGATTACCCCAAGAAATTGCTTCTTGCTGTTGTCCGGATTATCACTGCGCAAGCTATGACGTAACCAGTCTGCCCGCGCAGTTGAATGGTGGGAACTTACATGGCAGGAAGAGCAGTGGATGTATCTCTCAAACCTCGGATTCGTTTCATTTGGGAAGCTGAAACAGACAGTAGACTTGGATTATAAAGCAAGACAGACAAGAGCCCAAGATCTGGCCTTGTGTCTTACGATTCCTTGCTCCTCTGACCGTGAACGTTTTTCCGAGAGGGGGTGCGGGGCAGAGCTCCAACGGTTGTAGGGGTCAATTCCAAGTCATTTCTGAGCCATTTGACGAGTTGCTTCCCCCCCCCTCAGTTCTATGTTTCTTTCGCCTTTGTCTTTTTATATACATATAAGCAAGGCCGAACAGACGCTTAGATGCGGGCCTACATGTGGACACTGAAGACAGATGGAAACAGCACTCGTATTTATGCCAAGAAATCAATTAGACGATCTCTAAACCGTAATGGACAAAACTGTACAAATGCAGCATGCACTAAAAATATCACCCATTTTGTCTGGAGAAGTCCATTTAACCACACAAAGCTTAATGTAGATAGGGGTTCAGAATGGTTTGTTCTTTAAATTGCCCCCCAAGAAAAAAAGGCCATAATTTTAGGCCTAGCCTTCAATTGTACACTGTGTTCTGGAAAAAGAGATGGGCATGTGAAGGGATTTGGTGAGCGAAAGAATATTGAAAAAGTCATGCTGCATTTTTCCCACATGTGAATAAAGTTTATTGTATCAGAGCCTGTAGGCTTTTGTGCCATTATCACAGATGTCCATTATTGTCTGATTTTGTTCGATTTTGTTCGATTTAAGGCTACCCCAGCCCAATCCTGAGTCACATTTGAAGAGTTCTAGTTCTACTTTACACTAGTTCTCAATTATGCGTCCATTCAGAAATGTAACTATAAGGTATCAGCGAAAAGCAAGCCATGCACTCAGTTCATAATGCGGATATCAAGTTTTTATTGGTAAGATTACAGTTTAGCATATTAACCATTAGATTAAGATTAATATTGAGATTGTTTTTTTCCTTGAAACACCTTATCTTATATAAGGCCAAATACATAGGCCTAAGCGTAACAAAGGTAAGCTTTTCCTTTTTTCCCCTGAAACTTACAGTTTAGCAACGAACCCTACGGTATAGTAATTCAGTGTCTTCAACTGTTCAAACCTTGTCTTTTCTTGGCTTTGCGGGCTTTTTGTGAATTGAATTGCCCGAATTCTATCTATATTTAATGCTGAACATAAGCTTTCATCTTTGTTTGAAGTTATATTTGAAACTCAGGTTGGCGTATCGAAATACAGGTCAATTTGGCAGGTCCGAGACTGAATTAGATTTCGGTTGAAAGTGATAGAAACTATTTTATTGGATTCTATTGAGACGCATGAATCACTGTTGTATTTGGTATCTCGGCTAAGAGAGGAGATACAAAACCAGCAGGAATGAACAACTGCAGAAAAGAAGCTCGAATTTCAAGCAATTTGGGTGTGCTTTATTGCTTAAGTACACGCACACCCCCTGCATATAGAGATGTATGTATGTATCGCTGGGCCGCAACAAAAAGCGGTGTTATCCATCCCGAGAAGAATCACTCAAAGTTCAATAACGGCCCAACAATAGCGGCATCGAAATCAATTTTGCTGGTCAAGGTCAGGTATCAAATCTGTTTTTGTGTCTCTCTGTTCCCGCTAAATTATCCCCGCGACTTAATTCTTTCTCTCTCTTTTTTTGTACATTTTGATAGATGACCTGAGCAGTTGAGCGTCTTTTTTCTGCTTTTTTTTTTTCCTGTACGAACGCCCCGGGCGGTGCTTGCGCGTGTTGGCCCCCGAATAAGACGCGAGCTGGGAGGTTGGAAGTCGGAACGGAAATTGGTGAAACTTGAGGGAGCTTTTTAAAAACGTAGTCTTCGATCCAGTACTCCGTTAAGTGTGTATACGAGGGAAGACAAGATCATCTATGCCGGAGGGGGAGCAGCAGAGTGACAATGAGACAAGAGTCTACGATGGAAGGACGAAGCACACAAGATTGTGGGTTTGAGGTTTGGGGTCTTATTTCGTCTTTGTTTTTACATTTTCATTAAATTCCAGCAGTTGATTGCATTTTTAGTTTTTAGGATAAATATGCCCACTTACTGCCCTTTTTAGCTATGTGATACGTCAGAAGCTGCAGTGGAAATGGCAGTGACATCTCGCCATCTTTGACGTCTAGAAATCAGAACTTAAAATGGGATTTCGTTCGAGAAAAGAAGTTATGTCAATGATGTTTCTTACGCATGACTCTATCTGGTTTCTCCGGTTTCTTTAAACACAGGATGACGGTATGACAATGTTCTTCTCAAAGATTTTGCCTTGTGCCTGTTTCCATCCATCGGCCTCGTGACTAGTCAACGTTAACCTAGCTAGCCAAGCCGTATCAGTACCTTCCATGTTCAAGTTACAGCTTAGGTTATGTCGCCAATAACGCGATGCACTGACTAGCCGTAGCCGATGATGGAAACAAAACAGTACTATCCAAGAAACTGACTTGCTCGTGTCGGTCTGGGCACAGATTGTCCCGGGCCACAAGGTCAGGCTACACGGACAGAGTTCAACTCTGCTTCGGCCGCGACACGTCAGAGTTACAGGGGTCAGTTTGAAAGGCTGATTGGAATGCCCACAACAAGAAAAATAAACATAAAAATGAAAAAGATATTATGTAACTGCATGGAATCAACCAGCTCTCAGGACAAACTGGCCATTGACTGACCTACGGGGAGGTTATGAGAGCATGTTGGTCGCAGATCTAAAGGTATACAGTTGGTGCCCCGTGCTCATTGCCACGTTAAGGGGTCGACTTCCCTACGTTTAAAAGTTAAAAGACCCCATAAAAAGCATGAACCATTTAAAAGTCTTGTGTTGCATGTTGACAGTTAAGGACAGAACCAAGAGATTAAATGACTTCACCACAGTGACAAGTACATGTAGTAAACCCCTCCCCTTCCCCTTTCCCTGTAAAAAAAATAAAAAATACCCCGGCAAACTATCTTGCATCCTCTCCTGCATGTGAACTATGACTAGAGCTACTTCGGTGGCATGTTTTTTTTCTCCATGGTCTTTGCTTCGATTGCCTTTCTGGGGGTTACTGCATAATACAAAACACTCAAAAATAAGGAGACTCAGTTCGGTGAACACCCAGAATTATTTCGATATCATCATAACCATTTCCATATTTGTCGTCTCCACAAGCAAACATCATAGCGCTGATGTTTTTTTCGTATCGGGTTTAACCTGTCACCATACTTGTGGTTTGAATCCGTGCAAGGAACGGGGGATGGTGGACGACTTACACGAAAAGAAATTGCATGGCCGTGGATATTCACAAGGTGTGTGCGGGGGGGGGGATTGCTGGACACCACATACGCTGGGGGCGCTGTTTACGATACAGCTAATATGGCTTTTCATGTATACTTACATCCATGAACCTTACATCAAAACACCATATTGAAAATTCTTGTACTCTTCGTCCCTTTTTAGCTCTGTTGCATACATTTCAGTTGTTAGGAAGTTCGGAAATGCATATACCTCAAAATCTGCCTTTTTCTCACCACGAACTTGTGCGTCTGGGGGATAGCCAAACAGCTAAGTCCCCGGTCAAAAAGGAAGGGGTGTAGGATTTGGGCATGGATTTACACCCAAGGTGTTACTTTCAGGTTTGGCACTCAAAAGTCACGTAAACCATAACAGTGGTAACTATTCGAGATGGCGACTTGCGTTGGATTTTACAAGGCCTATAGGCAAAGGAATCTCATTCTCTGTTACGTTTCGATCACAACCTCAGACGTTGGAAATATTGTTGAATTCTGTTACATACTGTTAGAGGCCCGCAATATTACTTGCACGTCCTGTTTGTTTTCTTAATCTCATCATAAAAGCAAACACCTGGTGTAAACCCATAAAATGTTCAGCTCAATGAATGACTAACGCCCCAGTCAAAGAAATTAAACTCGGGCAAGAAGCATACCCTCTCTGATGGGTTCTGTAGCTCTTCAAATTTATAACCAGAAAAGAAAAAAAAATCCACAAACCTTCCGCGAGAGAGAGAGAGGGAAGAAATATTGTGTGTCTGTGCACAGGCTGAGCACGAGGTGAAGTCCATAATAGCTGTAGGCCCACTGCCTACAGAGACCAAGAGATATCATGTTATTGCATTTAATATCAGCAATTGAACAAGTGCGTGGACGGTCGTCACCTATCTTGAAGCGGGGGGCCCGTGAGGCTTTGAAAGACAACCCTCCGTGTTCGGTCGGACTCCGGCGGGCTCGCATAATTGAATATCTTAGGTATCCGGATCAGATTGCAATAAAATTAAGGAAAAAAGTCTTGCCCACCGCTTAAAAAAAATGGAAGATGAAGAAGTTGAGGAACAGAAATCCGTGGCAGAAGAGTAAAGACTGAGTGTGTGTGTGAGAGAGAGAGGGGCACAGCAGAGAAATTGCGCCCGGGGCGTGATATGCATCATGATACGAAATGACGGATTGTGTTCGGGCCCAGCACCGGCAGGTAGGCGGTCTACCGCGCGCTCCCGCCAGCGCCGACCGGTTGGACGGGCTATTGTCACCGCGGGGTCGCGCTGCACTCTGCCGCCCATTTTTTTCTTCACTCGTACTGCTTATCGACTGTGTGGCCGTCCTTAATTGAGCGCATTTCGAGGTGATATCCTATTGTGGGCGCTAATGGCCTGCTCCATTCCCCTCCCCTCCGAAAACAGGTGTTTTTGTTGGCAATCAGACACATTTTTGGGCTGTTTGTTGTGGTTACGTTCTCAAAACGGCAAGAGGGATAATTTAATCGATTGTGTTGCAGGCGCCGCTGAAACCGGTGCCATTTACTCCCGGGGAGTTGGCAATTACTCTTGTGTGAATTAAAAAAAAATAATTGAAAATCATTATTCCTCGAATGTGAGAACACAACATGAATGTTTGAACCTTCTATTATAAAGGTTAGTTAATTATTCAACAGTTCTTAGGTCTGTGTTATTATAAAATAGGTAATAAATGCATCTACATCATATGGATTTCACATGAATATGATCAACATGTAAATCTAAAGAAATAGTGAGAAAGTGTTTCGATATTCTAGGGAGAAAAATGTTAGGCATGATGACTGCCTTTAATTTTAAAAATACCCCAAAAAGGTTACCCCAAAAATGTTTTAAAATAAAAGCATCCACTTAATGATGATACCCCCCTTCTGTGGACAACGACGATAACATGTATATTGGATTTGCTGTGATTTTTAAAACAAGATGAATCAACAAAATGCGCTCTTATTTGCCGGATGTAGCTGAGCGACTTTAGGAGTCCCCAATGTGGAACTGGCTTACAAACTAATTTCGATCTGATTGGAAAAACTGTATGTGCAAGACATGAAATCGTTGTAGTTTTAAAGGTGTATGAAACAAAATAGTTGAGAGTCCAAAACGGTGCCAAACAAATTACGGTGGACAAGGATAGCTGACATAATATTGAAAACAAGGCCTTTCAAATTTCCACCCCTGATATGTCTCAGTTTGGAGAAAATTCTAAAAATAACTACAAGCCAAGTGGCTGAGAGACAGTTAAAATAATTTTCACCTTCAACGTCTCGCACAATGAAGCTCCAGAAAATTTCTCTGTATTCGTTTATTTATTTTTGTAATGTCAACCGTCCCTAGCTTTATACAAGCTCAAAGGTGCTCAACCTAAACACACCGATTCATGATAGTTTGGTCCTATAATAAACACAAACATTTACAGCAAAACTCAATTAAGGTAAGATAATAATTCGTAGGAGTGTTTTTTTATACAGTCTGGAATGTAAGAAAAATCAACGTGATCAGAACATAACTATCATTATATTAGTATATATTTATCTTTTCAGCTAAATTCTCTAAACTTTAACAGACACTTGATTTCAGTGAAAATGGAGGTATATGATTCGAAGTGGGTCTTGCCAGCAACGGGGGAGTGGTCAATTTGACTCGTAAGTGGGCTTGATGCCTCACCATGCTTCTCAGGTGCGGCAATAGAGTGACACAAACCACTCATGTTTCATGAGGAATGTTCACGATGACCACGTGATGAAAAAGAGATGCACTCTCAGTAACTATCTAAGGGGTCTGCTATGATGTAAAACTGTGGTGCACTGTTAACGACATATAACCGGGCGGTGTCTTTATTTCATAGACGTTTCCTTGCAACTCATTCCGCTGGCAACTTCGACTCATACCTGATTCACCATAAAACTATACAACAGCAATAAATTATCAAGTGCTATTCTTTTTTTGTTTTCAATTCATTCTAGCGTCTTGAGAAAAAGCCTACGACTGCACGCAAAAGTGAAGTCAGGCCATCTTTTCAAAATACTAGTAAAAAAGGATTTTTCAAACAATATTTACAAAGATACAAAAGTAGACGGCTTTTCACAGAATGCCGCCTCTCGTTATCTCGGTATTGCGGAGTAAAAAGTTTGCTATAGACTAATATATTATTCATTTCAATTGATTCCTTTAAGTATCCAGGCTGACTGACCCCTCATCCAATCAGTCCATTCAATCAATGTACATCAAATGTTAGGCTTCTAATTTCTAAAAAGTTCTACGTTACATTACACAAAGGGTTAATTAAGCTGGAAACGATATTAAAGTCGACGTTTTAGAAAGATTATTCAAATAAAACTATCACGGTGTTTTCCGCTTCGTCACTTCTTCGATGACAGCGCAATGACGTAATGGAATCTTGGAATTAAACATAAAGTGTCCGCCTATGTGTACATTATTGCAATAAAATAAAATTCAGACCAAAGAAAAGGAAAGATTTTCCCCAGATTTCAATACTCATTTCTTTATGTAGGAACGTAACATTTCATAAGTTTGGAATGTAGCACACAATCATGACATCTTTCATTATCTACAATTATACACTTCTTGAAAGAAATTTGACAAAAACTAACTCAACATAGCGTACCAGGTGGCGCTCCAAAATTGCCTGTCTTGTTTAGAAATATACCCGTACTTATTCAAACAAGATTTAATGCTTTTAGCAAAAGTTCGAACAGAAATACAAACCAAAACGTAGCATGGGACAAATCTAACCGAAACAAGTATCACGTGGTCATTCTATACGCGCCACGCAACTGTTGTCACCAGTATGTCTAAAATATCCTCTAGAGAAATGCTTATGAGAGTCCCCCAAAATTGGCACAGCCAACTGCAATACGAAAAATAATCATAACTTAAAAAGTATTCACTCAGTATCTATATTCTATTTAAATAATAAATAGCAAGGGATGTGCTGCACAAAAATAACTTTGTAAGAAGTATTCACGAGCCGTGTGAGCAATAGAACTATAAAATATAGGTTACAGATACACGTTAAAAGAGGTTCTAAAATATCTATTTACAAGATTTTCTGTCGTAATCGGTAACATATGGCATTGCACAATGTTTTAGGCACCGCTTTTTTTCCTGACCTTTTATCCGGCTTTTCTTGAGAAAGAACAATCGTATTTTACACATAGAAAGTAAATAAAACAAAAGCCTGAAAATTAAATGAGGTCTTGCGTGTCCCTGACCTGACAACAAAAATGTACACATTCGCAAAATCAGCAAAAAAGAAGAAGATATAAATCTCAAGCGGGGTCAGGTTGTACGAGGCGAAAACTGGAGAAAAAAACACTGGAGCAGGATTTGTATTTGACTGAAAACGTGGAATGGTTGACTGATGATTATTGTTACAGGCAGTTTGCAATTCCAAAATGATGAGAACAACAGCTATTCCACACAAACAACCTATGGGATAGCCATAGGAGACATCAAAGACGTTCAACCTCGTGCAATGGTTCAAGTTGAATCTTTACTTTTCAATATTCAGTCTTTCGATTTAGAACGCGTCCAAAATGACTTGGCTGCGGCTAGCAAAAATGCCATCCCTGTTGCAGCCGCAAGCTCGTGGCTGCACCCATTTTCCACAGACTCGTGCGTTACGTGTAGCCGCAGCCAGGTGAGTCAGACACGACCGCGATGGTGTCTCCTTTCCCGAGGCAATGGATACCAGTTCCGTGTCGATTGCTTAACTTTACCACTGTGTGGATAAGTCCTCTAATTTGCAAAGTAATACATGCCTTTAAATGGAATGTTAAGAGCTTTTATCTGTCTCTGTCGGTTATTTACACACAAAGCTCCAGTTCACGCGCACTGAATCATGGGACGGCTCCTTAGAAGTATTCGGCTGGTTCCGCATGATACCCGCTTGGTAATGCACGCACGGTACAAGCCACGAAGCTATGTCACCATCTGTGGTGCTCGTTGAAACGTTGAGCAATATCTTGGAATGTACAAAACAAATGGAATCCCTACGGGAAAACGTGGAAAACCTTCTCATCCGATTTATTTCAATATAACGTTAATATTTGACGGTCCTCTAAACCCCTTCACACACATCGAAAATAATGGCCCGATATGACGGTATCGGTATAAGTCGATCTAATACCAAGTGGCATATACGCTTTGCTCATGTTCGACTGAGGGAAAAGTGCTTGTGGATCGTACGTCAGCGACAAAGTCAATTTAAGGGTGTACGAGTGGCCGTGAGAAACGTTATGGTATCTAGTATCGCTTCTGCCAAGCAACCAAGTGTGCATGGCATATGGAGCACTGTTCCAGTTGAGTTACGTTTACAGGTGATTTCAGGATACGAAACTCACTCAACTGTGACGTATCTTTGCTGATCGATTTGGAGTTCCTTTTTCTTCTACCCAACTGGTTTACAACGCCAACAGATATTTCTGCCGAAGTGAAATGCGACACATAATCGTTTAACCTTTACCAAGTAGCAACATGTTGCTCCATGTTGTACCATTCCGACCTGCGCCTGCGTAACAGCTTTTAAATGCGCACAGCTGCCGACATAAGTTCCAACAACATTTCACTTAAAAAAAAATCTCCACCAAGACGAAGACATTTCTATTCTCAACAGACCTGACGTGGCTTCGAGCGGCAGAAAACGGGGAAATCATTCTGAAATTAAAATAAATGACCTCAAAACTGAATAGAATAATACAGATAAATCTGTAAAAAGCTTTCTTCTCTTTTATTCTTCTGTAGTTGGAGGAACGTACTAGTTGCGCGGGGATTCCGGCGTCCAACGGTTCGTCTCTCTGGCGCCAGACTGATTAAGGTTCGTCTGGGTCGGTATCGCCGGTCGCATTTTGCCTCGGCCGGTTAGCGACGATCTTAATGAGTCAACCGATCCATCCCGGGAAGCAAAGAAAGACGGCTGATGCGCAAGGCACACCTTACTAGCAAAATGACAAGTAGATTACATCGATAGATGTTGAAGAAAAGGAAACCAAACAAAAAGTAAGTAGAGATGCCGAGAGATACTATGTTGGCCAATTTTCATCGATCGCTTTTTTCGTCAGGATGGTAAATTCCACTGGTTTTGTTTTTAACACGAAGCGCCGTTTCAGGAAGCCATTATGGAAATTTACATTGATTTGCGATCTGGAACTACCGATAAATAAATTATACTTCGTTGCCTTTAAAACCCGAGTCTCATGATTTTTTTCAAAGAAAGTAAAACCCCAGCATGCATATTAAGACCTGTTTTTAGGCCTCTAGAAAATGACATCTGTATACTGTTGTGATTTTCAGTGAAATACACTCCATTATGAATTTACAAAACTAGCGATTTTCTCAATGGTTTAGATCAATGTTGCTCGATGAATATTATGCCAAGTAACTTTGTCGACCTGGTAATATCTTGCATCAGTTTTGTTAACCCTTGACCGCAACTTCAGCGGCTACCAATAATCCTCGGAAGAAGACACCCTCTAAATCAAACAGATTGGAGTAAGTTGTTACATTTGTATCATCGATGTTCGACATTTTACAACCATGGCACTTTTCAAATGTGTCAGTCAGAACAGAACTCCGCCATCATCTACCCGTAATAGGTCCCTATGTGCGGTGACACGTGACTGTGCGGATGTGCCACGTGACTGCTCGGGTAGATATTGGCGGCGCTGGGCGATGACCAATAGGAGCCATGGGAGCTGAAGAGACCTGCATTGGTCGAAGGGATGGGTGTGCCCACAAAGTTGATCTTGCTGGGATGATGGTAGCCTTGGGCCAGGTAGCTCAAGTCCGACTGGTAGCGGTAGACGCTCGGATCAGCCTGTACCGGCTGCATGGCCTGGGCCAGGCCGGCGAAATCGAACTTGTAGGCGTAGCGCTTGCCATGGACCTTGGTCATAATGTTCTTGTCGTAGTAGTAGCGGAGGGCGCGGCTCAGCTTGTCGTAGTTCATGTTGGGCTTGCTCTTTCGCTCGCCCCAGCGGCGGGCCACCTCGTCTGGGTCCGTCATCTTGAACTCGCCGTTGGTGCCCTCCCACGTGATGCAGTTGGCGTTGGAGCTGTCGGACAAGAGTTCCAACAGAAACTGCCACAGTTGGATCTGCCCACTCCCTGCACATGTATTAAAGAAAGCACACAGGAATAACGTTACTGCTCGGGCAAGGAGGAGGCATAGTCTGCCAACTACAATGTAAAAACACAGAGAACTAGGTGAATGAAAAAAAATGTGCAAACAAGACTTTCTACAGTCGGTGAGTAAAAATGAGAAACATTTGCTCATTGTATCAGGAGAAAAATCATCAAGGTCGGGTAAACTGTGCCAAACAGTTCACCGATTTACCTGTGTAGGAAACAAAAATGAGCAGCGTTTTCACTAAGTATAGACCATAATCAGACTAAGCAGTCGATATACGATCTTAGGCAGGTGTTGCGCACGCATTACGTGCTTCTTAAACCACAAAGGTGTCCTGATTTGCCAAAGAGCGGGCGCCCCAAACTTGAGAACGCGCGCGTGAATGCGGTGCCGCCGCGGTAACAGTGTCTCCACGGACTACTCTCTCAAATAACTGGCGCTTAAGATGTTGCCTTGTCCGTCGCCAGGGCCATGCGTTGGCCATTACCAAGAACCTGTCCCGGTGCAGATCACTTAATAACAGCCCGGACTGGTCTGAAATTGCACGTCTGATTTTATCATGGGTCGTGCTCAGCAAAAACTTTAAGCAATTCATGATTAATGTAGAGTACCGTTCTGGTGCATTCCGAATACATTGAACACTTTTCAACGGAAACAACCGCATTTTATTAATATTGATGTGTTTTGTGGTGCAAGTTTTACAATACTTGGCACAAAAGAATGAAAATAAATGCACCTCTAATAGTAAGAACTCTTGAAACAAACCGTGCCGACATTTGAGGCACTGGATGGAAAGAATACAAGCCATGTATTACCAGAGGATATCGTGCTTTCTGGGTTTCACAAACTGTTCACACAAATTTACATCATCTACACGTTTTCTTGCACTATAGGCACAGACATTCACCTGGGTTATTAACCGTCTTTATTTCTCGGCAATATATTATGGGAAATATCCGTAGATTCGGGGCAGGGCTTGGCTCCAACTTTTAAAAAAGAATTAATGATAATGACAAGAATTTGGAAAAATGCTTACGGTTCCAGACATGTCCTCCTAAGCTGCTTGCTGGGTTTTCTGCATGAGGCGAAAAAATACCGAATTTTCTCTTCAATAATTGGTCGCAAATTCAAAAGTCATTCCAAAATTATTCAAAAATTAATCAGTGTGGTTTGGCATTTCTTCTTTTTTGGGAAGAATCAAGGATCGTTATGCATGACTTTCTAACCAAAAGAATGTGTTAGTGGTTTTTTCAACTGACTCGTTGACATTAGATGGATGGGTATATGTTTATTAGTACTGGGTAGGATTAGTCATCGTGTTGATTTCAAGACAATGGACTGATATTTCCCATAATTCATTGCGTCAAATGACGTCATTGCCAGGGCACAAGAATGGAGGACAAACAACACTGAATGGAAAGAAATGAATGACATGAAGTGGAATGAACTGCATGCACAGAAAAGGCAAGGACAACCGTTAGCACACGCAGACACCTATCCCTTCAGAAACTGACAGGCCTATCACTCGACGGTTGGCAGCAAGTTCGACTTGAAATACAAGTTCGAAGTTACAGCGAGAGGGGAAAAGTTGGCGGATAAAACAGGATGGACAAGATATTCCGTCTGTCAAGCTTGAGTCTGATTGATTCTCGCCGCCTTAGCGGCCGGTAACATTAGAATTACGGCCGCTTGTACGGAATCGATCGAGCGCGGGGAAAAGAGGAAAAAAAAGTCAAACGTAAGGAGTCACGTTTGGAAAGGGGAAAAAAAGTGGGGGGGGATTACGGTAATAGATTAAACAAAAAAACTAGAGGTGCTCTGTAACCTGGAAGAATGGATCTAAACCTGACTGCCAAACCAAACCGGGTAATTGAAAAACGAAAGGTGGGAGATGATATTACAGACATGTTGAGATCTCCTCAAGTTTACAGTCCGTGATGTGCACGTTGCCTGTATTCCCCTGCCTTTGCATTGCATTGCACCCCGTGTGTCGTTTGTCATTTCTGTCTTGTACGCGCATGGGTGTTAAGTTTCATTCGATGGTTTGATTTTCTTGTCGCTACAAGGAGAGAGTGAGTGCACGTTCGGAACAACGAGTCTTGTAAACTCTTTTCAACTTCGTAAACCGATTTTCCAGAGGATTTGCAAGTGCACCAGCGACCAGAAGAAGTCAAAAACAAATCTTAAAAACACACACACACTCATTGGTAATTCTGGCGAAAGAAAATAACTTATTCTCGCTATTTAGACGGCATCATATGAAAGCGAGATGAATCACGCACTGCTGAATACGTGGGGTCACAAGTTTCAAAAGCCGTTCATCCCAATGCAAGTTCGTCAAATCAGCAAAGGATTTGGCTTGATAAAAATGTCCATAAACTGTTGAATACAAATTGAAGACTTCTGAAAGAATACCAGGAACTGTGCCAACTTTGCATTACGACAAACCAAAGAAATTTCACCGTTGTACTGATTTTGTTTTTCAGTCTCACCAAAAGAGCCCATTAATTGATCACCAAAGAATGGAAGACATTATGAGACGCTGGGTGGCGGCAAACATTTCTAATGACACCTCGAAGTGGAGCGGTAACATGAAACCGATACGTTTGTCCCCACCAAGAGTCTCATCTTCAAACTCTCCCACTGACTGGTTAATTTTCCAGCCCATATTACAGTGTGGAAAGCGTTAACGTGTTTATGAAAAAGCTTTATTGAAGAATGTAATAAAATCTGATGTGAACAACATCACATAACATTTCCTACGATTCTATCCAAGAGAATTGCACTGTAAAGCAGAAACAAAAAAGTATCAAATAAGTGCAACTTGATATCTTCATTAAAAAGAGTCGCTCGGTACACGCGCAGCGCTATGTTGATCATAGAAATGAATTTAACATTTCAGTCGGGGATCTTTTATCGGTCGTCATGTATCCCGGCTTCACAGAGTCAACAGCAGGACAATAATGGAGAAAGCCGTTCACGACAACCGATAATTACATTCCCCGAAAAAAACCTATAACCGTGCGTCCACAAAATGACGCAGTCATGTGTAATGTATGCACAACACACGCGCGCACGCAAATTGGCTGATGTTATGTTTTCCTACCCGCGCCGGCCGTGGCTCGTTGATATTGACTCTTAGCATTTAAAAAAAAAATCTTCTCTGCTCTTTCTTTCCCCGAGATAGAGAGACAGAGAGAGTGGTGTTCGGGACTTGGAGACTGGAACCAGAGTTAATTAAGGAGGCCTCAGTCTGATCGTGATTATTGGAGTCACGTATTCCCAAGTCATCCATCACAGCGATGCTGGGGTATCAGGCCAAGGTAAAAGCAGAAATGGGACGATAACGTTGATCAAAGACTCAGACATCAAGTACGAGACGGCCAAAGAGAGGCGCGGAACGCATTTTACAAGGCAGCGTGGGTTTTCTTTAGCCGCTTTTTCGCTCAGTGTAGACAGACGGGTACTTTTCATTTTCAAATCCACAGGAGCTTGACTCAAGCACTTTTTGCCATCGAAACACGGACACTCAAATTTAAATGAGAGAAAACGAAGCCGGGAAGAAAACGGCCTTCAAACCAGGATAGATGCAAGGGTTTGGGTGAATGAGAAGATTAGAATTGCAACCTACTAGCAACATGTTATCACCATCCTGCTGTAAGCCAGTCAGAAGTCATCCGACTTACCGACCCTAAACATAAAGAACTAACAAACAAACACATAAGGAACGCAGACCCTCAAAATTATAACATATGCAATAAAGCACTACAGCGCCAAAGCTGAAATCGAAGCTGACTGATTATACGGGGTGTACCATGCTCAAATATAAGAGATTTGAAGCAAACACATCAGCCATTTTCGCTTGCTCATATACCCAGCTATATATTATATTGAATTCGCCACCTCTTTCTTGTGCAGAGAGACGTGAAACAACATCTATAATCCCCCACAGCGCCTACACAGATAAAATCCATTAAAGCTTCTTTTATTTTTACACGGTTTTTTTCTTAACTCCCGCCGCACTCCGCCGATGTATTTCTTTTTTTTTTTTTTGGCGCCCACTGATTGCTGGAACTGCCCGGCTCTCTCCAGCTCAATCGCGCGCGCCACTGAACATGCGCGTGGTCGGCGGGTTGTACACGTTCGGCCCTCCAGGTAACTGGGCCCCGAAATCAAAATCGCATTATCTGGAGTCACGCACACACCGTATAGGATTCGGGTCCATTAACGACGTCGGGGCTAAGGTTGCCTTTTAAGATGGCGATTAAGTGGGGGAAGATTTTTTTTTCCCCTCTCCTAACCGAATAAAATAAAACCAAGAAATGAAGCTTGGAATCGCCTACCGCACGTTGGCGTCCCATCCCCGTGTCATTTTTAGACGTCTAATCTTCTCTTTTCTGTCCCTTCAGTTAGTGGCAAAGTCCTCAAACAGGCAACTGTTTTTAAAACGAGCTCCTTTTAGGCCTACATGTAGACTAAACTGTTCGTCCACCCTTTTTTCTTTAAAAACAAACACACACCAGGAAAGACGACCCCTAGATAAAACCGACAATGTACAACAACATCATCAAGTCACTTTGCCAGTGTTGCAGAAACATCTTTTTGAAAATCAGACACGAGCCATTTCAATCACAAAACAATTCCTGTTGCTCTTCGCCGAGATACGATATACGTTCTACGCACAGTCTGACTTATGGTATGAAGGACAACGGCTATTGGAACAGATCGAGTTAGTGGCATAAATCACATTATCCCAACCCGTCGGGGCGGGAATAATTGAAGATAATGCAGTCTCACAACAAGGCAGTGATTCGATTTCCAATCGCTTTGCTGCCCCCACCCATGTTTCTCTGCTCAACGCATCTGAATTGTGTGTTTGTAGTATCACAGCTGAAAAGCGTGAGGAATTCAACCAACATGGTGCCGAGGTCAATATTGAGATGGTCATGCGTTCCTTTTACGTTTCCGTGGGATGGTGGAATACTTTTCGGATACCTTCCGTGGTGTGTTCACCTAAGATACCTGGAGTGGTCAGAGAAGACTTCCAAATGTCGTGAAGTGAGGCTCGATTCCCCGTTCTTGGGCCGACAGACATCTCCAAAATAATTAAATTTTGGCATGTTTATAATGGAATTCTATCAACCCATTTTGGTATATGTAAAAGAGACAAGATCCGTAAAGCAGTGCATTCAACTTTAGATAACTCATTTGAGTCTGGTTACAAGTTTATGGAAGATGAAGTTGAAATCTGAAGTGTAATTATCAGGATAGAATTACGATCGATGCAATCTCGGTGTGGGTACTGGACTATCTCGGTGCGTGGCCTTCCGTTCACCCATTTTGATTTATGTGCGCAGGAAAGTCTACGTCACCAGACTGGGAATGCAGTCACCATTAGCGGATTGATCTAGAGGCTAGCCGACACTTCCGCAGAAAAGTCCGCAGAAAAGAAAAGAATCTAACCAAAGAAAACATTCGATGATCTGCAAATGTTGATTTTGAGAAGGCAGTTGTTTCAAAATTCAAACCTACAATCCTATTCACCTTTTGCCCCGAATTCAAGTCTTACCGCCATGTCAGATTTTATCATAGCCAATTAAAAAGTACTCCATTGTAAACCATCTCCATCGCTTGTGCGCTGACTGTGAAATATGATTGTAAAGTGTGTCCTTTTTCCAGTGGACTTGCCACAGAAATACCCTAGAAATTCGATGTGGTTTTTCAATAATCCTAGCATGGTATTGATTCTACAGCCACTCCAAATCCACACGCACAAGAATGACAGGGCAGTGTCATCGCACATGTAACCTCATCACTGTTGCCCATCGCCGTCCTTCCGTGGAACACGATACGCGAGCACGATGTTTTCCCCTCTCCGCGTCCGGGGGAGATAGATGGACGGTCCGGTCGGCCATCCGCGGCGAGCGTGCTCCGGGCCGAGTTGGCGTTAACGAATTCTCAGCGCTGCGATCCCAAACGGTAACCAAACCCCTCACAATCTCAACTTCGTCCAAACACGTTCATCTTTCAATGTTCTCCCTTCTCGTCCTAGCCTGTGGCCTGTCAGTATACGCTTTCTGATAAAAACACTTGTAGGGAAAAGCGAAACGCTTCTCTTTTTAGTCGGCGTGGTGAACTCCGACGGGCGGAAATGTCGAACTCACAACGAATTTCCAGCTCTCGCTCTTGTCCCTACACCGCTACTAGAAAACTTCATTTGTTCACTCGAATTCCCCTGAAAATATCGTCGTACTTTTTTACTTCAACAAAGACTAGATTTTTCATTCAGTCCAATTCTGCATCAACCGACGGTTCTCTATCACGCGGCCATTTAATTTCGAATGTTTTCCTTTTCTTGTGTATAACAATCCTCCAGGGTAACTCCCATCGTTTCTGTACAGCACTCGTGCAAAGTCCTTTTGAAATGATGTTTTTTTTCTTCTACGTCTTCTCGCGTTCTTCTTGTATCAATATCTTCTGGGCCCTTTGTGGCCATTGTGGCTTTGCGATAGAAGGTATTGTAAAAACTGTTCAATGGTATCCCCGAGAAGACGGGAAACTCGACACTCATGGAAAATACGAAATTAATCAACTAATAGTTAATTTAGCATGGGGACAGGGCATTCGGTAGAGATATCCGCATTCGGGCTGGCCACTTATTCACTGACTCACGTACAAAATGCCGCGAAATAGTGCCAGCCCAGCCCCAGACAAAGTCGGGAAAGGGCAACCAACTTTCCCGCCTGAATATGCTTCATGGTGTGTCTTTGCATCGCCAAAGCTTGCAGCTTGAATCACATCTGCCTCCCTCTTTACCTATCACGGCGCATACAATGAAACAGTCTCCGCCAAATAATTTTCAGATCCGTACTTTCCGTTCCGCATTCGCAGGATCTCATTTCCAACTTCATTAGACGACATTCAATCGGTAGTATCACTGAAATATCGTCCGAACACGTGTTCGTGCAAAATAACATTATCACCCCCAAAACATACACCGACTTTGTTCCCGAGAGGGAGAAAGACCTCTGGCAAAGATCCCACCCAGAGCACTGAATTAAGTGAAGGAAACAAGTAGCAAATAAAACAAGAAAATCCAAATAAATTAAATAGCAGCAAGAGCAAGTTCGTTGGACCTCACTGATTGGCGTTTTGAGCTTATAAAGTAACGCACAACTTTGCCCCGGATAAGATTTAAGTATGGGTTCGAAGTTGAAACATTCGTTACACCATTAGTTTTTTGTAAACGTTTGTAAAAATTGGGTTCATCCGGCGACAGCAAATGTGTCAGCGATAATTGGGGGCGCTATAACATCGTAGAGATTGTTTTTGGAGTTTGGGGATTTGCCAGCGACGCTATTGAATACAGGTAATTATATTGATTATTAAGTACTCCAGTCTTCCTCTGTAGTGGAATGGAGCCACTCGTGTGATTGATGACAAAGCTGAGCGTATACGGCTTTAAAGTACAGAAGGATATTCTTGTGAATTCACCCAGACTTAGGACTTCTATTTTTTACCATGCAAAGATCATCTTATGTGCGCTTTTGTGTAATAAGCCAAAACGAGTTCAAGATTAACGACTCAAATACCAATGAGTTGATGCTGATTTGAAATGAGCTACTAGTTTACTTTTACATGAAGACGGGAAGAAAAACATTCCAAAGAGAAGGTCTGTGTTTGATTGTAGGACCTCCCCAAAACAGAGTCACCATAAGGACATTATATGATCCACATCAACTGATAGAGATCACCTTACGCGGGTCGCCATTTTAGAAAGGTCCTCTCCTTTTTTCTCTCTCTCTCTCGCTCGGATGACTACGAATGAGCCGACAAAGCCGTCGTTTAAAATGATCTCACTGCCTTTCAGTCGATTAGTGAACTTGATAATCACAGTTTAAAGTCACGACCAATGATGCATACGGTACATCGAGGGAGAAAGACCGAGCGCTTCACAATGTACCCGCGCAGAGATAGCAGCGAGTGGCCGGGACCGCTTTCGGTGTAAAGTCACCCCTCGCCCCCGGGCAAATCGGCCGGTTAACCCGGCGATGAGAAGACCGCGGCACGGGTGCTAGACAGCCCATCGTGCGGTAACTTAAGACGGTCGAGTGGCCACTACAGGCCTGGTACCTCGCCTAGCGCACGCTACTTGACGCCAATATTGCCGTCGGTCTGCTGGGCCGCGGATAAGCATTTGGTTGGGGAGTTGGTGACTCACTGTACATTTGCATCCACTACCCGACTCAATTTTTGTTTCCCTTTTGCGCCTGTGCAGTCTCTTTTCCAGACTCACAGGATATCAGCAGTATACCTGTCGTCTTAACAAGGTCTAGCGCTGCTCGCATGTTCTTTTCACACATGTAGTCAAACCGTACAAGGTCAGAAGAGACCAAAACAGCGAAAAAAAAACATTCAAGGTTTTAGATGCAAAGCAACCTGAATTAAATTAATTAATTCATGTCCAATTTAGAACTATGTAATAACATTCCTGCTACTCGGAATCCCGAAGAGACAAATGGCTGTTTCCTATAAAATAGACCTGGAACAGACAGCCTCGCTAAAGCAATAACTCCCCCAATACCGGAAAACAACCAGCAGGTAGGCCTTATTCCTTCATCAAGAGCAAAAAATTTAACCATTGTATATTGTCCTATTTGATAACGGAAACACTGGGAAAAGGCTGCAAATCGTCCTAAGACATGGCTGATTAAAACTTGGTGCATTGTTTGCGTGACGAGAGAAATGGGCAAACTCAGTCCCGAAATTAAGTTCTGAGAACATTCCAAGGTTGTGTAATTGGTTTTTCTATCACCGTTTATATTTGTAATTTGAAAGAAAACAAGGTTACATTGACGGCAAAGCGACGGCGGTTGCAATATTGGCTCATGACACCATCATCTTCATTTGTCTTCCGAACAGCCGACCGCGAATTGTCTAGGCGGCGGAAAATAATGAAGAAAGACCGGAGGCCGACATTACACCCCACACAAAATTACATTTTCGCCATTATGTCGCAATTTCCCCTGGAACAACTATTCCGTTATCGGGATATTGAAAGCCTTTAGGGTGTTGGACAACTTCTTTCGAGACGACAGCGACCCCAAACCTGTCTTTAAGCTTCATCCGACGTCATACAAACGCATCGATCACAGCATCTGACTCTTAACGTCTAATAAAACTTACTGTCGAAAACTACCCCCTCCCCGTTTCCCAGGAAATTTGCTGCAGAACGTCTGTGACCACGGGACTATCAGCTTCACGTGTACAGAGGAACGACCGACCTCACATATTAACTCTATCAAAGAAAATTTAATTGTGCCTGTTTCAGAGTAATTTAAAACAGGCCACAACCTCGCTTTCCTTTATCACCCCCCCCGGAAATTTGCACCTTTACGGTCATGACAGAAATGAACAAAGTCTAGGCTCAGATTGTGCCGCGCTTTCGACCCCTACGGCCCCGCAGTATAGCTCTGCAAACATCATCAGCTAGCCAGCCGTGCTTCCGAGCTACAAGGCCTTTCTTTCCTTTTCTCTTTGCCGCCCAAATTAATGCCAACCTCACTCAACTTCCCCGCCATTTCTTCATCCTCCGCCGCATCATGAAACATTTTTGCTACCTTCATGTATATCCTTAATTTGTACTGTAAAAAGGGTCCGTGTGGTTGTTCAGTCATCGCTCTGACACAGAGCTGTGGATGAAGCAAGAGTAAGTCGCCAGTTCTTGTGATGAAAAGTTTGACTGGGTATCTCGAGAGTATGCCCGACGCTAATGAACGTCGTCCTCGTCAGGAAAAATAAAGACTTCGAGAGCGGGTTCGATTCATAGAGAGCATTTCTCACTTCTTACGAGGCATTTTGTCCGATACATTTCCAATTGGTGGATGGAAAAACGCGGTACGGACAACAAACCTGACCGTAAGGTGAATTTACCTATCCCCGTGGAAACATTAGCCAAAAGACAAATGAAAATCCTATTTCAGCTGCCATTTAAAAAAACCCTAAAAACTACAAAAACACCTCTCACATAAGCTACGAACGATGAAACGAAATAGCAGCACGAAGAGAAATGGAAGAAGTGGTGAGATTTTTTTCAAGAATGCCACATCCACCATGTTGGAAATATACGCTACATTGAAATGCTGCATTAAAAGAACGTGTTGAAGTCAATGTGCCTTTTATGCCTTTGTCATAGCTCCCATAACATAACAAGGTCGTCAACGGGCCTACACTTTCGATTTTTGTCTGCTTTCCCTAATTTCCAACATGATGGCCTGAGTTGTCTAATAATGGACAAAATGATAATGTGTGAAATGACTGGAAGGAGAAATGAACGAACGAAATAGACGAAACTGGGGGGAAAGACGAATGTTTTTACAGGAAGACTTACCTGGATTTGCAAGCGTTCTGCTAGTGGGTCCGAAGACTTGGTACGGATCTGCGAAAACAGTGCCAGAGAACGTGGAGTTATAGCCCAGACCCATTTCGGTGTCGAAACTTTGTAAAACTTGTGATGGCTTGTGAGTGTTAACAGAACGGCGCCCTTTGTTGGCAAACTGTTGACTGCATTTAACGCCGGAGAGAAAGGTTTACCGTCGTTGCTTGTTCACGGTTAAGATGGCAACAATCGTTAAACCCTCCCGATCGCTCTGAACGGTGAGCTATAGAGCGACCGAGCTTAGTCTGAAAGGCTGGGGGACCGGGACATCCCGTTCTTGAATATAAAGAGCAGGGAAAAGAGAGTAAAGCTTACGGGACACCAATCCTATTAGCGAGCAAGTGTTTGACTTGCGAATCGGCTGTAAAGATGTTCAAAGGCTAACAAAGGGTGGTGGCACGCGCCGGTGTCAAAGATTCCACGCGCCCGGAGAGTTAAAACCCGGAACTCACGCTGGATTATGACAGGATCTCCGGAGCAGTTTGTAAAAAAAAAAAAAAGCTAGGGGACAAATATTTATCCAGGGGTGCTCTGACAGGGGGTCCAGGCCGATGAGAACAGGGCGGAAGACAATGGGATCGATATTGCATAAAAATGACGTCACTGGCTGCTGAACGGTATGGATTATTTGGCGGTCAGGGTTCTTATTGTTTTTTTTTGGGGGGGGGAGCTGGTAAGTACTTGGGATTTAGTGAATCGGTGAGAAGTTGTGAAGGATGAATAGCACAATTTGTTTCAGCTTATCGGCTCGTAAGTGCACAGGGTTACTGTCCTTAATCGGGAGGGATTTCATGACCGCATGAATGTATACCGTCCCGTTGTGGCATCCCGATAAGTACAGTTTGCTAATATCCCTCGTCGCTTTGTATTATGAATAACTATAAGGACCACATTTCAGGGACTTGCGCAGCACCGATATATTTTACTATGGGTAAAGAGCACCAGAAAGCCGCTAGCTGATCGGACGTCGTTAAATTGATATATGTTGCTTACGGCGGATTCGAGGCTGATTGCTTGGTATAGAATTTGCTGCCCTCATCTATTCAGACGCTCCATGAAACTGGGTACAGTTGCAGACAACAGAAAAGCTTCCACTCCCTATCGCGCTTACAAACACCAACAGGACTAAGAAACCATGACAAAATGTTTCGAAGGAAGTAAACGCGTCGAAAAGCCTTCTGAGTAGCTGCATACTATCTTAAATGATTGGGGGTGATGACATTTTACCATGCGACTTCATCTACCAGAAATCCTTAGGAATAAGGATGAACACTACGTATTTGATAGTAGTTTACCCCTGATATACCCTTTGTTGGTAGCTTAATGCATCGCATGTCATTCCAGTCAGTTGTTGGCTCCTGTGTTTTTTGAACTGTAAACATTCTCTTCACAAATTGGATTCGATTTCATCTTTTTCCTCCTGTATCCTGTGTGTATATACTTGACGATTGGCCGAGCAGATCAGAGTTTGTTCTCAGAGAGGATCCTGAGGGGTTTAAGAAAGTTCTCGATCGAGCAGCTAGCGAGACTTAACCAAGTGCGGACAATAACGTAACGGTTAATACCCGTGACTAAAAAGCCCACACAAATAGCGTCCGTTGGGAGACTGGATTGCTCGTGTGCCGCTGTACAAGGAGGTATTACGGCTGACCACGCGCTGAGCCTGACGAATATAAAGCGCGCTCCCTTCCCTCGCCAGAGAGCACTTAACCACTATAGCAGAAGAAAATCGCCCACAATGAAATGCACTTGCGGTTGGCGTTGGCGAATGCCATTAGTGACCTTTAAAATCAATTTGTCAGGGAGTGAGCTGGCGTTGAGGGCCAAGACGGGAGACTCGTCGTGACGCTGAAAGGACGGCCGAGGAAGGGAAAAGTGGGGGAGGAACGATTATTAAAGATGGGGAATCGAGAGCACAAACAGTCACCAGAAACTGACTACTTCTTCAGTGACAAAGAAAGCAAGACCAACCACAACACATACCGTATACGGCAACGACAGCGACAACAGAAGACGCAATGACGACGACAACTGACAGAAAAGACGGTGATTGTATCAACAGACGGTACATACTGTAACGACGAGTGCAACGGTTATAAGGACGGAATGCAAATACGACACTGGAAAATTGATTAATCTCACGACAAAACAACAAAACAATGAAGACGATAAATGATTATGACACTGACAAAGACAGCGGCGATACCAATGGAAACAAAAAGATCACACACAGTGGTAGGCTGTAAACAGTCTGGACGTCCAACATTTAAAACGCTCTAGGCACTGAACAGATGTTAGTGGGATTTAAAGCGCAAAGAATAAATGGAAATCTGCTTCCCTTGCAATGATATGCTCAGGATTTAGTTGTGTTGTTTAATTTTTTGGGGGTGGAGGGGGTTCTCTTTGAACCCGTCTGGTTCAATTGACCAATGAGGGTCAATGACTTGGGTGCATGCGTGCCTGGCAACGTTATCTTACAAAGGCTGCTGCACATACCAGCCACATGTCGACACATGACTCGCGACGTAGAACGCGATCGACTGGCAGAGGAAATTAATGGGAAGGAAGGAAGGAAGGACGGAAAAGGGGGAAATCAGGGAGACGGATAATCAATGGGAGACAGGGAGGGGAGAGGAGTGGAATTGGGAAGGGGGGGGGAGGTGGTACACAGAGGGTGGAGTGAAACAGGTGGAGAGGGGTACAACCCTGAGTGTGTAAGGGGGAAGATGTTGGCTCAGGGGCTATAGGGTGTGGACCGGGGGAGGGGAATAAACCAGATAAACAATTTTGAATCCATGGAATAACGTCAGGTGGACAATAAAAGATTGAGTTTGAACGGAGTGACGCGATGATACGTAACCGTGGTGCACATGGGACAGCATCCGAGATGGGAATTCTGATCTTTAGTTGGATGGGAAATTAGAGGGATCCTACCTGGTCGGATCTGGGTCGAGGATTCGATGCCGGCCTTTGGAATTGACGTTGTCGTCTGGGTGAATCCTGCCGAGAAACAATGATAGAATGATTGTGAACACTTTGACAAGACGCTACCACTACAGGCTACCTAAGGTTGTTCCAGTCTCGATTTAACCGGTCCTGATCAAATCATCCCTTTGAACACGTTACGTGCATCATTTCATTTGCATACTGGGAACTACGAACCCAAGATGACAATTTGACAAACAAAATAAATTCGTTGGGAAAACGTTAGTTTGCTGCGTACATATTTACCACTTTACTATCTACATATCATAATCATGTTCATAGAACAAAGTCACCCCTTTCTTCTGAAGTCACGTAGCCTTACTACAGAAAGCAATTATTAACAAAATGAGCAACAGCATACAGAAAGAAAACAGGGCCGAATATTTTCCATTAGGTACCAGTGGTCTACACACTGCTAAATGCACACCATCTGTGAACGAAGACTACTCGTACAGACTGAGACGTAAAGAGCACTGGTAAAGAAGACCAATAGAATCACAGAGAGCAGGGGAAAACATGAATTTTCCACTGGACTTCGATTTGGAGGCTTCAGCGCGTAGAAATATACGAGCGTAAGTAATGCCATTTCGAGGCAAAGCTCGGTAAGGGGTCCCGATGTTTAAGAGCTATGAATACATGAGGAGAACAAACCAAACCCTTATTTTTTTTCGGGGAGCTGCATTTAAGAGAGAGAGAGAGAGAAGGGGGATGTCTAGAACGCGCGGATGGCTAAGTGGACGGCTTTTACGCACCTGGGGAGAAAAGGAAGGGATAATACCCGGATGGCAGGAAGTGTTACTCGCTCGGCACGCATGGGGAGCCGTGCCGCAGAGTACCTGCATTTGATGTGCGATCGCCCATGAATGCTCATCTCGACGGAGGGAATAAAGAGGCAGACGACGGGTAACAAGAGAGACTGAGAGAGGGGAGAGAGGAGAATGGACTAGAATCTAAATGTACTCATGGAATCCCAGGCCGCCTGTCGTATGTGCTGAGGAAACACGGAGTCTGACTCGGTGGATTTTTTTCTTTTTTCGCCAGTCTCGCCGATCGTGCAATCGGACTGCACGGTGCGCTGCGGCTGGAAGCCGCGATCGAGCGGATTATGAAAAATTCAGCGGGGAAAAATGGTTGGTTTGTTAAAATCTCGAGGGACAAGAGACACATCAAATATTCATCAGCCGAGTTACATAAACACGACAAAAGTACACCACAGCAAAGGCAGATCAGATTTAAAAATCAAATACACTTCATGTACATGTGATAATGTTTTCATGCAGTCACAATAAAGAGATGCAGGCCACAGCTTGGCGCATTTTTAAAACTTTTGTTTTGAGATTTTTGCGATCGACGTAGTATTGACGATATTTCGTTGGGTCTAGCATCTTTGTGAAACCTCCCAAAATATTCAAATTTTGTTTAGTTCTATCCGTCTGGTATTGAGAGGATAAAAAGCGATCTTTGTGATTCACTAGTGGGAAATAATGAATATTTATCGTATAGTTGGAGAGATTTTGAGTGACCACAGAGAAACTAGGAACAAGGTAAGAAGGGCACATTAGAATTTCAGTTATCTACGAGTTATTTGCTGAGTTAGTGCATGGAAGAAAAGAAGAAACGGTGGAAGGAGTTTTCCATACACGAACTACAGGACTGAAAACTGATGCTACTGCATTGCCCCACAGCAAACAGATTACACAATCTCTCAGGCGGAACAGAAAAGCAACAAACCCGCAAGGCAATGTCTTCAAATACCAAAACACCACACCAGTCCCTTGCCCTGGGGCACGGCTGGCCATATCGGTGCCGAATCAATCCGGTCCCCAAACGCACGGGGGCATGGATGCAGAATTGAATGCATTGCGCAACGTGGAGCCAGCGTACGCAAATCGGAAATCCACGCTGTTTGGCCGGCCGATATACGCAGCGAAGGAGAAAGAAAACTCCGACGGAGGACCTCAGATGGCTTGCTCCTCCAGCGTCGGCTCGCAGAAACCGACAGAACAAAGCGGGAAAGGGGGGGGGGTTGTCTTCGTTCTTTCTTCTCGTTTTCCGCCCCCTCCTCCTTAGTTGCAGATTGTTTTGTGGAGTCGCTCCCACTCATTGTGCACGTCTGGCTGGTTAAGCCGGCGAGTTTTAAGGGTCCCTTGGTAATTTATTTATTATTTTTTTTATCGGGGTGAAATTAGCCGCTGGATGAGATGTTAAATACACCGGGGAACTGCTGAGAGTGATGGAGCCCTGCGAGATTGTGCTCCAAGCACCGGGTACAGATGGCGCGTGTTTTGAGAGAGAAAGCTCGTTTGCCTATGGAGCGCTAAAGAGAGGTTGGGACATTTCCTTCTAACCTTGCTAACGCACTGCCTGAATGTAGGAGAAAAATGAAAACCCCATTAACTACCGTAGTCATTATGTGCAAAGCTTAAGTGCAGCTTTTATCAACTGCGAAGACAGAACATGCTCACACAAATGGTCCTAGATGGGAAAGAGACCAAATAAGGAATCTAGAATTTGGACATCCTCGGCTCTGTCTCCAGCAACGAGGCACTTTTTATGTTAATCCTTTGATATGTCCAGAACCAAACGCACTATCTCCACGCCATGGAAGAAAGCGAACTAATGTCCCTGGAGCAGACACTGACACATGCAGAGCTTCGATTGGGTCTCTCCGGAGTCGACGCCCTAAAATCTCGAAGCTTGGAAGCCGCGAGTCGAGCTGACGAATGGTTATGCGCTGCAGCTCTGATCCCTTACCAAACATAAGTCGAGGACACAAATGGTATATTGGCAAAAGAGGCATTTCTATACAACTCAGTTCAAAAGGTCGTTTCTCTATGAATACACTGGCCGTCATTGTAGTCCAAAAGGAGGGTGGTAGCACAGTGCAAGGATATCTCTGATATATCGTTCTAAAAGACCCGGAGGTTACTCAGTGTTTTGGACAGTATCCCCCCTTTCATCCCCAGAATGACGTGAAAGGAATCAATTACCGCTAAATGTTTCGAATGCCTTGTTGTTTTATTCACAACAAAGATTTCATTAGCTATTGTTGAATCCCCAGGATTTTTACTGCGTAATTAAATGATTCACAACTTTGGTGGGCATTTGATACGACGCTCAAAAAAACAACAACAGACTTTGTATTTTTGTCCAAAAAGCAAAACAGAAGAAGAAGCAATTTGAGCCTTACTGAGGGTTATATCCGATGGAAATTTCATTTCCAGCGCTATTGATTTGCTCCATTCTCCGCTGATTTTTAGGACCATTCGAGGTCATTAGTTTTCCCCGCACCGGAACAATAGAAAAATCGCCGAGAACAATAGCGCGCCCCTCCGGCGTCGCAGACGCGCGCGCACACGGCCGGGTCCCCCTCCCCTCTGTCAGTGCTCACTATATCGATCGCCTTGTACACGGCTATTTACAAGTCATGCGAGCTGAAAATATTGAAGGCTCGCTGGTTCTGGGTGGCCAATAAAAGCGTGGGCACGCATGCTAAGAGAGAATGATGGAACAACGGCGGAGAAGCGTGGGGAAGATAGCACGGTCGGCACCGGTCGATATTATGGAAATGAGGAGGCTAAAGATGGTGCTTAAGTGACTTCCTTGGCGCTGAACTTGACTGTCTTTTGCCTTGGTGTGGTAATTGGCGATATTTATTTGTCCAAATGAAGCATCCTATATTACAATCAAGCCTGCGAGGTGAGAACACAATAAAGCCAAAGTCCTTTGTAATTTCACTCAAATGAAAATAATATGCCAACATAATATCTTCTAAGGTTGTCCCAATGGACAGCAGTAATGATGTTTCTAATGAAATCATTGCTGTAAACGAGTAGAAAAATGGCTAATACTCTCCCCTCTGACCTGACATATTTGGTGCATTAGTAATCATTATTCGAATACTCGCAGTTCTGTTACAGATAAACAATTATTGGGTGTAAAATTACAAGTGAGATGCGATTTTGCACAAACATGAAGAGAAACCTGCACTTCTTATATAACTGTTATTGATTAATGCGTTTATTAAGTTTGCAAAAATTATCGTTGAAAAAGGAAGGCTTCGACAAATCCCGACGGTATGGTAACTGGTGAACATAATCACAGGCAGTTTGTGGCACAGAGCTAATCAAACGAATGTCGACATTAAGTTGAAACATTTTCAGTGAGTAGTTTGTTGGAGATTACTTGTATTTATACTTTTATCCTCAAAGTCAGAATCTTTATTATTTTCCATGCACCTATTTCTTTCTATTTCATGAATGGCATTTTTCTAGTTTCTTTGGGTTGAACTATAACATTTCAGAAGAATTTTGCCGAAGTATAGGTATTAAGTTCTTTGACAAACGTTGGGCGAGACATCATTTTTGTTGGGGAATAACTAGCGACTGTGTTAGGGTGTAGCACGAATTGACCCGGAGAGTGACGCTTTTATTTTTCATTTTAGGGTAAACAGACACATTAACAAGCGTTTATTTCAATCCACAGGAGTAAGCTAAGTCTCAGATCGAACAAGAGGTCTGGCTTACTGTCTCAGTAACCGCGGTCGCCGAGCACCGTGTTCTCATATCGTTCGCATCATTCATCAATGGCCATGGATGGAACGGACAAGTATATTGGAAGCTGTTTCGACAAGTGCTATCGAGGCCCGCTCTCAAACAAATAGGGCTTGCGCGCGAGTGTGCGCTCTGGCCAGCACGCTAGATGCAGGTCCACGGTCACGCCTGGCACCAAAAAAAAAAAAAAATGATCACGATTTAGTTCCTGTAGACCATTCAGCGCGAGCTGAAGGTGCACAGCATGTGTGCCTTTTTGCCCTTCGTGCCTTCTCCAGAAAAAAAAAAAAACGCACGCGAGCGCCCATCTTATCGCACCTACTCAGTAAACATTGCCATATTTATTAGTCAAATATGGATACCTTATTAGGAGTGGCGGGCTTTCGGCTGTACAATACGCGACAGCTGTACCAATGCGCTGTGAATGCATTAGGCGGGATTTAGCGCTGCTCTGTCATGTACGAACAAGGGGACGACATCACTCCACCACTTGAGTGTAGTAGGACTTTTCATTAATGAACATATGGACCGGTATTTAAATAGACGCTAAGCATATTTATGATCCGCAAATTTATAAGGGGACCAAACAGAACAGAGGATACCACATCAAAATGGACTATTTTGTTACCTTTGATTTTCTTTGCAATTGAAAGCTTTTGGTACTCGTATCTTATTAATCTTCCAAAAGTTCCGGATAGGCTCAGCGATGAGTTTTTAGTTGATTTGGCATATCACATATTACATGAAATCAAATTTGAACTAGGATCACGATGAACTTGTAACATGGGATGTTTCAAGTGGAGGTTTTTAAATCTAAAATTAAGATTTCGAGTAGGGTAATTTCTTTTTACACGTTCCTTTTTTCCAGACTGGTTTTATCGTAAGCTGACAAATCAAAGAGGAGCCATCTATTTCCTTCAACCTCTTCCCCAGTAACAGCCTTTCAGTTTCTGATTTGGAGTGTAAATCAGCATTAAAAGTCAATAATCTCATCAAATAAGGCCCGTACTTCATTTTCTCTTCTAGCGCCGTATCGGGGACAGTAATTGCTAAAGGCCGGGGATACATAAGTGTGAGGGTTCCTGGGACAATCCTGAAGTAGCTGGCGCACGCGCGAAGGAGGACCCCGGCTGAAGCGGAGGGAGCGCGGCCGGTTGAAAATTCCGACCCCGCGACAGCTCCTGCCGAAGAATGCGGCGAGGGGCCGGCTCCCCCCGTCCGCGTGCGACCATCTGCTCGCTGTCGCCCCGTGTTTACACGCAGTGCCCCCTGATTGGTGTCGATATGCCCAGGAACAGCTGCCCCGATTAATGTCGCATCGATCCCTCAGGATGCATGAGTTACAAGGGCGAGCTTGTTTAGAAACCGACTGCGATATATGAACGGTGGGGATGTTCAAGTTCATACGGAGGAGATTGGATACATCTCCAATAAAAGAGCTTACCTAATAAAGACCGTTGCGTATGGCTTTCTCCTTAGCACAAATTAACGTCTTGTTTGCTGGTTTGTTTCTTCGAACTAAATAAGGCAGCATTTCCATTCCTTTTCATCAACACGAAACACAAGTCGCTGTTTTGAAAGCAATCCCAACACTGAAAACTTGGAGTGGATAAAAATTCTTGTGCATAGCTAATATTTTGATTCAGATTCTTCAAGCATTTACCCAACGGTGACATGATTAGCTAAGTGAAAAATGTAATAGGACTTTGACCGCACGACCCTAAGGATTTTGCCTGTCCCGTAACAAAGCTGTTTTCAACTTTGACTATGGACTGTAAACATTCATTCCGAGTTTATCCTTGAAAGATTCAATTCGATAGTTCCCACCCATTGGGCACGGTCAACGGGAAAAGCTAAAATCCTTGCATTGCCTGCCTTGAGAAATTGTTGTCGAAGTGATTGCAAAACATCATCCGAAAAACATCGCTGAGGCAGATAATGTGGGCAGAATAATTTCTATCGCCACACCTTTAACACAAACGAGTCATTCCTGATGTAAGATATCTGCTAGACAATGCGAGCAAACATGAACCATTTTCCGTTAGTTATGTCCACGCTCGAAGGCGTAATCGGTTGGCGATCGGGGAAGACAACCGGCTCATTACATACACGACACCGCAATTTTTTTTCTCTCTCTGGCGCGCAAATCCTGAGCTACACAGCATCGCCCCAAAATAGGCGAGGCATATGGCGCAGAAAAAGGGCCATAAAAACCCCACTCCAATCCAGCGAATTCGGGGCCCTACTGTGTTTACCCAGGTCCCACAAATTTCCATAATTATTGGCGGTGATATCCACGGGCTATCTTGTCCCTTTTTTTAGCGAAGATACGACCGGAAGACTACCGTGGGTTAGCTCAGGTTGCCGGTGGAGAGAGGCAGAGAGAAACAGAGAGAGAAAGAGAGAGAGAGAGAGATGAAGAGAGTGAGACGGTGGAAACCAACTTTTTCATCGGAACCAGGGGAAGGCCAGTGCAGATGACTCTAACATGATCGTAAAGGATAGCATTTTATTGGCATAGCGGGTCTTCAAATATGGAATTTGACCCTCTGGAGAGCCTCTTGCTCAGATAATGGGGGGACATTACGAATACAGTCAGGCCAGACATTACTCAATGAACATCAGTCAACCCAATTGGTCATTATTCACTGCTGATATTTTCTTTTCCAATTATGACAGCTACTTCTTGATTTAGGAATTACAGGTCACGATCGAAGCAGGGGTGGATCCAGGAATTTTTCCTGAGGGGGGTCCGGTCACTCAGACATTTTTAATGTCCGATTGTTGTTTATTGTTACCGATGTTCACGTGATGATCCTTTATAAGATGTCAATTCTTTACTTTTTTTTTTTTCAATAATTTCTTCTTGTTTATGTCACAGCGGGGGTGTCCCCTATGGATTTGCGCCTGTGCAGTGCGACTCCCTAAGACTGAAATCCATATACTCACAAAAGCGTACAGACCACCTAAAACAAACGGTCTCGATGATTAATTGCCTTCACTGTCATAGTTTGGTGCCGAAGTTCGCTCGGATCTGAGCAAAGAACCGGGGGGGTCAGCACTGGGAATGTACAAAGACAATGTTCACAGACAGAACTCCTGAATTCCAACTCTCCTTTCAGATTCAGCATACCTTCCCATTTGAAACAAGTACCCAATTACCTGCAATCGACCAACTGCGGCTCAGCTCAGACTCGGTCGTGTGAGGCTCATCATGAACTATGCATACAAACACGTTTAGTTGAATGAAAAAGGGACACTTCCATTAATTCAATACAGAAAGCTACTGCAAACGGTTTTCATGAAAGACACAGGAATCAATGCCTTCAAGACTGGGCCCATGCCGCGGCATCACTGTCCAAGAGAAGACAGTTTCACTGAAATTTTAAACAAATTTGAATCACACATCAAATGCAGATGAGCCTCAATTTTGAAGTAGTCTATCCTAGGAGAAAGGAGCACCCATTTTAGAAATTGTAGGCCTTTACTTTGAAAAAAAAAACAATACAGCACTGCTAAGCCAAAGTGAATTAACATTTAATATCAGCACATCGAACGATGTGCACTTTTTTGGACTTGTACAAAGCTAACCGATAGTACGCAGATATCTGCTAAGCAGGCCTTATATTAACAGACGATCCGCCGGCGTTTGGGCTGAGTTATACCTTATTGCCTTATTTGCTAAGTAGAAGTTCGTTATCACCACGAAATGACTTCTTAGATATGTTGGAATAACATTTAACATTTTGATCCGTCGAGTTGGCCTGTACATAATGAACAAGAATTATCACCTTAATAATGAACCCTTCCCCTAAAACAGTGCCTACTGTTCTTCCTCAGTACTGGAAGTATCAACTTCAGCGGCATCCGGCATGCAGCAGCCGAGCACACCAAGACAGCGGGAAATACAGTCCCTCTTGACGGTACGAGTTTGCCCCCCATCACCGGGGCCGCGGCACTTGAGCATCCCGGCGTTTGCAAGTGGCTGCCAGCGTCTCTCTCCGTCTCGGAAGTAGTCCAAGATGGCGTAAAGCTACTCGGCGCGCTAGCACTTGACCCACCGAGAGGCCAAAACGAATGCATAATTCTATTTCTTCTCTTTCTCTCTCTCCGTTAGTTTCAAACCCTTAGCCGATCCATTGAAAACGCACTGCACCTATTCCCGGGAAGATTTTTGTATTGGTGATAACATAGGCCTAAGTGTGCAGGCTGCACAGGACGGATTAATGTATTCGGGCACATGGCGCATGCGTTGTGCCATGAATGAATTATCACCTGAACATGTTATTGCTGGTACATGTACATTGCGAGCGCAGAAATACCTTCTAATGATAGGTGAAATCAAATGCGGTGGGCATTACATGTGTATAGAAAAACAGTTGACTTAGAGAGATACATTGCTGTTTTGTGCAGTTTTGATCATTAGTGTGAGCTTACTTGGCATGAAAGCATTACATCCCTCACAAGGTGGTGACAAAGAAACTTCTAAATGGTTTGAATCGCCGCGAAAACGACGTTGTCTCGTCAGCCAAAATGAACGAATCTGCCGAGAGATTGGAATACCATGCAGCAACCAAAATATTCTGGCATCGTTGGCGATCATTGATAAATTGACAGTTTTCACTACAAGAGCTTTGGCACTCTGCTTCACGACGTATATTAGTCTTTCTGCTGGGCAAAAATGCTTTTAAAAATCCATTAGGTGTGAAACTGTTCCTCAGAATTAGATTATCGCAACAAAAGTACCTTGACTTCTCAACCACGCTAACCTGCATACCTGCTTAATCGTTTGATATGTGCTTATTTTCCAACATTATCTAACAACCCATTAGGGTGTAAAAACATGGTACTGCATATGCTGTTCAGTTCACTACGGATAATTAGACTCCAAAGCAATACAGACTCGAGTGCAGACAAATATTTTCTTTACTAACTTCAGACAGTGCGTGATATCGATTTGAAATGGAACCTTCACAAGACGTCGACCTTCGGTATAGAGTATTTATGAAAAAAAGAAAAAAAAAACTTTTACAACTGTCTGTAAACGAGTCAGTCTTTAAGACAGCAATTCATGACTTAAGCTTATTGCACTATTATGTCGCAGAATTTCCAGCGTTTTTAAGAAGACTTTCCTGCCAAACAGGTCTTTAGAAAGGATGCCTCATACCTGTGTTTAAAGGACATTGCGCAAGTGGATCAACATCAAGAGGGGGTATGCAAATAACGGCGTGATCTCCAACAACTCCGCAAACCTACGCGGTTGACGTTAATCGGACACCTTTAATTGGCCGATTACAATTGGCTGGTGCGATAACGAACCCTTCCCCTGGGAGCTGTTTTGCCTCAGCCGCCCGGTTGAGCCGACAACGGCTGCATAATTAAATTCACCTTAATTTCGCTTGCGATCACAGTCAACTCGGCGTGTTCTCGGCATTAAATCAGGCATCATTTTGGTTTTCTTTGTATAATGCACAAAGTATAAACCTACACGCATGGATTGCAAGTTTGATCAAGACGCTTTTGATCAAGTTATTTTCACTTAAATAAATCAGTTTACATTATTTCCAGGCAAGCATTCAAGTTATTATTCTCGAAACAAAGACTGGCTTTAAAATATGTTATTTTCACAAAACTGTAGAAGCACACGGTCAGATTTTATTTAATAAAGACCGAATTAAATATGTCAAATGTGGCCAGCAGGAAGATAACCGCAAGATGTGTAGAATTGAAATGCTGCGATTTATGCCTGCGTTCTTGAAATGAAATGATATTTAAGCGTTATTGTCTTATTCTATATTTTTACATTCATCTGCCGAGACACAAAGCATAAGCCTAAACTACAAACTCAAAATAGTTATTTCCATTCTTAGCCTGCAGAGAAAGAAAAACACTGATCAGCTCGAATATCAGGTCGATGGAACCTTGAATTTGTTTCTGCTAAATGCGGAGGATGATTGTGCACGTCGCTGTTTTAATAGATTTAGCGGTTGGTCAACTTTAAAGTTCTATTTTGTTTTTGGAGCACGAATGTTCGGATTCAGGTTTCGTAAAGCCAGGGCAAACAGCTCGAGATCTCGCCGAATACCGCGAGAAATCGGAGCCGTGGCAAAATATTGACAAGGGGCTGGCGTGTCGATTGCGCGCCGAATCTCTGTCAAGATCGCTTTTCAGATTAAACAGAGCAGGTTTTTAATGAAATCTGTTCAGGTTGCCTGCCAACAGGGTCACATGACGAGCGAGGGATGGTAATTTTCCCTGTCATTCGAGGAATAGTAGAGTAAGTACAGCAAGCACTAAAACCCTTTTGAATTATTTTGTAGTTAGTTTTAAGAGAAAAATATTACATAAATGTATCATTTGAAATGTCTGTAGATTTCACTCACGCACTCATCTTTCAATAGATTATAAGGAAAATCAATTTGGATACGTTGAGCTACGGTTGTTACACATGTCTTATTTTTGCAATCTTTGGGGTCATACCAATTGAGTACAATTCAGTGTGAGACAAAAATACAAATTTGTAATTTAACAAAACACTTGTAGAGGTAACTTGATTCTTTACGGATCCAATGCTGTCTCAGGCCCAAAGTACTCAGTCCGTGCTGGATGTACGTCAACGATAAACTATGTAGTAATTAGAAATCTGGAGTTACTGCTACAATTATTTAAAAAAAGGTATTTGCTCAAGGAAATATTGTGATAGATTTAAACTCACCTGACCGATATTTTGTGGATGCTTTCAAATTGTATCCAGCAGAATTAGTGCTTAAAAAGGTCTAGGCATGCGTGAAGCCATGCTTTGTCAGGGTGACTTTTAAAATCACCATCACAACGGCAATAAAAATAAGAAAAAAGTTCTCTTCAAAATAATCCCCCTTTGCTTTTGCAATGAAAAAATACTGCTTGCGGTGAATAAATTACATTACGAGCCGGGATAAAAAGTATGCGATGATTGTCTGGCATACAGCTGGAATCGCTGTTTGTCGTTTGAGGGTGGGATTCTAGTCACCAAAGGTATTCCATTTTGCGAGGAATTATGTCAGATTTAAATTTCATAGAATTTGGGTATAGTGCAAAACTAACTTCTGGCGACAGCAAACGGGTTTATGACTGCATTTCCCGACGAGCATTATTTCTCTCCAATTTAAGATTAATAAAGAACATACACGAAATGAAAAACAGTTTTTTGACCATTTAAATGGTGATGTAAAAATAATCAACGTGCGGTTGAGTTGCTGGAAGAAAAGGGTGATTTTAAAGATAAGACTTCTCCACTTTGAAAGCATCGTTACACAGGCATCTTTCGTTTTTTAATATTCTGGTTACAGCTAGTGTTGTTACACACCGCGAATAATTCCACCCGAAAAATTGTCAAAACAAGAGGTAATTAAGTCACTACATAGTGTTTACAATATTACAGCATTGTGGCATAATCTTCGACATCCTCAGGAGGTGTATTTCAGAAGTACGATTAAGAGCGATTAAAAGAAGAAAGGTTGCTTACCTTTGGAGGACGATACAGGCACGGACGAGGCCCAGCTGTTTTGTCTTCCTCGCACCAGCGACTCCGCGCACGATGGCTCTGCAACAAACACCAGGGAAAAATAACAGATTTAGTTGCCATCCTTCTGATAATCGCGGTCCGTGTTTGAGGAGATCAGCGGGCGATCACACGGCGGCCGAGACGGTCCGAGGGCCAAAAGAATCTCAGCGGGGAGAAAAACTCTCCACCGCCGAAGGTAAGTCCACACGGAGAAGAAATGACGATCGCCCCGTCTCGCGCACCGCTCGCCGCGCGCGCCGACTACGCCGCAGCGGTAAATAAATGAGCGGGCAAGAGGGGAACCCTTCACATGCGTGGAGATGTGAACATCCTTCCTTCCTTCCTTCCTTCCTGCAATACCGACTATCTCGCTCAGCGGTAAGTGGCGCGGGGGGTTTCTCCGGCTAAAAATAACGTCCAGACCATTTCTCGCAGAGCTTCTTCTCGATCGAGGTTTTGTTGTTGTTGTTGTTGTTTTTTTATTATTTTGAAAGGCCTAGATTTCAAGGATGAGAACCTTTTCTTTGTTTTCTGCACTAACGAAGTGTGTGTGATTTTTTTTACCCGTAAGAAACATCTGATGGGCGGGCGTGTCGTAGTGATGGGAGTAAGAATGATGCACCGGCGACCAATGTTTCCCGCCGATTTTGTCCGCCACCGCAGCGAATTTCTCCCGCCGGAGATCCACTCTTGCCGCCTCGATCCCCGCAATAACTTCCAAAGATCCGGACTTTGGGCCGGAACGCATGTGCTCTCTTGGAAACCCGGGACGATCCTCCAAAGCATGCACGAGGTTTGGGATTTGAAGAGGAAGTGTGTAGAGAAAGGGGGCGAGGAGGGGAAAAAAAGGGCGAAAGGGCGCCAGAAGTTGGAAGTGAATTCTCTGTGGTACGCGTATACACTGGCACAGTGTCAGCTCGGAATATAAGGAGCAGACGACATCGGAGTTTGCAGTATGGAGAAGGATGCACGCACCACGGCAACCACCCAGATCACTGCTCGACAGTGATTTATCAAATATTGTGGCCCGGATTCATTGTTAGTGATTTGTTTTTACGGTGGGCCAACCAATACACGTTTTTTGGTACGGCTCTTTCAGTCATAAGTGAGGGAGGGGGGGCGTTAGAGGCTGTACAGGTTGAGCCAGAGTCGACGGAGCCAGTGATGTGACCAGTCCCTGTGGGCCTAGTGGCTTAGCAACGGGAACCTAGCGCTTATTGGCTTGCTGGCTCTAATGGCTGCTCTCCAGCCCGCGCGCATACAACCGCATGAATAGAGATGAGCCGGCCCCAGCCAATCAAGTGGCGCTACGGCGGGCAATGAAACAGCGGGTAGAGGGGAGAAGAGGTGGAGGTCCAGGGGGGGGGATTGCAAGGGAGGACACTGGAGACAGGGGATACCCCCCCTCTCTCTCCCTCTGCAACCGCCTGCGTGCTCCAGGAATGCATTAGCAAACCCAGGGCCCGCACCTCAATCATGAGACAGCGATCTTGTCCGGCCGCGTGCACGAGGTCTTTTCACCCGTGGTCTCTTGTGATGTAAATCAACCTGCCTCGTGTGTCTTCATTCTGCCGAAATGTGGTGGTCAAAAGGGGCTCTTCGGTTTCTTTTCTCTCAGATTTCTGTTATTATTATTAGCATTTTTCGGTTTGCAGTTTCCACCTCCTTTACAATGATAACGACAAGTGGGCGTTGCGCGCACAGTCGCCGTGGTCAGCTCGCCCTCACCGGCACTGGTTTCTTCTCTTCCCCTTGGTCCGGTGGTCCGATTGGCGTTCAGGCGAGCGTGAGGGAATCTCGGGGGGCCTTGTAGTCGAGGTCATTTTACGGCACGTGCGGCAGGCACTGGAGAGGCAAGCCGAGTCACAAAAGGAAAAACAGAAAAAAAACAAGGAAATACCAAATGATCAATCAATCAATAAGTAAAAATAACAGTGATGACATCTTGAGCCTTTCATTATGATAACCTTCACTGGAGTCGACCCTGAATCTCGTAGCTGAATGAGTTGGTTGCCGTGGATTAAGCTGCGCATACTCTTGAGGGCGCATACGTATTGGCGCATTATGTTCTCCATGCTAATGCCAACGTTTGAAATGTCAGCCATATAACAAAAATTACAAAAGACCAAATGTATTTTAACAAACCTTTTTTTTTGGGGGGGGGCTGATGCTTAAATGATTGAAACTGCACCCCTATTAACAATCCCTGAAAGCATAATGATAAACCTGAAATAAGACAACGGCGATTTGAATAAAGCTGACAAAAAAGGCAGCCGTATAAAATTTGTAATATTCAAAAAAGAAATATCATAGGATTAATCGGTACAGCCCTGATATCGAAGAGAACGATTACAAAATGCCCAGTTCAGCTTTCACATGTTTATTTTCTTTCCTGTTTGTATGTTTTATTTATTGTTTTGTTTTCACATCTGTGGTAACCATGGTAAATTGAACACGACAACTTACTTGTACAGGTGTGGACTTGAAGAAACGAGAAAATAACAGAACTGGAAGAGACCTGAATTTCTGTAATTGTCGTTTGGTCCAAGAGCACTTGACATTGATGCTGATACCTTTGAGGCACCGATATAAAAGAGCTGTCAGCGAAGGCAAACGACAGCTGAATATGCCAGCCAATGAAAGATTCACAGACAAAGACGAAAACGAAAAGTAAAAACTCGACGGGACACGACACGACACGAGCACGCCCACAGGTGCAATCCACCTGGTGGCCTAAGCCAGAACAATGGCACAACTCCAGGTGATGACACGAATCTGGACAAACAAAGGGCATCCTCTTTGGAAGGCATACCCAGGTGCCACATCGGGGCTGGCACGGTGGTTCTTAATATTTTGCCTAAGGTAAGTACAAAAGAAGAAGAATAACTCCGCAGTCTGATGAATGGATCCCCGTCCCCTGCAGATATAAAATTGGCAGATTTCCTTCAAAAAGAATGTCAGTTATGTGAGTCTCTTTTCCGACGAGTGTCATATTATGCGTTCAATCAAAGCAACTTTTATTTCATTGACGTCTGCAAACACCACAAGACTGCCAGATGAGCTGTTTCATCAAGAGCTATCGTGGACTGTCACCCACAGGGATTCTTCCAAGCAGAAGAAGTGTCAAAGCCCAAGTTCTCTTCTGTCATGAATGATATCGCTGCCAAAAGAAGCGCCACCGCGTCTAAAACAGTACATATACATCAAAATTGAAGGAAAATTTGATTATTCTTTCAAAATATAGTTTTGTGGGGTGGAAATGTTCGGCTGTGCACCATTCGTCCTACTGATGCATCTCGAACCCAGTCCGCACGTTCATTTCTGGCCGATGCTGTAAAGGTCCTGCAAGAATTCTCGCTAGTGAAAGCTCAGATATCCTTTTTCTGTCGTTTCGGCTCTCGGGTTTCAATATTGGGGCTGCGAAACAATCGTCCCAACCCATTCAGTTGGGAACGCATCCGCCTGCGCTATATTAGGGCAACGTCTAAGTCACTTTCAAGTGTGTGGAAAACTGCCGCCGAAGAATAGAATGAGCGATCGTGGCCAGCCTTGTCATGCCCTATTTAGAATCAATTAGCCAGCTTACAAATATAGGTAGAGGAGTTTTCCTTGGATTATCGCTGAGTTCCCATGTGGATAATGCCCTTGTAGGTTATTGTTGGCAGTGTATATTTTCTGAAAAATTGTATTTAGGCCTATACGCTGACACATCGGTAGAAGGGAATTCCGTGTATGAAATGTTCTGAAATAAAGGCCAACACTGCAAGTAGACGTTAGAAGTGACAAAAATAACTGATAAAAGGAGAAAACAAAAAAGAAGCAATCTATTTCCGCAGATTTTTTTCTCGCATTTTAAATTAACTTGGATCTTTTGGGGGGTTGTTTCCTATCTGACGTAGAAACAACAGCTACTAACAAGTTCAGAGGTCATGGTACAGTGCCAGTGTGATGAAGATAACATAGAAGACATTATGCCTGTTGGTGTCCACCCTGAAAAGAATGCAAAACGCTGCAGAGAAGTTGAAAAATGTACAATGTGGCAAGCCTGCGGGTTTAATCTTCGCGACAGTAGTGCACAAGACTCAGGAAAACAATGGAAAAATGCATATGCCCGAATAACCGTCATTTTTTATACCTTGAATACGAAAGTCGCCATGTACTTCCCCTATATTTTGGTAGCACCATAAACTCAGACCTGGGGGCACAGGCATACAACAAGATCCGACTGTAATTGTTTTTCCGTCTTTCCCCCGTGCATTTATTTTGCAGAGCAGCGCATAAATCCTGGCTTTTATGACGCTAAGCGCTCAGCGGTGCGCAGTTAATGATGCTCCATCATCCATCACACACAAGAAACCCTCGCTGAGAAGTCCTGCAGTCTACAACCCGAAGTCTTATCTATAAAAGGAAGACTTTTTCCCCTGCCACGTATTTTTCAACCTCTCTTCCTCTGCCTACTTTGCCTCCACTTCTTCACCCGTTTTCAGTTTAGTTGGAAACGTGAGTCGCACGCTAAATATTCAACGAAGGGAGACAGAGAATGTCTTGATAACTCGGTTGACCGTGCGCCGGGGCCGACGTGGGATACCCGCGGGTGATCCAGCGCGCGTGGTGAGGACTTAATAACGCGCTCCATCGTTGTGATTTCTCGCTTGGAGTGTGCCTCGTTGCCCTGGGATCTTCGGCAGACACAGGCTCGGCCAGCGCAGTTATACGGAGATGAAAAGCGTTTGACTTTTCTTGTAGATTTTTCCCCCCGTCACTCTCCGGGTTGAATTAATAATAATAAAAAAAGGTGAGTTGTGATGGATCACTGCAGGGGAGATCAGTTGAAACACAATCGGTGGGCATACACACGAGCTCGTCGGTTGTCGTGTAAGTGGCTGAGTCCATGGACGCTAGCGAATATTCATGTGAAAAAAAAAATGAGTGTACACTGTACTGGTCTCCGTGAAAACGGGAAACAAACAAAGGTACGAGCACCGACAGAGAAAATGAAAAGTTTGGGCAGACAATGGAGACAATTTTGGCGTAACAGCATGTAAATCTTGCTCTGTGGTCAAGATGCCTTTTCTCTCAGTTAACGTGTACACACTTCAACGTCTCAGACTGTCTTGGGCCGTGTCCGAAACGGGCTTCCAGAGCTACGGCTAGGTCTATTGTCTACGCGTCTCCACGCATTTCCAATGGAGCGGAGACCTAGACCTAGCTCTAGACAAGATCGTCCCTCGCTAGGGTTTCTCGGTCGCACGTGTGGACACTGTGATGCCTCCGGCCGTTGCAAAAATGGCGCACTGTGGTTCAACAAAGTTAACCGCTAACGTTTGGGATGTCAACAGGCAAGGAAACACAGAGGGAAATCACCACTTACTCATGTACATTATTTTCACGGCGTATCATAATTTCCGGCGAGTAAAGTCCGGTGGAAAAAAAATCAATGATTGGCTGTCCACATCAGACTGGTACCCCTCGTGTCGTTAGCCATCGAATCACGATAAGATTGAAACAGCGTATTAGGTACTACACCTTCACCTCAATGAGCGGATGCGGCAATTGATGCGGCTTTTTTAAAACATGAAGCTTTTACCCAGACGTTTAAGAATAACAAAATCAAACATAAAAATGAGGGCATTTTTTACCGACTGTTTACAGATTTATACACCACTAAACTCAGTTCTGACTTAACTAATGCAATACCTGACATACCACAGAGAAATCCTTTCTAATTACAAAATGGCAGTACATGTAGGCCTACGTATAAATCTGTGTTCCTACACCAACAACTGCAAAACTGTAGAATCAAAAGCATCTTAACAGGGGATTCCGCGCCCACGGTCAAAAAGCTAAATTGTACAGATAGTCATTTTAACATCAGTTTTGACGTCAGTGTATGGACATATATAATTAATTGCGACAACGATGAAAAATCCATGTGTACATTTTGGAAATCTTATAATGGTGATTATTGCCAGGTCACTGCGCAGCACGACTGTATGAATGCTCTATAGTGCGCAATAAAAAAAAATCACCTCGTATTATGGCTACCGCGCTAACGTTGATTAAGAAGACCCGGCATACCAGATAATTTTACCCGGCAAGGTGGTTTTCTTATCATTCTTATTTTCCCCCTCTCTTTCGAAGGGCTGGATAGGTATACTCCGTCTAGCAAATACAATACCGGTATAGTCACAAGGGACAAACGCAGAGAGTTTAATTAAGAAGCCTCCTGCGTCGGCGCCAATGGCGACCTGTGATTGACATGGACACGAAGGGGACTGACTTTGTCTTTAATTAATAGAAAAATATGCAACAGGCCCGTTGTGAAGCGATGAGCGATCTTGGATCAACACAGAGCTCTGCACGCACAAGTTTGATGTATTGAAACCCGACATAAAGAAATGCATCCATTTCATTGCTAATTTAACGTTATTTTCAGAAAGTCTTCAGCAATTTTTTTTAATTATTCTTAAGCATAATGACGACACAGACATGTAACGCAATGCTCTGTAGTAGCTGGTATAAAAGTGTGACTGTCCAGATAAGTTATACCACATCCAGAGTTGGCTGAATTCATTTAAAATTTATGTTATCTGTGTCCTTACCAGACGAACCCCGGACCCTTATTGTGATTCACGGCACCCCTGGCCCATTTTTCGCGTTAAATGGTCCCCAACGCCGGTCCTGCTTGCCCACGGTAATAGCCGTGGTATCGGAATTGTAATTTAAGACCTCGTCTTGAAGTGAAAGTCATCGGTCGACAGAGACAAAGGCAGGGTGACTCACGCTGGAGAAAAAAATCGAGCGTTTTTTTTTAATAATATTCAAGACGAGCCAGTCACGTTGGTTGAAGATTGTCACGTGAATTTAAAATATTAAAAGATGGCGAACGGTGTGGCTCAGCTCTACTCTGTACAAATGGCTTCTCAGAACAATCCCGTTATTTATTTTATACCAAATAGGCTAACTGATATCATTACAGGTTTTCCCCCGTAGCCGAAGGCTCTTGAGCAGTATCAGTTACAATAAAGCTGTCAACTTTAGGCCCATATATCCATGTTTGGTGAGGTTGATGCTGAGGCGCATGCGTAACTCTAGCTACCTCGCGCCAAACTTACGCCGGTTAATGATTTTAATTCTACCCATGTAAATTACACGAATCTCATTTCCCATTCCTGCGTTAGGTATCTGACCAAGTTAGCGATATTTGGCATGAAAACACACAAAATATAAAAAAAGTGTCACCGTTGCATGTGGTCGATTCGACAATAGGAAGGACAGACAGGAAGGAAAACACACACTGGCGTGTTGCTCATATTTTTTTCTGATCATATCAACCACCCGAAGGGGACAGCATCAGCAAAAGTGCAAACCCCACGTCAAGGCCAGCTATGTCGGGCAATGTCTACCAGCTATCATCTCCAATGGTAATTTGCTCATTTTTATGCTCCGCACTGGACTGATTTACAAGGATTTTTTTTTAGCTCTGACCTCTGCGGTTCAACAAGTGCTAAACGGTGTGTCTCCTCCAGCATGCGATCACATAGGAGCATCTGATTTCCAAGCGCGCTCCTTTCCCCTCGTTGCTGTCGTCACACGCGGCGCGCCGCGGTGCCACGCGATGATTGGAAGTCACTCCGTGTTCCCGCGATCCCAACGCACGCACACAATGGTGACTCCTTCATGTTAATTAAGGCTCCTCTCTTAATACCTGAGACCCGGTGCGATCGAAGCTAATTGATCTGCGGTCGAAATTAAAGAGACATCACGCGACGTGGTTATGAAAAAAAATGGGAAGGCCTGCATTAGTGCTCCGTGGGCGTCCGCGGTTTGCCACACGGTTTTAAGGAACCAACTTAGCGCTCACTGAAACCCTGAACCCAATACAATAGGTTCTTAAGAATAACTTGCCTTTTTGCATTAAATTAGTTTGAATTAAATTCTAGGCAGGAGAAAAAAAACAAGAAGAAGACGAACGGTGCGGTTGTATTGTCGTTCGACTGCATTAACGATGAACCACTGTGTTGCACATTCAATTCAACAACCGAAGATTAATCACAAATAGTATCGTTTGTCATTGTCCAAAGAAACTGTGCAATTTAACTGATGCAGAAGTTCTGCATTCAGAAATATAAGAGAGGAGATTTTTTTGCGATTTTATGTGCTATAATTAATGCTTAAAAGATGAGATACCGCTAATTGCAGTTAATTTGGATAAAGGGAAAAAATCAGTACACACATTTTTCCTAAAACTACCGCAAACAGAGCAGGCGTGATAAATAATAATTGATTTTCCAGGAGTCGGTAACGCTGAAATGCAATCGGCATAATCGATAAGATGCACTGCACGATTCTGGTGAAATTGAAATCAGATGTTTTCACAGCAAAAGATTCGAGGTTCAGCCACAGGGGTTAGGGACACAGACGGAGAGGTCAGCAGGGATGGAGGATGAAAGAGGAGGATATGGTAAGAGATGATGGACATCAGGCATGCACTCGGGGACACGGCCATGTTTGACTTTGCCGCGCTCCGTCGCACGGCACTCGATAGCACGGCGCGGGAGATGAGACGGACAAGACGCGAAGCCCCAAACGCGGCGCGGCTTGAGCACATCCTCGTCCGTCGCTGCGCTGCCCGCTCTCGAATTGGAACGGAAAGAGCGGGCAAAGTGGAGCGGCAGGAAGCGCACGCGGGCAAAAAAATTGGCGGGGAAATCGATCTTGTCAACCAACTTCCTTCCGAGGCTTTTCAGTCGCTGGGTGATCGAGTAGGGCAGTTCTTTTCTCCCCCTTTCCCTCCTGCGTGTTCCAAGACGCTGATGGGTCGGGGCTGATTTGTTTGTTGCTGTCTCCAGCTCTCTCCACGTATGTGCAGATTCTGAAGAACGACTTTAGGGGCGGGGCTTGTGTTTGCTCGAGTGTACACACGGCGACGATCATGGGCTACATTATGAGAAATCTACAGGCAAAAGCGGCGGAGAAAATCTATAATGTCGGCGTCCCACTTCGGAGATTTTGCCCATTTTTTTTTTCAATTTCAATCCCGATGTCGATGGGGTGTAACTTGCTGACCTCTGCAAAATGTCACCGTGGCTAGCCCCAGACGGGACGATGAAAAAGCAGGGTTTCGAGCGACTGAGATTCACGTTCTGGCAACACAGTAAACGGGGGAAATTGGCGTTGTCAGCGTCCTTCCGATAAGCGTTTCCCTTACCACGCTTCAAATCGGCGGGGACAGGCCCCCGCTACTAGTACCAGGTACTATGGTACGCTGGGAGGGGAACGCAGGTTGAAATGCCACCACTTTACTCGATCGCTTCAAACGAAAGACAAACAGGAGTAAATGCAGGGGAAAAAATGACGCTGTGGAACTAGATTTCCCTGGATCTTAACAGCGTGAAGTGCTGCATCCTTATTACTGATTGGTTGATATTGGAAACCATTTTTATTCGCGTTTAACCGCATATCTCCAAACTGTTCTCTCAGCGGGATTTTGCAAGTTGCTCTTGCAAAACGAACGTTTCGATTCCGCCTCAGCGCGGCCATTAGCACATCCAACAACCAACGACCAAACAGAAAATATCGAACATGAAAACAATACTTCAAATGAAAAACAGTACTCCAATTGTTAACGAGAGTGAAATAACGAAAGTATGCAAGCTATGTGAAAGATTCTGTTAACTCTTTGGATTAAGTCTGATCATGCCCCCTATTTAAAAAAAAAGTCTAGAATAAGCGGTGAGTTTTAAATTTCGAGATGCAAGATGAGTGTTTCAGCATGGACGCAAACATAGACCTGATTCCTTTCCCATCTCTGCTTTCTCATCCCTCTCGTTTTTTAATGGATGGGTTTAATTTTCCATTGCGATCGTTTTGAATTCGGGCCTCTAATGGCACACCGTTGAGAGTAATGGGGCCTGGAGGTAACGACGGTTTTCTAACCGTGATTGATGGCCATATGATGCCGGGGGCTTTCAGCCCATACATCGGCCGTCTAGTCTGCTGTACTCTACCCTCAGTCCTTGGCCCACAGTAATGAGTCCAGGGGCTCTTTATTTTTTTTCTCCTCGCTCTTGTCATTTCTTTACTGTTCAGTCGGAATTTGGTTGCTCGTGTCTAATGTCAACTTAATCACAAGATAGCCTGTAGTTCTGTAACAATGTTCCAGAACTTTGAATGGTTTAAATGGCTCCTGAAAAAAACCGTTTCCTATGCGCCTGCCTGGGCCATACTATTGAGCCCCAGCAACATGACCTTCAGCCAGAAATCTGGCAAAAGGGTAAACGTTTCAAGTTAACCTCGAGTAATAATTCCATTCGGGAAGTCTGTTGCACACTGCCAGCAAAACTACAGGTTTGAACTACTCAGTCAGAAAACTGTGAATGGTAAGCCTTTGGCCGTTGAGAGACAGGAACTCAGACGCCGACGGTTGTGAGCCCGCGATTCTCAACCCGACTCTTGCCCCAAAACTAAAAGCTGTTCATCATCTCACGAGGATGAATGTGCACTATCCATGGTTGAGAGACAGCCACATAATCCTGTCCATACAACCAGCACGTGCGCTACCGAAATCTCAGTAACCGCTCGCGTGCGAGGTCGGTCCCCGCGGGTTAATGAAACTTTTCCTCTACCCTTCCCCCATCGCGACCCGTGCGCGCCCCGCGTGTACTCGAAGAGCGGCGCGCGCGTGCAACAACAGCTAGTAATTTATGAAATGGCGAGCGACCCTTGTGCGGAGTGTTATTGACGTACAAGCTTGTAGGGTGATTAAGGAGAGAGGACGAAGGGTGTCAAATCCAGAAAGCCGGGGAGGGAAAGAGTTGCTGCGGTGCTAGTAATGGGAGGGGGAGCGTGCGCCGGGCGGAGGTACCCTGAATGCCAGTCGTGTGCCCCCGTCAAAAGTTTCCAGCCCCGGCGGATCTGAAGTGATATGCGGACCGTATTGTTGGTGGGTACGGCAATAATTACTGGGTGCTGGGATCGGCACGATTTGTGGCCCAAGGGGGGAGCGCTCACTGCGGTAAATGGGTGCAACGGGTCCATTGTCTGGGTGCGTGGCGGCCATATTCTCGGGCAAGACACCGATACCGGCTATGAATAAGAATAATCGTGTGTGTCTTCGGCCGACTAATAATTGGGGTTTGTTGGAGGAAAGTTGCAGATGCAACAATAACAGACCGGAATACTGGAAGCCTGGATCTGATGACAGACAGCAGCGCCCGAACAGTGCCCCGTCGTGAACTTGTAACCGCGCAATATTTGCGCGATCGGTTTCAATTGGTTTCATTGGAACAATGGGGACGCCAAAATGGTGTCATGTAAAACGTGGACCTGTAAAGAAATCTAAACTCTTTCTTCTGAAAAAAACACGAAGCAGAAACGTGACTAGCATGAGAGAGATATCAACAGAGAAACATTTGATAATCTTCCCTCGCGCTAATACACACAATCGCAACTGTATGCTCGATATAACTTTCAGGTTCTACTCGCGCTCGCTAGAGACTGATGCATGTTTGGTTGAGTATCCCACAATGCAATGGAAAAACATGGCGGCTAAGTCTAAAGCTGCGGAGGAAAGTAGATACCGTTGTAGCTAGTTCAGAGAACTCGATGTATTTAGTAACAAGCTGCTTCCATTTAACTTTGTTCTGCGTGATGAAGGTCAGATATTGTGCATTTAGCTTTCGGAAAATCCTATTCGCTCCGCAAAATAGTTGAATCGTTACATGACCCTTTGACCTGGACTGCTACTGCTGTGGGTGGCTCACGAGTAATCCAAGATTTGTCCCTTTTGAATGTATTGCACATAACCATACACACTCAAGACGAAATTATGGGTAATTACTATACAAGGGAGGTAGCCAAAAGCACTGATGGCGACGCCTTCGGCGCTAACCTTTGAAGCGGAGCTCGTCCCAACTATCGACTAGTGACTGAAACTCCAGATAAAACAAATTCTGTGTTATCAGAGCTGACCAGTGGAACTCGGCCAGCCGGCAAATACCATAACCTAACAAACTTCCAAAAGGGGTCAGGTATTCTGTTACTGGGCTGTGGATGGCTGCCTGCCCACCCGACTGTTCCCTTATTCGCTTCGATACTAAGCTTACTAGTATACACCGCACGCAGACATAATTGAAACGATTTGTTGCAACATGAGTTTTGGAGCCCGCGAGCACACAACAGTGGCTTTTAAACACAAGTCTCCTGCGCGATTTAATTAAACATTTTCAAGTGTCATAAAAGAATTAAAAAACCGACGATTTTTTTCTCTCCTCGCCTTTCGCTGCGACAGCGCTGAGCAAACTCAAGATTCACAGAATCCGCCATGAACTGTGCAAACACCGAATACCGCGAGTTAAAAAAAAAAAAAAGCAGCCGGCAAACTCGGCTGAGATTCTCGTGCAAATACGCCCTGCCGCGCGCTTTGGTTTTGTTTGAACAACGGTCCAAGAAAATGAATAAATTTAAATGGATAAATACGGGCACAAAAGAGCACAAAGGGGGGATGGGTGGGCATTGTCTGAAGTGGATTAGCTCAATATTCGGCCCTTACGTGCAAACACACCGGCTGCTAGATTTCTTTATTAAAAGTAACAAGTGTGTTTTTGTATTCGGCCTGCGCTTCCGTTCATCAAAACCAGTTAAAGGCAACACTGGTACCCAAAGCTTCTACATATTTAATGTATCAATCCAACAAGATTGTCTGTTTATTCATATTCTGGTAGAAAGAGAGGATTCGAGTTTTTCGTCTGATGAGCTTTATGCAGTGGGACAAAGCCCCATCTTCAGTTTATCAAAGTAACGATGCGAATATTTGTTTCGAAATTTTTAAAGCCAAACTTAATGTCTTGAGGAATCGACAGACTGGTAAAATCGCTGTTTCATACATTGCCAAATGAGAAATTTTCTTTTTAGAGATTGCGACTTCAAACTCTAACCGATTTCATCATTCACTTGCCTCGACCTGCAAATACAGACGCCTACATTTTTTTTCCCGTTCTTGCGCCTCTGGACAATTCTTTCCTCAATTTTTTCCAATAAAAAGACCTGCAAAGTGTAGGCCTGAGGTTGCAAAACAAATCTTCCATTGTTTCTGTGTTTTCTGTGTTTGCAATTGGTTCTTTGCGTGAATACGTTACATTGGAGCACCGTAATTTAATGCGTGTTTTGCCAAGTCCACTAAATTATGAATAAGAAAAGAATGCACGATATTTAATCTCGCCGGTTGATAACTGCGAGACGCGCCATTAATCAATCAGTGTTGTTCATTATCACTGCAGCTATGTCAGTCCGCTTTGGCGATCACAATGGAATAATCGCTCAGCCTCAGTGGGACCACTTTCATTATGTATATTTCCAAAGGCAGGCCGAACAAAGGCCTTTTTTTTCACCTGGCCCTATCCGGACCAATAAAGCCACGCAAACAAAAGAAGTCTCTGCCGGGTAGGAGCTGTTCCTCTTTCGCATTTCAGTGCCTGCTTCTCGCCCTTGTCTCTGTCTCATCCACACTCTCCCCTCTGTGTACGTGTGTCTCTCCCCCGTCGTTTAATGTCCGCTAAATAGAGCCCGCAAAAGGATTGATGGGGCCCCACAATAACGGCCGTCAAACCGCCATGAATATGCGATGCTGTCCCGGGCACACCGGTGCCCGTAATTAAACCCCCGCGCGCGAGTAGCCGACCAGCGGGCGGATTGCGCCGGTCGGCCGCGCGGGGCCTCCGCGCGCATTAAGGAGAGACACAGGGAATAGGAAAAAGGGCAAAGAGAAGTATGAGACAGAGGGGAAAAAAAGCGGGAGTCCGCAATATATAGCCACGGACAATGGCACGGGACCAGGGACTGAAATTTCGAAGAGGACCGGAAACGCGCGTCTGTGCTGTGGGAGGTTGAAGCCCCTGATGGATGGATGAAGTGTCGGAGACAGGGTTATGGCGGTGAGGGGGGGGGGGGGCGCGAGACCGGAGAGAAGGTACAGAAAACGGGGAGGGGGGGTATAAAAGCACCGGCACATGTAGAGTAGGTAAAAGGAAGGGGGAAAGATGCATGGATGGCAAAGGGGAAACGACAGGCAGATCTAGAGTCAGGAATTGATGTACCGCGTAGAGGGGACGGGGCTAATCGAATAATTACACCGTTGGGATTCACCGCATGCAAGCAGTTATGAACGAGTTAAGCTTCGGCATGGACTTACACCGTTTGCTATTGGCTACTTATTTCGTTTTGGGCACAATGTACCGATTTCGCCTAAGTTACGTGACCTATAGTAGCTATCAAACATCAGCAAACATAGCGCCCTTCCATGGCAGACTGTGTTATCAATGTTATTTACAACAAAATAAAGCCGCTGGTCAGTATGGTAATGAGACAACTGACCTACTGAGTATTGTACTGACAACTGGAAAAAAACAAAATAATTTTGTAAAGCAACACTTACGAAACACTTTGCTACGGGAGAACGCCATGTTTCTTAATGTCTGATACCCGCTATAGGTCACTTGACTAAGTGGGTGCATCCGGTCTATTTGGAGAGCAAGCAAAACGTTCTTATAAACCAAACTAAGAACGGTTTAGCGATTGTAGATGTCATAACTTTTTAATGTAGCTGACTCTTAGTGTTTCTGTCGAGAAGTCTATAGACGGTTCATGACATAGGAAATACCAACCCCATTAATTATGTTGTCTACTGATACATTTATTTATTCAGTAAATATCAGCACATGAAATTAGTTAGAAGGTAGCACACCGTGCAAGGAGAAGGCATCACCTTGTTATCGGTTAAAAATTCATACATCAGTCTCTATGACGAAATGCCTAATCTTTTTGTGGCGTTATACTAAATTCAGAGAAGAACAGTTACTGAGCGAAACGATGTCTCTCCTTCGGCCCAGGATGACTCCCTTAACACGAAAGTCACTAAATCCATCACTTCAGCAAAATCAATTCTTGCCCTGTGAGTCCATAATGGTCCGTCCACATACGGCTCTTTCATTCTCCTTCTCTGCACCTGAATAATTCACGGGCTCACTGGCCCACTCATTGAAAAAAAAAATCCCAGGAAGATAGAAGGAAGGGTGAAAATTCGAGGCGCCAATCGCACGGGAACACTTATTTCTGCTTGACATTACCGCCAACAGCCAACATTATACGCCACTAATATCTCCAAATGCCACCTCAAATCCGTGTTTTCATTGCATCGGCGATGGCGCGAGGGGCCGGGGAGCAAGTCGATATGCCACGGCACCCCAGATCGACCGGTCCGCCGCGCAAATTGCCCCCGCACTCACGGACGCTCTTGGCTTGTTGTTTTAACCACTAAGACCGGCATGGATTTTGTTTTGAAAAGTCGGGGAGGCTTTCTAGAGACAACAGAGTTGGTTCATTCGCGATGACTCCAGGTCCCCGACACAGGATTTTTTTAAATGACTGTCGGAAATAGACGCGTTAGGTCCCAGCATATCGTACGACGGCGCGTGACTAAAGCACCGTTATCATGTGTATATTCAGAAATCCAATAAGAACCCTTCATCGTCTCCATATTTCAAGACCATCCCCTTTTTTATTTGAAGCGTTTTGAGCTGGAAGTGAATTTGACCTCTGTGATTGGCAGACAATAATAATGGCACTGTTTTTGACAAGTCTTCAATTAAGCCAAAAACGATGTCCATTATTAGCAGATTACGAAACTATGACAATTATGCATACCATCGAAATAGTACCACATAAACAAAAGCAATGAAGAACAATCGAAACTCCCTTCAGGTGTGTTTGCTGGAAACTTAATCAAATCATCCCACAAATCTTCCTGGAATCAAAGACGGATGTTTGTGACGGGTTATCGGTTGAAAGCATAGGTGTAAAGATGGGAACTATCTTCTTTCTTTGAAAAAGAAAAAAAAAATAATCCTGATGCGAAATAGGTGATCTGCATGGAGGGCTTCTGGTAACTACGGACAGGGTATCTTATTTTGAGTATAAAACCTTGCCAGAGCAAGGAATGTTGTGGGTAAAATCTGAATACTTGGATAATAACTAATGACAGATTGGATAACCTGGAATTCAAATCTATCCACGAGTCTCTGATATAAATGCTCTGAGTTGCACTAATCACGTTTCTCGACGAAACTTCCCTTACGACCCAGGCTAGACAGATAGAGCAGTATAAAGTCACCATTTCAAGCTGCCGGAAGGGCAAATTTGCCCACGAGAATGCCATCTCAAAATGTCGTCGCGAAAGCTACGACAGGCCAAGGTTCCCCCTCGCGACGAACCAACTGTTGGCCTGACCAGACGGAACACATCACGGCATTAAATTAAAGCGATAATTTCCCCTACTTTCCTATTCATTACTGCACTCGGCAAACACAGGCAGCGGGTCCCGCGTTGTGTTTGCTCTGCGACGAGCTAGCGCACACTTAGGGTGGGTCTGGACGGACACGAACAAACTCTCTCGCCATTTTCAACCCCCCCCCCCCGTTTTCCACCTCTTTTCTTTAAAAAAAAAACGAGACATCGTGCTCTAACCTAACCAGGGATCATCTTGCAAGCATTGTTGTTATTAACAACGCGCCAGCTCGGGGAACATATGCTAAGTGACATCGTCAGTGCTAAGCCGGGGATACGCTCCTCCGCGAGCGATGGCGGGCTATTAAAACGGGAGAGAGATAAAAAATGCACGGTACACTTTGTCTCTTTGCCTCGCCTCCCTGAATGCCTAGGGCGACCAACACCGTCTGTTTTTAAAAAGTGGGCACGCTGGCTGCGCGCTTCCATTTAGCCTTTTGCAGTACCGCAGGCAATTTTTTTCTTTTATGGGAGTAAGTATTTTCATGACAGTGGCACAGAATGATGGCCTCGTAGTTCCTTCCTTTTATTTCCTCTGATTCTGTTATTCTTGCAAGGAGAGAGGAACGATGGCCATTTTTGAAGCCGGTCTTTTCGTAGGAGTAGCCTCTGCGCGATTACTCGACAGATTCCCGAGGGAAATCGACTATTCATTTGGATATCTCCATACCTCCCACAATTTGTTGGTGAGATTTTTTTTGTCGGCATGCAGAGACACGAAAGTTTCCATCGTTCTATACATGCACAACAACACCTTGAGGTCAGGGGTACAAATTTGAGAATGATTACTTAAGGCACATGAATTTATATATATATTTTTTGCCGTGCAGTTGAGCTTGAGACAATAAGAAGTTATTTAACCATGCACTTCCCTACCATGCCCACCGCCAAAATGGTTACGGTAGTTATGATGATTGCTTAAATGCAACAGCACACATGTAATACATATACATGAATCATAGTGCTCTCGTAGCATTCGGGAGACCAAAGTCGATTGGGATCTTCAACACAATACATACCACATAATCTACAAACGGTGTAGAGTCACGCACACGCGCAGTGCATGGGATGGTACATCATTTACCCAAGGGGGGGGGGAACTCAACATTTTTGAAAAAGAGGGAGAAAGCCCGAATTGGAGATGAATTCTGAACACACATCAGGCAAACTGTTTCTCCTCCAGGTGAAACTTTGTCTGCTTAAACTTCTATTCAATCAAAAAACAAAACGGGGAAAGGGCCAGTCAGCTACGTCCCCCTGGCACCACTACTGATCAGGGAGTGTGTCGCACCAATACTAATACATGTATATGAGATTCCAGTGCATTACTGACAAATTAATATTCGCTGATGTACCGAGTACTATTTGTTAGGTTGATCCATGAGAGCAGTCTGTTCTCGGTTAACCATGAATCCCAGATGGAGCTGTCCGTGTTTCGTGCGGCTGGGGACCACTCAGTGTTAAACTACGCGTGTCCCGCACACCGGACGATGATGACACCTACTATACGCTTGTGGGAGCCTCTAGGGCCCAATGAATCGCTCGACATGATTATGCTTGCTTTATGAAATGTGTCACGGCGGAATAACCGACACACTGCAGTGTGGCTGAGTGAATTAGGAGAGAGATTTCTGAGGCTGTGGGTTGCTTTATGCAACCGCCCTGAAAGGCAGCAATCAAGGGTGTGTTTTGTATATACCAAGAAATCCATCAGATATGTACATTTTAATTTTGTCAAGATGGATTCCGGTATGATATAAGTAGAAAAAATAAGTGCTTGTGCTATTAATACATAAGTGGGCTGTTTCTATGTTTGATTGAGCGACTGGTTTTAATGAATATTTTCAAATCTTGGCTGATTGACTGGGCTATCGATTGTTCCATCAGTGGATATGTGTGTGTTTAACTTGGTGATGTTTTCATGTTTGAAGCTTGTGCATTTTGACCCTCGTATTGTTTTGCGGATTGTTAGAATCGAAAGTATTTGTTTTAGTCGATCGTTTGACCAATTAACTGTGAGACCGCCTTCCATCTGATGAATCTTCTTTTTCTTCTGAATTTGGTCAAGCTAAAGCAGGCAATAGGTTTGAATTATGTTGCTTGAAACATCAGGCAACTTAGGACAGAAACACGACTCCGTTTGTTGATGTGAGCACCACTGTCAAACGATCGCCTGGAAAGTGTGCTTAACAGCGTCCAGGCAAACAGACATGCAAAATCTTCGCTGGTGACACTGATTCTGATCATCTCCTGCTCGGATCCCTTTTCACATTGATGTCTATTATCTGTCTGCCTGGCCCTCTGTCCCTGGTTGGTATTGTGCGCAAGGTACCTGACTTTACCCCAGCGGTGCATGGCACTGACTCTCACGGAATTCGCCAGCACCCGCGACAATCCTCTCCCCAATACACCAAACACTGTCACAACCGTGGAAGATAAGATGGCCGCAACACCGGCAGTCCAGAATCTAATAACGCTGGGTAAATGGCTTTCTAGCTACAACCATAATCGTTATGGGACCTTATTAGATCCCATTCACCTCAAGGCGTGCGGCGATTGCCATCTTGTATTAAGCGGGACCGTTTTGAACTCCCCGCAAGGTCACCGACGACTGTTGTATGAACCAGCACAAATCAACCCAAAACTGCAATGGTATGACTTGCAAACCGAGGGCCTTTCACTGCACAAACTCATTTAAAACACTAATCATATTCTTCATACTCATCACATGTAAAGTATGGCATAGTTGTGAGTTGAAAAAGTTGACTGTTTGTTTTCATTTCAGTTGATTATCATGCAAGCAGGATGAAGTTGCCCCTAATGAAAGGTTTCATAAATCGACGCACATTATATTAGACAACAATTACCACTTTCAGAGCAAAACAAGGCATTCATTAAACAGGAGGCAGCGAAAGAGATTGGAATGAGCATGTAACAGCCACCGACCTCGAGGTGGGTTACTCGAATTGTTGAGCGTAGCCGGGCAAAGCGTGATGGTAGAGCCATCTTAGCGATCTCAAGCAACCGAGGCCCGCAGCTAGCAGGCTCTGCGCGCGCGGCAGATAAGCAACTCTCATTATTTTGTAAATTGGTCCATTTTTTCATTAAAAGGTGATCGTTCGGAGGGATTAATGTCAAATCGAGAATACGGAGTAGCAACGGAGGGGGACCCTGCGCATGTCGCGTTTGCAAGCCTTCCCCGGGTCCCGGTGATTAAGTGAATTTTAATTAAGGTATAAATAAAAGCGGAGATGGAAGTTACCGCTATGTGCGCTGCTTATGATGATAGTTTCTGAATGAGCAATTCGACGATGCATTATGAGCAAACAGCTCATCAAAACTGTCTGACAGAACCGATTGTATCAAATATTATTGAAGGCACTTTCAGTGTTCGTCAATCTTCAAACTAGGAAACTATACTAATACAGGTTTAAGCAAAAAAAAGTCATACCACACAAAATTTCAATTCGTGGTATCTGGACATCAGACTTAAATGACTGGTTTACTTACAAGAGGAGCCCTGAAGCTATGTATGAATTTGAATGATATGGAGATATACTGTTCAATAGTTCCATGTGCAATTTTTTATCTTCAATCTTCTTCTTTCTGTTGACCTCGTTTTCTTATCACGAACTCCTCTTGGTAAGCATGAAATGCCTTCGGGCGAGGTGGAGGAAAGGTTGGCCTTATGAAGACAGAAAATGATTGCATGAGTTTGGCATTTATTTTTTGATTTCTATACAATTCTCTTTAAAGTTGTCCGTGTAAAGATTCTGAGAACAAGGACAGATGAGGCTGGAGACTGTTAGAGGAGCGTATCGTTGGCTATTTACACTGCCGCCATTGGAGACCCGAGAGGCAACTAATGGTCATCATATTAGGTCTGCCCACGTTGTATTTATCATCGCTACAGTCAGAGCTGACGGTTATAAATGAGGGATGGGTTGAACATCAGGAAAGCCCCGTCCAAGACGGGGGTCCGGGTATATCCAGCAGGGATGATATTACTTCTTCCCCCTTTAACGCCGGCCCGAGCACCGTCAACCAAGAGACAGTCTTAACAATAGATTATCACGTCGCCCGCTCCGGACCAGAAATTGCTACTCCAAACCTCTTTCCGACGAATTGCCATTAATTAAAATGGTGCGCCTCATCCTGTTTGCCGGCCTGCGGACTGCGGATGATCGCGCTTCGACTTCAGAAGAAGACGAAAGGGGAAAAAAACACTCAACAAACCCAATAAAGGATATAAATCCCACCCAAACCGGCAACGCTCTCGCAATCTTAATGTCTGAGGGACTTCACTTTTTCCCCGATGATCGTTTCTGTATTTGATTTTATATCACTCGGACGAGGATGCAAGGCTTCCCCCCCCCGCGCATGCGTACATGTTCCCAACGAGCGCGCGCTCACCGAAGCGAGAGGAGATTTCGCTCGCAGCGCGACGCGATCGAGGAAGAGGCAGATTTCTCCGCAATTAATTCCAAGACGAGCTTCCTTCCTTTCCCACTCTCTTCAACATTTCCCGATTTGACGAGCTCTCTTCCTGCGGTTGCCAGCTCCGATCACCGGCTTTTTTTCCCCCCTCCGTATTCCTTTTCTTCGACGGCAATATCCCCGGCGTGTGCCTCGGCCGACCGCTGCCGAATCTCGGGGTTGTAATAAAATCGCCCGCGGTATATGTGTTGGCCATCGGAACATAAATATCCTTCGCGGAGCCAATATTCGTTTCGCAAGGGCTTTAGTGGCTATATAATGAGACATTCAACTCACGGCCGCGAGCGAGCAAAAGACGCAGAGAATAAAAGTCAGCGCGGGTTATGAACCGCCATTGGACAATATTGCCCACGAGTTTCAATGGCGCGGCACGCTTCATTTGCGCGCCATTCGGTTCATTTTGTTTTGGCGCGAGCGGGGTGCATCTTGGACAAACTACTCCCCGCTGCGAAAGGCAATAAGGAATGTACAGTGTGCGAACATCCCATCCCAAGCCAGACAATTCAAAGAGAATTCTCAACGAAAACAAGATAAAGAAACGGAGGAATAAAACATAACTGGCTAAAATTGATTTTCATTCTTGGCGGCAGATTCAGCTCAGGTGAGTCGAGTATTTCTCACGGACTTGACTGTAAGAAGATACCAAATGACACCAATAACGCCGAATTATACGCGCGCCATGCACTGGAATCAAATTAAACGTGCCCATCACCACCGGCTCAAGATCAGAACCAATTCTCAGCCCCAAATGCCCGGTATAAAATACGATACACAGTGAGCCAGGCCAAACGAGGGAGATGATATACGGGCAATCATCCTGAGCGGTCTGCCAATATCACTTGCTCTCTCACTCTAATTCTCCCACTTCTCGACTGAACCACTTGTTCCAAAATGTGAACACAAAGGACGGGGCTAATGGTGTCCATCAGCCAATCAAGATTTGGCCTCGAGTAACTAGTGTGACTGGGTTTCCCGACAACACTCCCGATACCAACGGAGTGGGGGGGGACCCGACACAATGAGCGAGCTCTGATGATGGCTCGGCGCGACGATCGTTCCATCTCCAGCCACTCGCCGAGGCGAGAAGTGGTTGGCGGAGATGCCCTAAAATGCTGGGGGCTGCTCCAGTTCCACAAAAGACACGGGCCAAGGGAGACAAAAACAAGGGGGTGCAGAGACGAGGGCAGCGGAAAAAGAGAAAGGGTCACAGAAGACATAATGGAGGACAGTGATAGAATCCTGGGTAAGGATTTCAGAATAAGAGGGAAATGTCTTAAAGTCGCGATACAAGCAGGGTTACTTGTAGATATTCCAGCAGTTCCTCTTTTTTAAATGCAGTTATCAAAATGATAAAGTGCATCAGTGGGCTAGAATTTGATGGAGACTGCTCAGTTCAACCAAGACTAGGTACAACTTCGTTTGAGCAAATTCAATTCATCTGATGAGTTCCAGCGACGAGTCAAGTTTTGACAAGCGTTTGAATCGACACCGATATATCCGCAACCATTTCTGCCTCCCATTTCAACCATACCAGACTGTTGGAAACATACACTGCCAATAATGAACGCCATTCCGCTCAAAGAAGCAGACAAACAGACCACATAACGTTGGCGTACAAAGCAACGGAAACGCCAAGTGATGGATGGACAGAAACAAATATCCACGTGTTACCCGAACGTCTATACGTGGCCCTTTTGCTCAAAGTAGCATAAGGTTCCAAACCTGAATCACGAGCTTGAAGTTTTTTAGCGGATACTCTACAGACCATCAAATGAACGGACGGAAGAACAGACAACTACCGGTCCAATACACAGATCACACACGTCTACATCAAGCATGATACAGAGTAAACCCAAAGCATAGATCACCGACAGTGGGTCCGTCCAGTTGCCGTTCTTCACCGACATACGTAATACGGCGATCTTTCGCCCTCATCTGTTCTTGAAAAAAACAGCACACGTGCGTAAGACTCTTTCCACCCATGTTTTATCGAATCTAGACATTAGCAATCACGATTTACGCCGTCCTCCGTCGATTTTTTTCAAACCTTTTGTCATGTATGTTGATCTCTCATATTTGCAATTTAACCATAACCCGGGTTCAGCATATACGGACTGAAAACTTGGATGAACCGGCCAGCAACCGGAGTAGCCTCCGAGGACGTCAATGATTTCATATTGGTCTCTACTGAATGAGGTCCGGTGTTGAGGCAGCGGCCGAGAGGGAATGGAACAGCCACGTGGCCCGGAATATGGGGAGAGGGTCTGTCCCTGGCGGAAGGGGGCAATTATCATTGGTACACTGCTTAGAGCAGGGTTTCGTTTTCTCCTCCTCGGGCAGCCTATACCTCCCGACTTATTGCTGATGGGGGTGGGGCAAGGCACCACGATTAGGTAGTTTTCACAGGGGTAACTCACAGGGCCATGAATCAACACAGACTGTAATTACGAGGATCACCTTTCTTCTCAGCGAGAGGCCAGAGAATCGTGGTGGGGGGGGGGGGACGGGGCTAGACACTGAGGCAGCAAGCGGCGGGGCGGCGTTCTCTCGCGCGCGTCCGCTGGCAGCCGATTTTTTTTCTACATTCATGTGAAAATTGATAGTCGCGCACAGGATGTGAAATCTTAGACCAATCGTTGGAGGCTAGGATCGGGAATTGAAATCCCGCCAAAGCTGAAAGAGAGATAGTGAGGAGAAAGGGGTAGTGGGGGAAAACGCAGCCGCAAAAAGCACCTGCAACAGGCAGAAATTCATAACGGGGGATCTCGACAACAAAGGGACTATTTCCTCCCTCGCTCTTGGTGTAGGCCGGCAATCCGCCACCGAGGAAGAAAAAAATCAATACCATTTTTTTTTTTTGGCCATCGCGGGTAATGCTCGAAACAGCGAACTACGCGCTCACAATCACACATTCATCCCTATACCCCGATATATACACGTGAAGCCGGGGACTATTGGTCGGCGGCTACTCGTCCCAGAGTCCACTCATCAGCATACTCTTCTTTTGGATATTCTTCATCGGCGAACTAGCGCCGTAGTTCCATGCGCAGTGGTCTTGAGACGCCACGTCACGAGCCAGTTTAAACCATAATGAGCGCTGACGTGCCTTCACGGAACTCGGTTATTCTTGTCAGAGACGACACCAGGACTGAATAAAAAACCCACTCGGCGAGCCGCAGTCAGCCACCGTTTGAGGTCCAGCAGATCCGAACAAAGCAAGCCTCGTCCGCCAGGCATATCGCCCGCGTCACTTTAATTGCCCGCCAAGACGAGCTAAACCGACGTTATAGGGAATGAAATGCCCCTATTGTTGCGAGATTTTCGGACTGAGCGCGCACCAAAGCCGACCGGGGGCTTTTAGTACACAATTTCCGCGCCGAAGAAAACATTTAGGGTTTAGCGGTCCGACGAGCATTTCCGACGGGGGGGGGTTGGACAGCGAGTTCTGGAGTCATCTACCCCACATCACCTCCGTCACCTCCCTGCGCCTTGCCTAAGAGACTTACTCACGCTTGCTGGCCTTTTGCTGAAAGCAAAATTATTTTATTGGTGTCATCGGTGAAGAAAGAAGAGGGAAAAAGTGAGAGAGACAAAAAAGGAGAGAAAAATGGCGAAGAAAAGAAAATCACCTGTTTCATTGGTGCCGTGGTAGTAGACATATTAGGGATCACCGACCGTGCATGAAATTCGAGGTGATAGAGTGAGATTCAACAGATGAGCGAAGGGGGGGATGTCTCAGCTGCGAATGGGTCAAGGAACTGATAAGGTTATTCTTGGCTGATTATTTGTGGCTGAACTCTTTGTCTTGAAATTCGGTGAAAGCACATTGAAGGAATTACAACATAACGCACCAAACTGATTGCACGTTAATGAAATGATACCAAGACAGAAAAACGTTCCCCTTAAGACGATTCCTGCATTCTTCCTTTTTTCACATCTAACTCTCCACCCCTCTCGAAAATTATCAGCGTCGACTAAATTAGTGGTTTATGCCTGTAGAGAGCTCTATTTACTCAAACATAAGTCAGGACGACAAAGTCAAACACTGGTAAATGTAGGCTGTGTTAGTCACAATTAGAGTAATCTTCCGTCCTGACAGAAGTGAAATATTTTCATTTTACCTGTTCGCTGCATCCGGGTATTTGTGTCCACGTGCGTGCTGACGGGGTACGGAAACGCGGTGGCACTTACTGTGTGAGCAACAAGAGAAAAATAGTTCTTACAAGCTCTTTAAAAAAAAATCACCCCCCCAAAAAAAAATGAACAAATAAATCTGATAATAATTCGTCATTAGATGTACACATTGTCACACTAAAAAAGAGTTCAATCCTATACAAAGTTTCGAATGTCAGTTGTGATGGTCTGTACTGACTGGCCAAATTTTAATCAGTTGAAAGAGCTAACGTAAAAACGTTGGCGACATCAGAAGTAGCAAGAGAGAATTTGTAACCAACAGGGGAAAAAAATTACAACATCATGAAAGCTCATAACAACGAAAACAACACCATCAGTCTTGCCAACCCTGTTGGAAAAGCAAGACGCATCGCGTCCGCCTGCAACAAGGTCTATATAGGTTAAAACATGCATACATTATACCTTTCTGCATCTGATCTGGGTAGTAACTTGTAGCATTACACGCGTACTTCTTCTCGCTGATTGATTGAGCCGTTCCAATATTTGTTGCTGTAGCATGGAAAGAAGAACCCAGATCAACGTTAAAATCACCTTGAACATGAGAAACTTATCACATTATTTTAATGTTTCAAAAGTAACACACGATTATTGGATTATCAGGTTGGAGCATGCAAGGTACGGTCCCCTTTCCACCTTTGCGGCTGGAGTTGAGTTCATGCAGACTAGTCTGACACGTCGATTGGGTATTAACTAAATCCCGTATGACTCCGTCGACAAATTTCCATAATTATTTCGGAATGTCTTCCTACTTCTAAGGTTGAGCATTTCTCCAGAGTGGTCTCTTCACGATCAAGTGTATTTGCACGTTTTGGATCAGTTGGATTTCTTCACGATTTCACGGCTATACCAAGAACAAATTTAGCTGTCTGGCAAAACACTGATGATAAAAATAAAAAAAAATGGTTGCCCACTCAAGGCGAATTCTCTCGTCAAGCACATCCAACAGCGAAGCAAACCTTTCAAGGCAACAGTAACAGTAAACGTGTCAAATGACTGACATAAGGCTAATTAAACTCGCTTTGTTTTTCACGTTCATTTGAAGGAAGAACCTCCTTTCGCTTCAAATTGTCAACATCAGCGTGCGTGCTAACATGGTGACGTCTTGAAGTCATTAAAATATAGCTATGTGGGTATATGAACGAATGCAAATTATATTGGGGTACGTTTTGAACTGACATATCAAAATTGATCACAATGGAGGGGATTCGCTATACACTGCGCCACCTAGAGGTTGCCACAGAGAGGCCATTTTTTTGTTAAGTTCACAGTCGACAAATACCATGGTCGCCGTGCTACGATTTGCGATGAGCACATATCAGTAGAAAACTTTGGGAAAATAGTTCATGCAATAGAGAGAGAAAGGGATTAGTTAAAACTATTGCTGGAATACAATACGCCCTTAAATCTCCTTCCCTGGCAAAAATCGATAATGCAAGTTTCACGCGCACAGCCGGCTAATAGAACTTGTCGATCATTCCCCACAATGCTCTGCGAACAATGGCCTTTTTGTGGCCTCTTGGAGGTGCAGTGTACCTAGAATTGTTACCCACATTCACGGGTCAATTTCACGAGATCCGTTTTTGTTTTCTTTTTTTCATTCTCTTTTTCTGGTCTCAATGAAGAGAGGCAGTCTTGCTTATAGACGACGTACAGGCACTACGGTACCCCTAAAGAGTTTAAACCATGTGCCACGTAAAACACGGCACCCGCACCCTCAGTGATGGTGTATTAAAGGTTGTGATGTTCGTATTAATATGTAGGCCTACAGCTGTTGTATATGTTGCGTGGAGGTGGTGGTGATAACGTTGGCGACAGTGATGACTTTGGTGGTAGTGAAGAAAATGATCGGAGAGTGGACAGAGACGGGTTGCTTTGCTGGTGGTGATTGGCTTGGTGGGGAAAAGAAGTGCTTTAGTATTTTTGTTGCCCTTCAGTGATGTGATTTAACGAGCACTGTCTGCTCAGTGCTATATCCAAGAGCTTTGAGGAAACAAATCATAACCCTGCTCGGGTAAAACTTTAAAACCTGGTCGGCCGACTCGCAAGTTGGGCTTGTAATAGCGGCTGTCATGGGGACAGTAACGTCACAGCGGTAGCAACGATAGCCACAGAGGTACAGACAATGGTTCAGCTTCGGTGGCAGTAGGCCTGATGACAATGATAATGTTGAGAGTCACTCGAGAGAGACCAGCAGGAATTTTCTGCACTGCCAGCCCTTTCTATGACATTCTGATAATTGCAACGACGGAAGTCACAGCTAGGACCGGTGAAGTCTCTGTTTGGTCGCCTGCAATGCTCGCCAATGGAAAAACAGTCGCTTGTTTTCACTGCCCGTCGATCTCTGATAAAAGTAAACGACGACATCCAACTTGGAAGTTTGTCAAACCAGCGGCACAAAGCTCTTTAAACAAAAGAAGGCACCGTGGTCTTTTTTCTTTCTTTTTTTAAAGAGAAATGAAATTGCCTTGTTCCAACCATCAAACTCGACCAAGAGACTTAATAACATATATTTGTTCGTCGAAGAGAAGGAGGGAATAGCAGATAAAGGGGAGGGAATTCCGGACAATAATCATCACGCCATGGACCGAGCGATCGAAGAATCGGAAGGTCGCTCAGGGGATACACGGGCTCCACTTCCCCCTTCGACATTCAGTGCCAAAACATAAAGACAGTCAGTGTTTTGCTTGTCAACACCACATCTCCCCGCGCGAGCTCTGCGCGATGCGATTTTCATTTACGCTGAGATTTTTTTTTTGCTCTGATGTTGTGGGGCAGACGGGGGGAACCGAGGACAAGAGAGGATCGTGGAGGGGAGACGAGGCCGCGTTTCCTCCGGAACCACGAGTGAGTCGGCCCGCTCCGAGGGCTTGTTTGTAGTCGCGTGGGATTTTCATATACATGTACAAACCCTCTGCACAGCTAAGAAACGCCGATATTAAAAAGCAAGAGGTGAAGACAAAACAAACACAGGCTGTTCTCTTTTTTTCCCGTCTTCTGCTTTTTTTTCTTTTGAGGAAGTTAATTGCCAAACTCCATGTCGAATAAAGCAGTGACGGAGACATAAAGTGAATTCTTAAAGATGGACTGGCAAGGCGCGAAATTTTTGTCTCTGTCGACTTTTAAGATCCGCCTTTTCATTTCACTCAATTTTTATGTCACTGAAGTATCTTAGAGCAAAATTTTCCCCAACCAGGGTAGCCGTGATGGCAGGCCAAAATATTAACAGTACGGTGTCTTTGAATGCAACCATGCCACAAACATGCATGCAAAGACAGTGGATACCATGCCAAGGCCTTGTCATTGCCACTTCCCGTCCTCTGTAGGTTTTTTGGTTTTTGTTTGTGTGTCTTCAAATTGACCTCAACAGTCATGTATCCTGCACTTGTTGGCGTACTGAGGACCCTTCCGGTTATTGCATCAAATTGGATCGAGGCGTGCGCATTCTTGAATCTTCTGTTCCCTCAGTATCAGAACTAACAGAACATAAATTGAAAGGCGCTCTAGGTTCCTTCCTAAACGAGCTAACACGAACCAGCAGGTGGAAAATGTCTGTTAAGACTCACTTCATGTGATCAGGTGTGGCGTGAAATTTGCACTCCACGGAAAACGGGGCTCACTGACTGGCGTGCGCGTGATTTTGTGCGCAGAGCAATGACTACTTACACGGTTGTGGAAGGCAAGTAGTGTTGTATAATTATGACGAAAGCGGGATCGCATGCATTCCAAATTTAATATGTAAGCAGTTCAGTTGGGCATTTTGTTGAGGATAAAATGACATCCACAGAGCTCCTCTGTACATTCTCTCCTCCCATCTACACAGTAAGAAAACAAGGACTACTGATCGTGTCCACCTGCATGTGGAGTTACCTTGCGAGCTGGGCGGGGCTCTTGGGGAAGGCTGGAGAGCTTTGTCTACATCGTCAGATGTCAGGTTTGGCAGTGGTGCTGCGGGAAAAAAAAAGGAAGAACGTGGGAGCGTTGAGAAATAAAGCTTAGGGAATGGTTGGGAACTCAGGTGAGCATAGAATGGCACGTCCTTTGCCTTTTCTTTCCCGTATCGAGTCCGTACTCGAGTTTGTCATCTCAGTCAATTTTAGATGCTCTTTCATTTTCCAGTCAGGAATTTCTCCGGTCTCTTGAAGAGACTTTTTCTCTCCCCCACGCTTTTCCCCATAGCCGTCGGGAAAGAAATTTATGGCAAAGTGGGTGTGGCATTGGAGTCATATGAGTGAGCTATTGCGGTTCGAATCCCAACCGGGAAAGTCGATGGTTTGAAATCCCCCACATTCACTTGAATTGTACACACCAGCTCTCCATGAATGATTTTCTCCAAAGTCTACTTCAAAGCTGTGTAAACAGCCTGGTTTGTTTATTCCCTCTCTCCGTTGGGAAAATAATCCCTTACTCATTCAAATTTGAGGCTAGGAAATTAGAAATGTCGATTTTAGATGACAGTTTGTGTCATTTCTTACAGGACAGTTAAGCCTTACCAACAAAACCTATGCAAAATGAAGGTTATCAAACACAAAGCTAATGAATAAATCCAACAATTATTATCTAGGAGCATAATCACAGAATGCATTACGAATCAGGCCGTCAGCATGGGTCTCTAACGCAACCTGGCTCTCTGGCTGCGGGAGAAGTCCAGTCACCCTTCTCGGCTCAGTCGGCTATCAACCCACATTTTGGTTTGTTATTAAATGTGCAGGCGAGATGACCCCATATCCAGACGGCATTCAAGGTGCCGTCGTGCTTTATAACTCCATTATTTTCCGTAATGACGTAATACAGAGTGATATACAATACCAGATCAATTTAATAGCAGTCTTTAGTTTCTCTCAGTTAGGGGCAGTTGGCTCAGTAAAATGTAAGGAAATTTATTTTCATGTTTATTCAACGAGTAATATTGTGAGGCGTTTATCCGCGACAATTAAAGGAACGCACAAAACACGACCATGTCGTGAATGTGAACCGTTCAGTGAGCCCTTTAATTAGCTTGGAAGAAGAAACAGCCGTATGATAGAAATATACATATTTTTTTTAACCTACCAAATCGACTTTGATGACAACATCACATATCTCCTCGAACTCACCGCTTTGAGGAGTTGCGCTTTGCACACTTATTTTGCTTTGGACTTTGTTCACCATCAGATCTTCTACGGCTCCGGCCGCATCGTATAATGGCCTAGATCTCATCCTGCAACACCGGTGCGCTCTTTTTAAAGTTGTCGCCTAATTGCCAATGTACACACATCACAATCGCGCATTAAGAGACCTAAAAGCTTTGGGGAATTGCAAAATTGGCCCACATCGTTAGAATGGTCGCGTCGCACGTTCTCCCCGTCCATGATGGTACTTGCATTCATAGGTAACCAAATTTAGCTAAAATGCCGGTAGCCCTTGGAACAGTCTCGATTATTGAGCTCAAGTTGACGGTGTGTTAGGACGGGAACACGATTGTACAACAGACGTGGCCTGTACTTTACGCCGGCAATGCTTCTCGACCGTAATCCAATTACACAAAAACCACATGCAGCGGAATTATACATATACATTATACAATTTGCCATCGATAAAGGGATAATTAAGAGAGATTTTACAATTTCAGGAATAGCTACCCCTCTTTTTGCCAGCTTCATAGCTTCAGATTTGACAGCAGTTAGGCGTATTGAGACATCAGCTTGCTATGGGAGCACAGTTGTAAAAGGTCATCACGGCTGCTGAGTTTCATGTGCATGTCAAACAGCGCCACCAAGCGGTACCCATGTACTGGTACTGGAGGGGAGTCTTGCTAGCGATTGGGGTGAAAAAACAAACAAACACCCCAACCAACAAACAAACAAACCAACACCCCTAACCAACCAACCAACAAACAAACAAAACATGTATATCATCTGCTTATAACTGCCATTCGGGGGTAGAAGTTTGCCTCATTTGCCGAAGACAGGTATTCTAAAGATTTGTGCCCCTGCTCGAACAAAACAGCGGAAGAAACGACTGATTTGCTATGTCTTAAACGATTTATCGTAGTGTATTGTTTCCTAACTCTATATTGTAACCTTCGTATTGTAAGATGTTGGGAAATGGGACATTTATTCAGAACAAACTGATACATGTGAATGTACAACAAAACCTGCATATAATGCGAAGAGCAGCATGGTAAATTAAGAAGAAGCTATTTCTAAGCAGAAGTGGATTTACATAAATCATTTCAATTTTCCAAACCGAAATGTGGAATTCAAGGCAAAGTGTAAGAATATGGATTTTACTCCCAGTATATAAAATACTTTTCACATTGTATGCTGAGCTTTGAGCGACAAAAGGCTTCCTAACAAAATGATTATTTAAGGTATATAATGAAACCTTTGTTAAAGGTTTTTCAGTCTTCTGTTTGATATAAGAAAATTTAAATTATTCGACATTTTCTTGAGCACAGCCAAAGTGGCGTTGAGCGGCCATTTTCCAGCTCCACTGAGAGACTTCAAAATGTCACAAATAATCTATTTTCCTCCAAAGGCACTCATCGCTGAACGGGCTGCCTTTTTCCCCCCTCTCAACCAACATTTTTCTTAAAAGGGGATTTCGAGGCTCGAGCTGATGAAATGTCAAAAGAGATCCAAAGCTTAAATCAATCTGACGTGAGTCATGTTTGCCAAGAAACAATTATATGTAGAGGAAATCTGATTTTTCCCGGGTTTGACTAACACACTTAGGGAAGAACTAGGTCGGCCCAAATATGATGGGCCGATAATTGATAAATGCTTTCAGATGCTAAATTTGATTTCTGCGCGAAACGTAGACAGAAAATTACTTCATTCGTTACCGAGATTGGGGCCGAATTAAGATAAATTTGACATGGATGCCGAGCGGGAAGACACTGTTATGTTTTCGAGTGAGCAGGGGGCCACTTGCACGCGGACTGAATGCGTAAGGACCTCAAAAGGTAGCTAAGGAGTAGCCACGGCATAAACATTTTCGAACAACATTGTATCCTTCTGGGAGAAGTAAATAGGCCTAATATCTTTTATTATTACTTTGGCAGGTTAGTACTCATAAAGGAGGCCGAGTAAATATCATTCTCTATTTAGTTGACAGGAAAGATGTGATTACCTGTGAGCCGCAGTTAATAAAATATGTGACGGGTACCAATTTAGGGTGTTCGGACCCAAAGTGGTCAATTTTGTTCGGATACAAAATGTTTAAAAGGGATCACGGCGTAGTACAGAGAATAAAAACAACGTTCTGCCTTCGTTACTGGCAGAACTAAAGCTCAGTTCATTGCAAGAGCCACAACAGGGAGAGGCACAGACAACGTTTATTTCAGAATCAGGTTTTGCAGTCCTTCAAAGTTCGAATTTTAGTTTGCTTTCGTTCCCTTAACGATATTAACGACAGTTCAGGGAGAGAACTTTGAAACGAATTATCTCCATTAAAGATCAATCACATTGCTTTGACGTATGGTCATTTTAACAGGGAATTGGTCCTTGTTCCCCATAGCGTGGCAGCTTCTGTTCACATTTATAATCGTCGCTTTAGGACTTCAGTTCCACCATGAGAACGCTGTGAGTAAAAATGTGCCGATGAGGGCGGCAAACAAATCTAGCAATTTAATGATGTCATAATACGGCTTGTTGTGAATTCCTTCATTTAGTTTCCTTGGCCCAAGAATGCAGCCAGGTGGCTGTAAGTAAAAAGCCGGACTACCGTCGGTAGAATACCACAATAGCCCATTCTCCGCGTCCATGAAAGCCTAGCTAGCGTTTGCCCCTCACAGCTGACGGGGCCCACGTAGCCGGGAAGGTACCTATGGTCTACGGTTTGACTGTGATGTTTAATTTATAAGCTCTGCAGGTTGCGAGCAGTCTTCATTTAATGTTTGTTAGGCCTCGGCAGCAGCATGTCAGTCTTTATTCCAACTCGGCAGTTGCGAGTTATATTGGTTCAATAAAAAAGTGCCTTCACTAAAGGCTCTTGTTCCCCCAGAGTTTCTTGACCTTGCGGCCGTAATAAGGGGTTTTATAGCACAAGAAGTGAGAAAAACCGGTTAAGTAAGTTCGATGTCATTCTCGGCAAATGGCCGCTGCCATCTGCCTGAAATTCATCGGGACCTTACTCCGGGTTCAAATTAGGATGGTTCAGCTTTACCATACGATCCGGTGATGATCAACACTGTCGATATAAAAGCAATTCCAAGTCGCTCTTACTGTCCGACCTCTTTTCACGGTTAATGAAGTGCAAACAAGCACAGCGCTCACGCACGCGGGCGCGTTCGCCTCGAAATAATGAAACAGTCGTATAACTGCAGAGCCGTAGTGTGACGTCATCAAAATAGGCTCCATTGGATGCTCCCAACGAGTTTGCCTGATATGAAAGAGGACTCCAACTCGTGCTTTTGACGTACGTAGCATCCTTTGCTCCGTTTTTACGTAGTGCATTGTTTTAAATATAACTGGATTCCATAAAATAGAAATTGTGAATTACCAATGGAGTCAGTCATCATACGTTATCGTACTGGCAAACTCTATCTAAACAGACCACAGTTCGCCAAGTGATCATTTTGCACCTAGATTTTAGGGCACAACTGTAATCTATTATAGGAAAGGATTGATTCAGCACTAAACTTTCGGAAAGCCCAATGTTTGAGGGGCATATTTAAAACGGATTCCTTATTAAGTAACCTTTTATTCCCACTCTCATCAGACAGTCCAAGAAATGGCTATTCTATCACTACCACCCCAAACACACACATAATTGTTATTGCTCCTGTCTAGGAGGGCATAATGGCCCTGTTACACTCGGAATGAGCGTATTCGTCCCTCATCATCCGTACAGTCCGTACAAACGAAAAGTCGGCACATTTGTTTGCATCAACGTACATTGTAGTACACGAGCAATAGTACGCAAATGGCTATTGGACAGATTTGACGTTAACCCTAACTTGCGCCCCCAAGCGTCAATTAGTGAGACGGTGAGACCTTGCTCGAGAATTCCCAGGCTGTGGTTGTTATCGACCTACGATGTACAAAGAGGAGAGGAAAAGGCTAGTTAGGCGCGGAAATGACCGACAACAACCCCGAGCCGCGTCTACAAACTAGGCGGCCTAAACCTCAGCGCAGACCTCGAGATGGATACAGCTTTGAAAGGCGGCTACCACAGCAGCAGTCTGAATTGACAGCGCAGATCGGAGTTCACCACAGAAAGTACCTGTTTCAACTATAAGGTCAAACCAGTCAAACATGATTGATAGCCCACTTGAGAAAAAGGAACAAGACGAAAACAAAGACGACATAAAAACCGCTCGGGCGTCATGTCATTTGGCCGTGTACTAAAACCCCGAGGAGGTGACTTTCCACAATGAAGACTTTTGAGAGAAGCTCCAACTAATACGGGAGATTTACAAAAGTGCACCTTCAAGAGTCTACAATGCGTTGACCAATCAGAGTGCGCGAAATCTGTCAACCCAATGCGCGTTCGGAAAGGATCGACTGATTTCGCGCGTTGTGGTTGGCCTTGCAAACCCTTGGAGGCGCACTACTGCGAATCGTCCATATTCCTCAGCAAACCCAACAAGCCGATAAACTGTTCGGATGCGGTGGCAGCTGTAACTTTGTAACTCGATCGCTACCGAAGACGCCCACCCAACTTTGCCGCTTCTAATTCTGATCCTGTCGAGCAAGCAATCGATTTTTCTGTGCTACTGAGCTTTCCGAATGTCCAATGTTAAACTATTTCTCCTAGTGAGTGCATTGACAGTGACAGACTACATGAAATCTGTGGTGTACATTACTGACCCGTCTACCCGGAACCTGCCATGACTTCGTCCCATTCTTGCTTTTAATTCAATTCGGCATCCACTTCCGGCTTGTAAGATTCCAAGTTCAACTGATTGATAGCTGCCTAATTCTCAGTGTTGTAATGACCTCGGACGCCTATGTACCACATCGCCTTTGTGTCTTCAGGAAAGGGTACACCGCACTTTGCAATTAGCGATGTCAGCATCTATCCTATCTTGAGCGAGGAACGGAGCATTTCACATGACATCATTGCACTGAATGACGGACTGAGTCATTCTAGCATGCATACTCACCACCTTAAGAGCAAAGTGCACACACAAAACTTTTCCCAACAAATTATTCACCGCCGTCAACCCGACGTTGATATCCAGTCCTCCGCGATACATGAATCATTGGCAGAGACATCATACATTTCCCGTGAACCGTTTTGGTGCGCCATCTTTGATGTTGGATCGTGTCCAGGGAACGGTAATTGTAACTCTACGGGAACGCTACTACTGGGTGGCATCAGACTTAAGGCACCTTTCTACCTGCGCGTCAACATTTGCGCCACGCGTTGTGCATCCGTCCCGTGTGTTATGTTAATGGAGCTGATTTTCGTGTCCGTGAAAGTGAAACGTATGAACGCATCATATACGCAACGCACCCCCCCCCCAAAAAAAAAAAACCTTCATATGGAAAGGTGCCTTTACGCGTGGGTTTTTAAACTTTCAAGAAAGTGTACAAATCATGACAACCTATGGGCCTGAGTTGAACCAGGAGAGTGCGCAGTTTCCCTAGTAACAGAGGTTCCTTTGACAAGTTCACGAACAACCATTAAACGCAAGCGTTGCAGTTGCATCGCTACCATCAAAATGAATATCCCCGACCAATATTGCTCTTTTTAACCGACGAGGGCGTGCTTCTGCTCAGGGCGGATCGGTTGAGGAGGGATGCAATGCGCACGTAACACGTGCTCTCGAGAGTGGCGTAACTGCAGTAATGGCTTCTAATTCTGGGCGTCAGATTAGTCTTTACAGCTACGTGCGATAAAAGGAGTTATACTCTCAAGAAACTAAGGCTCTTATTACACAAGGCCAAATTCGCAGTTGGTTTCACATCAAACATGGCGGCAAGGTATTGTGGGAGATTTGGGAGACTTTAGAGGAAAAGTGAAAAGGGTAAAAGTAGCAACCTACACGTACTTGAGGATAATGTAGTAGCGAATATCAATCTGACTGCTCAGTGCGAAAAACTATTTTGACCATCCAGCTATTTGGCACGATTCACAACCCTGCGTAGCTTGCAAGTAACTTTATTTCTAATGACAGAAGTAAGAACGGTGTTGATGCAACAGACAGAACTGTTTGCCTCGTGCATACAGTACGGTGTGGGCACCGTGTTCTTCCAGTGGTTCCTTAATTGGCCAATTGAGCAGTTTCCCTTCTCCCGGCCAACAACTTCCACAAATAAAAAGGACAAACATAATCTAGGCCCCCAGCGAATAAAATTATGTTTCAAAATTGAGGGCACTCAAAGTGGTTTTATTTTCGTACTTAAAAAAAAATTATATTGCTTCCGTTGATGTTTTGATTTTTTATGTTTTCTGTATCTTATTTGTTTATTGTTTATTAAACGAATTGTGCTAATAAAACAACTTACAAACAAAATCTCTAATTATTGTGCTTGATAACAGCACCAAGAACTGAAAACGTAGAGTAAGTGTTGAAATGTTGCAATAGGTCAAAAAATATGTTACGGTACCTAACAGGAGACGTGAAATTAAGCACGCTCAGAGAAATTCTCTTTATAAATCTTACAAATTGAATAACGACGCTTACCTTTCACCTTTGTACCCAATGCATGTGGAGAAACAGCTCTTTGACTGCAAATACATGTATGTTTTTCCCTAGTAAAAGCTCGCTAACATTATTGCTTTGGATATGGACAAAAATTCGTTGAGCAAAGATGATAATCGCTTGTGAACAAACGCTCGGGGAGAGTAACAGTATAAGGGTTTGGTTTTGTTCTTTACGTCACACTTGCAATCAAACTATAATTTATGGATTGTGATTGCTGTGCTCTCATTGCTCTCGTTTCACAAATTGTAGTCCATCTTGGTTGATTAGTGGTTCGTTAAAATGGATGTACAAGTATAGGACCTGTGTATTTTAGCATGACAAAATTTCGGGTGATGACATGCACGCGTATCAGTGCCTGAAATGGGCCCGTCGGGGCACAGTGACACATAAAAGTACGCGAACAATGCTTGAGGAGGGGATGTTTCTGCCCCTGAAACAAACTCAATTATCGCCCTGGCCAATGGGTGAGTCTGTCACGGTCAGCTGGTACGTCCAGTGAAACAGACGGCGTGATATGGCACGGTCCAGGCACCCCCTTACACCCATTTTCACGTGATGTTATTCCTCGTGTCTTGTAGCCTCGGGGCGGATCCCCCCAGGCATCTGGAGTGAGTTTGATAAATCTGTAGCGTGTCACGTTGCATCGGTGGCGAAACTGATGGGCGGTACGTGGGCGGCTCAAAACAGTCACCTCGACGGGGGCACATGGTCTAGTCCATTCGAACTTTGCTGGGTGTCATGATTTGAACTGTTCTGTTCGATCACTTACAGCCAACGCGCTGTACTCGAAACTGATGCACGTTCAACATGAGGAGATCAAAGCGCTCCGCAGTTTTACAGCCGGACCTGACGCTCCAGTGAAACACACACAAGTAAAATTCCCCTTCGTTTGCATAACTAAATAACGGTCGTCAGCCTTAAGCCATTAGTAAGCTTCTATGGCAAAGTTCGGTCAGCGACAACTCGTTAACCACTAGTCGATTTTGCCTGGTGCCCAGTACATTATACATGCATAGGTCAAGATCGCACACTGGTTGACAGTGTAGTTCGTTAATCGAACTTTGCTTAAACTTGTCCATTTAGATTGGTGCCGGAGATGCATGACGTTCAGTGACTTGCTTACTAGCGCATTTGCTACCATCTATTTGGCTGGGTTCCAGACGCACAACAATAAAGATTTTTATCACAGGAGGGATTTTTTATGACCACCAAGGACTGGAAAAGAGTCTAAAGGAAGTGGTTCTAGAACAATGAACCACCAAGAGGTCACCACTGGGAGCATTTTTCGTAGCGTATTATGGGAAAGAGACAAAATCACCAACATCACACAGTGCTTGGTTTGTTTTTAGATGGGGGGGGGAGCCCAGACGCCTGGCTTCTGTAAGGTTTTGGACGCAGACATGGAAACTCAGATCTGTCTTCAAGATCAGTCTTCAATTCCGGCAGAAACTTAATATTTAATCGGGTCCTTTTGATCTCATCATTGTCTGCTTAATTAAAAAACGGTGTTAATAAGCAATGAAATAATCCACCCCCCTTGCAATAAAAAGCCGAGTCATTTCGACTTCCAGGTTAACAACTTCGCTTCACGAAATTATGTTTCTATTTAGTATATAAAATCGGAACTGTACGTGCAGCAGAAAGTGAATACTAAACACAGTTAGTGTAATACTAAACACCCTTTTTCACGATGACTAATCAATGCAAAATGTGCTGAACGAGACATGAACTTTTCACACGGGTCAAATGATGCAGGCTTATTTTGTAGTTTCCTTTTTGTTTGTGTGTGCCAGTTTGAAAAAAATCAGATTGAATTAACTTTGTAGCATTATGTCGAGCTTATTATCAGCGTCGCACTGAATACACAAACAAACAAAGGCAGCCCACCGTAAGCTAGATTACTCTTGCTTCAAATTTGGAATATTGGCGATCTGATTTCTAAGACAATTAATATACGCTAATCTTCGAGCACCTAGCTTAATCAGTAAAATTTGTTTGTTTTGCGAGCGTTCGCGGTGGGACGAGTGAACATTTACCCCGATTCCCCTGAGTACAGAGGGCGCTGTCGATTAACGGAAACACTGAGGGCGCTATCAAGGAACACCGGGGGACCTACCTTGCTTCAAGAAGTTGAGGTGGGACAGGAGGACGTCGGCGTTGTAGGAGCTGGTCAACCGCGTGAAGTCCTCGCGGGTCATCTTGCACAGCTGCTTGCCATCAATGCTGAACCGGCTAACCATCACGTCCTGGAGGGAGTACTCCCGTACTGCCCACTGCACCCACTGCTGGACATGGTCAATGGTCCACATGTTGGGATCTACAGGGAGCGAGGGGGGGATCAGTGAATTTTAATGCTTAGGGTTCAAACGCTGTTTGCACGATCTAAAGGCAAAAGAGTGACAGTCATCCCGCCCATGACACGGTCAGTCATGCACATGACATTTACAGCATCAGCAAATTGTCAGTGTCGGAAATCGGAATCCTTAGCTCTGGCTCTTAATTGTATTATCGGCGCGGAGTTTCCTGAAGGCACGCCACGCTGCCTGACTGCTCAACAGCGTGTCCGATTTCCAATATGTAACTGCGGGACAAGGGACGAAAACCACCCATTCCATCCAGAAATCATACAACTTGAAAGCAAGTTGGCCTGGGCCAGTCGCCTGAGCGCATCCATTCTTGGACAAGTTTCGTCTTGGGATATTTGACACAAATACTGATTCCTGAATCGGAAAGGAAGGGGGGGTATGACAATTCCATTTATGTCTGCAACTTTTTTATGATTTCGTTGGTACCCAGCGCGGGTTTTCACTCGCCCATGCGGAGACAAAAACGCCATGTCTTGCAATGCGCCTGCCCAGTTTATTTTGGGTGAGAGTCTGTATATGAACGTGTTATCGACGGCAAAGTTATCTAACGAAAAATAAACTCAATCCAGTAATACGCCTTTAACTTTCATCTTCAAGTTTCGGTTTCCCCCGTGCTCATCCCTAGTAGCCTACGACCACTCAATTAAGAACAGCACTTTCCAAACAACGAGAGCACTTGGCGGTTGAGCATAGTTTGCCTTTCCGCAAATAAGTTTTTTGCCAAACAAGAAGACCCAACCGAAGGGAAGTAACGAACTTCATAAGAACCCCATAGTCCATTGTAAGGGGAAGGTACGATTTGAATCCAACCTTTGTTGTTGATTTAAGTTTCTGATATTCGTGGAGTTGAATACCAATTTTCCAATTCTGTTTGTATTAAATTTATCCACCAGTTGAACTCGATAGTCTATAAAAAAAACCCTGCTAACTGACAGCAAACTGAGTGTCGTTAACGCCTAAAAAATGTAAAGCCGTAAACTACTATCCGAAGACAACAGTATAGCTAGTTTCGGCCATGCAAAGTCGACTTTTCAACCCGGAAACTGAAGTCGTATATTTTGTCTATTGCATGTTGAGCAAGTAAGGTCTTCTTGCGGTTTGACCTCTTTTAACATTTTGTGTGTTTGCCCGCGATATAGAAAGTCTGTGTTTTTACGCGAGATAACAATAAAAAAAAAACCCTTCTCTTTTTCCCTTTGTGTTGGGATCAGATCACGGATGCCCATCCTTCCTGTTTAGGGAAGGAAAACAAAGTACAACCAGGCACCCGGACCGTAGCTGATGTGAAGGCCATCTGTCTGTGATGTCACTGAGGTCATGACCCCTGCGGGACGTACAGGGCTGAGGCTGGAAAAGTTAGTGTTTTCTACGTGTACATTTAGTTCCTGCAAGCCTGCTACATGTCACAATTATAGCGGAAGAACGGGAAGCAATCAAGGCAGTGGCAACTGAAGTACAACAAAGCATGACAAATCTTTGTGTTGTTAATCGCTACTTTGAGGTGGTGTTCGGGAAGAATGTTTGGAAGTGCAGTTGTTTTGCAAATGGCAGCTATTGTCTCACACCCCCCCCCGCGGCAAATACTTGGACAAAAATCATGCCCGGGCTGGGCACAACATTGGACCTTTGAAATTTAAGTTGGCCCAAAATCCAATTGCCAGTTTTTATAAACAGAGGGAACCTGCATGGCAAAATGTCAGAAGTCACACAAACAAGGACGACATGAAGAGATTTTTGTCCATAAAAGGTACAATACGTCATACCATCTCTGTGCACAAAAGGGGGGAAAGTCGTCCGTTTAAAGTCCGGCTATTCAGGGGGGGCCACTGAGACCGGGAGACAGCTGAGACCGCCACGCCAGTATGCATATTATCTGATATCCCCTGGTATGACTTCAATGGGGTAATGATAAGCTGTTACTTTTGAGATTTAAGTCAAAAGTCGCATACAGATATCACAAGCAACATGCGTTTGTTTTTCATGCAACGTTACAATTACTTTAAAACGCGAACAGGGAGGGGCTGCATGCTCACCTATCCCCATTTGCAAGGAAGAGGTCCACGATTTAAATTAAAGCTTATATCGAGTCTGCGATAGTTGAAGATTTCGTGCTACGACGATTGTAAGACGTGAATTACATGACGTGCTGAATTTTGCAGTTATTTTGTGCACTGAAGTAAAATGAAGGGTTTCCTAACCAATTGCAATTTTAACACTATCAAAACAACAGAGTTAAAAAGAAACATATGATGTGGTGAATTTTGACAGCTAAAGATTAGGAAACTGATTGTTACGGATGATAAAGGTGTTGAGCTATATTTCGACGATGTGCTCATTTGAGTAGTTTTTTTCCCTACCTTGATTCAACCTGGTTAACTACAAGCAACAATACAAGGTAGAAATTAATGAGGTCTCGTGAGTGAAACCCTGATTGAAATGGAATCTCTGAGTCCTCAACTTTTCGGAGACACGGTGGGCAAGTTCAAGAGATCTACATTTTCCAACTACTGGTCTGATTTCCCAGGTAACCAGTACAAACAATCTAACCCGAGTGCCAGGCAAAATCCTCTACAGTGACTGACAAAATGGCATCCCTCAAGCTTGCCCCAAAGTTTCTCCTCGAAATAATAACTGTCAGAGCAGTAACTAGATTTCCTTTTGCTTTCCAAGTTCGCTTGGTATACTGCTTACATGTTCATTCTGTATGATAGGCCTTGGCAATTGTGTTTTCCCCTTCTTGCAACTGTCTGTTCACTGTGGGACCCACCCCGCCCACCGACAGTCACCCAAAGACTTCACCACAGTCGCTTGGTGTATTGGGAATGTCAGCCGCTAAGCTCTTATCTAAATGGGTGTACACAGCTGCCGGCCCGGTGACTGATGGATGCGCAGGAGAAAATTCTGCAACGTAACTTGGCCCGACCCACTCTACCGGGTTAATCTCTCTCGTTAAACCTCCAGATTACTACCTTGTTTTTTGATCCCCTAATCGGCAGGGGTTAAAAAATCCGGGGCTATAAATCGTGGTATTTGGGACTTTGATTGTTCGTTTCCTGGCGGGTTGCTAGACATGTAAAGATCAGGCAGGGTAATCGAAAGTGGGTGTTTGAACGAAAGTCAGGAGAGAGTTTTCCGCTCATGCGAGATTTTTTTTTTTAATTACATTTTTTTTTCTTCCAGGAACATGCTCAACAGTCGGTATGTTCTTCGTTTAAAAATTTTCCCTCGCGCGGTTTTGATTGCTTCATATCTTGGTCTACATGCTGTCAAGCTCAGTTTGTTTTACGAGGTAGACGAAAACTGAAAATATTACACTCCATTCTGGCGATGTTCCAGTTTCGGCCCTCGTGAATATAAAGAAAGAAAATGAAATAAATTGATAGTCAACATACATTAACTTCCTTTTGTCATTCGCTTTTAACAGTAAGGCTACTGGACCTGTGATAAAAGATGGAAGGCGCGGCTTCTTATTTATCAATTTATTTTAATTTTGGAAAGAGCTATCAAATATCGACAAACGTAGAGTAGTGAAATGCATTCAATTTCTGTGGCCAAACCCATGGCCAGATAATCCAACAAGTTAGCACTTTGTGCTGGTGCCTAGGTGAATCATTTAGGGGGCCTAAACGAAACATGTGGGACCTAAGAAATAACCGTAGGTGTAAAACGCACGAACATTTACGCACATACGCGACTAAGTGTCTCTGTATCTAAAATGTCGATGTTGGAACGCTAAAAAAAAAAAAAAAAAATTACTGATAGTCTATAACTTTCTCCAGATGAACCTCAACACGATATGCCATGCTCTAGCGCTAGAAACAGGTGTTTGTATTACGGAGCACTGGTGTCAAGGGACCACGACGCGCTGATTCCAGCCCTGTGCATGCCCCAAAACCATTATGTGCGTAATTGCATGTCTTCAGTTTGTATTGGAAGGTGGTACTTGCATCCTGCTATAACACAAAATAGGGCGTTACCATTGGTTGTACGAAACTACGGTTTAGAAAGTGGAATTAAAGCTTAGAAGGTACTTTGTTCACGTGTTTATTGACCAAACCGCGGTTAAATTGGTCAGTTAAAGAAATTGCAAGTCACCACTTTTCCCAACAAAAGAAAAGATGGTCGAAATGTACAACTTCCCCGTAGGTGAGGGAACTAGCAATGTCACGGGTCTGAAGACCAGTTTTGGCAAAGAGTATAGGCCTACGTGTGTGCAGCTGGGTCGTGAGCGCCCGAGGATGAAGCGCTTAACAGTAGCCTAGTTCCCCCCCCCTCGCTCCATTATGGGGGAGGAAGTCCGATATTTCTTCAATCGAATCAACAGCTTTCCGTTCCGGACAGGGGTTAGCCTTCCCCACGATGCCTATCGCATTCGCCCGGCGTTTCCGGCTGTCTTCTGACGCTTGCTTGCTTGGCCGAAGCTCGATGGACGCTGCTTGCCAACAACGCACCATCGGGATGCATGGGGCCTCGTGTTCTGCTGAACGTTAGCTTTTTTTTAGCGGGGGAGGGGGATTTTTCGGATGGATTTTCTCGGGGATTTGGCAGTAAAAGCTGACGCATGGAGATGACTTGGCCCAGGCTATTGCTAAGATTGAGTAGAGGATCGGGGCCTGTGCGACATGCAGCATAATAATTACCAAGAAGTTCACTAAAAGTAGAAAAACAAAATCGTTTCATGACAAAATGACTTTTTCCACAGAAACACAGGAAATAGCATGGAAGGCTGCGCAAACACCACGGGAAAGTATTCATAAATTGATCTGGCATTCTGTTTTTGTAAAGGGGCTCAAATAAAATGGTGGAAATTTGATTATAAAAACGAAAAGCGATTTTAAAGGCATACAAACAGAAACACGTTCACATCTCCATTGTCTCATATTCTACGCTGATATTTTTTTGGGGGGGTGTTTTGCTATTGGAAAAAAAATGGGGTCAACTTAAACTTTATCAATTCAATTAATAGTTATTTCAGTAGACGCCTTATTAGTTTATACATCAGTCAATATATATTTATATTTTGAATGCAGATTACGTGTATGTCCGGTTCACAAGTGAACCTGGCGTGTCTTCATGTCTCCTTAAAAGTTTTCTTCTCTAGAAAAAGACAAAATAACAAAAAATCCAGCAACAGCAGACAAGTGTTGGAAGTAGATTTAGAAGGAAGGGGTGATAATCGGTTTTGATATTTTACATACAAATCATTTGCAACATTTCTAAAAGTAATGAGTGGCGAATTTTCTCAGACTATTATTAGTAAGTTTCAGGATCATGGCTCATGCTATCTGAGTGTCACCGTGAAAACATTAATGAGCCCAAATCAGAGACTCAGTCATTTTTCAGCATTGCAAACGCAGAACAAAGTTGAAAATCACAAGGACTATAGCTTCCTTTTCGGTAGAAATTTAATGTTTAATTGAGTCCTGACAGATAAACAAATTCAACTGTAAACAAAAATAAAGGTAGTAATTACTGCATATTTAAACAAATATTTTTAGTCGCTTGGAACTCGCCTGGATACATGTTTATTTTCACTTCTGTAGGTTCATTTTGTTTGGAGACAAATGAATTCAATTTCCTTGCATGTAATAACGCAATGAATAGAATGACTTGGGCGGTTTTTCAAATTGATTAAAACCCAAAGTTTGTTTCATTGAAAATACCACCTTTTGGCTTTTGTCTTATTGTTTCAAGCCTGTAATGTTTCGTCTCAAATTGAATAATTCGGAATGTCGACAGGCTTACAGATAACACAAACACGAAACGTTGCAGGATAGATGGGAGTAATGCTTTGAAGGTTGTAAAGTAACAGGAAATTAGTTGTGTACATGTACGACTGTTTTGAGGCCGACGGGATATGAGGTAAAAGCAAGGAGCAACGCCATCATCTGAAAATGAAGATGGCAGATAGACCATGAAGCTTGTAAGGATGACCATTAAGAATAAATACAACAAAAACTTAGATGCGCTGTGTCTAATTAGATTCACAGGTGTCATTCAAGGTTAAAACGTACGGATGTGATTTCTAAAAAAAATATATATATATATCGTAAGATGGCAGTGACTAGCCGCGTCGCTGGTTTGAGGGATGATATTGCATTTCAAGGGCTAATCACTGTTTTGGCTTGACTGAACCATAGCAATCCTTTTAAATGTTAGTTTGTTTTTCTCTTCCCGCCCCCCCCACACCACGATTCTATCGCAATGTATATTTAGCGAGCGCTGGGAAAAATCCACAGAGTTATGAACTGCCGAATCCATCGACGAGAGAGAGAGAGAGAGGCAAACACGACCCTCGGCGCGATGCCGAAGTGCGAAGGGCAGGTGGTCCCAGTGATTAACTTCGGTACCGGGACGAGGGCTTCATTGATCGGTGGCCAGGACTGGCGACGGTGCGCTGGCTACCCGGGCATTTTTTTCCTGCCCGTGCGGCGCGGAGGACAGGTGATGGACGGCGTGTTATACAAAGCGTCTTCTGCGGCCGTGCGCCTGTGCCCATAATGAGATTCTTGGCGGTGTGTTTTCCATGATGTCCGATATGAGATGAAAATTTCGCGAGTTGTGGAAAGGCGAAAGCGTCTCATGGAAAGCTTGCAAACCTCAAGCAATACGGATAAGGTGGACACGGGGATTTTTTGCACTGAACGGGCCGTGTACAGCTTTTTAGAAAGCTGTTTTTTTGGCATCTTTTTAACCTTCAAAATGTATCATACACGTTTATGCTGCATTATTGAGTAAACTGACCTGGAAATGGACTGAAATTCAAAAGAGGCGACACACGGAGTCAAAGGTTACAGTGCCCACATTCACCTTTGGGTACACCTGTCGTAAAATGACGGTGCTTCAGTTACGCACTGCTTGGTAACGCGAGCAGTTCCCTTCACCACTTTACATTATGATGCTTTTTGCTTTCTTGTTTTTGTTTTGTTTTGTTTTGTTTTGTTTTTTTGGTTCATCGTTTTTCTGTGCGTTTTCCCCAGTTACTCGTGTTAACTTGTTTCTCTGTTAGACTTCTAAATCGTACACCATATTTGTCGAGCCCATTTTTTTCTTAGCTTAATGTTAAGTACTCTGCATCCTTCGTGGGTAAAAAAAATGTTTGTAATGCACAGATGGACCGCGAAGACTTGATGGCCCTGTATTCCTAAATTTATCTGGTAGGAACAGTGAGCACGCTGGTCGAGAAATGTGCATGGATTGAGCCTGTACACCGGGGTCTGTATTCTCGCAGGGCTAAAACTTTACGACGCATCCAAACCATGACTAACATTACTTCTCAATTCGCAAGGAATTTGCCCAAGGGTGCAAACGCGGTCATTTGTCGTGTGTGATGTCCTTATCCCTCAACTTGTTGCAAGAGTAGTAGGCATTATGCCAGGACATCCAATAGCACATGACATGGCACCAAAACGTGACCCCTTGACTGGCAATGAAAATACGATATAACAAAACGTCTTATGAAAATGCAAGTGTTTACGGAAGGGGTTTTGTCCTTCCTGATTTTTTTACGCTAGAAAGAAGGCGCTTAGGGTTTAAGCACATTATTTTCCAAACCCTTTTTAGGAACAAATTTTAACATTTCACGCACGACGTGTTCAGACATTTACATTGAAATGCTTAAGGAGATGTGTTTAAATGCTAAGCGTATTTCACTGAGCTAAACGTGTACCATGAAAAAGCGTTTAGTATTTGAACATATTCCTGAACGCATTTCAATAAGCTTTTCGTGGGTTAAACGTGTAAAAAGGTGGACACAAAAAGTGGTTAAACACTTTTTTAACTGGGGAGACGTAAAATATTATTAAATTATTAAAATAGGAAAAAAAATCGACAAAGGACTGGAGTAAAAAATTCTCTGGTGCGTCATTGCTTTATAAAATGTGAAAAAAACTCCTGAAAAAGTCTTGAGGAATCTTTCAAGCGGGCCCGGAATGAAGTGCTGGTTTGTTCATGCTGGCAATGACACAAACGTTTGACAAGGATTTTGCCAAGGATGTGGAGAGCCCAATCGACTTTGGGCAATATCGACTGGCTTTCACTTGGAGAGTGATAAAGCATGCAAGCGTATTGGTGGCTGGGTAGATTTTTCACGTGACGGGACATGAAGGGCAAAGGCATTTCAAGAAGGGTACCATGTCCGTGGAGGCGCGTGATTTTCAAATCTGGGTATTTCTATGGCGATTTCACGTACGCAAGAATGTTGAGAGATTTCCAAGGCGGGCGCGTTTCCGCGCACATCCATGTACAAATTGAACGCTGACTGTCAAATATCACTGACCGAAATTCCTCTAAAGCAACGTGTACATAACTAATTATTAAAAAAATGGATCACTTTTTTTCAGAGAAATACGCATTGAAACTAAAATACAAATAAAAATTAAATGCTCACAAGTAAGAAAAAAAATTAATATACTCACAAGCACAAAAGGTTCCTGTGTATAGGTTTCTCTTGGGGGTCTTTTGTCTCGTTTTCCCTTTTACTGGGGGAGGGGGGGTGTTTTGGTTCCTTTTTCGTATCCTTTCTAAACTTAACTACACTGTGGTGTGAGCCAACGTGGGTCAACTGGGGAGTCCACGTCATCGTGCCTTTGATACAAATAAATAAAAAACAAGGAAAAGCTGCACTTACCAGCAGGCACGATAACCCGCTTCTCGTTGGTTGTGACGTTAGGCGGAGGTGACCGGGCACGGTCCGATTCCGATCCGGGGTATGGCGGGCATGGGTATGGCGGTGCTGCCTGGGTGGCCTCGGTCATCGTCCCGTGGGGCTGCCTCTTGGTCACGCTGCAGTCCAGCGGGGACTCGGCTTCCACCACCCGGCCGCCGATGCTGCCGGCCTCGTGGCCGTGGCTTCCGTGGTCCGGCTCCTGCTTCATCCTGATCTCCTGTTGCCTGCACTGAACCCACTGTTGCTGTTGCGGCTGCTGTTGCGGCTGCTGCTGCTGTTGTTGTTGTTGGGGGCTGGGCAAGGTATTGCTGTGGTCGACCACCGGCGAGGACTGCGGGGATAACTTGGGTTTCGGGACGGCGCTCTGGAGCGCCGTGGTGTGGTGATGGGGACTAACGGCGGAGGAGACGGCCGATGTCTTGGGTACCTCCTGGTGGTGGTGCTGGTAAGTGCCTTCGAACATGGACTGGTCTTCCGAGACTACGGACAGCGCTTCCTGGAACGACAAGAGGAAGTACACCATATTGAGTGGCTACAGCAGTACGGGTTGCATGTATGGTATTAGACAAGGAAAATAGCCACTTTGAGAAAGATCCTGCTGGGATCGAAACCGTCAGCCTATTAACTTTCCATTTGTATTAAAGGTAAGTAGTTCGCAATAGTTTTGGTATGTCCGAAAACCTCGTTTGCAGCGAAAATGTCGTTTGGTGTTTATTGCCTCTGGCTATGAACAGACTGTTTAGCACGATAAGATTCAGTCAAACAAAAGTGAAACCTCAGATTCAAAAGTCCAAAAGTTTTCGAGGAGGACGCGCATGCTATCGGAAAACAACAGAGCACCCTAAACTAATGCAGTTCCCCTTTCTAGGAAAGAAAATACGGTTCCGAAACAACAGGAATCAAGACGTCGAGTTTAAAGCTTGGATTTTGGGCTTAAGTACCGGTAGATCAGAGCACTTGTTGGAAATTGCACAAAGTGCTTTTTTTGCAGGCAAGGTATCGTATTTAATGTTGGAAAGGGGATGAACAGGTTTCAGAAGGGTAGTCCACAATATACCAAGTAACCACAGACACATCGATTTCTACACTTTATTCAGAAGCTCAACAAAGCCAGCTATTATTGCACTTTTTCTTTATCCACCAAAAGCAAATTCAAGCTCTCCAAAGATGCTCGAACATCCATTTCAGAAAGTAGTGCTTGTTCAGTTTATTCACCTCACCACTGCGAAGGGCCATCGATTGCACTTCACGTATGCTTTAGTGGAAATATTTATGGAATATGAAATAAACGATCTAACGTCGATACAATGCAAGTTCTAGCTGGGAAGGTCCCCCAAATTGTGTTATCGGAAGTAGCGACATGTAAGCGCGTGGCCCGACTCCGTTACCCGGATTACAGAGAGGATATAGTTTATTTCGGAAGTACAAGGTGACGATGACACGTGCTGGGCCCAGATAAGGATCTGAGGGGAGCTATTTGGCCTGCGGTCCGGGGTAGATAAGGTCAAGACGATCGGCATCCCCATGGGGGGTGGGGGCATGGCCGGCACGCGCTGACGGCTTGGCACGCGAGTGCTTGGTTGTAAGCTCTACTGGGCTTGGGGGACGGATGCCGGCTAGGTTTCAAAGTTTTGGATTCGAGTTCGCGTGGGAGAGGGGCTTCGGGGGTCACCGCAAAACCCAGCTCGAAGTCCAAGGGAAAATGCAAACTTGAGTCCGAAGCGCTAATGTCATAATAGCGACTTCAGAATGGGGGACCTCCATCACAGTTTGAAGTAAGGTATGAGACAGAGAGACCCCCCCCTGTGTTGGTCATTGTCTCATTGTAGTCTGAGGAATTCTTTTCAGACATGGGGGGGGGTGTTAGGTGACAACAGTGCAGAGTGTGTATAGCGATTGGTTTAGACATGTTGGGGGTACCCCTCGGTCTCACTTCTTGCTGGATATAATCACAGCGCACGGTGATTGTAGGCCTCGTTATGGGTAGTCAGGATGCACTTAAGAATATGATGCAAGATTATACCCAGCAAGAAATAAGACCGAGGGGTACCCCCCCAACATGTCCAATCCCTACACACATTCCAGACTGTTGTTATTTAACACACACCCCCCAAGATGTCTGAAAGGAATTCCCCAGATTCCAGCGAGACAATGACCAACACAAAGCGGGGGGGGTTCTCTCCGTCTCATACCTTGCTGCATATGTGCAAGATACGGGGCGGAGAGAACTCCCCCCCTGCCTTTGGGTTGGTCATTGTTTGATCGGAATCTCAGGAATTCTTTACAGACTTCTAGCGTGTGATGTGTCAGGTAACAATAGTCTAGAGTGTGTAGAGGGATTGGACATGGGGGAGGGACCCATCGGCCCATATCGTGCACGGTATCACTGCAAGGGATTCGTGCTCGCTGTAAAATGTAAATGAATTAATGAATGAATCATTTATTTCAATGCTGTCATTCTTTACAATAAGCAAACGTGATTCACATTACGTAAGTACTGAGTACATGGCCATTGACTTGAGCAACATTACATAATGTATCATTTTACATTTGATAAATTAGATGACAATTTGTAGGTTTAAAGTTAAGAGAATCAGTTGCAAAACCTCTTACCAACATTCACTCTCAGAACAGATACTAAATACGAGAATCTCCAGTACTCTCCTAACCAGTACATGCATGCAATGCACACGTAGCTTGAACTGGGCACGTGCAAGGCCTCACAACAATAAACAAATCTTTCGTTATAACAGATAGGCACGATGCTGACGCACGCACGCATTGGACCCCTGTTTTGTGGAAGATTTGTGTCGCCCACTTCTGTTAAGGAACAACTGACAGAACGAATGCTGGTTGTTCCCCACCTGGGGGGGGCACCGCGAGTGTATCGCTAATTCGTACATGGATGAGTCTGTCCTTGAACATAACCAACCACCTGAACTGTAACTCGAAAACGGGAACCCCACTTATCACCGTGCATCAATTACGGTGTGTCATCCTCCCGCGTGAACTGTCACGGAGTATGAACATTCACCTCAGTAATGTACCTGTTCAAACAGGTACCTGTCACTGCACGGTAACAAACCGGCTTTGTTATTCCACACGTTCACACGTACCACCGGCCAGTATTCTGACACTGACTACACAATCCTATATTGCATGCAATTCTTTCCTCCTTGCCAAGCTGCGGTTTCAAGTGAAAGTTTTTCACCTTTCTTTTTTTAAATCCACGTGCAGTTACTATAAACATGAAAAAAATAGCAACATTTATAATGAGCATAACTTGCCTGTCTTGCACGGTAAGAGAAGAATCCAATGATTACACGTGATCTGCCCCCGGCAATCTTTTTCTCCGCTGTGAATGCATTGTTTCGTCAAATGCAGGTCAAATGCTTCATGCGTTTAGACATCATTTCCATCCATGAAGCCGCAAAGATGGTTGCCCTTTCAGTTTTTGTTTCCGCGTTAGGACCGCAATGAGACATTGAAAGTAAAACCGTGTGCTGATGCACCAATAGGATATTGAACGTGATCGGTGGTGTGCAAAACAAAATACGAAATCCCGCGCACAATACTGCGCGACTCATCCTTATCGTAGTCCACACATTCTAGGCATGAGTCACAACAAGGCGTTGTCATTTCGACTGCCACCCCCTCTTCTCCTTTCTGCCCCCTAGGAATCCCAAAGAGTGCGTTGTGGAGACTAGACCCCCAGATCTTCCCCAGTCTTCAAATAAACTCAGTCCTCATATGCATTGTTTCTGGCACCGTTTGACAGGTCAACCATTGTAAGAGATAAGTCACGAGCGCACTTGGTGACCTTGTGACACTCCAAGGTATGCTGGAATCAGTCAGTAACTGTTGTGGTTATTTTTTCCCTCTCCTTTTCACCAGGAATTGTAATTTCCAAGGTACTTAAAATGAACTCGTTCTTACCGACTAAAATATGTGCTGTAATCAGAGTGTTTCATTGATTTGGAAGATATGATGAATTCATTAATTGGAAATCATGGAACTGGCATGTTGGAGGCGGACTTTCCCCAAGACTTCTCAATAATTGAGCACTTCATGTAAAATATTGAAATTGTACATGTTAATGGTTCTATGTTTGTCATTGTTCTATGTGTGCCATCGTAGCGAGCATTAAATGACATCATCCAAAGTTACGCGTGCTCCATTTTGCATAATCAGGGGTGTTATCATTAACAACCTAAAAAAAATCACCGTTTTGACTTTCATGAATCACTGGTCCGCTTCTTAAATTAATCAGTAAAGTGACATAATATTATATACATTTTGCCCTGATGAATACATCAAGGAATGAAGAGGCAACCTCCTCACCGCTAGATGACGTGCGCGTACATGTACTTGCACTGTCAGAGGCGTTACGTACACAAAAGGCACTGGACGAGCGGCAGGTGAAAAAAACAGCCTCGAGACGGGCTGCTCTTTCTCTCTCTCTCCTCGCAGTTTGTTTTGGCGGGAATCGAATTGCGAGCAGCCGATTGTCGTCTGCTGGCTGCGCGCGGTCTCCGTCGGTCCAATCGTCCCTCCGTGCCCTTGCACGTGTTAGATTATTCTAAGATGAATGCATGGTTAGCATAGAGAAGTGATAATAGCCACGGGCGATCGATACGTAGCGCCAACCATTTGGACACCCAACCCAAATCATTTACAGGCATACTATGCCATACTATAGCATACTATCGAATATGCTATTCGATACGGGGCTGAAAATGTATTCTCCGCAAAGTCCACAACGTCACCCTCTACTTGAAGGTTTACAAATTGAATATTTTAAACGTGGAGTGAGTTATGGGATGTAACGATGACCAACGTGATCACATCCAGTAAAAGAACACAAGAGTAAAGCAGAGACATTCGTCCAAACTGCTTCAGCATGAACAGGCACGAACAAACAAACGAACGAACGGAAAGTGATGGATGGAGTAACTATTTGACAAACACTGATGTTTGATATAGCGGATGCTATATGGACGAAAGATACACTTACTTCCAAGGGTACAAAGATTGGGCATTATCTGTGTTTTGTCATACATAGAGACCAACTATAGAACCTAATGACCGGCAGAGGCATTATGGGTGTACTGCGCTAATTCAAGCTCCATTGAAACAGTGCAAAATCAACAGAGTTCGGAGCCCTATTGTGGGCAACCGAGGCCCCCGAGGCCTCTAAAACAAAAAAACAATGTGTTGTTTGTGTTGGGTCCTTCAGATTTTGTTCGATTTTCAAATTTTAGTAGATTAACAAACCCAAGTTTTAATTATCCACCAGAAACAAACTCACTCCCCATGTGAACGTTTCTAAGTCTTCTCGGCAGCCATTTTTTAATGACACCCCTCGCTTTTCTCAGGCTCTTCTGACGATTTTTTTCAATCACATTTTTGTCTGCGCTCCCCCCAGATGGGAGCCCTCGAATCTAGAGAGTTGATCTGGGTCATACTTACACATTTCCACAATTACTTGGCCCACACAGCCTCCTCTTTTCGAAAGAAACTGTAGGGGTACTTCTTAAGAGCCTGAGCAGAACTTTACGAAGCTGGTGCAGGTGCCACATAGCCCTCTGGGTATAACTTGCCACTCCAAAGTACATACTTTGCGTGCGCAAGTGTAACAATCATGGTACAAGCAGAAACGTTTACCGGTGCTATCGCTCTGATACATTTTCATCTGGAGAGCATTCAAGGATATCATCATCATCATTCATCCCAAAGGAATCATCCAATCACAGCCTCTTGTGGAGACCTGTGTCGGGGACGTCAGCACTTGTAACACTGTCAAAAGTACACCTAGTGCAAACTGAAGAATACTTTTCCGTTAAACTCGGGTCAATAAATTTCCAGATTAAAACTGTCGACAAGACACAGAAAAACACCCTGATTAAGTCAATTATGGAGCACTGACGAACGAACATGGATCCATGCCAATTTTCTCTCCGTCGGGCGACAACACAGATATAAAAAACGGACTGATAGCCCCCTTCCTGTCTGGAGACGATTCACGATCTTTACTGGTCTGGATCATAAAGCTTTGGGGTCTTATCACATCCATCTCTGACGATACAAGGAACAGAAGAGTGGAAAACTCACAACTGAATCGGGAACACAGATTTCTCTTGAATTACCCATGGCAGAATGGAGTCGCAGCATTGTCAGGAATAATGGCAGTTGTCTCTGCCACGGGTGTGGTTTTTCCCGAGGGGGTGAAGATGTCAATTAGTCTTACTTTCTTTTGTTTTAATGCCAGCTTCTAACAAAAGGGGATTAGTAAAAGTTAATCAGAATACCAAATTTGTTACTGTCCTTTTTTAAACCGACTTTTTAAGTTGCTTGAATTTTACAAAGAAAATGTTAGGGGCCACTCAAAATTTTCACTGTTTTAAAATTTGGGTTTTTTTTCCAAAATATATTTGACCCACCCACCCAATCCCAATTTTGATTAAAAAAATTGTTCATTCAGTACATTGTACATGCATTCGATATAAATTCAAATACATGTAAAAATCTATACGTAACACAGTATGACAAGATGATGGCTGGAATTGCAATAAAATGTGCATGTGGAAGATACGTGTTTCATTTTTAATTATTAACTTTTACTCTGTCCAGAAATTCCGAAGATTTGCCGGTATCTCTTATGGTCTGTCCATGGTAGCAGCCATGTTGGTTTTTACGACCGCGATCGATCGTGCATGCAACAGCATGCCGTGTCCAATCCGTTTGGAAATGGACCTCCCGAGCTACGGCTAAGCCTACAGTCAACCGCGTCTTCACGCACATGCATATGTTGGCCTACATCTATCGGAACGGAGACGTAGACCTAGCTCTAGCCAACAGATTTGGATGCAGTTTGCTACTGTTTGGTTAGTCTTTGATTACAGGCAATGAACATTTCACCTTTATTAGCCACTGGTGTTCAATGTTCACTGGTGTTCAATGTGCACCGGTAGGTTTATAAACACGCCTGGTACCCTGCTACATTTGTGGGGCCTATTGATCACCGCTGCAAGCGCCTATCCAAGTTTAAGAGTAAAACCACCTCCTTCCATGTTTTACACGTACATAATTATGTACAGGCAAGGTCAACCTGTCTGTATATGGAAACGAAAGTGGAAAAGATTGCTTTTTTGAAAAATGATGACATTGTGCGCACACTAGATGTATTTCAGGCAAGTCAGTTGATTTTAATGTAAAAAAAGTGAATTTCGATTTTCAATTTATATCCTTGACCCACCCACCCACTATTTCGAGAAAAAGTCGACATTTAAAAAACATTGAGAATTTTGAGTGGCCCCTTAACAGAACATTTTACGAAATGTGCCTGTACAAGGTTATCGAAGTAAAGCCATTTGAAAAAAAATCCAAACATTGGTCTTTCCACCTAACTTCATTTGGATGATGGAAAGACACCCAGGCAGCTGTGAGCTGTTTTGAAGTTATTCTTATGTTCTATTTCAGGAGGCATACTCTCATCAATATGACAAGACGATCAGGCAGTGAGGACTCTCACATAAAATACTACCAACCTTACAGCTGGTTCATACTACATGTACAGGCGAATGTCAAAGCAAGGTGAATTTGACATCACAACAGATTTGCAGCGAATTTCGCAAGAACTGAAGCGTGTCCAATTTCGCGATTTCGCGGTCCGAACATTAATTTTTGAACCGACGTCAGACATCCACGTTTATGTTCACTTTCCTGCAGGGTATCAACCGGCCTTTGGGATCGCTTTGGTCTTGTTTTGAATTTCCCACAAAATGCAAAAAATGTTTCGATTTTGCTTCCCCCCATTTGAATACTGCTGTAGCAAACCCCAAATGCTAACCTATTGACGAGCCTTGTAATTTGATACGCGGGTCCAACAGGGCAAACGACACGGTTTTCAATTGTTACAGAGCATTCGCTCTTTGTCAGAGACTCAATTCTCGTGCAATACGCATTCAACTTCAGATCCTGCTGAACGTCAAGAGAAAGAGCACGCGGCGTACCCAATCCCACGTCCCCCAGGAAAGGGCTATCGGAAGCGCCAGATTACGAATGTTCCCACGTGAGAACGAGCGTTGCGTGTTGTTGTGTTGCAGACCCCAATTGGGCACATTCGGCCTGTCGGAAATCGGACTGCTGTGTGGGCGTTCTCAGCGTCAAAGTCTAGACGAATATTGGACGTGGCACTTCCAGACGCTTCTTGTGAAGCCTGTCTCTATTTTTGGGCATTTGAAAGAGAGAGAGAAAGAAACAGCGAGGAGGGGCGGAAAATGGCAGCTTGACACTTATGATCGGTTCCTGTTTGTCTATTTGTACTCGGAAAGGAACAAATTTGAACGGATCGGCCGCTTCATTGGCTGTGACAGAAACAACTGAGCGAAATTATTTTTGTGAAGAACTATGGTCAGCGGAAAGACATAAATACCTCTTAACTGTTACGGCGAAGCGGTGCCTTCTGATTACCACTGGAGAATGTTCAGTTGAGCTGTCCTGTGCATTTGTGACCCTTCCCTTCAAAGGATGGGGGCGGGACCGGCAACATTTCCTCAGTGGTACCTCAATTACACATGATAAAAATGAGTCTTTGCAACGGCTGCATTTGCTTATCCGAGCCATGTCCTCTTTGCACGATCCCATTTATAGGAATAAAATATGACGCACAACGTTCACTCAGCCTTCTTGATGGCTACACATCGTGGGAAATCATTTAGGAACAGAAAGTCTCCACAATATTCTGTCACGGTGGTACTCCTTTCCAACTGAGTTTTTCTTCAGACCGCATCTGAAGTCAGTCTGTCCACCTCTTCCAGATAATTATTTGCAAACCTTCAAAGTTCACTCTTGTCAATAGGAACTCAATCCAAGATAAAATAGAGCGAAGACTGTTGAATCCAGCAGGAGAATCGATCTGATTTTACTTGACCCTTCGATCAAATCTAGAGTAGGCTGTTCTCTATAAAATCGTCTGATCCATAATTGCCGTAGAAGAAGAAAACAATCTATCTCTAGTGCAATTCGACAACCAGACTTAGGCTGCATCCGAATCTCTTGTCTAGAGCTAGGTCTAGGTCTTCGCTCCAATGGAAATGCGTGGAGACGCGTAGACAATAGACGTAGCCGTAGCTCTGGAAGCCCGTTTCGGACACGGCCTTCGAAGCCATTACTGCGGAAGCATAACACTCGTGGACAGGTGGTACGCGCGCGTTACATGTCTTTTTGACCAATAGGGTGTCGTGATTTGCCAAATGCACGCGCGCGTCAAGCTGAAGAATGTGCGCGTGAGTGTAGTGTCGCCGTAGTTATGGCGTCGAATCGGAACAGTCTTTTGCCAAGTAATGTTACTATTTGAAACAGAGGAGGCAGTGTGGGCACGCACAATATTCCTACGCGGAGTACAGCAATCGTCCATTGTTTAACACTTCTCATGCTCTAGGCCTATCCTAACACGAAGGATTTAACATTGCGTTTGAGTCAAATCCTACTATCTGGTATATTTGTTAGACAAAAATAAAACAGGACAGAGAACCTCAAATACACCCAAACAAACCAATCTCTTGCAGACTTTGTTTCGATCGAGATAACTTAAGACTCCCCTTCTAATGTATCTAATGCTCGGTTAACAACCTCATTAAAAGTGTTCAGCCTATGTATCACAGCAATGAGATTGGAGAAAACGAAGTGACTGAAAGACGTTACCCTGAATCGTGATAGTGTTTGTACAAGTAGGATTAAATCTTTACGCCTATCTCAACAAAACTTTTCGGGGTCTGCGAATTCCTCTATCACAATAAGTGCGGTGTCCAAAAAACAAAACAGACCAGTTGTCTCAAACTACAGAATATGTCCTCACTAAAATGGCCAGTTATTGCTTTTGTCTTACCCAGTTTAGTCAGATGTCACACATGAACGAAGAAGTAATCCATTTTAGTGTACAAATTTACTACTTCAGACTTACCCTCCAAATACCTTAGAGTCCTTCAAAAAGGGTTCAGTACGTGATGGACTGGATCAACAAGTAATTCCCAGTTCAGCCGTCTATAATCGATAAACGGTCCTTCGTTTAATCGATTTACGCTGGTAACTGTTCACCTTTACTCACCGTCAACCCGAGGGCCAAGGGTTGGTTTTCAAGTCGGCAGTGACTCACGTTTCGCGAGTCGCAAAATACTACTGAAGACGTGACGTCGGTGATGACGCGTTCTCGGCAAAGGTCTCAGAGGAACCGGCAATCGGACCTTGTACAAGCAAGGGGACTGTCAAGATACGATCGGTGCGGCTGAACCGCTCAGCAATCATGCAAGTCTTGAGCGGAATATGTATCAGCACCCCCTTTGGAAAGAGAGACAGAGAGGGTCGAGGTGATTGGGCCAGAATTCTAATTGATAAGCCGTCTTCAGTGATTTTCAAAAGCCTTGCTTTTCACTCTGTGCAGAGAAGGTGCAACGCAGACAGTCTCTACTGTCGGCTGTGCGAGCAGAAGACCATTTCAGAATGTGCTGAAAACTCATGTGACTTAGGACAAATGTGTGCGACTAACCTTGGCAAGGGTGTATAAAGTTGCTTGAAGTCAGCCTCTACTGTAAGCAGTCGGGGTTTGCTTCATCAGCCGGGGGCTCAGCTTCCCAAATGCAAGGAAATGGACGGGCCCTTATCGCGGCGAGCCAGGGGGGAGTTGGGACAGGAAGCAATCAGGGAAGCGGTGGGGCAGGTCCTGGGGGACCGGCGCAGAAGCCGTGACCGGTCATTTCTATGAGCTAAATCTAGACTGGGAAGTTAGGGGGACGGGGAGTTGAGGTGGGCTTGGGGCTATCCCCCCTTAAACATTTTGGAAGGAAAGGTGAACGTTATAATCCACCCTAAAACGATGGTTCCGGGTGCAACCCGTCGCGATCGGGCTATCTTCATTTTGTCGATGTTGTTGTGGCACAGATAAGGACACAGCAAAGTGAAAGTGACGTGAAGGTTACGAAGCCAGTATGTGCATACCCCACTCGTATTCCTCATCCTTCGAATGGAACCACAGCACTGTCGTCTTTTTTTTTTTAAGGGAGAAGAGCATTCTGTGCCGCTCAGACTTAACATAATTGACTCTACGTACTGTCGCTTTCGATACTCAAATCACCATTTATTTCTCTTTTAAATTGTAATCGTGTTGGGAGAGGAAAGACGAAGTAAGTTTAATCTTGTTGTAAAACCTTTATGGTATGTTATCACAGCTTTGTTGCTTCTTAAAACTCGGATCCTTCTTACAGCTGAATGCCTTATCATGACACACAAATGCCTGAAGTAAAATCAGACTGGCGAACAGCCAAGGTTGATTCAACCCTTGCACCATTCAGTGTTGCAATGTGACAGCCGCAGGCTGTCGGGGGAGTTGAGTTCCAGCTTCTCCGACGGTTCACATCCCGTGAGAATCGGTGTCAAAAGAGCCACCAGATCTGGTCACAGTGATGTCATGCCACCAAATTACGCGTGCTCGTTAGGCCCTGCCTTCTGACACAGCTCTTCGGGAAGAGCCCAACAAATGGCTTCCAGGGAAGTATAAGACGGGGCCGTTCCAAATCATAGACAAACAACGCTATCAAATTCTGTCGGGTTTGGTTTATGGTGAAGGCCAAGTGTCTGCGTGAGCACACATGCAGCAGCCCCAGGTGGGTAACACAAGGACTGACAATCGCAAACAACTGATGACTTTATCGATTAATGTGCGCTCGACTCGAGCCCCAAATGTGTGAGACTTGTTTAAAATGGCGTATTTCGATGGCAGGTGTAGGCACTCGCAAGTGCAGACTTAGTTGAGGCGGTCCCTGAACTCATGTTTAGCAACCCGTGCGTTTCCGTGTCCAATAATACCTCGAAGGGGGAAGCAAGACTGGAAGGAAGAAATTACGGGACCATACTCACTGCTCCCATCACCGGAGTCAAAAGCATAATAACAAACGGCTGGGTGTCCCTCCTGAGTATCATCGCGATGTCGATTACTTATCGATCGTTTCCTCCAGATTGCGTCCACAGTGTTGAGCCGGTAATTTCTCGCGAACTCCCCTCCATGGCATTGCCAATGCTGCATTGTCGAGCCAGGGTTCTGGTTAAGTAGGGCAGGCTTCAAAAGCTTGTTTGACAAAACTATAGACCTATCCCAGTACAGAGGATTATGCCCTTGTTTCTTGGGGTGGGGCTGTCAGTGAAGGAGACATAATGGTAGACTTTTCACAGTATGTTAAAATCCTAGAAAACAGCTTAGAGCTTTCGAAAAAAAATTCTTCAAATCTGTCGGCGAATCTATATGTTTGAAGCTTGAATGTGACAATCTAAAGATATGGGGTAGACTCGGCAGACATGTATGCCCAAAAAAATCCGACTGAAGGCCCTGAACTGATATGTTTTGCATAGACGTCTATCGGGTACTCTTTCAGATTGAGACCGGAGCTTTCTCAAGTCATTTGAGAAGCTCCGTTAGAATTGTTTGGGAGAAATGGTGAAAAACAGTTAGGAAATGGTCCTCTTTGAATCGATAACTGATGTCAACTTCAAGAATAGAAAGTGTTGTTCAACATCTGTAATGTAATGCACAGCATAACCAGTCCGATTTCAACGCCTGGGTATATCTTGGGTGGATATATAATGCACGCTACGCAGGAAATATGCACATCCTGTGTAGAATTGAGCTGCCCGAGTGCATCGGAAACTGCACGCAAGAAGCCAGCCAATTTGACCTTACAGATTCCCAACCCAATGGATTGTTGTTACAACAAAGGAAGTCGGCAAGCCCTCCCCAGAATACGCTTCATTTACTCTCTCCCTCTTATTCTCCTTCGCAAAACGCGTGACATTCTGCGATCGAACTATTGTAGTGTTCTGCTACCACTTGCGTCGACATTAATGTGATGTGATTGAGCACATTAGCCCAAGAAATAGCTTGTCCGCAAAGGGTCTGGTTAGTTTAGTATTAGGTACTACGGCAATGGCGTAGCTAGGATTTTACTAGTGGGGTATAAAGGGACAGCAGCATTTTATGGGGGGCACCGACTTTCCCTGAGTGGTGGGAGGCAAGTTTTTGTTAGGCCTTGTTCAATATCCATTGCTCCGTTTTTTCAGGGGGGGGGGCGGGAATTTGTGGGGGCCCAGGCCCCCTCCCCTAGCTACGCCACTGCACTACGATTACGATAAAACTAGGACAAGAAATGCCTACATTATCTGATATGTTTATTGATTACTAGTACATAGCAGCATGTAGGTAGGACGCTCAAATGTGGAGGCTAATAAAATACATGACGAAAATAACAGAACTGAAAGGGCGTTTGCTGTCTGCTTGGTCTGACCATCTTTGGTTGAAGACCGCTGCAGGTGAAATTACGAAATCCCCATAGATGTGGCACTAACCTCCGTGTACAGACACGCATTTAGGCATCGGTAAGGAAGCGGCGGTAGACGCCCAGCCACACCCGGATGGTAGACACACGAGAACCGCCGGACGGGGGAGGGGTAGACTTGGTACATGGTTGCCCGTAGCACGGCGGCATAATTCTCCGTGTTTCCCCCTGCCCGCCCGACCGGGGCTGACCGCCCCTCCCTCGACTGTCTAGTCGGTGCTTTTTCCCCCACGACGTTTCCAGCCGGCTCTTGCTGTGGGCGGCTAACCGTCCACTCCGCGTCCGACGTAAAGAGGGTCCGTCACCGTTTCCTGTCTCCAGTTCAGCACAAGAGGTAGGGCCTACGTTGATCAGAGAATGGACGTAGCAAGGCGATATCGCGCGAGGACTGATGCTACGACTGCGCGCCAGTCCTGCGGCGATTTCGGTTTATTGCGACGCGACTGTCTACGATAATCGTCTTGTGGGACGTTCCACTGCAATACGGGATATTTATCACACTGCTTGTGTTTCTTATCATACTGTACACATTAATAACTTCACGGGTTTTGCTGTGGGCACAAAAATGACATCACTGCACCTTTACAATGGGAAACACTATGCACGAGTTGTAGTCAGTGTTCTATTCCTTCTCACAAATCTCACAGATTTGAATGATTGCGAAAAAAATACAACTGCTTCCATCATTTAGAGTTGCCCCACCGAGTATGAAATACAGTGACGAAGGAGTGATGATCGATGACCTGATGTAAGAGCTTCAGAACTAAAGTGTTTAGGTGGGGATAAAATTTGTGCCAGAAAAAAAATACTCCACGAAAATAACTCGTATAATATGAACCAGATTTGTTACTACTGGATAGTCTTTACTGATGTTGGATCGCTCAGGTCGCATCAAACTATTGACAGACAACTATTGTAGGAGACCCCCCTACTTTCTTTAACCCTCACCAATGCTTAATTAATATGGAAGTTGCAGAAAGCGTGTCACACAAATTTCAACTCATCTGGTTCCTTAAACAAAAATGAGAAACTGAAAAACATCAATGCCAAGTGAAAGGCAAATGGACAAATCTCGGCGCCATTAGTTTGTCGTTGTAACGGAGCAGACGTGCCTCGCATCAGTGTGTTGGCGTGCCCATCTATCTGACATGACACCAGCTGACAACATAGGCATGTGGTTGCCCCCACACCCTCCTGACGGGAATCCACAAGAGTGGGCTCAAGGAGGATTAGATGCACAGCCCCAGCATTGGGGGAGTCGCGCTTGTCAAAGCGAGTTTCCTGCCCCCTCCGTCTTGGGGTTCGCCCAGGCATCCGTAGCTTGGGGTGCTAGCCCGGCCATGCGGTCGTTTTAAAGAGTGATATGGGGGGGGTATATTTTCGCAATCAATTTCATGCACATAATCTTCCCAAGCTTTACACGTAGAGAACAAAACAGAAACTGACCTAAACAGTACTACGTATACAATAAACAAGCATTAACGTATTTGGGCTAAATCGGACGTGGCTAGATGCATGCCTACTTAATCTTTGCTCTATGCTTTGATCATATTATGTTTGTAGCGCGCCTCTGACAGTTGATAGACAAGCGTTTGATGGACTACTTCTGCCTCCGCAGCCGAGACTGATTAGGTAACATGACAGGTTGGAGGCTTTTGATAGAAAGGAAGATTTATTAGCATTTTGAGTAGGTACAATTTACTGTACCCACTATAGCGATATATGGAATAGTCTTTTTAGAAACAATTCACGCTCGTCATGTAAATAATAAGATTATTTCTCAATATTTTGGTGTGCGGAGGACATGAGACTGTTTGGAATTACATGCACGTACAGGTCAAAAGCAGAGTACTATTTCTGGTTAATTTTGAAACCCACGGCAACTTCTAAGTTTCTTTGTTTTCAACTCGTATTTGAAAGAGAAAGCTTGCATGTCAAAGCTGCTGCACTGTAACCCAACACCTTTGAGGAAACGATCAAGCGGGCACACACTGTACTGTCACTGCTTTTCGCAAATAGACCGACCAAAATTGTGACAACACAAACCTGCTCTTAACTCATGTGCTGTTATAGTGGGGAGACATTTACATGTGTGGATTTATGTGTATGAAGGTTTTGCGCGGTAGTCATATTGCGTGCAGTCTTTTTTTCCCAAAGGAAGACCTCCTTGTACATACCCAGTGGAAAAAAAAGCACTGGCCTGCAAGATGGCAGCTATGCAATCCCTCTATGCTGTCAAACATGTACAAGTTTGACTTATCATAGACTCGGTGAATAAACTGAAAAAAAAAATTCACGAAGTGATGTGATTTTCTGTCTCTCACGCTCTTTGTTGTGTCTTCGTCTTTCAATGTGGGGTACAGAGGGGCATTAACATCTCATGGGGGGTGGTCAGTCGAGGAGGTTTTCTTCATTAGGGAAGGCAATAAGGGCATCGCGAATGAAGAGGGCGCACGCCCAAAAACCCTCCCCGTGTACAAGTACATGCCCAGGCGAGTGACCACGCGCCCGACAGACACAAGCCACGGGCAGCGTGTCTTTCGTCGGCCTGAAACCTGAGTCTTCATAACAAGAACAAACAAGTTGGCAGGGGGAAGGAAGTGAGCCAAATGCAACGGATTATGCCCCGGATTGATGCCCCCGTTCAAATATCAACAAGTTATTTTGACTTCGATGCCCACCATAAGGGAGTCGGAGTGCGCTCCTTTCCGGTTCAGAGACACAGAGGTGAACGATGACGATAACCATGACGCCCGTAGACTTGATTCAAGCCTGGTCATCAAACATCACGATGTGTTCTAATTGAAAAGTAATTATAACCTGTCCCAAGTGAGCGAACCTCGAGGCATCACATCATTCAATTACCTCACAAAGCACTATTGCAAATAGAAGCTTCAGCACACTTGGGAACGATTAGTTTTAAACTAAGACCGGGAAATTGGATGATCATCACAGAATACAATTTTGAAACTGAAAAGTGGTCCGCTAGTGATGCAAGAGTATGTTTCAGAAGTAAATTACGCCTGGTGTTGAAAGAAACAAACACCTGATAAATCAAAATTCTTCAGAGACAGAGTCCCATAGCTGCTTTCGATTTCCAAGGTCTGAACCTTATGTGAAACTATCACAAGGAAGAAATACCGTGAATTCGTCAGCAAACTTCAGAAAAAGCTGCAATTCCAAGAACGCCTCCTTATTACAACTGATTTGATTTCATTCAGTCTAGTTTTAGTCTTTCAGTACCTCCAATGCAAACGTCAAATTATGTTGTTGCGATTTCGAACGCGAAGGTTGTGTTGGTAAAGCCCACACGTACGCCAGCGTGTATAAGCCAATTTGCACCAACAACCCAGTTACGGAAGTTGTTCAGCCTATGGCCCCGTCTTTCGTTGAAAACATCGGCGGCGCCTGTTGGGGCCCGTCCAAGATGGCGGTCGAAACCTTTCATTAGCAACTTCCTACAAGTCCTGGGTGAAGTCTCACAACAGATTTGCAGGCTGTGCGAGACCGCGTTGTGTCACTTGTAAATGTCAAACAGTTTTCCCGTTTTACTTATTGAATTTTGTTGGCCTTGCTGGGATAATCAAATTTTATTCTCCAGGGCACTCTATAACTTTTTTATCTGCAGGTATTGAGATCAAACCAAGTAGTGGCAGCAGTCAACCCATAGCCCATGAGCCTCTTCTCATAGACCAACGCTAGCAACCAGTGCATCTGATGGTCCTATAGGATGATTATATAGGTCCTTTACCCTTGACGTCGACCTTTTACAATCCCTTGCAGTCTGCCATATTTGAGGTCTCATAATGCCGCACGAACTACGGGAACTTTTTCTTGGCGTTACTGAAACTCTGTTTTGAGTATCATCCCGACTTCTGTGATACTATGGAGCTATAAAAACACAGCTCCGTGGTGATACACAACACGATTTCGTGTCAGCAAGAAACATGAAAGGCCTTCGAGTTCCTATCTGACATCGTATCTATCTCTGCATCGGTATCGCCTAACAAATTATAGAACTTGAATCGTTGAGAATTGGGAACGATAATGACTTCATTGTTAAAGACCTATACCCAAGATGCGGCAAGCTCACAGGACCCTTTGCAGATGGTAGTTAAGAGGGACATTGATCGTTAGCGTTCCTTGGGGCGAGCTTCTGCTCCCCTCGGCAGACATGTTACTTTTTAGGACTTTGAAGGAACTGAAACTTCTTTTTACGAATGAGAAAAGGAATTTCAATCAAACAAGCAAATAAATAAAAATCCCTGTCCCCCAACCCAAGACCAGGATAAGTCACTCCTACCAACGAAGATTATCGTGTGCCTAAAAAAAACAACAAAAACTTGTTTCATTAACGTCAACCTGATCCACATGACGATTAAAAGACGCTGTCAGAAAGCATTTGATTCCTTCTGTCAGTTACATGAGTTAGCAAATTGCAGAGCTTGATTATCAGTTCACGTCGGGTGACATTAACTTTATTTCATCCGAAACCACGAAACTATGATGTCATTTTGGATTTAGAAATGGTAAAGATGTTTGAGGGTGTTTTTCTTTCTTGGTGTCCATTTCGAAGGGAAATGGTTTGAAAAGCAGACGTATTTATATCAGCCGTCATTACAGGGGAGTGTTGACAGGTAGGCCTACACGGAGTTTTCTTCATTCATGTGATTAGCTCTTAACAAACCTTGGTGTTTGTTCTTACTTTTTTTAACTTGACCATTAACAGCTATAATACAATTCAAGAATCTTTGATAAGTTTCATCACGCAGCAAAATTTCCAAATTCAGCATCACCAACGGATTGGTTTCCAACATCTCACAAGGATTCTTTCACAATAGTTTGTGCGTAGCAAGTGTTTGAAACATAGACAACTCTGCCCGCTGCCGACTCTTTTCCCAGAGGAGTGGCAACAAAATGACATACATTACGAGTTGTACCTAAAAAATTGTCTTCTATCATGTCAAGAATTCTTTTACTCTATTTCTGTGGAATTCTGAAATATGAGAGTCAGTTCCTCCCTTGAAAGTGCTTGCCAATTGAGCGCAAGTCCAGCAGCGTGTGCGAAATAGCAGCCTAACACATTGTCATCAGCATGACAATTCCAACGGCATTTGCTTACGGTGAACCAGGTGCAAACGATGCAAGCTTAGAGCTTGGGTTACGGGCGCGAACCACGATGCTGGGTGCTGCTCATCGATCGACGCCCGAGTCCGATTGTTGAAGGCATGTCAGATAGCGTAGGCCCAACGTTGAGTTGTAGCCTTTTTAAGGGCGAATAAAACGCCATACTGGAAAAGAGAAACAATATGGCGCCAAAGGCAATAAAACGGTAAAATTGTTCGTGGGATGTTGGAGATACTGAACAGTTTCATCTGGCGTGAGAAAGTTTGGTCACTGAAAGCGAATCGATCCTCGCAGTTTAAAGAACACGTGAGTTCCACAACCGAGAGAACACTGGGAACGCGACCGTTGTGTCTGCTGCCTCATGGCGTTAAAATCTCTTAAACGCGACGGTCACGTGTTTGTCTCAGATTTGAGGTCTTCAAATGAAGGTATTCAAATGAGCTGAGACGTAGCAGTCTTCGACCAGTGTTCATCCTGTAACTTGCGACTACATGTGAAAGGGAACCCGACTACTGTGTTGAGAAATACATGTAAACCACCACAGTGATGTTTCCAACCCCATGTCCAAGGGGCCGTGGATTCCTACAAAGGGTAAAATGCCACTGAGATAGTGTGGACGTTTAATGTGGCGAATGAACGGACTGGAAAGCCGAACAATGTAAGCAAAAAAAAAAAAAAAAAAAAAAAGAGGTCATGTTAATAGTCAGAGAAATATGGAAGAAGGGACACTGGAAGTAAAAACGACCCTGGATCCTTTGCGTTATCTGCTGGGGTTTGACGGACTGATGAGGCAAAACCAAAGACAAAGATGGATCGCATCTCGCAACAAACATCGTGGAGAAACTGTGTGTATAGAGTTTACAAATTTGGTAACCATGGTAACGCCATCACAAGTCCTTTGCACTATCCATTACTGATGGTGGTAAGCGTTGTGACAGCTGTCCACGGAGCCACTGTTACGTGACAGTCACTCCTTACAAAACAGGACACATTTGTTTCCACCATTACAAGGGGCCCATTCACTCATTGAGGACCATCCACTGCAACGTCGCTGGATTCGTCTCTGGTCGCAGCAGTGGTGGCGCTGTCACTAAAATGCGTGGATTTGTATTCAAAGTGGATCGATAAACTCTTGGTAGCAATGCAACCGCAGACACGACTCTACACATCATGGTCTTGTGATCAGTGGGTTTCCGAACTTGTGTTATCAGTGCTAATGCTTACCGTTCCTTCATTAGGACTGAAGCGTGCCAACAGTGATTGTATCAACTGACGTACGAAAATCTGCTCTACGCGAGAGCTTCGTTGAGAAAATATAATCATCCGGGTTGACTTTCAAATTTGTCAGGAAAGCGACTGTGACAGTTAGCCCTATACTGATACATGGACATGGCATTTTAATGCAACTTCCAGAGAGAATTCAGAAATCACAAGCATGAAACATGAAGCATAAGGTTTGCAATAAAGAACACCCCCAAGCCGTAAAGGTTAGAAGACCCCTAAAAACATAAACCACGGTTTTTATTTTGCGTGTAAGGACAAAAGACAAAATTTAAACGGCTTCGCCAACAGCGATAACTACATATGTTAAACACCCCCACGTACGAACAACAAAAATGCCTAACCCCCCCTGGAAAAAAATCCTGGATCCGCCCTTGCATGCATACAGTCTAACGATTTCTCTTCCAGCTCACAACCTGCCCTGGACCTAAACGACTTTCCTCCTCAACACCAGGGCAACGAAGAGAACTGAGACTCGGAAATGTTTTTTTGTATCCCCTGCCATCATTTTGCTGAATACTGGGACGGCAGGAATTAGGGAGATTGCACACATCACCTCTAGGGTCTGGCCGGGCTTGTTTGCAAGCCCGGGTGGCCACAAAGCGAAGCATAACACTCGGGGGGAAAAACACCTCAATATCCACCGCACATTTTGGTTCAATTTCGGAGGAGCTGCTAACAAGAACATCGCTACTACCTTTGCCCCCCCAAAAAGGGGAGCAAAAATAATACCCATGCCGTAAATCACCCCAGACAAAAATCGAGTCGCGGTCACTTCACTCGGAGTAAAAACTAGGGGCTTAATGATTGAGCGGCCAACGGTTATGGCAATAACAGGATGCCAGTGTTATTAGCATCTTAACGAGGCGCGAACTTAGTGCTGCAGTGCCCGCTACAGAACTCCAGGTACACGGCCACACTTTCGGGCTTGTTTCCCCCTAACGACCCCAGCCGGTTATGTATGGTCAAAGTAATGTTTTGAAACCAAAACATAAATGTTTTATTTCGGAAAATACTAATGAAAATGGTGAATTACTTTGTAGCATTAGACGCTTTCCATGTTGAAGGAAAGGCATGCCATCAGAGATACGTTACCTTATAATACCTTATAATACCTTATACCTTATAATATTAAGCTCAGTTCTTCGCAGAAACCAAGTCCACGATGACGCACACGCCACTTTCAAAGAACTTATCAGCACTAATGAAATATAAACTTAGTACATTTAAACTTTGGCTTTAGACGAGGCCAAAACTGTAAGCACCATTCTGTATCAACGTGGCAGTTTAAAAGCAGATAGGAATACCAACAGGTTCTCGTTTACAAGGACATTACGTATTTTTAGTTAATCTTAACAAGTGCACGAATGTTAATCACAATGAAGCCATACCGCAATACACCTGCCGTTTGACGATAGTACAGGAAGTCTAGTATTCAGTAGTCCAATCATTCAAAGCAATCACTTTGAGCAATAAGATGCATCAGTCCCAGGTCAACTCCTTGGATATGTCAAAACTCCCCAAATAAACAACAACCGTGTTCCCTCCCGTCACAAACAGTTTCCAATTAGTCTGACGAATGACAGAAGACTTCCACTTAAGACAATTCGCCTGTCGGCCTCTCCCTCCAAAACACGCAAAAATTTCAGTGGTGGAGTCGTTATGCAACTAGCCGAATTAGCACCGGTCGAGGGCCGTTTCCCTGCTCTTGTTAACGAACATCCCTCGTTTCTATAATTAGCCGCGGCCGCAGTTAAGGAGATAGACAAAAACAGTTCAGAGAAAATTGGGCCAAATTACGGGACAATTAAGTCTCGATTACGACCCGACCGCCCGTGTGATATTTTCGTCTCTGGCATGCAGGAAAACTTCCGAATGCAGCCGGGAAAAAATACAGGCTGCAATCAGAGTCACTAGATTAGCATTGTCCTTGAATCAGCTTGGCAAGGACATTGAGTTGTTCTAGACAGAGAAAAACAACACTTTAGATTACCACTGCCGGTGTTTATTGTTTGAAGGCAGCACAAAATCGGGATGTCACATGACTTGACAAAAGTGGCAGATTTCCCGACCAACGCTGTTTTTGTCGTTATATTAAAACAAAGCTATGTCAATAAGTCATCCTGATTATCCTGGTACTGTGCACTAACTAGGGAAATCCCCTCAGTCGACCACTAAAGGTCGGGGTCGAAACAAAACTTATAAAGGCTGTAATCGGAATGCATTGGAATCGCTTGCCTGTATTCAATATCAAAACATCTTTGACGGCTGCCAAATCATAAGCCTCATTTGTTCGCGTACATCGACTCTGCAAAAATGTTGCATAGCATTATCCGCCCTGAGCAGAAGTGCACCCTCACCGGCGAAAGAAAGACAGATGGTACTAAGTTTTAACCGTTTTCTAGCACGTGTTCGGCGTGCACGCGAAGACCACATAATCTAGACTAAAATCGTTGCGCGTACTCAGCGTGTTCTGCGTCATACGCGCACAAAGTCACTTGCGCACCTATGCGGTGCATGAGTACTAAAAGACAATCAATTTCATTTCAAAACACGCCCTCCTTTGTTCCTGCTGAATGGATAGACCAAACATGATGCCGACAGTGGTGGCGACCTTCCTGCACAGTTGGTCTTTTACTGTATCCAACATGGCTGTCGCCCAGAATTTCCCCGCTGTTTGGTGAATATAAATGCCAATATTTATTTGTTTTTAAAACTATTCAGCCAAATAACACTGCATGCAAAATAACACAGATTCTGAATTTTCTTTGGTGAAATTTATCTATACAAGCTCGATGCCGGAAAGAGAAATCCAAACTTAGCAAGCATCGCAGATATCAATACATTTCGTCAACAGCACTTCACCATTTTTCACTATAAGAAAATGTAATTTAATTCGTTTCAAAATAGCAATTTGAAGAAGACGATTAATCTTAGACCAATTTCGTTCCTTCAAGAAAACGGAGGTGATAGGAACGAGAAAGACCCGTTGCCCTTTAGGAGAATCCACGGTTGCCAATATGGCGGATACTGACTGCTCGAGAGAACCATTTTGTTTCCAGACAGAACTGCATTCTTTGAGGTGGAGTAACATTGCGATTGTTTGCAGAGTTGTCGTTCGCGATGGTGCCTGGACAATGCGCTCCTAACCGTTTGGCCGACGGTAGCTATCAAGACAGGTGTTCGATGCCGGACTCCCCGTAGGCATCGCGCCTTGATATCCCATCAGCTCTGAATGCCGCTTTAATCAACGGTGCTAATCTGATGTTTTCCGAAATTCTTCAACTTAAACACAATGCACACGACGATAAATATTTTATTGCATGTATCTGGCTGAAGCAGGTACGGCAGGACCCAGCGTTTGAAGCGCAGCTGTACGGGAAATCGAGGAACTTTTTGCTTCGCTAGAATAGTTTTCTTGAAGAATAAACGGAAAAAAAAATGTACTTGTGAATTCATGGCACTGTTGACAGCTCCCTCTAAAGCTGGAAATCCTTCTTACATGTCAATTGGAATGATTAAGAATGCAAAGTTAAAATGGCACTTTTGAGTTGTTTGGCTGATCAGATGGATGGTTGATTGCTCAATCGGATGGTTCTCCCTTCGCGTCTGCTTGTTCGTAAACCGCTTAGTTCCCCTTCTGTCTTCTGTTTCTTCTCGTGATGAGTGTTCAGGCCTTTTACGCTCTGTGTATAACCAGTGCAGTGCATTATACATAGCTGCATGATGTCCTCGCACGTTATTATCCTTAAACGCTCCTCCGACATTCCCAGTTTCCCCATGAACGAATTTTCCCCCAGTCGACTCCTATTGCCGTCATTCTGAGGACGGACAGGTGAGGCGGTGACAGGCGACTTGCGTGATGGGCACTTGGTTGCAATATTGCCCGCCGCAGCCCTCCGGCAGGTGCCGCTTCAAACGGAAGGACACCGCGGACTCTTCTTCGCATTATTTATTCAATAACCTGACACTACTGCATCTTGTTAACGGCTCCATCAAAAGAAGGAATGAGTTCCCTGTTTCATCGATCTCGTTTTAAAATCCTGGTTTGTCCTTCACCGTGGCAGTTCCAAAATGTACTGCAAACTCTAACAGCTCGTTGGAAAAAAAAGCTTGTAAAAAATAATCATCTCGTTAAAACTAGGTTTCCTGTCTTTTTGGTAACTTCTCGTCCCTTTTGGGGACATCTTGGGATAATGTTTAATTTGATTACAACGCGGAAGGAAAATGTGTGACTTTGTATAGCCAATTGGATTGTCTCTTTCAACACAGAAAACTGTGGTCATTTAACGACTTCTGTATAATTGCACACAACTGCAGAGTTGCCACAATTATTGATGTTGTTCTTCGAGGATATTTACCGTGCAAGCTAACCGCGTTACATATGTGACCTTTGCCTTTAAATTGGTTGGTATCCCACAAAATCTAAGACAATAAGCAGGAACTGAAAGGAGACATCACGCGTCCATCTGGGAAAATTCACACATCTGATGACCTCTGACACAAAGCTGGTGCCCTGAACCCACTGCAAAAATTATATCCATTAACGGCACATTGCAGGGTATTTAACTCGACATAAAAACGGGAAACGCTGGTTTCCGACCCCCGTGCCCACTAGGAGGAAGGCCATTTCAATGGTGTATTAGCGAAGCCCAAATGAAACATTTCCTGGAGCCTTTACCTGGAGCACGATAAGGGCCTGGGTCCGCTGCAAGCAATGATGAAAAATTTCCCCTTCGGGGCTCGGGTCCGAATGGATCCAATTTAAGCGCAAGCGGTCGGTGAAGGTGAGGGAGCGCTCGCAGGTGCCCAGTCGAACGCTGATCGCGCGGGCCTGACATCAATTCGTAATGCAGAACAGGGGGTTTGATCTTTCCTGTGTGGGTCATGAGCGTCCCCTCACTTCACCTACCTCCGAGGCAATCAAATTGTGGGTAGTGTGCTCACCCATAGGGCAACCCAATTTCGCCATCAGTTGGCGAAATGCATTTTTACTGCATGTGCATTCCGCATTGTGCGACGTTGTGGGTACATTACCGATCAAGCGGTATAAACCACGTGAAACAGTGATGTGTAATGTGCAGACGACTACCGTTCGAGTAGTTTCAAAGTTGAAATCCGTTATTAACCGAGCCCTCATGCGTGGAATGCAGCTAAGAAATCAAACTGAAGATGTGTCACGAAATGTTATCCATTAACACGGTGCACTTTCAGATTAACATACACTGAGCAGTCCAGCTGTATCGATTAATACCATCAACATATAGAACCCAGTTCAAGCAAGCAAGCAATATGGCATTTATTTCCATATCGGTGAAGATCAGGAAATTAAAGTAAACAATAACAGTACAAATATATAAATCAAGAAATTATCAGAGAGTAACAAAACAAGAAATACATAAGTAAGGGAAAACCAATATGGGGGCTTTTTCAGAAGCCGGGAGGCTTGTACTGAAAAACCCTAGACAAAACAAACTTTACAGAGAGAACAAACAAAATGTAAGACAAAAAAAAAACAACAACAATAACAGCAAGAAACTAACTTAGGGGGAATACCTTATGACGGAAATAAAAATAATGGAAAATGACGATAATAAATTTAGTACTTATATGACATTAAGGAATTATGCGGAAAGACATGAAAATTACAAAAAAGAGAGATAAAACCCACAAGAGTGTGATGAAAAGGTAAAATACATTAGGAAAGAAGGAAACTAAGCTGTGTATTGGGAAACTAAAAATAATTTGAAAGAGGCCTTGAATCGACCAAACGACAACTGTGTTTTCAAAGCCTTGTAAACACCGTTCCACAAGCCTGGCTGCTGAGATCTAAGTGTTCTAAGAGTGTATGCTGTGCGGGTGAAAGGAACGTAAAGATTGTTAAGAGACCGAGCGCTGTGCCCATGAGTATCGTGAACTGCAGACAAGTAAGATGAAAAGATAGAAGGAAGAAGTTTGTTAATGAACTTATACATGAAAATGCCGATGTGAAATATGTCAATGTCAGTTAGAGTTAATGTGTGGGGTCTAGAAAAGAGAGGTGCAGTATGGTACCGAGGGTGTGAAAGTGTGCAAATTCTAATGGCTTGCTTCTGGAGTGTGATCAAAGGAAGCATACCTATAGCAAAACTTATATCTGTTAAACTGTTATGTCGTTTCCCACTCAAGACACATAACGAGGGACCAGGAGGCAGAAACAATGCTCATTTTACAATTCCTCACCTTCAAACATGAAGGTGTCTCAAGTCCCGACGGCATCAAGTTAGCATGTAATGTCTTCTGGGGCCAATTTCATAGAGCTTAGAGCTGCTTAAGCACAAAATTTGCTTAAGCGGGAAAAAAACGTTGCTTAGTAAACAAAGGTTACCAACTAAAACTTTATCTGATTGTCATGCTAACCAAAAACAGCTAAATACGATCCCAAAACAATATACATCACATGGAGTTTTGGCGGGTTACTTGATTTATCAAGCAAGGTTTTCTTGTGCTTAAACAAATTTTGTGCTCTATGAAATTAGCCCCTGCAGAGAGAGGTTTACAGTAAAAAACAAAACAATCAATAGTAAACAACACACTACAGAGACCAACGGGGCTTATACTTCATAAACAAGACACAGAAATGCAGCATTTTGGGAACGGGGAAAAATCGAATTATTGGGAGGGATGTTGTTAACCAACCGAAACCAAGCTTTCACCCGGGAGCGATCCTGTGATATCCTGTGCACAACCGAATTCCGCCATGTCAGAGGCGTGACAGATTGGCTAATGTGGCAAACTAAGCACCCACACATTAGGCTCCCCCTCCCCGAACTCTTTAGCATCCCAGCACCGGTAGCAATCAAATGAAATTAGATAATCAATTGCGCTTGATCATGATAGTGTTTTGATCTAACTGTCCAGATTTATTTTTTACTCAAAAGACAGGCCTTACATAGAGTGCATAGCCTTTGTGAAATGATGGTTTGTGCCGTTGTTTAGAACTTCCTGACCTTTGAGAGAATGAGTTATCGTTTTGTTTTTAACAGAACAGACACGCAGAATAAGTTCCCCTTGCAAACTAGAGAATTTCATGAGTGCGGCTTCTGTGAATGCTCATCGACATCCGATGAGGGCGCTATTTTGACGCGCGCTTGAAATTACATTGTATGTCAATCATTCGGGGTTGTTATCGAGTCAAATCATTCATAGCCTGCGTCGCCCAGTTTGATGTCACATTGGTACTACAAGAAAAAACAAACAAACGTGTATTCCGCAAGGTTAAAGGGAAATAAGAAAGATTTTGACATGACAAGCTTTGCGCAGTTTTCGTTCCAGCCTCAAACCACAACAAAGCTTAAGCGTGTTTCCTTTATAATTTATTTTTTTACCGACCATTAGAAGTTGAAACCGACCATTAAATCTTGTGCGGTGTCGACCCCGTTCACCACGGGGTGGTGCTCTGCCATTTCACCTTCTCCCACTAATCTACTGGACATCTGTAGAAATTTGCATCTCTACAAGAACTAAAATGTTCACAAAACTCATCTTGGTGTGCCCGCTGTGTGCGGGAGGTTAAAACAAAACAAAACCCTTGGTACATGACCCAGGGGTTACAGAGACGGCTGACTTCACTCTCAAAGAGAAGCGGTTAGTTAATCGACACCCTGCATAACGATGATCAAAATATCAACGCCATCTCTTGCAGGGTGAAATTCTCACATATCTGCGAAGTGTTGCGTACTACCCTTCAAGAAGTGATATCACACATATTCGGAGCATCAAAAGAAAATCGCCTACCATAGTTGACCAATTTTAGTAAACTGCATTGCACAGTGATAGAATACACCCCAGAAGGTTTCTGTCATCGCCGCCATACAGGACCTTTCAGCAATCCATTCGGTTGTCACAATCATTAATAAATCATCCATCGTCACCTTCCATCCAGTTGGCAGAGTAAAACGGTGGAATCAACGGCGAGGGAGACGAAAACAAATATACAAGGACAGAAATGGAGGAAAGAAATAAGCAGGGATTTTTGCTGGAGGGGACGTGGCTGCTCGTTGACTGTCTGATGGTGATATCGTGAAGAGGGGCGGGCCAGGCCAAGCCACCTGGCCTCGTCTCGGCCCGGCGCGTCGATTTAGACCGCATATCGTGCGCCGGTGCAGCGGGTCGTTTCCCGGCCAATGAAACGGGGGCCTGCTGAAAGACTCTCCCTGTGATTGATAAGGCTGGCGGTGCTCCACGCCGAAATAGGGCAGCTGACGGTGATGGACTCCAATAAAGAAACCCACTGTGCCTCGTTTCTTGAGGTACCTGGCCGGCGCGAAAACAACATCACAACGGATACGTTGTCGCGTTCAATCACCAGAAACCGTCTTGAGCAAGCAACATGTTTTTTCTTCGAGTGGAAAAGTAACTACTGGCATTTAAGATATTGTCGCTCACTTCTGTTGAGTATTGCATTTCCACCAGCACAGACAGGAGCCAAATAACAGGAAATGTGCACATGAAGGGTTAGGAACGGTGACAATGAAAATGACCTACATCTACGGGGTGAATTCTTCCCACAAGCTGCCCAAAAGTGTCCATTGGGAATTGGCAAGAAGCATTATGTCGGGCAATTCACTGACATACACTGGTTGCACGGATCGTGGGAATCCATGGGGAACAAGAAGTCATGTTTCGAAAACCAGCCCCAAAACCACAGATTGAAGACATTTCCATGCTGGGGCCAAGTTGCATCATATCCGTTTAGCGTGTCTTGTGCAGAGTCAAAATTGGGACTCTTTTGAGTAAACGTATCCAGCACACGCCTTTCTGTTATGTATCATAAAGTTGTGATTATTCGATAAACATCAAGAGTAATGGCTCATAAAAAAGCAACACCGTGCGATACCGGTACTCGATACCAGTGGCACATCTTAATTTGAACAGTTATGATATGGCTAACGCTAATGGTAGGCCTATAGATAGTGCTGGGAGGAAAAACGAAGAGCCTTCGTCCGACAAAGCCGTGAAATCCATTTCGACTGTATCATTATTTCATATTATTTCTTACAATTATTCGTGGGTATAAGTTGGGAGATTATTGGTTGATCAACAAAAAAGGAGCTTCATCCTGTCATTGTCACCCGAGCACGTGGAGCTGAGAAAAGAAATTTGCCAATTACAGAAAATATTATTACGTTTAGCGAGAGCAGACAGCTTTAGTGTAAGTCAACAAACAGAATAAGAAGCCACTGGCACAGTGCTCGTCGACAGGTGGTACGCGCGCGTTACATGTGTCTTCGGCCAATAGGGTGTCGTGATTTGCCAAATGCCCGCGCGCGTAAAGCTGAAGAATATGCGTGTGAGTGCGATACCACCGCAGTAATGTCGACTGATCTGATTTGTCTATAAAGTGCGTAGTCTGCACAGCTCTAGACTGGTCCTCGACCACTTCTCAACAAAGTTCGGCCCTGGCCATAGTGTAGATGGGCGCAGTGCCTTACTAAGCTCGGTTGGAATCTGCGGCATCGGCCTCACCCCAAAC